>NC_141156.1:135967506-136713500 GCF_053477565.2 Lygodium microphyllum | reverse complement strand
ATGTCAAGGGTGTAGGGGCACTTGATGAGACAAGCTCATAACACTAACCCTTGACTTGTCAATATAGGATTAGAGTTCCTCCACATGAAAGCAAGATTTCTTGTGCGTGTCTTAATAGCAGTGCGTGGATAGCCATTGGACTTATGTCAAAACTGGGAGTAGCGAATTAGAGTAAATTTAGTATCTTTTTAGAAGGGGTATTGCATGAACTAGCAATGGCCTAGGTGACCTGCCTTTTTCTTCTTGGTGGCTTTATGTTGCCATTTAATCTCGCCTCTCTGATGGGGTCTAATGAAGTTAGCTAGTGCACAAATATATTGCTCTATATATTTCACTCACAAGTCCCATGAACTTTTCTTCCTTGGACAACTTGAAATTAGATTTATATTAATGTAAAAGAGCAAAGATAATTACGATGATTGGGATCAAAACCAATCATTTGACATGGACTTAGAGAAAGGATTAAGGTTCCCATTAACAAAATCTTATGGAGTTTTTTGTTATATTCTTTGAGACATGAACTTAAGTGTGTAGGTAAAGGCCAATACACATGTAGGTTGATGGACTTGTAGAAGTCATCAAAGTTATTGTTTACATGCGTGTGGCCTTTGCTTCTTGATTGTGACACTACAAAAACAGGTGCTCGGTGAGATTAATGGAGTACCATAAAAATAAAACATTCTTGGTGAATTTCCACAAGTTAATGTGACATGGCATTCAATAGTAGGTCGTGCAATTCTCTCTCCTAAACCAGGACAAATTTCTCTATCATCCACTTGTATGGTCTCTCTCTTTGTCTCTCATTTGGGTTGATCTCTATAGTAGGCTCCACCTCATCGATCAACTTATGCATGGAAGCAACATTAAAACGAAGCTCAATGACTCACATAAGTCAATCGACCTAGAGTACATGGGCCGAAAGAGTGATGCTCAACACCCCAATAAAGGTACAATTTTTGCAAGTTTTGATTGGTCAAAGAGAAGAATAGTGTGACTTGATTGGCTCAATTCCGAAGTGGAAGATGAAAGCCTTCTGGTCCCTTGTTGTTACTCAAAAATTTTACAGAGTCTTGCGAAGCTCCTCCATGCTCAACATATCAAAATCCTTCTTTAATCCCCATCTTCGAAGGTGCTCAAATTTGGTGGCACTCTTGTGGCTCCCTTACCCTATGTGGGGATGGCTGCTAAAGTCCTGGTACTTGCCGTCATGGTTGGGGGTTAGGCAAGGAATAGCAAGACTCGATGGAGATTTTGGTCTGAAGAGGTTGGTCTGAATGAGAGAGACGGCCTTCTTTGTCGGGAGCCTATTTGTCATCGGAAGTCTCGATGATGCATGAGCAATCCTTGAAAACGGACCACCTGCAGAGGCCCTTGCTTGCCCCATTACGTCGACTCTCTCTCTCTCTCTCTCTCTCTCTCTCTCTCTCTCTCTCTCTCATGCTTGAGCTCCATTTGTAGGAAGATCGCACCCTTCTAAGGTTTGGGCCCCATGGAGTCTCTCCTCTCCCCTGCTCTCACCACCAGGGCAGCTCCAGGTACATGCATACATTCATCCAAGGTGTAATGCCTGAATTTGTTTTTTCCTCCTTCATCACTTTGGATTTGGGTTTATCTCTGCATTTGTTCGTCACTTCATAATTTGTCTGTATTTGGATCCACCCAATTCCTTTGATCTGAGATTATCTATGATACGAGCTCTGTTATTTAAGTATCTGTTGTTTTGGTGTCTTCTGGGAGCTCTCTCTTTCCCCCCCACTCCCCCCCGCCCCCCACGAAGAGCTCTCTGTTTTTTCCTTCTTCTAAGAAAAGCTCTCTGCATTTCATGCCTGAAAGAAGCACTTTTTGATCTGCCTTATGGCCTTTGTTTCAGGAAACTGTCCTCAAGCTGCTGCTGGCCTATGCTTTGGTCCTCAACCTGCTGCGACTTTTCTTACTGGGTTGGTGCATCGGCGACTTGGATCCACTTTACATTTTCAAAGCACCAGACAGCTGAAGGGTATCCGGGCATCGTCTATTACTGTTTCCGAGAGTACGTGCTGTAATATAATGGGTTTTTGTCTTTTCTGTTTGGTGTTTCCCTCCAATTACTTGCTCTTGACATGGCACTGCCGCAGAAACAATTGCGAATGATGAACCAGAAACCCAGGAGGAAGCAAAAGAGAAACTCAACCCCCTTGCACCCAATGCCTTTGAGGTATATAACTTACTGTGTCTCAGGAGATATGAAGTTCCTTCATGCATCTATGTCTAAAGTGCCCATGTCCTACCTTTGTCAACATATATGCCCAGGTGCAATCTTTGCTCATGGAGGTATGCGATGAGACTAGCATTGCAGAGCTGGAGCTGAAGGTTCGTTGCTCGCAATCAACTGCGTGTTTATTGATCTACATGGATATCCGTAATACTGACTTGTAGTGGAACCACTGAGTTGTCCTTGCAGGTTGGTGCTTTCAAGCTGCACATGAAAAGGGATGTGGGAAAAATAAAGGGAACAGCCCCAGCTCCACCTGTAGCTCCGCCAGTTCCTAGCAAGTCCATGGTGGAGGCTCAGACATCAGCATCACCTCCTCCTGCTGCTTCTGCAGCACCTAAGGCCCCTCCAGTGTCAGCCGTAACACTATTAGCAACACCTGCTTCGAAATCTGGCTCAAGATTTGGCCTTCTAGAAGCAGCAGCAGATGAAGGCTTGGCCTTTGTTACCTCACCCAAGGTGGGCATCATAAATTTGAATGGATGTTTGCTTGTCAGCAACCACATGTTTTGATCTGACAATACCTCAAAACTGCATGCTGTGCTACCTGTCTTAGAGAGTTATAGAGTCAAAGCACAATGTTATCAAAAGCTAAAATACATGAATCAGTAGTTTACAAAGCTTAGATTCCTCAATAAAGGTTTCGTTGAGTATGAATGTGAGACTTATTCTGTCAGAATTACTGCTCCTCAGGTTGGCTTATTCAGAAGATCGCGAGTCGTCAAAGGAAAAAGTGGCCGACCATTATGCGATGAGGTATGCGTGATTTAGGGTCATATACTCACATTTATCTACTTGCAGATTCTTAATACAGAACCTGATAGATTGAGCTTATGTGGGGTGTACAAGCATCATGTGAACATGGTATCTGTGACCATATGCACATTGATGTGTAAATGCATGCACAATGCCACGTATTCAGAAGCATATGATACATGAGGATGTGATGTGCATATGTGCGTGTTCTTTGGTTGCTTGACATTTTGCCTTTGCTGGACATACTGACAGCATCATCCTATTGTACATTAACATAACCCACAGATTCCTTTCAGAAATGAATGCTTGTGCATGCATTTGCACACATGCATGCGCATGCCCACACATGTGATGTATGGGTTGCGAGTGCGTTAAGGTGTGCAAGATGGGGAGGAAGGGAGGGAGAGGCTCTTTAAAGCCAAATTGGCCTATGAGACCCATAGATATGATGTCATGATGATTCCATACATACATGCAAGAGTGCACATGCATGTGCATGCGTGCGCATAGAGTTAAACATCATCAAGCGACCAAATCAGCCAATGGAACAAAAATAATGTATCTACATTTGGAACTCAAGGAACTATCATGTTTTGCAAGGAAGAAAACATGACTAAAGAAACATCTTGTTAGCATATATTTTATTTATTGCCCTTTTCCGTGTCCAACTCTTGGTTGTGAGCCTTTGCTAGAGTTTGGCGGGGATGATTGGAGCCGTGGTAGTGTTTGTCTTTGTTAGTCCTTTGCGTATTACAACAGTCTTCACCCTAGGCACATTAGATGGAGACATTGCTACTATTTTCTAGTCAATTTTGCCACCTTGACTTATCCATTTGCTATACCTATGACATGTTGCAATTGCTGGACATTTTCCCCATGTTCTAATCACGTCGGCCTTATTTATGACTGTTGACAGTTGTAGTTAGTTTCAATCTACATAAAGTGTTGGCTGGCCATTATTGGGTTCTATGACCTATTTAGGGTTTCTCGTTATTATTGGATCATCACTTTCACACCATTGTCATCATTCTTCATCCTCTGCTAGTTGTAGTCATTAGGTTGTTTTTGTTCGCACTCTCTAGCCATCTTTTCTCCTCTCCTTATTCAGCTCATCATCTCCCTCCTTTGTCCAACACCTTTACTTATATGACTTTAGATCAGCACTTCTGCAAGGGCTAGCAGGTTGTCTTTAGCATTGTATGTAGTCTTGCTTTCATAATTAGTATTCAAGTTGTGTCATTTTATTTATTCTTTTTATGTTTTCTTTGTACTTGAGTTTTGTGTTCTTTGCGTTCATTCTCTTTATGTGGCCTTCCCAAAGTCTCCCCTAAGTAGAAGTCAAACGGAATCAATTATGCCCATTGGTTATGCAAAATTGACGCCATCCTTGATATCGTTGACCAATGAGATTTTGTCATTGTCCCTCTCCCTCTCCCTACTGTAGATCCTTCAAGTGCTTTTATAGATGTTTCAGCTCTCTAGGTTAGGCACAACTCTTGTGTAAGCTCCTTTTCATGAATTGTAGTGATTTAGTCCTTGTTCATGTTTGACACATCCACATTATATTGAGAAACCACTTCTTCGGTTTACACACTACATTTAGGGTTTCGCATTAACATCCCCAAAAAGGGTTGGGGTCCACATTTGGTCATTTTGTCAGTGGGCGCCCACTTAGTGGTGCACCACCCTAGATAGCTTATGCTTATAAATCTCTAGCCCTTCCACTGCCCTCACACCCCTTCCAGCTGACATTGTAGTTCATGGTTCATGGCTGCCTCCTCCTCCTTCATCCTTTGCTTTAGGCATCCTATTCCATCACAAGTTTTACATTTTGGAGCTTCCCCACATCTTGGCTTCAATCCTACATAGTTGGTGACATCATCTCCCACCTTGCGGCCATCAAACAATGTGCGTTTGGGACTTCTCCACTTGGTGACAACATCCTCACCATGAGGCGTCAGCTTTCTCCCTTGGCATCAGCTCCTCATTACCTTGGCATTTGCATTTTGCAGCCTAGGGGCCTCTCCATCATCTTGTACCTTGTGTCAACATTTGGGCTGCTCTTCCTACGTTTGACAGCTTCGACACATTGTGGGATTTGCATTTGCTGCCCAGTCCATCTTCGCGACATTTGAGGATTGTGCTTCGCTTCCTCGACAGCTAGTTATCATCTTCTTTATCCTTGACAGCATCAGAGGACTACAGTTCACTCCCTCGATAGCTGTCCCTCACCTTCCAGTGATTGCTTCAATAGCCCAGTTCCTAGGGGGTTGGGTTTTGCTTCCTTCACAGTGCATATTCCCTAGAGGTGCTTCCCCTAGATTCAATCAAGATAGTGTGGTCATCTTCTGAGCTTCGGCTACGGTAAATCAACTTTTCTTCTCATAGCATGATTCAGTGCATCATCGTGGTGTTCTTGTGTTTTCGAGTTTCCCTTCTCTCTGAGTGTTTGTTGCACATGTGCTTCTCCTTGCAAACCCTACAGTCTCTTTGGTCCCTTAGTCATTTTTTGACATGGTACCAGAGCAAACTTGCTGTTTTGACATGGTTTCAGAGCATACTTGTTATTTTGACACATTAATGATGAAGTTTAGACATGGTTGTCTTCCCTATTCTAGGTTAAGACATTTGTTTATTGAATGACCCTTGAGATGAGGCTAAGATAGTTCCCTATCTCTAGTTTTCCCACCATGAAGGATCACATCAATAAGATGTAGGAGATTTAGGATGAGTTAGCATTCCTTGGAAAGATCATCCAGTTGGAGGACATGGGTGTGGCACTCTTGTCAAATCTCCCCTCCCCAAGTATGATCTTTTCTACACCAACTCTCTCCTCACATGTGTGGGATACTATCATGTGGAAGGAGTTAATGACGATAATTTTGAAGCAAGATGGTCACAAGGAGACTAGTTTAGGTGGAGCAGATAGAATCAATTGTTCTTTTGTAGCTAGTAAGGGATTTCCCAAGTTTCCTATTGTGGGAAGATCTCACATTTTGAGAAGTGTTTGGATGAAACATCCTTACCTTTGTTCATGTGCAAAGCCGAGATGCTTTCTTTTGACACAAATGGTGTAGGGTAGGTGTGAATTGAGGGATAGGCTGAGAGGAAATCTCCTAGTTTCTATTTTGGGTAAGTTGCAGTATACAAAAATGCAATGATTTGGGCTACTCTCAACTACATTGCAAAAGCTGCATACTTGTAGATTGGGAAAGCAACTATTGAAACACAACTATTTGGGGCTTGAAACTAGTTATTCTCATGTTTGCTACTTCCAATGCCTTGCTCTTCACCTTGCATTCAAGGTTAGGACATAGGGAGGCTTGGGACTTGCCTTTTTGTAGGTGTTTAGAAGAAAAACTAGCCCAATTAGTGATTATAGGAGTATTCATAGATGAGGAAGTCACATTGGAGATAGAACTCAAAGGAATAGGAGGTTGTGGGGATGTTTTGGCCTTTGTTAAATCTTAACATAATTGTAAGATGTTATTACAAACATTGTGTAATTGCTCCAGTTTGTCAATTAACCCAGTAAGAGCAAAATGGGTCCAATTAGTTGCTTGCAATTTAGTAGTCTAAGAAGAGGTCAACGATAAGGGGCAGCTTTATAATTGTGGTTTTCATAATCAAACTCTTGAATCACATTGATCATAGAAGAACTAGCTTGCTCTATCAATTTCTTACAATATTGGCAAATACCTTGTAAGATGTGTGAGTGAGGACAAGGTTGAGAATGAAACTTCAAGAGACTGGCGTGGGTTGATGAATTGAAGTAATTGCTCTTGGGGATTCTTCCTATGTCTCCATCTGAAAGAAATAACATTTGGAGGAAGTAATTCCTTTTTCAGCCAAGAATATATATCCAAATGCCACTCTTGAGGAAGTTCTATATCCAACTGGCAACCAATTTACACATTCTGGGAGAAACCTTTGCGTACTCCCATCAGATTTCATTATGATAGTTTGCCCCCGATCCTTCAAAGAGTTTGTGCCTTGTAATACCCTAGGAATAGCTAAAGACATACATCTAAACACCATTCTATATTGTATAGCTAGATGAGTTGAGGAGTCCTTCATTTGTAAACCCATGGTTCTAATATGAAGCATAAGCAATTTAGGTAAGTATGGATCATCCATAGCAATTACATAGTTAGGTCTTAATTCAAAGAAAATCGGTCCATTAGAGAGGGGAGGAACGGTAGCACCACCAATCATATCCGTGAGTTCTAAATGCCTAGTATCTAATACAACAACCATGTGAGAAACATTCAAGCCTCTATGAAATAAAGGAATAATGCCAATAGCTATGTAGCCAAGATGAAGATAAGGGTATTCTTTTTTGGTTTTTAGTTTTTGGATTTTATATAAGACTAATGCTAAGATGTTCACATGCTGATCTTTTGCTAAAGTATCTCCTACTGTAAGTATGCCTTGATCTTCAATATAGATGGTAGAAGCTTTAAATTTGAACAATCGATTTTCTCCATAGATTTGAGAAGCACCAATGTCAGGCAAAATCCATTTAGCACTAGGATTCGCTTCATCTACAATGATAGTGGAATTATCCAGTGATCTTGTACGACTCAACCAAAGTCTTGAATGTAGAACCGAACACACTTTGTATAGATTCTGTGAAGCCATAAGGATTTATTGGACACACACAAAGGATTTATAGCTCAACACTGGCTTAAATTGGCCAACATTCTCACACGAGAAATACCCAAACAGCCTTACAAGAGCAATACCTCTCATGTTACTGACTACCTTATCTTACACTTGTACAATAATAAGACTTTTGCTTTGATACCAAGAGAGAGCGTATAGTGGAGAACTACTAGAGAGAATAGAGAGTGAAACCTTCAGGCTATAGGAATGCACTGTATATTACTTATAAATGATTGATTATAGAGGAACATGAAGAGTGCTAGAGAGTAAGGAGGAGGAGTTGATGGCTTTGTGGCTTGGTGTCTTCAATGGAGGCATGAGGGTCCTTATATAGAGTTACAAGGGCTGATTGGAATGAATGATTGTACAAATGATTAGACATAGTGGGCATCTTGGTAGTGGGTGTCAATATACAAAAGCATCTGGAGCGTATGTATAAAGTGCACTACGCATGGGAATCTTAGAAAGTAGAGACAAGGGTCATGGAAGTTGGCATGATAAAAGGTCAGCTAAAATACTCTTTTGCTTAGTACATGTTGGAAAGTAATATCAAGAGCATCAAAGAAAAGAGACCATCGAAGTAACCTTTTGTTATCAATCTCATTTGGAGCCTTTTTGGTAAGGTATCCTTGTCTTCATCCACATGGTTCTCGGTACCACATAAAGATTAATATCTTGAGGCTCCTCGTCCTTCTTCGACATTGACATTTGGGTTGAGAGGGGTTTCTATCCTTCTTGGTGTTCTATAGGTTTTCGTACTTGTCTTCGACATCGGGCTTTCCCCTTGTTGTATCTTCCCTTATGCATTGCATGATTTCATCATCTTTATAGTAGGACGCTTGGAAAATTGAACAATTTCCCTTGGAGGGACATTGTCCAGGATGATGGATTGACCATTTGAATAATCAGCCCTTTTAAGAGTGGGGGCTGAAATTAATAACTTCTTTAATTTGCGCATAGTGAGAGTATGCATGAGTATTCTTCAGTATATAGCATACTATGCATCCCATTGCGTAGAGCATCATATGGATCCTAAGTTGTTTTCGTCGGTGGATTACACCGCCATCCTTCTTCACATGAATACTTCATCTCCTTTTCCTCGTCATTGATATCCTCGAGTGGTTGGGTAAGCTTGTATTGTTTTTTGATATGTTGGGTGTACCATCCCTACTCTCGTCTTTTGAGACATTGTTAATTGGCCGCCACCCCCTAAACTTAACTTTTCATTTAAAAAAAAAAAGTAAAAAAAAAGTTCAATGTGGTTCCATCCGCCTTTGTGGGGCTTGGTAGGCCATTGATCAGTCGACGTGCATGCTTTGTACAATGCCCTGCCCTCTCTAGGGTGACTACTTGGACTCTTTTGGTAAGATAACCATGGCCTTTGTAGTCTTGATAGGCCATTGGGCAGTTGACATGCATCCTTTGTTCGATGCCCTAGCTGCTTTGGGGTGGGATGCCTTGGGGTAAATATTATAAGCATTTCCTTCTAGGCTTAATTTTAGACGTGAGAAAGGTTATTGAGCTAAAATATGCTTTATAGCTGATTAATATTTTTAAACAGTCCCAATACATGCTTAATTGATGAAAAACGCAAATTTGGTGCGCGGTTCGATAGAGCTTCAATGGTCCCTCAAAACCCTAATTTTTTGGGGCACCCTTTAATATTTATATGGGCTACTCACCATTTATGGTGTAGGTTTCTCACTCTACCGTGCAAATTTCAGCCATCAACTACCTACCATTTGGTGTCTAGCCATCATCGACTGCAGCCCATCACTATTTAGCTCTAGGCGGCTTATTTTCGGTCGTCGCGTTGCTATTTAGAGGTTTCCATTTGTAGCGTCATCATAGCACTTGATTAGCTTCTCTCCCATCCGAGGACTGTTTGCAGTACTTGTGTTTTTGCTATCCAATAAGTCGTCTATATGAGCAAACACCTCTCTTGTTGTTACCTTAGTTTCCTAACACTTTGGTGATTAGTGTTTGGTGTTTTTTGCATTTGGATACTTCAATTGGTGGTCACAACACTTGGGATTTGTCTCCCGTGGACGTCACTCTTTGACATTGCATTGGTTTGTCCTTGGGCATTTTGTATACTCTTACATTCATTTATAGCATTCATTCATTTCTGAGTTTATTCTCTGTGTGTTTATCTCTATGTTTGAGTTTTGCTTGTCTCTGTTTGAGTCTTTGTGTTTGAGTCTTTGTCTTACATACTGTGTTTTTTCAATGCAAACCCTAGCATATCTTCACAATGCGGCCCTATGGGATTTGCTTAATTCTAGAGTCCAATCTTTCCCTTTTATGAGCATATATGATTTTGTTCAAGTGCATGTGCGTAGGTTGCAGCAGGCAGTGGATGTAATAAACCTTTTGTTTATCAATTGTTACCAAGACATATTGACACAATGATTTCAAATTAATTTGATGCTCATGTATTTTGAAAGGCGATTTGTATTAATTAAGTATTTTAAAATATGATTAAATGTTCATCTTTCTATTTACGGGTGGCCAATGGCCAGAATGCCCTATAATTAAACTTGGGTCGTAATTAATAAGATGCCCAAGAAAAATGAAAAGTTTGGTTAAGCGGTTAGATTGACCAGAAAGCTTAAATGACTAAGACTTTTATACTCAGATAGTCACATTGACTTGAAGCCTATATAATGAGTGGTTACAGAAAGTGAAACCAGATGCTCATGATCAAAGAAAGAAACTATAAATCGGTAAACCTATATAATGAAGTACTTCAGAAGCTAAATTTGGTGACTTCTAAAATTCAGGGCGCTACTATTTTTGGGAGTTGCTTAAATGGAAATTTTGTTTGCGTCAAAAGACTCCACAATTTTGCAAGGAACAATTTTATATTTAGTAGCTACTCAAGTTCTTAACTATTTGAGAGATTTTTAGAGTAGAAGGTTTGGAAGCTTCTTTCTGTAGAAAAGTGACATGTGGTATCTAGAATAGGATATGTGCCATTTTGAAGAGACAAGTCTCCCTACACTTATCATTTTCAGCAAAATACTTGTCATTTGTAGTTTCTACTTTTCACTTTTGAGCACCCAAGCCCCACACCTATATATTGGAGGTTTCTCTTTTCATTTGAAATAAGCGCTCATATTGAAATTTCAGCCACATGCTTTATACTTTCCTATCTCTCTCTCATCCAAGAAGCACTTCCTACTTAGCTTGATCTAATCCAAGCACTAAAGAAGAAAATTAGCTTGCTGCTCGGATTTTGCAAAAATTAGGGTTTCAAAACCCTAATTTTCAGAATTGTAGGAAATTAGCCCTTCTGTATATGGTTTAGGCACTGCGTGCTTGTGGTTTGTTTTAATAAATTCTTGAAAAGGGGGAGGGGCCGGGGTCCCCCTCTCAACATGGTGTCGTCTCTCTCTCCCTCTCTTTCCTAATTTTCATGGTGATCATTGATCAAGTTGGTTAAGTTCAAAGTATTGTCATTCTCATGTCTTATCTGCACTTATAGTGAAAGTGTGGACAAAGCTTGCTTCTTGGTACCATTAGAAGATATTTGCCCACTGGATTACTCTTTGAGAAGAAATTATAGTTGCTCGCTATTGACGACTCTCTTTCCATGAAGGATATCACCTATAGGTTGGAGGATATGAGGGATGAGCTTTCTTCCCTTGGGAGGATCATCTCTTCCGAGGATATGGCCATGATTCTTTTGACTTAGTTGCCCTCTTTGAAACACAATGTCTTCTACACCAATCTTCTTATATCAAGGAGCCGTGAGACTTTTGTGGGAGGAGCTTAGCTTACTTGTTTTGGAGCATAATGAGCATTTGAAAGAGGTAGCCAGATCCAACTCCACAAAAGCTTTTATTGTAGGTGTGGGAGGAGAGAAGAAGAAGAAGGAGAAACCTAAGGCCAAGCCCAAGGTAGAAGAGCATTTTTTAGGCTTTCACATAGATTCAGAGAAGTTATTGGATACCTACATTGTGAGAAGGGGATCCATCTTGAGGAGAAGCGTTGGTAGAAGTACCTTCACCTTCATTCAGAGGGAAGCATGTAACTACATCATCGACGCCTTTCCCTACCTCTACGCCAACTGTTACCTATTCGTATTCCTTCATATCCATATATTGGAGGAACCTTCTTCAGTCGTTGACTTGTCTTCAAGGAGCCCTTAGCTCATTGATAGTGGTGCTTCGAGTCATATGACTCCACGAGGAGGCATGCTGCAGAATCTTCGTCCATCTGAGGGTTTCATCATTGTTGGTGACATTTGTTCGGTGCCTATTAGTGGCGTTGGCACTTTATGGTTGTTGCTAGATCGTTCCTCTAGCTCCATTTCGGAAGTCCTGTATGTTCCAGACTTAGGGCTTTCTACTCCTCTAAGTTTATGGTCTAACTGGACTCGGTACCCGGGTCATCTTCACCAAGCAAACCGTGTTTATTCTCTGTCACTGTCACCGTCAACATCTCCATCATAGTTGGTGCTGTTGTCATCATTTCAGCTCGATTCGGTGCCCTCACTGATACCTTAGGTTGTGTGTAGGGATTGATCAGTCCTCTCCTTTGTATTTAGCATTCTTTTTCAGGCCAATATAATGGCACCTAACTTGCTCTCTTTCAGGAATTGGATGTTGCTGAAATTTGTTAAGTTCCTTTTGTGCAGATGTTGGGAGGACTAAGGTGAGGCTAGAAAACAATTTTGGCACCCACATTGCTCTGCTTGATGAGATTGAAGCTCAGCAATGTTTTTAGTGTAAATAAGAAAAAACCTGCAGAACAGTTATAGACCTTCCTCTCTAGAAGAACAGGTTTCATGGCAGCAAGCCATTGCTCAGGGCTCCCTCTCCACCAATTGCATCATTGGATTTTTGTCACTTCACTAGCTCCTAAGTGCCTCTTGAAAGGGTGGTGCATTGGTGTTCTATAGGGGGATGTCACTTTATTGACCCCTTAGCCCTAGCATGATTCTAGCTTGATTGTAGCTGTTACCAAATGAAAAATGCGAATGAGCTCTTAATATTTTCAGTTAACTTTTGGTACCCCTAACTCTATGCACGGTGAGACCATTGCACTGTGACAAAGTTTGGGCAGCCACTTATTAATGTAATGTTTGGGTAGTTCCAAATTTCAATTAATAAGGCAAGAACGATATTTTTGCATGGTTTCGTACGATTTCTATGATACATATAGCATGCAAATATGTACGGTCTGGAACATAGACAAAAATTTTAAAAACAAAATACATTGTTTCATATGCTCATTAAAAAATACATATAAAATTATGTATAGAGTCAGCTTACATACATAAAATATGCAACTCAGATCATGGAAAGTACAAAAGTGTCATGAACTTGAAAGTGATAGAGAGGGAGAGGGAGAGGGAGAGGGAGTGTGGATGAAACTTGAAAGTAAGAGAGGGAGAGGGATACGGAGAGGAGAGGAGAGGAGAGAAGGTGTTGGTGAAAGTGGGAGAGGGAGAGAGAGGGAGAGGGTGTTAGCAATATAGTCAGCTCATGAGTGAGTCTCTGATGTGTCTTAGTGGGATAGGCATTTTAGTGTTATTTAGGTAATTTTAATTTGTCATTATGGTGATCATTTTAGCATTTATCGTAGGCTGACTTGATCACTTTATTGGCATTGTTTTGTCCTATATGTTTGGGCTCCTTCACATTTAGTCATTCATCACTTGTAGATTCCAATGCATGCCTTGTTGGAGAGAGGGACTTGGGAGCTGGTGCCAGTGCCCACACAGCCAACGATTCACTGTTGTATGTGATTGTCTCATGTTTGGTATATGGATTTCTTGAGCATATCTTTGAGTTCTCCTTTCCTTTCTCTTCTGTCTTGTGTTTAGTAGTCTATTTCAACATCCTTTCATGCTTCATTACTACATCCACTTTTGACATGGTATTAGATTTTAGGTTCTACACTTGTGCTATTGTTTTCTGTTGATTCCTTATCATCTTTGTCTGCTGTAGCTGGGCGACTGTTTTTTGGGACTTTTCAGCCATTAGATATTTGTGTTTTGCTGCTGTGATTCTCCTCCAACTATCGTTGACTCCATTTAATTTTGTTGCTGTCTATGTTTACTGCTTTTCCGTATTATACTACTGCTGGTGACTGCATTCAATGTCTCTTTGTTTGTGTTTTGACCTGCAGCATGTGCGTTTACGGTATTTTTAGCTCTTGAAGGTTGGGTGACATGGCTTTTCAGCCTTTGTTCATCTTATCTTGGTTGATTCTTTCCATTTTTTGCAAATTTTGTGATCCATTACCCTCAACACTGTGTGTGAACTCTGTTAGTGCACTTTGCGTTGTGCTTTGGCTGTACTTTCTCTCTCCTCTTCTTTCCTTTATTCTCTTCCTATCCTTTCCAGATAGCTCCTCTATGTTGCTCTATTGATGACAAACTTCACAACTGTGATCACCTAATATGAAAAGCATGGTTTGTGCAAAAGCGGTTATGGTATGTTGAATCTGGAGCTATTGAGCGTCCTCAGTGCCCCAGTCATTCTCTAGCCAATTTTGACGAGGACAACCACGAGGAAGATGTGCTCACATGGGATCTCGATGATGCTTTTGTATATTCTGCTCTTCTTCATTGTATCTCTAAAGCGATTCTTTTGGAGGTTACACAGGATTGCTTTAGTGATATGGGCGAAACTTCAAATGTTATATGAGGCTTCCTCGACCATGCGTACAATTATCCTCTACGGATAGCTCCAATAGATGAAGTTCTACCTGAAGGACACGATTTAGTCATTCTTGCTTTCTGTTATAGAGGTATAGGATCAAATTTGACACATGAAGTCCACCCTTCTAGAGGCTCATTTGTAGGGATTGTGCTCTACAAGATTCCTTTGGAGTTTGATGGAGTAGCCAATGCTTTGTGGGCCCAGACGCCATTGATGTCAGTGAGCTTTACCCATATGTCCTCCATACTACTTGAGGATGATGCATCTTTGCAATTACAGGGGGAAGTTTCCATCTTAGTATGGTGACTCTGATAAGACATTTGCAGCGTAAGAGGGGGGTGACAGGAAGAAGTCCAAGGCCTAGTGTTATCATTGTGCTAAGAAGGGACATTCGCGCAAGGATTGCAAAGAGTTGGCAGCTTCAAGGAAGAAGGACAAGTAGGATATGGACTCCTCTGTTGAGCCATCGGTCTCCTTGGATCTTTTGACCAAGGTGAAGGCCAAGACTTGACAGGGGTCATCTCCTTCAGACCGCAGGAAGGGCTTGGTAGCTTCTCCTTCTATAGCTTTCTTGTAGAGGTGATGCGGACATCCCTCACTACTCTCTAGTGCAAAAGAGGGGGAGAGAGGGTGGTGAGGTTAGGCCAATGAGCCTCATCTCTATAGGTATGTAGATGCACAGGTTTCAAAGAGGGACTTTTCAGGTGCATTGACCAAAGTTTGGGAGGTCTTGAATCCTTGGAGCTGGGGTTGACTTCTAGGCTCATGATGGGTTGTTACTTGACAGAGAGTGGGATTGGCTCTTAGTTCAAGTTCACATGAGGGGACACTTTGGTAGTCTTGGCCAAAGGTGGGGAATCCATGTTCACATATGCTTAGAGGCATTTTTGATAGGGTGATCATGTATGTTAATGTGAGGCATTGATGATGATAGGCGTAGAGAGATTCTATGATTTTTCTCTATTTTCAGGTTCGGTATGATTGATATTGACAATCAGGTTCTCTCTAAGGCACCTTAGTGGTGGCTTGATCACCCACTACTTGGATATTCATGGTTCTATTTTGGTGGTCTTTGTTGTATGGACTATGATGACTCATTCTCATTGTATGAGATCACCCATGATCTGAGAGAGGATGTTAGCAGCATAGTCAGCTCATAGAGTGAGTCAAGGATGCGCCTTAGTGGAACATGCATTTTAGTGTTCTTTAGGTAATTTTTATTTGTCATTATGGTGATCATTTTGCATTTATTGCTGGCCAACCTGGTCACTTTATTGGCATTATTTTGTCCTATGTATTCGGGCTCCTCCTCCATATTCAGTCATTCATTACTTGCAGATTCCATTGCATGCCTTGTTGGAGAGAGGGAGCTGGTGGGAGTGCCCTCTTAACCAGCAACTCACTATTGTACGCGACTATCTCATGCTTGGTGTATGGATTTCATTTCTTGAGTATATCTTTGAGTTTTCCTTTGCAATGTCTCTTCTCTCTTGTGTTCAACAGTTTGAGCATTCTTTCATGCTTCCATTGCTGCATCCACTTTTGACAGAGGGAGTTTCACAAGAAGCCCGATTGCAAATATTACAAGAAGGAACAAGAGAGAAAGAAGAATGTAGGAGACAAAAAGAAAAAGGAGGATAAGACAGATGTATCTGAGGCAACCAAAGGCAAGGAAAAGGCGAATATGGCGTTGAGTGTAGTCATAGAGGAGCTTTCGGATATAAAGACTGATGTATTATGTGCAGTTGATTATGATGCCCTTGTATGTCACATGCAGGATATGCAGATTACCAAGGCTGATGTGATTGATGCACTTTTGTCAGTTGATGATAGTGTCACTCAGACTTGGATTGTAGACTTTGGTGCCTCTTTCCATGTAACTCCTTGCTTGGAGTGCAAAGCTACGTTCAATGCAAGCAGTTATGGAAAGGTGTATCTTGGAAATAACCATGCTTGCAGTATTGATGGGATTGGCACTGTACACTTGTCTTTAGATAATGAGTAAGAGTTTGGTCCTAAAGGAAGTAGCGAAATCATAAGCTAGTGGCACAGGGTTCCGTCTTTGAGTCTGATTAGGCACCCGGCTCAAAAAACAAAAACAAAAAACCAAGAAGGACACTTTGTATTGCTTGCACTGTAAAGCTTTGAATGAAAAGTTTCTTGTAGTCAAAACCTCATTAATTTTGGGGAGAGGCACTCAAAACCGCGGTTCATGTTTGCAGCCGCTCTCCAAACAGGTCCTTAAATAATGGCATCTTTGAGGAGGTTTGGTCTGGCAAATCAGCCTCATATGACCATTTACACATATTTGGTTGTGATGCATTTTGTGCATGTTAGAGATGAGCCGAGGAACAAACTTGGCCCAAAATCCACCAAAGGCATTTTCATGGGCTATGGTAATGAGGGTGAATTTGGCTACAGAGTGTGGTTACCTCAGCCCAAGAAAATTACTCGCAGCCGTAATGTTGTGTTTAACGAGGCAAAATTGCGGAAAGGTACTTTAGTCTCTAATGAAGATATGATAAAGGTCAAATTTCAGAATTTGCAGCCACCTATTACTTCAGATGATGAGCCTCATGGTGCTGTACCACAGGCTGAAATTGATGATCAGCCAGTTATCTTTGAGCCAGATGATGATGGATAGCAAGATAGACTTGCTGATTATGAAAATGCAGGTGCTGGTAATGAAAATGAAGGTGCTGTACAGCATGAACAGCATGCTGAAAATGGCATACAGTAGCCAACAAATGCTGAAAATAACATACCTCCAAATGTAGACCCAATTCCTGAAAATGTTGATCATTGGGTACGCAGGTCTATACGCGTAAGAAGGCAACCACATAGGTATGACCCCTCCTTGCATTATGTGATGCTTACAGAGGAGGGTGAGCCTCTTACATACAAAGAGACCAAGTCGTGTGAATTCAGCAGCAGTAAGTGGGAGCTAGCTATGCAAGAAGAGATTAAATCTCTGTATGCTAATGATACTTGGGATCTTGTGTCGTTGCCCAAAGGAAGGAAGCCTCTTCCAAACAAATGGGTTTTCAAAGTAAAGACAGTTGATGGGAAACCCAAGTACAAGGCAAGATTGGTTGCTAAAGGGTATGCACAGAAGGAAGGGATTGACTTCCAAGAGGTCTTCTCACCGGTTGTGAAGATGACCACACTATGTGTGCTTTTTGCTCTCATTGCTGTATTGGACTTAGAGCTATACCAAATGGATTTAAAAATAGGTTTCCTACATGGTGACATTGATGAGGAAATTTATATGAAACAGCCCGAAGGCTTTGTAGGTCTTGGAAAAGAGCAGATGGTGTGGAAACTAAAACGCAACTTGTATGGATTGAAGCAAGCACCACGATAGTGGTACAAAAAGTTTGACACTTTTATGCTATCCCATGGGTGTACATGCAGCCATGCAGATCATTGTTTGTACATGAAAAAGGATACAGATGGCAGCCCCATCATTCTTGTTTTGTATGTGGATGATATGTTGCTAGTTGGGAAAAGAAAAACTAGCTTGGATGCTCTCAAAAATCAGCTGAAATCAGCCTTCTCCATGAAAGATTTGGGGAATGCAGAGCATATTTTGGGCATGAGGATTCGTAGAGATAGAATGCAGAAATTGTTGTTTTTATCTCAAGAAAAGTACACTAAAAAGATACTGGACAAATTTAACATGGTTGAAGCTAAGCCTTTTGGGGTACCTTTACCTCCTTATCTTAAGCTTAGTAAAGCCAACAGCCCAAAGGATGATGTGGAAGCAAATGCTATGGTTCCTTACGCATTGGCTTGTGGCTCTCTTATGTATCCTATGGTTGCTACTTGTCTAGACATTGCTCATGCAGTGGGAATTGTTAGCAGGTTTATGTCAAATCTTGGCAAAACACATTGGGAAGTTGTCAAGTGTATTTTTGGATATCTAAAGGGTACACAAAGAAAGTGTATTTGCTATGTGTAGGGTGCACTTAGTTTGCAGGGTTATTGTGATGCAGGCATGGCAGGTGACTTGGACACTTGTAGGTCCGCTAGTGGGTATGTCTTTATAGTTGCTAGTGGGGCCGTTTCTTGGTGCTCTAGGTTGCAGAACATCATCGCACTGAGTACTACTAAAGCTGAATACATATTAGCTACTGAAGCTTCTAAGGAAGCTATATGGTTGAGCAGACTGCAGAGGATCTCGGCATGTCTATGGGTACTGCAGTATTGGGATGTGATAGCCACAGTGCTGTGCATTTGGCTAAGAATGCCATGTATCATTCATGCACAAAGCATATAGATGTGCGATATCACTTTATCAGTCAGATTCTGGGATTGCAAGAGGGAGAGGGATTGGGAGAGGGGGTGTAGGTTAAAGTGGAAGAGGAAAAGGAAGAGGGAGAGGGAGAGGGAGAGTAGGTTATATGAAATGGTGGACTGGTTGAAGCATGAGAACTGTACGGAATTGTACGAAATGAACGTACAAAATGGCACCGTATGAAACGTTCCATATGCGCACGAAATGCAACGTGGGTACACACCTTGTGCTTTGGTGGAGGGAGAGTAGGTCATATGAAATGGTGGACTGGTTGAAGCATGAGAACTGTACGGAACTGTACAAAATGAACGTACGAAATGGCACCGTATGAAATGTTCCATATGCGCATGAAGTGCAACGTGGGTACACACCTTGTGCTTTGGTGTATGGATTCTGTTTCCCAGCTCATTATTTCTAAGTTCATGTGTTTTTGTTATTTAGTTCAGTTCTTGGTTCAGCAGCTTTATTGTTTTGCTTTTGTTGCTCCACATCATTTTGACATGTCTTTCTCTGTCGTTTGTTGGCAAAGAGCTTACTGATTTGGCTAAAATAGGGTTTCCTGATCAGGGTTGAATCATGATTTCAGCTGATTAAGGCAGATTATAACTGATTCATGCTGAATTGGTATTGCATGTAGTCTGTAGCATGCAATTTTTCATGGCATATTGGCATGCAATCACTGTTATGGACATATAATCACTGTTATGGATGTATTCAGCACTGAAACTCATATTGACACCCATTAGAATGCAATTGGCCCAGTTTTGTTGTGAGAAAAGCCAAGATTGGTGAGAGCAATTATTGGAAAAAGCATTAGGGAAAATTTGGAGGGAGTTCTGTGTGGGTACATTGAGAATTTGGAGTCAAATAATTGGCTATTTTAGTGTTGTGTTTTTAGGATTTGCGGGCTGACTTAAGGGATGAGTCATTTAGGGTATCTAGAGTTTAGCCATAGAAGTTGGTCTACAACAAAAATCAGTAGTGGATTTAAAAAACACCAAATTGTCATCCTTCTTTGTAATCTAAAGAAAGGGTGCCAATCTTTGGGGCCAATCAGTGCCTTTGTGCTGAGTAGGAGCATTCTAGCTCTTTTGAGTATTTTATTTGCTGATTTTACTAGTAAAGTAGTAATAAGCGTTTGCAAATTAAGAGTGATGAAAGTGGTTACCTCCCTTGGAGTTGGTTGAGGAGGTTGTTAGGAGGTGGAAGCTCTTGGGAGTGAGAACATATTATTGGACTTACCTTACTTGATAAGGCAGGCACAAGTTTGAGTAGAAATAACAAGATTGCTTTGGATATGTTGTGGAGACTAGCGGTTGAAGACATGGTTAAGATTTTGGGCATACTGAAGGCGTAATTTAGCAAAACAACTTTCCAAACTTTCTACTTACCCGTATAATTGAGCGACCTGCACTGTGAACTATAGTTGGTTCCTTTAACCCCAATCCTTTGGGAAGAAAATTATGGATGCCCTCTCAAAAGATTCTCATGTGTAAGTTCTGGAAAGAGAACACTAACTAATTCCCTTAAACACCCCAAATCAGTTGGTGAAAAAGAAATAAGATCTCAATTGATTTTATGAAACGCTTGATCTTGCGTAATGTGCCTCGCTTTACAAACGATTCATCAAGATCTTGCATTTCTTTTTTTTCCAAATGCAACTTCTAAGTTCTGCTTCTCCTTGGATGCACAACCTGCACATGTGTTCTTTGCACTTGAAGATATGATCAATATATCATACTGAAAACTGGGACCAAGTTGATGAGGTTTAGATCCAAGATTTTGACGCTCAAGCTGAAGCTTGCAGCTAAGGTCCAATTGCTTGGAAATTAAGTAATATTGCCTATACATACCGTGTTCCCTATCCTTCAAGATGTACGATTGAGCTTCTGGCCAGCATGCAACTTGTTACCTCATTCAAATCATATGAAATGCCAAAAATCAGCTAGGGAAGTTAAATCAGTTGCCAACAAAAGAACCAAGGTTTATATTATCCTATTCTCTGCAGCCATGTAAAGTAGGATACCATCTAAAATTATGCACAAATAGTCAGTAAAGTCATGTGGATAATCTCATGCCATGGAGCAGCAAGTCTTGGATGAGTAATACCGGTAGATATCATAGAAGCACGTGCCACAATAGTAAGACCCTCAATACATGCAATACAAAAGATGCCAAGTTGAAAGAAAAGCATTCCTGGTACTGTAGATGTGCCAAAGCCCAATGTATCTCATAAAATAAAAGTAAGAGTGCTGTGGTTGCCATCACGAGGCTGACTCGCAACATCCATTTGCTCTGTGTGCGGGTGTGTGTGTGTTTGTCTCTCATCTATGTGTAATCTTGCATTTTATGCATGATGCATTCTTAATGAGGAAATGGTTTTTGGGGGCTTTTCCTTTTTCATTCTTTTGGGGCCTTTTGGTTGGAGACTAGTGCCAAAGGGGATGGAGGCAGGGGGGAAGGTGGAAGGGAGAGGGGGAGGGAGGGAAGGGGATTTCATTCCTAGTCTTTGATCTACTCTTTTTGTGCAGGGACAAGTCATAAAAGAAGGACAAGTAGTCTGCTATGTTGAGCAGCTTGGCACACAGCAACCCGTCGAGGTATTTCTGTTTTTAGGAGTACAGCAGAACCAAATTAACAGTATCTTACTTATCTGATGCTATGTCTACTGGGATTTCTAAGTGAATCATGGTCCAGTGTTTTTGAACTTTTTAGAGGATTCCTGTCCTACCTTTCCTGGCTTGAATCTATGTGTGGACAGTAGAATGGGGTTGTTTTATCACTTCAGTAAGTTGTTAGACTTCATTAACATGTGGAATTCAGCAATTATACATATCATGCATGGATTTCTTTGAGTGAATGATTAATCTTGTGGCCAAGGAGACAGTGTCTGATTGGTTTTGTAACAACAACACAAATTAATGAAAGATATTCAATGGTCTTTGAGTTGAATCAATGAAGCAAAGCATAATGTTTTGTCTTTATGTACTTCTTTGACCTTGGTAGTATAGAGGAGGGCAAACAGCGATGCATTGGCTTTATCTGTTGAGTGTCAGTGACTTGGGCCGTTATATTCCCGTAAAATTGAAACATTGTTATTTGGAGCTAGTTTGTGGCTCTTTAGGCATCGGCAAGTTATGTGATAGTTTCTCTTCGCATGGAGTGTGAGGAGATTTTATTAAGGCATTCAAGAGATGTTCTAAGCTTGAACATTTTGTCATGCAGGCTGAAAGTTCTGGAGAGGTTGTCAAGATTCTATGGAAAGATGGAGGTGAGGGTGACATTTGGATCTCAAGGAATTCGATAATATTACTATCAGGACCCTACAAGTTAGCGAGTGCTAGTGTAGGAGAAGATTATGTTTTCTTACTGAGAACCATTTTTCTTGCAGAGTCTGTGGGTTATGGAGATCCTCTAGTTGCAATCAGGCCATCCTTTCCTGGTATCAAGTAGGCACAACGAACCATAGTAGAGCTGATGAAGCAAGTGATAATGAGATCATTAACATCAGAGAAAGAGTATCTTTTCTAGTTCGAAGTCAGGTCTTTCAGTTTCTAACCTTGAGTTTCATAATCCTGCCTGTCAATCAAGACAAACCCTATTTTGTAATGCAAGCAAGTACAAGGAGGTGACAATCAGTTTTCTGAGTGATCAAGCACTTCCAATCTATTCCTTTATATGAGTGCTTTTCCTAACCGCTGTCAGTTCTAGGAGTTGCATAAAACCTGATTTGGTATTTGAGATAGTTTTAGGCCTTCTGCTGACTTGAGGGAGTTGATCAATTGATCTTTCATTTTAACAGGAGTGCATGACTCTGCATTTGAATTGTAGTCTGTGTGATTCATAAATTTTTGTTCGTTGCGATTAGCGTTGGTTTGTATTCTGTGGAAAAGACCTTTGAATCATGGTAAAACTGAGAGGACATTTTCTTGGGTTGGTGGTGCTAATGGATTCTAGGTATGTTTTGCTAATCCTTTGTAAAGTGGACCAGTTTTTGGAAGCCACATTTTCAATGATTGTCTTAGCCCTTAAAAAAACAACCAAGCATGTTTGTTTAACTTAATCCGAAGTGGCTTGAGGATCATAGTTTCGTGCCCGCGTCAAGCATTAACTGGATAGATATTACGAATTGTTGCGATGAAGCCATCCATGTTACAAATGAAAATTAAAGAAGTATGGTTTCTCCATAGTCATCCTCAGCCAATAATTAACCGTCTCTCTTCACGATTTACAATGTTTTAGCAAAAAACCACACCTAGGAGAATATACCATGCCATGTTTGTACAAGCACTAAAGATAGATTCTTATGCAAGGGCCAAGCATGATACTCATCATCATATAGCTGGTCATTGTCCCTGATACTTTATAGTGTCCTACGTAGAAGCTAGTGTAAATGCAAATTGTGGTATGGTGTGAAACTCTGTGCAACCTGATGACTATTGTTTTTCATCCCTTTAAACCAGACCGTGTAGTAGGTGTGTCTGAGACAGCTAGCTTCTGGTCTGCACATTGGTTGTGTTCAGTTTGTGCTTTCCAAAAGGTTGGATTACCACAACTGGAATGGCCACAATCAAGTGAAGCATGATGCTTGGCTTCTCCCTTTAATGGGCCTGCCTTAAAGAGTATGCATTTACCCTCTGACCATTCCATCAAGGCACTCAAGAAATGTGCATCGTGGTGCTCAACATTTGCATCCTCTAGATGATGCTTAGTCTCCTCTTTGCAAGCCAGCTTCAAAAATCTTAGCTCTTTGAACATGGTGTTGTTGCTCAAGTTTAATCTACAGCTTGTGAGAACTTTTTATGCAAGATTTGGTCATCTTTTCCATTGGAGTGCAGTGGGTTACAAATTTTGGTGCACAAAGTGATGTCCGGTCTCTACCTTTGCATGTTGGCAATGAAATTGTTGGTTCTTCAAACACTGCCTTTGCCCGTTTTTAATCACTAGCTCATGAAAGAACCTATGTTTGTGAGATATATAGTTACAACTGATTTTCGACTTCACTTCAACAAAACTCCACATTTACTTGTGTATTTGCTTGGAAAAACATGCCATTGGAGTACGAGGACACCTTGTGGTTTGTCCTTTGCATCCTAATGAGTATAGCAATGAAAAGTTAAGAGCTCTTGTTCTTGATGAAACAATGTTTAATTGTCATATGCCTTCAAGCTGTGTTTTAACACTTATACAAACAAGAATCAAAGATTTGGATATGGTCTTTGGCATATACTAGTAGAAAAACAATGAATAGAGAATATCATGTGAAGAAGCATTGCATCCTTTGAAACCAAGAAGTAAGGTGTAAAACATAAGCACATGTAAATTAGTAAAAGTAATTGGAAATAAGAGGAGAATACAAGAAGATGGATACTAGCTGTATATGAACAAGGAGAATAAGAGACAAATATTGGGTTTTTGTGTAAGAGCATTCCATGGCAAACTAGATGTTTACTAGAGTAAAAATCCAAAAGTAATTTGACATTAAATGAAAAGGGACGTGGCCAAGAAGACAAATTAAGATTTATGCGCGTAAGGGCATTTAGTGGTGGTGGTAACCCTTACCCATGTAAGAACAATCATTATTATTCTATTCAAAATTCAAGTAAACATCCACAAAGGATCCAAAATGCTAGTATTTAATTTACATCCAATCAAATATTAAAACGTAAGCATTTCAAGACTAACCTTTTTTAAAGTTGATGATTTTATCTCATTTAGAGGTGTGTGGGGCATATGCCTTGCCTTTTGGTAGGGCCAAATAGTAGTGATTCTTGGGAGGGATTTGAGTAAGGTTTTTAGCATTTGAATAGATTGAGGATATTCATGTTGCACTTTGGCTTCGAACAAAGTGATCCCTATGCAAATTGTTAATGAGTTTGTAAGCATATTCACATCTTTTTGTAAAAGAATTGGGCCTAAAGTATATTTGTTATTACAACTATATTGTTGCTACAACAAAAGTAAATGTGAAGTCAAGGGTGATATTGAAGAGGTTGCAGTCGACATGAAAGAGGTATAATAATAGTATTTCTTGATGTAACTAGGAGGTTTAAGGCTCAAATCTTGGGGTGTTTACAAGTTATTAATCAAAACATGTCTTGTTTGCAATCAAAACATTGTTAGTGTACTAGTTATGGTGTATCCAATCAATTTGGTTAGAAAATGCACATTTTAAAAAACTCGAGGCAATGATTTCACTAGGCTTGGACAAATATGCAATAATTATTCATATGATGCATAGAATTGTGGAGTGTGGTCTTTAAGTTCAAAGGTCCATGCCAAAAGTGGGAGGAGGGCAACTTGAGGAGGAGCTAAATGAGGGAATGGGCAAGTTAGGTTTACCCATGGATTGCCAATAGAAGCGGCTAGGTGCTTGGTCAAAATGACTAATTATATGCCTTAATTAGACTATTAGTAGTTGGGATGTTATTGTGCCTCATCCTTGGCATGCACAAGAACCCTTCTCAAGTGGATGGAAATGGGGAGATATATCTAGACCCATGTGACCATGACATCACAACATAGGTAGTCAGAACACACACACACACACACACACACACACACACACACACACACACACACACACACACACACACACACACGCACACGCACACACACACACACACACACACAAAAGAGAAGTTATGTTTGCTTTTGCATCTTGTGCAAGTCTTTCTTTGTTTCTCTAGCATCTAGACATGGCACATAAACACCAATCCAAACACAACAATGCATGCATGCTCCTCCCTTGTTGCATTATTTCCTTACCATTATTTTGGCAATGTCATGGAGACTCCAAGAAGGAAAATGCCATCAAGCAGTGTAAGTGCACATCCTCAAGACAACAACATCTGCGAGAGAGGCCAAAATGGAAGCTATGCAAATTCAAAGATAGCTAAAAAATGTTGGAAATAGGATATGGTCCCCAAACTCATTGCCTTCAGAAGACCCATCCTTCACCCTCTTCACCGTCAATCCCTTTACCTCAGCTAATAATGTTAGCTTCTCTTGAAGAAGATGTCTTAGTGGCAGTCTCCTGATGTTGTTGAGAGTTTTTTTGCATACTAAAGACCAGGCCCATGAGATGGATAATCTTACTAACACTAGAAAAGTTCCAAAAACCCTTAGTGAGGATGACTTTATTGATGAATTTTGGTTAGAATTTTTTTGTTTGCCTTTTACTTATGCTACCTATGGATTAGCCATGTTTGGTGATGAGACACTGGGTATATTCATGCTACTATGAAGGCATGGGTACCACATCAATTGATTTGCTCACCTTTCTAGGGACGTGAATGAGGCATGGGCCTAGGTGTAGCTAGGCCATCTAATGGCACGTTAGGTATTTGATGTTGTTTAGTAGCTGTGCATCATCAAACAAGAGCCTAAAGAAAGGTATGCAACATTAAAAATTGTTTTGTTTCCTAGGCTTTATTATTGTAGCAAGAAGATTGACCAGTAAGATTTAGGATTGAGGTTTTTTCAATACACATATATGTATGTGGTAGCTAGTTGCTATTGTGATAGATAACAATATGGTAAGTACCATTATATTTGATAACTATCACTATGATATACAAGATATAAATACCATATTGATGATAGCTATTTGACAATTGCCATTATAATAGATGACTATCACTATGATATACAAGGTATATATACTATACTGACAATTATTTGTTTGATAGCTACCACCATAATAGATAGCTATTGCTATGATATGTATCACTATGATAGCTATTACTATTATGGTGGTAGCTAGTAGTATAGTGGTGTCCACACTAGTAGCTACTACCATAATGGTAGCTAGTAGAAACTATTACGTGTGGTAGTTACCATCATACCGATAGCTACTAGAATGTGTTGTTAACAAATCTATAACAAGTGGTGGCTCCTAATATATTGGTAGCTACTAGTTGTATTGGATGATACTTCTTATACTAGTAGCTTCTACCAATTGTACTGGTTGCTCCCAATATACTATTTACTAGTAGCTATTAGTCATGATGGTAGCTTCTCATATAGTAGTTACCAATATCTAGTTGTACTCTAATGGAGTTCTAGTATACTAATAGCTACTAGTTGTATTGGTATATTTACTAATACAATTGGCAACTATACCAATTATATTGCTAGCCAAAAATTATACAGGTAGCTACCGAGTTTAATGGGAGCCACCCATATATTGGGGCTCAACCAGAGTACTTGTAGCTATAATACACTAGTAGCCACCACATTGGTGGTATCACATATTGACGATAACCACACCACTACGTTGATAGTTACAAGTATGGCAAGTGACTTTTTTGTAGACAATTTGTACAGACTAATCAATGTTTAATATATTGTCACTTATTTGTAGAGGGTATACCTCAAAAGGAGGTGAAGAAAAGAAATTATCCATGAAACAAGAGTCTCAAAATGGTAATGTATATCTACTTGAAAGTATCAGTCGGTTGACATTTGATGTGGCAATAACTATTTACTATAGTACCTAAATCATAATCATGCCATGCTTAATATATTGTTATATAGAATGTGCATCTAGGAAGAAAGCAAAAAAGTTTTAATTCCACTAGTTCCATCAAAGGAAAATCATTGATCTCATATTTGACATGCTTATTTATATTTGTTGATACAAAACAAGGTTCAAAAAAATATAGGAAAAGTCCAAGATGATTGGAAAGAGGTGACTTACATGGCCATGAATGTAGAAATGGTGGTTCCAAATAGCAATTCCCTTGCACAACCATTTGGGTTGTTGAAGAAGCTAAGAAAAAAGACAAGAATCAAGTGTTAAGATGACCCAAATGTAGCTTTCAACTTGATCCTATATGTTTTTTAGTTGAGTTGCAAAAGAAGCTTGATCCAAAGGTTGAAGAATGCCTAATCATCATTGCTGCTAATACTTATATAATCTGAATGTTTTTCATCAGGAAAATAAAACAACTAAGTACCCTGCATCAAGTTGTAAGGCTATGTGTACAACTATAAACACATAGACCACCATACACTAGAAGTGTATTGCATATCTTGAGTGATTTCTTCTTTAGTATATTGGTAAATGAAATTAGAGGGATGAGTGTCATTGTACTCTCCTCAGAATCATTAGCAACAAGCATTGAAATCATAGCCCGTCCTTGTCCTACACAAGGGTCATCCACTGAACCATACCACAAAGAGGAGCCCAAAGTCTAGTCTAGGTTCAACTCATTAAAGCCTAAAAAGACCATTAAACCTCGGAAGAAGATTGCACCTAAGAAAGGACCGCCAAAGTCATATTTTGAAATATTACATATGTACGATTTTTAGCCCTTCTCCTCATTACAACTTTGAATTACTTCCGCATTTAGTGGCAAACTTGTAAGGGACTAGAGACACTGCCCTTGTTCTAACAAGTGGTAAGACCTTCCCAATGGCCACAACATATGTTGATGTCCATCCTCAAATTTGAAAATTTGATGACAAAGATTTCCACCCATGGCAGGTACTTATCAAGTATAAAATGATGGAGAGAGGGTATTGGCCTCTCATTCAAGGCACTAGAGTTGTTGACTCTGCAAATCTAGTTGATATAGAGGATGACCAACATGCCCAGGCAATCATTATGTTACACTTAGATGAGTCATTGATTCATCATATTGATTAACTAAATACTGCTAAAGAAAAATGGGATGAGCTTGAAAAGCTCTATGGAGCCACTGGTAAAAATATTGAAATCTTCCTTAAAATTGAATTCTTTAGCTTGGAATATTGATTAGGAGAAGACTTGGGAAAATTCATCTCTCACATGAAGGGACTTATGGCACAGCTTGCTTCAGTACAAGCTCCAATACATGAAGAATATGCTATAACTATTCTCCTAAAAGTTGTAAAACAGGTGTTTCCTACTCTTATAACCACTCTTACCAACATTCCAGATCCTACATTGGCAAGTACCATCCAATCTTGTTTGGACGAAGAAAAGAGGAACCACAAAGAAAGCAACAACAGTTAGGCATCTTCAACTTCCCGTGATCAGGTATTGGTACATATAACTCTCACTAGATGCTCTTTCTATAAGAAAAAAGGACATCTTGTAAACAATTGTTGGAAGAAGTATCACGAGAAAATGAAATGTAACAAATGCAAGAAGACATGGCATATCACTAGTAAATGCCCCAACACTCCTGATGTACCCAAATAACTGGTGGCTAATTATGCCTCCAATTCATCTGAAGATTGACTTTTTTGAGTCTTTAAACCATCTACCTAAAAACACTCTTGTAGCTTGATTTATAAAGGCATCTCGATTGTTTAAAGGGGGAAGGGGGACATCTTACATGCCTTGTAATCTAATGCCACCCTAGCATTGAGGGGGGGGGGGGGGTGTTAGAAGATAGGCATATAGGAACCCACTGTAATCAAGGGTGCATAAGGGCAGATGGGTGTGAATAGCCTTAGTGGTAGGGGAAACCCTAACCCTAGCTTGGCAAAGGCTATATAAATAGCCTATGGGTCACTATCAAAAGTGGGAGAGTGTACCCAAGTTGTACTTCTAAGCGACTTAGTAAACAAGATGTTGTTCTTGTACTTTGAGCTCTCTCCTTCCTCTTGTGCACACATTCCAATGCTGTTGCAACTCTGATTTGTCACAAAATGGGGACTTTTGGGCTAGCATCAGACTCTAATGTTGAGAATAGGTATGCTAAAAATAAACATTCCACTGCATCAACGTACCAAGGATCCAATGGTTCATTCTCCTAGATGTTGTGAAGGAACGAAAGGAAAAGGGCCTATGCTTTAAGTGTGGAGATAAGTACATTGCTGATCATGCCTCCAAATGTCTGTACAAGACAACTAAGGTCAAAGTTCATAGCATGTATGTCATGGAAGATTGGCACATTGAGGAGGATGACCTGCCCATTGACCAGGCTGAGCCTACGGAGGATGTTGATCATGAGCAATTCTATGACCCTGAGGATGGATTTCCCTTTGACCTGGGCAGTGCTCCATCACAGATACTTGATTTGACATCCCACCCACTTCCCACTTTTGTTTGCTTGATCTCCTTGGATGCTTGGACGGGTTCTCACAGCCCCAGTACCCTTCGCATTCAAGGTAGTATCAATGGAAAGCATGTGTTTATCCTTGTAGATAGTGGAAGCACTCATAGCGTTGTCAATAAATTAGATCAATTAAAATGCACCCCTATAGCATTACACCACCCCTTGAAGGTCCAAGTAATAACTGGAGAAGAAGAAATCAACACCCATGTATGTCCTGCAGTTCCCTTATGCTTGGCTGAAAATTATGTGGCACTGGTTGACCTAATTGCCCTAGATATGGGCCCCATTGACATTGTCTTGGGTTGTGATTGGCTGAAACAATTGGGGAAGATTGCGATGGATTTCTCTCAGCTTTACATGGAGTTTATGATGCATGGACAACCTATCCACCTAGAGGGAGTTCAAGATCATGCTGATTTTCAGCTCATTACATCAAAGCAACTCAAATGGGAGTTTAAGAAATGCTCACAAATCTTTGTTTTGTAATTAAATAAGGAAAATTCTAATCAGCCCTATGCAGTATCTCATGATTCAGCCTTGCAAGCCTTACTTGAGGAATACAATGACCTATTTTAGATGCCTACATCCCTCCCTCCCAAGAGATAAGTGGACCACCCACTTGACCTAGAGCCCCATTCCAAGCCAGTGAATAAACCCCCCTATAGACTCTCCAAGTGTGAGCGCGAAGAGGTTGCAAAGCAAATCAAGGATTTGTTAGAGACGGGTTTCATTGAACCGAGTTCTTCCCCCTATGCATCCCTCGTCCTCTTAGTAAAAAAGAAAGATGGCTCCTTTGGCATGTGCATTGATATAGAGATTTGAAAAAAATTATAGTAAAGAACCACTATCCCATCCCACAGATTGATGATTTGCTGGATGAGTTGAAAGGGGCATGCTTTTTCACTAAGATTGACTTGCACTTTGTTGAGATGACAAGCTCAACACATGCGGACATTGATGATGGACCACCTGGTTAGATGGGTCCATATGTCTACACTAAGCACGTCGGTGGTCATTATGACTCACACATGGCCACTAACTCATTACTTATTATATTCAGGTTGTTATACCTATTTACAGCTGGCATAGTTATAGCGCCAGTCGACTAGTGTAGTCGGTTATGCATTGTTTGACTTAGTAGGCCACTTTCCTTTATGTTGTATCTTATCTATACTTTGTATACATTGTAAAGTGTGTGGAAGAAGAAGAAAAAATCAGCAAGAAAACGTTTTGGTCTCCATCTCTCTTCTTGTCTCTTGAGTGAGCTTCTCCTTGTGCATTTTGTGTGTGTTCGGCGCAGCATCTTGAGCAAATACCTCTACCACGCTATTCTTCACATGGTATCAGAGCCGTGCCACTGAGAGAGGCTGATTTCGAATGAAGCGAAGGAGAAGAAGCAAGGTTCGAGCAAGCAAGCCACGGGTAAGAAGCTCTCCCATTCTTCCACTCTCTCTCTTGGATAGTGCTTGTGGAGGCATCGGAAGCAAGGTCGAGCAAAAATCTCAGATTGCAGTGAGATTTGGTGTGCGTGAAGAGCGCTTTGTATTCTGCATATAAAGCCCTTTAGGGCCTATTCATAGTTATTTTGGGCATCTGAGGCCGTTTCAGGCCCCGTTTTAGAGCTGCAAGGTTACGGACAACAGTCTCAGGGTACACTGTGATTTCAGCTGTTTTGACCGAAAGTGGGTGCGCAGGTTACAGATTGCGAATCTGTAATTCTTGAGGTGTTTGCAGGAAGCAAACATAAGGTTTATCTGCAAATAGGTTGCAGATTGCATGTATTGTTGAGCAGACAGTGAAAAAGACTGTCTGGTGTATTGCTGTGCACTACAGGTCAAAGGTTGCAGAAGATTTGGTTGCTGTTTGGTATTAGTTTTGTGATAATGGCAGAGAATAGTGGAAGCCCCATCATTGAGAAGCTCGACAAGAACAACTACCCATCATGGAGGTTCCGTGTCACAAACTTCCTTATTGGAAAAGGCCTCTACGAGTTTGTTTCAGGTGAAGAAAAGGAGCCGGAGGTGAGTGATCCTCCAACTGCAAAAGAGACAAAGGCACGGAAGGAATGGAATGCAAAATATAAAAAGGTCATGTATTGGCTGTCTGCAGTAATTGACAATAATATGCTGGGACATATTAGAAATGCAGAGAATTCATATGCAGCTTGGACCATACTTGAAAGTATGTTTTCTGTAAATACAAAGGCACGAAAGATTCAACTCAAGCAAGAGTTGAATACATTGAAGAAAGGGAAGATGTCTATCAATGAGTATGCATTGAAGGTAAGGAGCATTGCAGATGCCTTGGCAGCGATTGATGCAATGCTCGATGATGATGATTTGGTGTCGTCTACCTTGGGTGGACTTAACAATGAAAAGGCTTGGAAGCCTTTTGTAACTTCCGTATATGTGAGAAAGCCATTCCCAGATTTCGATGAGTTGGTCTCCCTTATGATCACTGAAGAGATCAACATGCAGAGTGAGACATCTGAAAGAAGTGGTGAACAGGTCCAAGCTTTCTACTCCAGTTCAGGAAGGGAACGTGGCAGGTTCTCTTCAAGAGGCCGTGTTACAGGACATGGTAGTGACAACTAGCAAAACAGATTGAATCAGCAATTTGGCGATATGCAGGTTTCAGGAGGTCGTGGTAACTTTAGAGGCAGGGGGAGCTTTAGAGGAAGAGGTGGATGGCAGAACAGAGGTTCTAACAACTCTGGAATTGTGTGTCACTACTGTGGCAAAACAGGTCATATTGCAGCCCAATGTTATGCTAAGAAAGATGATATTCGCAGTGGTAAGTTGCAGCAAGGAAACTATGCATCGTCTTCACGACAGAATGAAGACAAAAATGAACGTCTATTTGTTATGCAACATATGCTGAATGCTGTTACAGGAAAGGAAACACATGATGATGTTTGGTATGCTGATTCAGGTGCATCCAATCATATGACCAGCCATGCAGAATGGTTTGGAGAGATGCAGAATTTGCAAAATGCAGGTTATGTGCAGACGGGTGATGATTCATGCCACCCAATTTCACACATTGGAAAAGTTTCCTTCTCCTTGCATGATGGTAAGACAAAGACTCTTTCAGATGTATTACATGTGCCATCTATTACAAAGAACTTGGTGTCAGTGGGTCAGATGGTAGAGCAAGGGCTGCAAGTCAGATTTAATGCAAAGGGATGCTTTGTAGAAGACTTCAATGACAAGTACAGGTTAGTTGCAAAGGGAAGTAGAGTTGGGCGTATGTTTACTCTGGATGCTGGAATTCCTACTATGAATGCTGTTATGTATGCTAAAGGAAAAGGTGTTGTTGCAGATATTGAAATTTGGCACAAACGCATAGGACATGCAAATGTACAAAGGCTAAAATTAATGCAGTCCAAAGGGTTGGTTACAGGTTTGCCTACATTTAGAGTTGTAGAATTTCATAAGGTATACGAAGCATGTCAGTTTGGTAAGCAGGCAAGACAACCCTTTTCACATGACAGAGATGTAAGCAGAAATATCCTTGATGTTGTGCATACAGACATTTGGGGGCCTGCACAAAATGTATCTCTTGGAGGCAGTTCATACTTTGTCACATTCATTGATGATTGTTCTAGAAAGCTGTGGATATATTTTATGAAGGAAAAGAGTGAAGCGTTTGAGCACTTTAGAACTTTCAAGGCTGCAGTTGAAAGAGAAACAGGCTTGAAAGTAAAGTGCTTGAGGTCAGATGGAGGGGGAGAGTACCTCTCGAATGAGTTCAGTGATTTTCTGAGGTCTCATGGGATAAAGAGACAGTTCACATGCAGGTATATCCCACAGCAAAATGGGATTGAAAAAAGGAAAAATAGGCATATTGCAGAAGTTGCACGTGCCTTGATGGCTGAAAAGAATATGCCTAAGCATTTTTGGTCTGAGACTGTTCATATTGCTGTTTATATTGTGAACAGAACTCCCACAACTGCAGTTCGTGGTATGACCCCCGAAGAATGTTTTACATGTAAGAAGCCTGATGTCTCACACTTGAAAGTGTTTGGCTGCATTGCGTATGTTCATGTGCCAGATGAGTTGCGGAAGAAAATGGATCCAAAGGCTGAAAAATGTGTCTTTATTGGATACTCTTTAGAACAGAAAGGGTATCACTGTTATAACCTTGTCACATGTAAGTTTAGAGTGAGCAGGGATGTCATCTTTGATGAAATGAGCGGTTGGTATGCATCTAGTGGTGATGCATTGGATGATGATGATGATCATGACACTCATGTGCAGGCTGAAAAGCAAGAATCACGGACTCTTAGTGGACCAGAGACATCATCTGATAGTCCTTGTTCTGGGAGACTAAGGAGTACCTCTACATCTTTAGGTGCATCTAGTAGCACTACAGGTAAAGACAAAGGAAATAATAAAGTGTCAGATGGCATTGATGCAGTTCTTGATGGAGACTCCAGTGGCTTAGAGAGCTTAGATGATGAGCTTGGTATTCCTTTTGTGAAGACACCAGGTGTACAGAGAGCTCATAATAGTGTAAAAGCTCCATTGAGTGATTCGGTGCTATGCAGATCTAGCAGGGTCAGATACCCTATTAAAAGAGTTGGTTTTGAAGGTTATGCAGCTCATCATTATGCTTATATGGTGAAACTAGTTGAGGATGTTGAGCCCACTTGTTTTGAGGATGCTGTTGGTCATACTCATTGGGATGCAGCAATGGATGAGGAGATGGCTGCATTAGAGGCCAATAAGACTTGGGATCTAGTATCATTGCCGAAGGGCAAGAAAGCTATTGGATGAAAGTGGGTTTATAAGATTAAGCACAATGCAGATGGTTCTATTAGTAGGTACAAAGCTAGGCTGGTTGCAAAAGGCTATGCCCAGCCATATAGCATAGATTATGATGAAACCTTCAATCCAGTTGCTAGGATGGAAACTGTCAGATGTGTGATTGCTTTGGCAGTAGCCAAAGGTTGGAGGTTGTAGCAAATGGATGTGAAGAATGGCTTCTTGCATGGTGATTTGTAGGAAGAAGTGTATATGGATCAGCCAGCAGGTTATGAAGATTTAGAGCATCCCACGTATGTATGCAGGTTGAAGAAGGCACTCTATGGGGTCAAGCAAGCACCTAGAGCATGGTCTGACAAGATCAGAGAGTATCTTGTCAATATTGGCTTTTATGTTTCTGATGCTGATCACTCACTTTATGTGAGAAAGGGAGATGCAGGTTTGGTCATCATAGTCATCTATGTGGATGACTTGATTATTACAGGTGATAGTGATAGTGGGATTGCTGAAGTCAAGGATTTTTTGAAGAAAAAGTTTGAGATGAAGGATTTAGGTGAGCTAAGGTACTTTCTTGGCATTGAGGTGATCAGATGTGATGATGGTATATGGCTGTCCCAAAGACAATATGGCTTGGAAATGTTGTCCAAGTATGGCATGACAGCATGCAAACCACTTTCAGTTCCGTTGGAGCAGAATGTAAAGTTGAGTGCTGATGTTGGGGATGAGATAGAAGACCCTACTATGTTCAGGAGGATAGTGGGGAGTTTGATCTACATGACCATTACAAGACCAAACTTGAGCTACACTGTTGGTCTTATGAGTCAATTTATACAAGTACCTAGAAAGCCACATTTGGATGCAGTCAGACGCATATTGAGATATGTGAAGTCCACATTACATTATGGACTTTTCTATGAGGCAGATACAGATGTACATGTGTTTGGATACACAGATGCAGATTGGACTGGTAGTATGTTTGATAGAAGATCTACCAGCGGATACATGTTCTCTCTTGGTAGTGCAACAATTGCTTGGAGCAGCAAAAAGCAATCTACAGTTGCTTTATCGAGTACAGAGGCTGAGTATAGAGGTGCTGCTGTTGCAGTATGTGAGGTAGTATGGCTACAAAATTTAATGGCTGATTTGGATGTGCAGATGGAAGGTCCAGTTGTCATTTATTGTGACAACATGAGCAGTATACAGTTGGCTAGGAACCCTGTGTTCCATGCCAGGACAAAACATATTGAGGTACACTATCACTTTGTGAGAGAGAAGGTACTAGCAAGTGAGATTGACTTGGTGTATGTCAGCACACAAGATCAGATAGCTGACATCTTCACGAAGGCATTGGGTACAGAGAAGCTTCAAAAGTTTCGAAGCTTACTTGGAGTCGCAGAGATGCAGTTGAGCTTGAGGGGGAGTGTTGAGATGACAAGCTCAACACATGCGGACATTGATGATGGACTGCCTGGTTAGATGGGTCCACATGTCTAAACTTAGCACGTCGGTGTTCATTATGACTCACACATGGCCACTGACTCATTACTTATTATATTCAGGTTGTTACACCTATTTACAGCTGGCATAGTTATAGCGCCAGTCGACTAGTGTAGTCGGTTATGCATTGTTTGACTTAGTAGGCCACTTTCCTTTATGTTGTATCTTATCTGTACTTTGTGTACATTGTAAAGTGTGTGGAAGAAGAAGAAGAAATCAGTAAGAAAACGTTTTGGCTTCCATATCTCTTCTTGTCTCTTGAGTGAGCTTCTCCTTGTGCATTTTGTGTGTGTTCGGTGCAGCATCTTGAGCAAATACCTTCACCATGCGATTCTTCACACACTCTAGCTACCATCAGATCCGTATGTGGGCAGGAGATGAGGTCAAAACGGCCTTCAGGACTGAACGTGGACTCTATCATTTTCTAATGATGCCTTTTGGGTTGACTAATGCCCTCGCCACCTTTCAAAGCGTGATGAACAAAATCCTACAACCCTTTTTGTTCAAGTTTGTGCTTGTTTTCTTTGATGACATCCTCATTTACAGTAATTCATCCATGGAGCACTTGACACACATTCAGAGGGTGTTTGACATATTGAGAGAGCATTGACTCTTTGCTAAGGATAGCAAATGCATATTCACACAGACATCTATGGAGTACTTAGGACACATTGTGAGCAAAAATGGTATACATGCTAACCCGAAGAAGGTGCAACGTGTTAGAGACTGGCCCACTCCCTCCACCACCACTTCCTTGCGTGGCTTCCTTGGTCTCTCTTCATTCTACAGACGCTTTATTAAGCACTATGCCACCATTGTAGCACCTTTGATTGATCACTTGAAAAAGGAATCATTCTTTTGGGACGCCACTGCGGATCATAGCTTCAAATAGTTAAAGGACGCGCTTACTTCAGCCCCCATCCTTGTTTTCCCTGACTTCTCTAAGCTGTTTACCATTCATTGTGATGCAAATGGTAGGGGTATTGGTGTAGTGTTGTTGCAAGAGCATGGTGTGATTGCATTTGAGAGCCATAAGCTTGATGAGAAGGAAATGCAAATGAATGTATATGACCAGGAGATGTTGTGTTAGATTTCATGGAAGCAGGAAGGAGAGCAACACGGAGTGAAGCAACATGCTTACACTCTCTATTCTTCTTATTATTCATTTAGCACACACACATAGTGCATATACAACCTAAGGTCATAAAGACCATTCACACTAGAAGTAACACAGACTTAATTAATACACCTAACTGATCTAGCCAGACTAGCTGTGTCCAGCTCATGTCGGTCAACACACAAGTACGAGCTTGATATTCTAACACTCCCCCTCAAGCTCAAGACAGCATATGTACTCCAAGTAGCTGTCTAAAACCACAAAACTTATATTTACCCAGAGACTTGGTAAAGATATCTGCTACCTGCTCATCAGTCCTCACACGCATAAGATCAACCTTTCCTGCAAGGACCATCTCACGAATAAAGTGGTAGTGTACCTCTATGCGTTTTGTCCTGGCATGGTAAACTGGATTCATGGCCAGGAGTACACTACTCAGATTATCACATAACAGTTTCACTGGAGCATCAACCTGAATATCCAAGTCAGCCATAAGCTTGAGCAGCCAAGCAATCTCACATGCTGCCAATGCAGCCCCCCTGTACTCTGCCTCAGTACTAGATAAAGCAACCGTAGGCTGCTTCTTGCTGCTCCAACTAATCATGCCGCTACCAAAGCCAAAGGCATAGCCACTCGTAGATCGTCTGTCAGTTGAGCATCCTGCCCAATCTGCATCTGTGTATCCAATCAGTGTCAAGGGCTTATCTCTGACATAGAACAACCCATAGTCTACAGTGGACTTAACATACCTCATGATGCGTCTAACTGCATCCAAGTGTGGCTTTCTCGGCTTCTGCATAAACTGGCTTATCAGCCCTACTGCATAGCTCAAGTCAGGCCTAGTGATGGTCAAGTAAATCAGACTGCCGACCATCTTCCTGTACATAGTCACATCTTCTACTTCAGCCCCAGTGTTCATGTCTAGCTTTACATTCTGGTCCAGAGGTGTATCCAGTGGTTTGCATTTAGCCATGCCATACTTCTTAAGCATTTCCATGGAATAGTGCTTTTGCATCAACCATAAACCATTTTCAGCTGGTACAACCTCAATACCCAAGAAATACTTCAGATCTCCCAAATCTTTCATGTCAAATTCAGATTTCAGCATCTTCATAGCATGCTGAATTCCCATGTCATCATCTCCAGTGATTATCAGGTCATCAACATATATGACCAGCACTACCAAGCCACTGTCAGTCTTCTTTGTAAACAGGCTGTGATCAGCCTTGCCAACAACAAATCCAAGACTCTGCAAGTAACTGCTGATCCTAGCATGCCAAGCTCTCGGAGTCTGCTTCAGTCCATACAGTGCCTTTTTCAGCCTGCACACATAATGCTGAAAATCAGGGTGCTCATACCCTTCCGGCTGAACCATGTATACATCCTCTACTAAATCACCGTTGAGGAATGCATTCTTAACATCCATCTGCTGCAATTTCCAGCCTTTTTCAGCAGCCAAGGCAATAACAATTCGTATGGTTGCCATTTTTGCAACCGGGCTGAATGTTTCATCATAATCCAAGCCATACTGCTGAGCATATCCTGTAGCGACCAGCCTTGCTTTGTACCTTTCCACACTACCATCAGACTTACATTTGATTTTATAAACCCATTTGCAGCCAACAGGCTTTTTCCCTTCAAGCAGTGGTACCAAATCCCAAGTTTGATTTTCAGCCAAGGCTTTCATCTCTTCGTCCATAGCCATGCACCAAATTTCATCCTTTCCTGCTTCAGCATAAGTACCTGGTTCTTTGATCTCCATCACTTTTGTCATGTATGCATAATGCTTTGCAGAATAACCAGAGTACGTCAACCTGTCAACAGGGTATCTGACCCTCTGCGATCGTCTAGGCTATGGTGCACTGCTCGATTCCCCTCTCTCATGAGGCGGAATATACCTGTTTTGCCTCGTACCAGGTGTATAGACAGTCGGAATGCCAAGTTCACTGTCTAACGTATCAGTAGACTCATATCCAGAAGTCATTCTGCCAGGTGGCGTCATACCATCCTCAGTAGCTTTCTCTTTCCCTTTGCTGTCCAAGACATCATAATATCTCCCCCTCACTGACATACCAGTGTCCGTGGACGATGAGTGTCGCAATCTCCCTGTCCATGGGGATACTGTTTGCTGACTACTAGGTCCTGTCATATCAGTGTTCTGTTGCAACTCAATTGTAGATACATGAGTGGAAGGCATATCCAATGGCACTGCAACTGGTGAGACATACCATGAGCCCAACTCATCAAAGATGACATCCCTGCTTACCAAAGTCTCCCTGGTAGAGGGATCATAACATTTGTATGCCTTCTTCTCCTGCGAGTATCCAATGAACACACTCTTATGCGCTTTGGAATCGAGCTTTTTCCTTTTTTCATCTAGAATGTGCACATAAGCAAGACAGCCAAAGACCTTCATGTGTCTTACATCCGGCTTATAGCCATAGAGCCTCTCAAACGGTGTCATGTCATGAATGCCTGTAGTGGGAGTCCTATTCAGAATATATGTAGCTGTCACAACAGCCTCTGCCCAATAGTAAAGCAGCATATGCTTCTCATTCATCATGGCCCTAGCAGCTTCCATCAGAACCCTGTTCTTCCTTTGAGCTACTCCGTTTTGCTGCGGAGTGTAGCTGCAGGTTAGCTGCCTACGAATGCCATTTTCAGCCAAAAAATCAGCAAATTCATTGGAGACATACTCCCCACCGCTATCAGATCTCAAGCAAGAGATGTAACATTCAAATTCCTTCTCAACCTGTGCTTTAAATTTTTGAAAAACAGCAAAGACCTCATCTTTTGTTTTCAATATGTAAAGCCAGGTATATCGACTGTAGTCACCAATGAAAGATACATAGTATCTGGAACCCCCCATAGATGCATTATGAGCTAGTCCCCAAACATCAAAGTGCACTAACTGCAGTGGTCGTGTACTCTGTCTTACATGCCTGACAAACGACAATCGTGACTGCTTACCAAACTGGCAAGCCTCGCATACATGACCAATATTTGAATATTGGAATCTAGGTAACCCTGTTACCAGCTGCTTCTTCTGCATGGTCTGCACCCTCTGCAAATTGACATGCTCCACTCTCTTGTGCCAAATCTCTAAGTCCCTGATAGTGCCGAAACCCTAGGCAAACATAGTGGAGTTCAGCTCTGGCAGTGTAGCATCAAGAGTGAACATTCTTCCATTTTTGTGGCCTTTCGCGATCAACTTGCATCCATTGCCAAACTCTTCAATAAAGCAGCCATGCTTATTGAAGCGAACCTGCAAGTTCTGCTCTGTCATCTGGCCCACAGACAATAGGTTCTTCGTAATCGAAGGGACATGCAAAACATCATGAAGATTCTTCTTCCTGCCATCATGTACAACCAGAGGCACTTTCCCCTTGTGCTCTATGCTATGCTGCGTATCATCTCCTGTGCAAACATAGCCATGCTTATCTGCAACCATCTCAGTGAACCAGTCACCATGTGGGGTCATATGGTTTGATGCCCCTAAATCAATATACCATACTACATCATCAGATGATTTTTCAGCAGCCTTATCTTTGACATACTGCATGGCAAACAGTCTATCACCAGAGTCATCTTCCTGACTGGACATAGCATAATGTCCATGCTGCTTGCCCTTCTGATTTCCCTGCTTCTTCCAGCAATCCTTTGCAATATGCCCATACTTTCCGTAGTAGTGAAAATCCTTATCTTTATTTGGATTGTCTGCCACGGGAGTTAGATCTCCCCCTGCCTCGAAAGTTGCCACTACCTCTTGCATTTGATGACTGCTGATTGCTATTACTATAGGATGCATTCTGCTGGCCTCCTCTGCTAGATCCATAGCCTCTACCACGGCTACCACGACCACGCTGATTCGAATAAAAAACTGCATCCTTATTCTTTGAGCTGCTTGACCCTGTAGCTAAGCCAAGCTTCACCTCTTCATGAATCAATAATGGAACCAGCTCATTAAAATCAGGCATCTCAGCCCGCACAGATATTGAAGTGTCAAAAGACTTGTACTCCGGACCCAAGCCATTTAAGGTCACTGCAACCATATCCTCATCTTCTACCTGTGAGCCAACAAATGCGAGCTGATCTGCTAAGGTTTTAATCTCCGTGACACAGTCCTGTATGGATCTGTTCTTCCTCTCTATGTTGTTGAATTTTTGCTTCAGTTGTATCTTCCTGGCACTCGTAGTTGTGCCATAGTATCTGACCAATATGTTCCATGCATCTGTTGGGGATTTAGAGTTCATGATCTGCATCACCATAGCATCCGAGATACATAATGACAGCCAATGTAACACTCTGCGAGCTCTTTCCGTCCAGGCTCGATGTGCTCGTCTTTGATCAGCTGTAGGATTCCTATTTGGAACTTCAGGTTCAGCCTCAACACCTGTCACTAAGTCCCAGTATCCTTTGCCTATCAGAAAGTTCTCCATGCGGAACTTCCATATTGTATAATTGTTGCTATCAAGCTTTTCTCCCACAATCTGGGTTTCATTATCAGTTCTATCAACATTTGCCATGTTGCAGACCTTGCCTGACTACCTGCAAACCAAGATCTTCTTAACGGTTCAACTTCAGCCCGGAACTATTTATGATAGTTTTTTGCAATTAATTGCAGTAAAAAACCAGGGTATTTCAGCCCACTAATAGTCCAAAACAGCTCATACCAAGTGGCTTAACCTGTGAGTAAAGCAGTCAATGCAAATACTCTGTATTCACGTCGGTTTGAACTCCTGCAACCTCACTGCTAGGGTACATATATGCAGTCTGAAAACTGTAAACTGTAAATAATCAGCAGCACTTTTAAGTCCAAAACTAAGTGGTAATCATGTCACACATGTCCCAAAAACTCCCAGATAGCTGCTAGTACACTTGGCAGTCATGACAAGAGCATAGAGTCACGGAACAGTGCATAACCAGCACATACAAGTGTCAACAGATTCAGTTGCAGGTTGAAATCACCAAAGTTCAGCATATCAAGTTCCAATAAGCCCCAAACTGTCTTCCAATCATGTCATACATTTACTTCGTAATGACAAGGTCAATACATGAGCATCTGGGTATACATAGGCAACCTGTTTTCACTGACCGAAGCATCAACCTTCATGAACCATTTGTACTTGACCAAGACAATATGTCTGCATTTACTTCAGCTCCAAACTTCAGTTTTCAATGATGCTCATTGCATGTTTCAAGCCTCCATACATCTAGCATGTATATGTCAGCTCTCATAGTTGGTAGAACTCTAAAAATGACCTGTATTGCATCAGTAGTATCCAATGCTTGTCACTGACAATATATGACAGTTTTCAGCAGTGAAACAGTTCTCAGATCTGAATATTTTAATGAGAAAATCCAGCTCAAGTACTTCACATCAAGTACATATGACTTCTTGACTTGTGTTGTCTGCAATGCAATCTTCCCAACATATTAGGGAGCTTCAAGTGTTCTTTAGGATCAAAACAGTGATGTAAATCACTGTATTCAGCAGTGTACATTCAGTTTCAGACATGTATACCTGCATAACAGTCCATGCCTCATCACCCAAGCTTCCATTGACTTGTGAGACCTTCAAGGTCACACCCCAGGGTCAGCATACACTTCATAGAGCATGTACAAGATGCTTAATGCCTCATTTTGAAGCTGGAGGACATGAATATAGATCTGGCGCAACAACACAGACTGGTAAGGGGGGCAGCACAGCTCACGATTTGATTAACCATGACAATGAGGCACTTCCAGGTGCTCAATACATCCCTCTCAAGGCTACAAACAAGCCTTTGATAATGCCTTTGATCATTGAGCAAACAATAATACACTGCATACCTTCCATTTTTCAATGGCTTCAGCCTGTTTGAAGAAGAATGACCTTTCCTTTGACTTCAGCTCTCCTGCAAGTCCAATGCCACACTCCTAGGCACCCAGTCTTTGCCGATTCATGGCTCTGATACCATGTTAGATTTCATGGAAGCAGGAAGGAGAGCAACACAGAGTGAAGCAGCATGCTTACACTCTCTATTCTTCTTATTATTCATTTAGCACACACACATAGTGCATATGCAACCTAAGGTCATAAAGACCATTCACACTAGAAGTAACACCGACTTAATTAATACACCTAACTGATCTAGCCAGACTAGCTGTGTCCAGCTCATGTCGGTCAACACACAAGTACGAGCTTGATATTCTAACATGTTGGCCATTCTCCATGCCATCAAGAAATGGTGCCACTATTTGTATGGTAGTTGCTTCCAAGTAAAAAGCGACTACCAAGTCCTCCAATACTTCTTGACTCAGTCTACTTTGACTCCTAAGCAACAATGATGGGTGGCAACCTTACAAAACTATGACTTTGATATTTCACACACTCGGGGCAAGGATAATATTGTGGCTGATTCACTCTCTCGAATGTGGGCATGCAGAGTGTTCTCTATCTTAGAATTGCACAGTGATTGGGTTGAAGAGTTCAAGAGGCTTACTTGTTAGATGATCACTTCAGCCACACATTTCAGAAATTACAGCATGGGGTCATGGTTGAAAACTCCCAATATCAGCTTAAGCATGGCCTTATTTGGTCCCATGGCAAGATTGCCATCCCCCACACTTCCCTCTTCATGCAGAAGATCATGGAAGAGATGCATTCTTACCCCACTGCTGGTCACTTGGGTGTTTTCAAAACATATGATAGAATTGCTAAAAGCTTTCATTGGAAAGGCTTATGGAGGGATGTTAAGGACTTTCTGACCAAATGTGTTCCATGCCAAGAGAACAAAGATAGTACACTCAAGTCCACTGGCCTCTTGCAACCCCTCCCTATCCCTGAAGGGGAATGGACTCACATCACAATGGACTTTATCACTAGCCTTCCTATGACTAAGAAAGGATGGAATAGTATTTATGTGGTCATTGATCACCTCACCAAAGCTGCCAACTTTATCCCCACTAAGATCCAATACACTGCCTCCAAGGTGGCCACTCTGTTTATGGAAATGTCTTTAAGTTGCATGGCTTGCCACATGTCAAAGTACATGATCGGAATGCAAAGTTTATGAGTAACTTCTGGCAGACAGTTTTTACCTCCATGGGGATCAAGCTTGCTCCATCCATTGCATACCACCCTTAGATTGATGGCTAGACTGAAAGAGTGAACAAATGGCTTGAGACATATTTGAGGCACTTTTGCCATGATGTTCAACACAATTGGGATACGTGGCTTCACTTGGCTGAGTTTGCATATAATAACTCCACGCACTCTAACATTCGAGTTTCCCCTTTTGAGGCCTTATATGGGTATAAGGTTCCTCTCCCCACGGTCTTATTTAATGATAAGATCAATCCTTAGAGTCAGGCTGAATTGGATTGCATGCAAGCTTTACTTCAGTAATGCAAAATAAACCTTCAAAAGGCCCAAACACACATGAAACTCTATGCTGATGAAAAATGAAGGCATTTGGAATTCTAAGAAGGGGAACTGGTCCTTTTGAAAGTGCCTAAGTCCTGCTACTCGATTGTCAAAGAGGGCAGTAGTAACAAGCTGGCCCACTGCTTTTATGGCTCATACTGGATCGTGAAGAGAGTTGGTGACTTGGCCTACTGCTTAGAACTCCCCCTGCCACCAAAATCCACAATGTGTTTCATATCAGCCAACTGAAACCCTTTGTAGGCTCCTCAGTGGACTATGTGAAAGAACTTCCCCCCATAGATGAAGAAGGCATCACTCAATATGTCCTTGAAGCAATCATTGGGCAGCAAGATAAGCACTTATGGTCCCAATCCATCAAAGAATACCTCATTAAATGGCAAGGCCTACCATTGGAAGAAGCCTCTTGGTGCCCATCAACCATCATCAATGAATTTCCCTACCTCCATGAGGCCCAACGGCTGGAAGACTAGCCGGTCATGCCCCAATTGACCACCCTCTACCCGCAGACTGTACACTATTTTAGAACAATTTTGTACTTACTCAAATCACATGCACATGCATTCTACATAGGCTGAATGTACTCATCATAAGCTCTGTTTTGACATGTGATACACCGCATTTGGAGTAGCCTATCAAAAGTTATGACCTGTGTACTTCAGCAGACTGGTCCCGGACTGCATATGCTGTCCCTAGTCTCTACACACCTAATTTTCATTGTCAAAGGGCTCTGAGTAGTACTCTGCAACCCTCCCTTAGCCCACCCATCACTCCCCTCTACTTCTCCTTGTTTTTGAGGGCAAAAACCTTTCGAGTGGGGATGGATTGTAACAAGCAGGATACACATCGACTAGGATTTAGACACCCCATCACAGTGATCGGGGTATTTAAGGTGTAAGAGCCCCAAATTAGGGCAACCAGTTATTATCAAGATCATACTCTTCACCTTCATCTCCAGCTTCCATGGCTTTCTCCTTCCTTCTCTCCTCTTTTCTCTCTTTCTCTCTCTTCTTCCAGTCTCCTTCCTTCTTCTTCTTGCTCTCTTTCTCTCTCCTCAGCTCTTCTTCTCTCTCCTCTCAGCTTCTCTTCCTTCTTCTTTTGCTCTCTTTCTCTCTCCTTAGCTCTTCTTCTCTCTCCTCTCAGCTTCTTTCATTACAATCAGCCCATCTCATTCATCGTCATTATTTAATCTCTACTAACATGAAAGAGATAGTACAACTAGGTTACCACTAACCATGACTAATTATGGTTAGGTCAACACTGCCTTATTTAATGTCCCACACATGAGTACAACTGGACACATCTATAGGTAATGTGGGTCACACACACGTACATATGAGCTGTTGAGCTTGAAGTCTCAATACTTTCCCTTAAGCTCAAACTAACTGCTGAACTCCAAATAGCTGTCTAAAGTATATAAACTTCTCTTTACTAAGTGATCTGGTAAACATATCTGCTACCTAGTCTTTAGCCTTCACATGCAACAAGTCAAGCTGCCCTGCAAGTACCATTCCTTTGATGAAATGGTAATGAACCTCGATATGTTTGGATCGAGCATGATAAACGGGATTGCTAGCTAACATCACATTGCTAAGATTATCACAATGCAATCTGACTTTGTTGTCCAACTGTATCCCCAAGTTATTCAGCAGTTTCATCAACCAAACTGCTTCACATGCCACTAATGTTGTACTTATGTATTCCACTTCCGTGCTAGACAAAGCAATCGTAGGCAGTTTCTTACTACTCCAGTTGATCATATTGCTACCCAAACTAAATGCATAACCACTGGTTGACCTCCTGTCATAGGCACAACCAACCCAATCAGCATTAGTGTAACCTATCAAGTCAAAGGATTTCCCATACTCATAAAACAACCCATAATCCACAGTACTCTTCACATACTGCATAATCCTCCTAACTGCATCTAGATGTGGCTTACGAGGCTTCTGCATGAATTGATTGATCAGCCCCATTACATAACTTAAGTTAGGACGAGTGATAGAAAGGTAGATCAAGCTGCCCACAATTTGCCTATACATAGTTACATTCTCTATTTCAGTCCCAACATCAATTGCCATCTTGACATTTTTATCCAAGGGTGTCTCCATAGCTTTACACTCTGTCATGCCATACTTTTGCAACATATCATGAGCATATTGTTTTTGCAACAGCCATATACCTTGTGGTGTAGGTATAATTTCAATCCCAAGAAAATACTTCAGCTCTCCAAGATCTTTAACTTTAAATTTAGCCTGTAACAACGATTTAATTTCAGCAATCCCTTGATCATCATCTCCAGTGATGATAAGATCATTTACATAAACCACCAGAAAAACATAACCATGATCTGTCTTCTTCGTGAATAGACTGTGATTTGCATGAGCTATCTGAAATCCATGTTGCTGTAAATAACTACTTATTTGAGCATTCCATGCTCTTGATGCCTATTTCAGCCCATATAAAGCTTTTTTAAACTTATACACATATGCTAGAAAATCAGGATGAACATAGACTTCAGATTGCTCCATATACACTTCTTCAAGCAATTCACCATTCAAAAAAGCATTTTTAACATCCATTTGCCATAATTTCTAGCCCTTAGACGCTGCCAATGCAATGACCATTCTCACTATTGCCATCTTGGCAACACTAAAAGTCTCTTCATAATCCAAGCCATAGTGCTGTGCATATCCCTTTGCAACTAGCCTAGCTTTGTACCGTTCTAGTGAATCATCTCACTTGCATTTTACTTTGTAGACCCATTTGCAGCCAATGTACTTTGCCTTTAGGCAACCTGACTGAATCCCATCTTTCATTTTCAGCCAATGCTGCATATTCTTCATCCATGGTAGCACACCAATTCTCATTTGCAAAATTGCATCATCAAAATTTGTAGGTTCTTTGAAACTTATTACTCTAGTCATGTAAGCATAATGACAGGCTGAATATCCACCATATGTTAACCTATCAACTAGTTTTCTGGCTCTTTCAAACCTTCTTAATTGCAGTTCACTCTGAGCTTGTTGTCTCTCATGAGGTGGTACATACCTGCTATGCATTACACCAGGCATCATAATTGAAGGTATTTCAAACTCACTATCCAAACTGTCACTGCTAGGTGACTCATATTCTGCTGTAAGCGGACCACTCACATCATCAAATACATTTTCCTTTTCATTATCCGATCTCTCCCTTAGTGACATATCCGTGTTAGTGGATGTAGGAGTACGATTACGCAGTCGTCCTGTCCAAGGACTAACTATAGATGAAGCATCACCTATAGGACCACTTATAGATGTACTTGCTGAAGAAGAATTTTCAATATTAGTAGTGCTGGCTAATCCATTAGAAAACACTGTAGTAGGATTACCATACCATGAAGCCAACACGTCAAAAACTACATCTTTGTTGATTAAGGTCTCATGAGTGGACGGTACATAACATCTGTAAGCCTTCCTATCTTGTGCATAACCCATAAAAACACTCTTGATAGCTTTTGGATCCAATTTCTTCCTCTTTTCATCAGGAACATGCATGTAACCAATGCATCCAAACACCTTAAGATGCCTAATGTCAAGCTTGTGCCCATACAGTCTCTCATAGGGAGTTACATCATGAATCCTGACTGTAGGAGTTCTATTCAGCACATAAACAACAATAACCACTACTTCAACCCAATAAGCATATGGCAAACTCTTTTCATTAAGCATTGCCCTTGCCGATTCCATAAGCACACGATTTTTCCTTTGTGCTACACCATTTTGCTGTGGTGTATAACTGCAAGTAAGCTGCCTTTTTATACCATATTTGGCAAGATGCCTGTCAAACTCTCTGGATACATATTCTCTGTCTTCATCTGATCTTAAACATGAGATATAACATCCCGATTCATTTTCAGTATGCTTTTTGAAGTTTTTAAAAGCATCAAACACCTCATCTTTGTGTTTCATGATGTATAGCCATGTGTATCTACTGAAATCATCAATGAAAGAGACATAATATCAAGCACCACCGAAATAAGCATTATGAGACGGACCCCATACATCCGAGTGTACTAACAACAATGGACGAGAACTACTCCTGACATGTCTCATAAAAGGAAACCTTGATCGTTTCCCGAACTGACAAGCAAGGCATACATGCCCAAGATCATTGTATTTGAACTTAGGTAACCCAAGTACAATCTCTTTTTGCTCCGTAGATTTCAGCTTCTGAACATTTACATGGCCAATACGTTTATGCCAAATTTTAGCATCCCGTACAACTCCATTATCATGGGCAAACATGGCTGCCTTCAATTCCAGAATAGATGCATCCAACATAAACATTCTTCCATCCCTTCTACCTTTAGCAATCAATTTGCAACCATTACCATATTCCTCAATAAAGCATCCATCCTTATTGAATTTGACTTGCAGATTTTGCTCTGCCATTTGTCCAATTGACAAAATATTTTTAGTGATTGATGGTATATGAAGCACATCATGTAGAATCTTTTTCTCGCCTCATGCACATAAGCAATGGGACCACACCTATATGCTAAATATCATGTTGGGTATCATCCCTAGTGTAGATATATCCATGAGAACCTACAACCAACTCATCAAACCATTCTCCGTGGGGTGTAATATGATTAGAGGCCCCTGAATCTATGTACCATTTCTCATCTCTGCCTTGCTTAGGCACATTCTTAGATACATGTTGCATAGCAAACAACTTGTCTCCCTAATCATCATGAGCACTGGGAGATGCATAATTTTCATGTTGTCTACCTTTTGCTTTCATGTCTGCTTGCTTCTTATGACAATCTTTGGCAATATGCACACATCTACCACAATGATGACAGTCTTTGTCCCTATTAAAGTGCTCATTTGACTGCCAAGATCCACCACCTCTACCTCTAGGTAATCTCCCCCTGCCTTAAAGCCGCCAGATCCTCACTGACCCCTCAGGTAAGTTACTCATGAATATATGTGTGCATCACGTGGGTTCAAAATAGCGTATTTTTAAAATAGCATTTTTATATATATTTTACATATAAAAGGGTGTAATGTAAAGGGATTATGTACAGATTGAATAGAAGAGGGTTACATTTTATTTAGGAAAAATTCAGAGATAAGGATATTTAAAAATAGTCCTTGAACACACATGATGTAGAGGATATACATATAGTAACTTCCCTGAGACAGACTCTACATATTCGAGCTATTCCATGCATTCTGCTACTACTATCCATAGGTATTTCAAGTGTCTCCTTGACCTCAAAAAGAACCATGGCCTTTGCCACCTTTGCCACACTGGCTAGATTAGAGAACAAGGTCTCTACCTTGAGACGAATTGGAACCTGTGTTAAGACCAAGCTTTACTTCTTCATGCAACAATAATGCAAGCAGTTCATCCCAATCAGGGGGTTCTTGTCTTACAGAAATAGAAGTATCAAATGCCTTGTACTCCTTGTCAAGCCCATTCAATGTCACTACAATCATATCATCCGCTGAAACACTAGACCCAATAGTAGCTAGATAGTTGGCTATGGTCTTTATCTCTGTCGTGTATGCTTGAATGCTCATGCTATTTCTGGACATATTATTAAATTGCTTCTTAAGCTATATCTTCCTTGCATGCATGCCATTACCATAATTTTTCATGAGTGTATCCCAAGAATCTTTTGGGGAATGACAACTGGTAATCTGCATAGCCATTGAATCAGAAATGCACAAAGAGAACCAATGTAGTACTTTACTAGCTCTTTTCGTCCACTGTTGGTGAGCTCTTCATTGATCTTGTGTTGGATTCCATTCAGGTAATTTGGCTTCGACTTTAGTCCCCATGCATAAATCCTAGTACCCTCTGCCAAACCAGACAATTTTGTATCCTGAACTTCTATAGTGCAAAGTTCTTGTTATCAAGCTTATCACCAACAATTTGGGTGATGTTATTAGTGCCTTGAGAATTTTCCATATTGTAGCAGATAGTTTTTAATCAATGCTTGACTCCCCATAAACCAAGATGTCTTACTGATAATTTCAGCTTAACTTTTACGATAATTTTTTGCAACAAAATCCTTGCTAAAATAATAGTATTTCAGCCCACAAACATGTCAAATACATCCACAATCAAGTGGCACAGCATGTAGGTACATCAACCAGTTCATAGAGCATGTAGTTGCTACATACATTGTGTACATTCAATGTTACTGATAGTAGAGAAACATATAGTCTGAAATCATCAACCAGTAAATGAACAACAGCCTTTTCTCAATCAAAACAGAGATATTTATGTGTTAAACATGCCCCAAAACATCCTAGACATTTGCTACTATATGCTGGACATGCCAGATATCTTCCCGGTTGATAAAATAGTAAGCCAATATGTAGCCAAAATAAGGGCAATCCAAGCTCAAAAGTGAATCATAGCATACATATGCCAACACATGTAGAGACCAAGACACGATCATACCGACATTCATACATTCCCTGTCTTTAAGAACCAATGTCATATAACTCATGTACAGTTCATGTACATCCAACAATCATGTCAATGCACTTGATTTTCAGCTCCAAAATTCAACATTCAATGCTCTTTTCAGTTCATACAACATCCAACATACATATGCCCATAATCAGGGTCCATAGATACTATCCAATGTCATATATTACTTCAAGAAGTAATAGATACTTGCTATCCACATCTCAAGATAGATTTCTAGCTTATTAAAACCTTCCAAATCTGAGCATTTGACACTCCAAAACAATACTCAAATGCATGAGAATAAGGGCATATACATTGTTAGGATGAAAGCCATCAGTGCCTTGGAACCACTTGCTGTTTACCGCAGTAAACAACTAGTCTACACAGGTTTGTGCTAAATATCTCAAAATCTGTGAAGAATTTGAAAAAGCTTTCTTCTGTAAAGTTGTAGACATGTCAAAATGGTCTAGATAAGTGGGTTGTTTCTCCAAAATCCATTTTTGTAGTAAGATATGGCTTTTGCAAAAAAACGGGATACATGCATAGTCTTCTTTCATGATTTTTTTCAGATATGATGTCTTTGATGTCAAATGGCCACTCATAGGTGCTCAATAAAGCCTTATGAAGCTCCCAAACAAGCCATAGCAAGCTCTTGCACAAGCACAAAGCATAAACCATGATGCATACCTTGACAGGAACAATGACAGCCTTTCTTCTTCAGCAAAGACTCTTATCTTCAAGCTCCAGATCAAACTCCTTCAATGCCATGCTACAGAGAGCCTATTCATGTTGGCTCTGATACCATGTTCAAAGATAAGAGAGACAGAGTGGAGTCAAAGAGTGAGCAATCAGCTCATCGCATTCATCTTCATTAGTCAATCTCTACTAACATGAAAGAGATATTACAACTAGGCTACCACTAACCATGACTAACTGTGGTTAGGTCAACACTGACTTATTTAATGTCCCACACGAGTACAATTGGACACATATGTAGGTAATGTCAGTCACACACACATACATATGAGCAATTGAGCTTGAAGTCTCAACATGCTTATGTCAAAAGGAATGAATGCCTAGAGTAATGAGTAAGTATCACTAATGCCTACCATACATTGACCACAGAGTCTGTAATCTGGGCCATTTGGATCTGGATAGTTATGACCATTGGAATTGTGATATCATGCATTGCATCCTCAGATTGAAGAGTTGGAGAGCCTAAAGACTCATCAAAACCATCCAATAAGAAAAGGGGCACACCAATCCATTTTCTTGGTAATGATGTAGTTGGAACCCATTAACTATATGGAATCCATTTTCTTAGTAATGTTGTAGTTGGAACCCATTAACTATATGGAATCCATTTTCTTAGTAATGCTGTAGTTGGAACCCATTAACGATATGAGGAAGAAGATTAATGTGAAGATTAGTAAGGTAAAAGATATTGGATCCAGTGCTGTGGAAAACCCAAAACGTTTTTCTCCATGGAAGCTTGAGTTTTCTGAGAAGCTTTTCCATTCGAGTATTGAAAACCAAGACTGCTTAACCTTACTGAAACATCCACTTCTTGGATAGGCAATCTATTTGGTACTTCTGTCATAAAGATACCTCGGAGGCAGAATATAAGAACTCCGATCCATGCTTCATCCAATTGGGCCAGAAATTCTACCTAAAAAGGAAGTCTCCTTCAAAAGGAGCTAATTCGAGACCACAATCTGCATGTTGGGAACCAAAAATTCTAGAGAAGTAACTACTTCCAATCCAAAAGCCAATTTATATAGAGAAAGATGAGTGGCCACTTTGCATGAAGCCCGATAAGCCCACAACGTAGCGAAAGTTTACTGTCCCAATCCTTCCGATGATGCTCCACCAACTTGGTCAAATCTTGCATGTCAAAGTTTTATTAATAGATTTGGCTAGTCCATTGGTGTTGTCAAGAATCGTGTGGTGGGGGGACTTACTTGAGCTATTGTGCCAAACACACATCATACACACAAGAGGAAGCTCACTTAAGAACAAAAGAAGAGAGATGGAGGCAAATTTTTTTCTTGCTGGTTTCTTCTTCTTCTTTCACACACAATACGATGTGCACAAAGTATAGATAAGATACAACATAAAGAAAAGTGGCCTACTAAGTCAAACACTGCATAACTGACTATAATCGATTGGCACTACATCTAGGCCAAATATATGTAGGTGTAATAAATTAAGTTAGTAGCCATGTGAGGATCATAATAACCACTAACCTACTAAGTGTAGACATGCGGACCCATCTAGCTAAGCGGTCCATCATCAGTGTCCACATGTGTTGCTCGGCTGTATCTATGCAACTCTAAGTAAGCTTTGAAACTTTTGAAGATTCTCTACACCTAATGCCTTTATGAAAATGTCATCTATTTGATCATGTGTGCTGATATATACCAAGTCAATCTCTCCTATTAAGTACCTTCTCTCTCACAAAGTATTAGTGCAACCTCAATGTGTTTTGTCCTAGCATGGAACATTGTGTTCCTAGCTAGCTGTATGCTGCTCATGTTGTCATGGTGAATGACAATTGGACCATCTCCTTGTGTATCCAAATTACTCAATAACTTTTGTAGCCATACCACCTCACATGTTGCCATAGCAGCACCTCTATACTCAGCCCCTTTGTACTCAATAAAGAAATCGTAGGTTACTTTTTGTTGCTCCATGACACTACTACACTAACAAGAAGAAACATGAATCCATTAGTAGATCTTCTGTCTTGATATGCTATCGGCCCAATCTGCATGTGTGCATTCAAACACTTGTACATCCTTACCTGCCTCATAAAAAAGTCCATAATGTAAAGTGGACTTCACATACCTCAATATGGGTCTAGCTACATCCAAATGAGGCTTTCTAGACATTTGCATAAATTGATTTACAAGGCCAACAACATAGCTCAAGTCTCTCTGTGTGATAGTCATGTAAACCAGACTCCCTACTATCCTCCCGAACATAGTAGGGTCTTGTATCTCATCCCTAATGTCAGCACTCAACTTCACATTTTGCTCCAATGGTACTGAAAGAGGCTTATATGCTATCATGCCATACTTGGATAACATATCCAAGCCATATTGCCTTTGAGATAGCCATATACCATCATCACATTTGTTTGCCTCAATACCAAGAAAGTATCTCAGCTCACCCAAATCCTTCATCTCAAACTTATTCTTAAAAACATCCTTAACTTCAACAATCCCATTGTTATTGTCACCTGTAATAATCAAGTCATTCACATATATGACTATGATGACCAAACTTGCATCTCCCTTTCTCACATAAAGTGAGTGATCAACATCAGAAATGTAAAAGCCAATATTGAAAAGATACTATTCGATCTTGTCAAACCATGCTTTAGGTGCTTGCTTCAACCCATAGAGCACCTTCTTTGACCTGTATACATATGTGGGATACTCTAAATCCTCATAACCTGCTGGGTGCTCCATATACACCTCTTCTTGCAATTCACCATGCAAGGAGGCATCTTAACATCCTTTTGATGCAAAATCCAACCTTTGGCTGCTGCCAAAGTAATTATACATCAAATAGTTGCCATCCTAGCAATTGGATTGGATGTTTCTTCATAATTTATGCCATATGTTTGAGCATAGCCTTTTTGCAAACCAACCTAGTCTTATACCTACTAACTGAACCATTTGCATTATGCTTGATTTTTTAAACCCACTTACAACCAATAGATTTCTTGCCCTTAGCCAAGGGTACCAAATCCCAAGTCTTATTGGCTTCTAATGCAGTCATCTCCTCATCCATTGTTGCATCCCAATGAGCATGACCAATAGCATCTTCAAAACAAGTGGGCTCAACATCCTCAACTACCTTCACCATGAGCATAATGGTAAGCTGCATAACCTTCAAAACCAAATATTTTAATATGGTATTTGACCCTGTTAGACTTGCATACCACTCGATCACTCATAGTGGAGCCTTTACATTACTATGTGCTCTATGTATACTTGGTGTTCTAATTGAAGGAATGCCAAGCTCATTATCCAAACTCTCTGAACCACTAGAATCTCCATCAAATCCCAAATGACTAGTGGATGCATCATTACCATCCAACATTTTCTTCTTTTCTTTGTCTTTACCTGCAACACTTGTAGATCCACCTGATGTTGTGGGGCTACTCCTTAGTCTCCTAGACCAAGGGCTAAGTGTAGATATAGTATCCGATGATGTTTTTGGTCCACTAAGGCTATATGATTCTTGCTTTTCTTTTAGCAGATAGCTATCATGATCATTATCATCATCTAATACATCACCAATAGATGCATACCAACTGCTCATCTCATAAAAAATAACATCCATGCTCACTTTGAACTCACTTGTGACAGGGTTATAACAACGATATGCTTTTTGTTCTAAGGAGTATCCAATAAAAATACATTTTTTGGCCTTTGGATCAAGCTTTTTTTGTAGTTAATCTAGCACATAAATATATGCAATACAACCAAACACTTTCAAGTGTGACACGTTGGGCTTCTTGCTCGTAACACATTCTTTGGGGGTCATCCCATGAACTGCATGTTGTAGAAGTTCTATTTGTAATATATATAGTAGTATGAATGGCTTTAGACCAAAAATGTTTTGGCATATTCTTTTAAGCCATTAATGCATGTACAACTTCCACAATATGCCTATTTTTTATTTATGCAGCTCTATTCTGGTGCGGGTATACTTGCAAGTAAACTATCTCTTTATCCCATAAGACCTCAAGAAGCCACTAAACTCATTAGAGAGGTACTCTCCCCCTCCATCTGATCTCAAGCACTTAACTTTCAAGCCTATTTTTGTTTCAATAGTCACCTTGAAAGATTTGAAGTACTCAAATACATCACTCTTTTCCTTCATAAAGTATACCCATAGCTTCCTTGAACAATCATAATTAAATATGATAAAGTATCTGCTGCCACCAAGAGATACACTCTGTGTAGGTCCCCAAGCATATGTATGCACAATATCAAGAATATTTTTGCTCACATCCCTGTCATGCGAAAAGCGTTATCTTGCCTACTTACCAAACTAGCATGCTTCACACACTTTATGAAATTGTGCAACTCTAAAAGCAGGCCTTTATAACCAATCCTTTGGATTGCATTACTTTCAGCCTTTGCGCATTTAATTGTCCAATGTATTTATGCCATATTTCAATGTTTGCAACCACTCCTTTTCCTTTTAGCATATATAGTAGCATTCATTGTAAGAATTCCAACATCTAAAGTAAACATGCACTCAACTCTTCTTTCTTTTGTGACCAACTTGCACTTATCATTAAAGTCTTGTACAAAACAACCTTTTACTTTAAATCAGACCTACAACCCTTGTTCCACCATTTGGCCAATAGATGCTAAATTCTTTGTAATTGATGACACGTGCAATACATATGACAGACTCTTTTTCTAGCCATCACGCAAGGACAAGTAAACCTTTCCAGTGTGTGAAGTTGGGTGGCATGAATCATCACCATTTGCACATAACCTAGATTTTATAAGTCCTGTATCTCTCAAAACCATTCAACATGACGTGTCATATGATTCGATGCACCTGAATTGACATACCATACATCATCATGTGTCCCTTTTCTTGTAACAACATTCATTATATGCTACATAACAAATAGACACTCATTTTTACCTTCATTCTATCATGAAGACGGTGCATAGTTTTCTTACTGCAAATTACTACTATGGATATCATCCTTCTTTGCATAGTAATAGGCTACAATATGATCTATTTTTCCACAATAATGGCAAATAATAACAAAATTTTTAGAACATTTGTTCTGCCATCCACCTCTTTCTCTAGAGCTCCCCCTGTCTTCAAAGTTTCCATGGCCTCTTGAAACCTACATCATGTTCCATACCATGGCCTCATCATCTCGAAGAGGATCTACCACGTCCCCTTCCTGAAATTAAGTAAAAATTTTGGACCTGTTCACTATTTCCTTCAAATGAGTCACCCTGTATATTGATCTCTTCAGTAATCATGAGAGAGACTAACTCATCAAAGTTTGGAAATGGCTTTCGTACATATACAGAAGTAACAAATGATTTCCAAGCCCTCTCATTATTAAGGCCACCCAAAGTAGATGAATCCAAATCATCATGATGCATTGTATCAATCATTGCTAAAGCATTTGCAATGCTCCTCATCTTCAAAACATACTCATTGACATACATTTTTCCTTTTTCCAAGGTATTCAACTCTTACTTGAGTTGAATCTCTCATGCCATTGTATTTATTGAAAACATGTTCTCAAAAATTGTCCAAGCTGCATGTGAATTTTTCGCATTCTTGATATGTCCCAACATAGTATTATAAATGATTGCAGATAGCCATTATATCACCTTTTTGCCTTTTGCATTCCATTCTTTCCATGTCTTTAATTCATCTACAGTTGCAGGGAAACTCAACTCTGGCTCCTTTTCTTCACCTGAAACGAACTCATAAGTGCCCTTTTCAATGAGGAAGTTTGTCACATGAAACTTCTATGAAGGGTAGTTGTTCTTGTCCAGATTCTCAATGATGGAATTCCCATTGTTCTCGGACATTAGCATAAAAAAGATATAAAGCAACAAGAAAATCTTTTGAAACCTTTCACAACAAGTGCATAGCAATCCACCAAGCAACCTTTTTCACTGATTGCTCGATAATACATGTAAACTACAACTTGTTTGTAGATTAAACTTAATACATGTAAACTACAACTTGTTTGTAGATTAAACTTATGTTTTCTTCTTGGAAAACACCTAAAAAATTACATATTCTAAATTTGCAACTCGTACAACCACTTTTGGGTTGATATAGTCGAAATCACAGTATACCCTAAATTTGCTATTCCACAATCTTACAGCTCTAAAATGGGGTCCAAAACGGCCTCAGATGCCCAAAAAAGTAGTGAGAAATCCTAAGGGCTCAATTGCAGAATATAAAGTTCTTTGCTTGCATACCCAATCTCACAGCAATCTAAGATTTTCACTCTGCCTTGCTTCCGGTGCCTTCACAAGCATTATTCAAGAGAAAGAGTGGAAGAGTGGGAGAGCTTCTTATTGGTTACTTTCTTGCTCGAACCTTGCTTCTTCTCCTTCACTTCAACCTTCAAAACTAGCCTAATTCGATGGCGCTGCTATGATACCATATCAAGAATTGCATGTAAGGGGACTTGCTTGAGCTGTTCTGCCAAAAACACACCATATACACAGGAGGAAGCTCATTGAAGAACACAAGAAGAGAGATGGAGACAAAAACGTTTTTTTGTTGGTTTATTATTTTTCTTTTACACATAATACAATGTACACAAAGTATAGATAAGATACAACAGAAAGGAAAGTGGCCTAATAAGGCAAATAGTGCATAATGGACTATATTAATCGACTGGTGCTATATCTATACCAGCTGTAAGTAGGTGTAAGGTGGTCCATCATCAATGTCTGTACATGTTGAGCTTGCCATCTCAATAGGTGTGAGGGTAGTAAGGAGAGGATTTCTTGTGGATCACCAAGAAGAAGGTAGTCAGACGTTTAGTGACATTGTTAATGAGATGACTACCCATGTCACTCACTAGCTCTATTGGACAATCATATTGGGTTAGAATATCCTGAAAAAGATAGGAGACTACGGAATAGACCAAATTTTCCTCTAAATCTCATGCCTCCACTCACTTTTTATAGTAATTTGTGGTTGTCAAAATGTATCAGTTCTTAGTGCAGGCTATCATCGATTATTGGATTGGACAGATAGAAACTTTTGAAATGGTTTCAATAGAAGAATTGGGTGAAGAGGTAGCCTATCCTAGGCCAAAGGTCTCCCCAACCACTAAGATGAATCACACTAATGGATCCACTTCCACACATTAACATACATCATAGGCCACACAATCTAGCTTGTTGAATTTTTTGGCTAGTTACCTCTCTTGAAAAATGGCCACTAGAGAGACTCCTTAGTGGGCTTCATCCATGACAGCTTCTTGTTCCATTTGTAGAACCACCCTTTTGTTTAAAGATAATTAAAGTATTCTCGAGGGATTCTAAAAAATTAGAGTATTCTAAAAATTTCTAATCAGAGTAGAAAATGATGAAAAATTAGGGGAAAATTCAAAGATAGTTATGTTAATAAAGGAAACATATTCATCTTAATATCTTCTGTAGCGTCTACCTTAAAATAAACTCACATGAGAAAGAATCCAAGGTGTTCACTTAGTTTCCATATGCTAAGATAAGACTTAGCCATACCTTGAGACATAGAAACCTAACAAATCAACCAACACTCGCAATTAGATGGATCCTCCAACCTTCAACAATGGGTGTAGATAGAAAGAAATTATGATTAAGACCTAAACAAACAAGGAGAGATTCAACGTGGGAAGCTATTTAGATTGGGTTTTCAGAAACCCTAGAAAAGTCTAAGGAGAAGACAACCAAGCTAGAAAGTCACCCCACTAGATGAAATATTACTTTTGATTGCCATCTTGTTTGTGATTGCAATAACACTTGCAAAAGATTACTTGATGCACTTGGAAAGATTTGATTGTACAAGTTTAGGATCCTAATTGAACCTCATATACAATAGGATAAAAGAGGCATGCTAGACCTCCTCCAAGGCTAGTTGTGGAACCTTTTACCAATGGGGTTGGTTTTTAACACTTCCCAGAGAGTTGTAATCAGCCCTGATGGCAAGAGGTTGCTTTGTAAGAAAATCTTTGGCAAGAGGAGGTAAGGGTGCCAAGGGAGACTTGGCTACCAACTCCCTTAGGCCCCTAGGAATTGCCACCAACCCTTACGTGACTCAAGATGGACATCTTGAGAGCCTTATTACTAGTTAGGAGTAGAAGCATGATAGAAATAAGACTTTTAGGTCGTTCTTCCGTATGGGTGGAAGGTGGAAAATTGTATATGAATAAAAGAAGTTATTTTTCAAAGGACTATTTTCTTTGTTTGTGTATCGTGACCTAAGTTATATGAATGAACACTATGATCCAAGAGGTTAATTAAAGAAGCTAGTTCTTCATGTTTAAACATAAACGTGTTAGGTAATTAGTTTACTAAAGTTGACTAATCAAGGAAAGTGGGAGGAGGATGAGATTCCTTATGAAAAACTTGTTGGTAATCTCATCCTCCCACTTTCCTCAATTGAAGGTATGTGTCTACTTGGCAGTGTCTATATTGAAGGAAAGTGGGAGGATGAGTCCAATCGAGGAAAGTGGGAGGTATGTGTATCGATAAGCCAAGAACTTCTTCACATGGTTCAAGGAGAATGGGAAACAAAGGGGAATAAAAGTTCCTTTTCTCGAGCTTGAGAATAGCCACCCAAGAGAGATGGGATGGAAAGGAGGCATAGACCGACCGCCTGATCAAACTAGAATGCTTGTCAGAGATGACTTCTAGCCACCCATGTGTTGATTTGCAATTGGTTTGACAAGCACACAAAGCAATGGGAATTTGAACAAGAAACTTAGTGTTGTTGTACTCAATAAAAGGCCACAAATAAAAGATGAAGTTTAGGGGATTGGGACCTTTTTGAGTCCGTATTATTAGCTGAACCAGCAATGTAGAGCTCAAGACCCTCAAGGGAGAGGGGATAGGCTTCTTCAATGGGAGCCACATAAAGAATCCCACGCACCCATTGCACAAGCCTCCCATGCTTGAGCCCCTATCAAAGTTTGGGTTTCCACATTAATGAAAGTTGATGAAGAAGATGAGGAGGCAGTGGCACCCGCATACCTGCACATAACGATCATTGCCCAATAGACACATACCTTCAATGCATTGATAGATGAGGGAGTCGATTTCAATATCTTAACTCACAATCATTGGACTCAAATTGGCTGGCCACAATGACAACCTACCAATGCCAAACTCAACCCATTTGGGGGTTAATTGTATGTCCTTCTAGGGAAGTGTAAAGTAGCAGCCTCTATAGAGTTTGAAAGCATACCCATGATCTTTTATGTGTTGCCAAACTCAAAAGATGTTGGTCAAGAATCACTATTAGGATGCTCATTCAAAAAGCAAGTGCATTGTACTGTCGACTACAACTTATAGAGCATTCACTTGGCCATCAGCAATGTATGAATAGTCACTTCTTTTAGCAAGGGCAATGCAGCTTCATCAAGGCTCGTGAGGCCACTAGCAGAGAAACCCACCACCAAGTCTAAGAGAGGGGTCGAGACTTATCAAAACTCGCTATGCTGCACTGTCACCACATCTCTGAGATCAAAGCTAAGGCCCTTGAACCAAAGTCCAGGTGGGTACCTAAACATTAAGGAGTGCCACTGAGGAGCAGGAAGCCACAACCTTGCAAGTCTAGGAACTCATGTTCGAGACCTAGAAGGCAAAAAAGAAACTATGGGCACCGATGAGCAGTCAAGTCACAATGGGTCCCCAAGACCTTATTATGAGTGCAATGTTGAAGATTAAATTTGGAAGCATAAGAGAGTGTGCACAAGAGGAAGAGAGAGAGTGCACAAGAGGGAGAGAGAGAGCTCAAGTACAAGAATAAGAACTTGCTAAGTCAATTGTTCAAGGTACAACTAGTACACTCTTCTCATCATTGAGTGTGTACTTTAGGCTGTTTATATAGCCTCTAGAGGAGTTAGGGTTAAGGTTTTCCTTTGTTCCCTTATCCTCAAGTCCATTTACACCTAGCTACCCTTATCCTCTTTAGTATAAGGAGAGTTCCCATGCTTACTTCTCAACATCCCCCCTCAATGCTAGGTGGCATTGGATAAAGCATGATAGGATGCCCCCCCCCTTATTCCACAATGAGATGCCTTTATAAATCAGGCTACAAAAGAAGGTTATAGGTAGAGAGTGTTATAAGACTCAAAAGAGTTGGTCATCTGTGGATTGGGAGGCAAAGTTGGCCTCCAATTCCTTAGGTACTTCTAGAACACTGGGACACTTATTGGTGATATGCCCGGTCTTTTTGCATTTATTGCACTTCATTTTGTCAAGATATTTCTTTCAGAAATTGCTTACAATATCCCCTTTTTTGTGACATAAGGAGCACTTAATAGAAGCTGTATGGACTAACACTTTCTCATGGGAAGTAAATGCTGAAGTCCCTTTAGTATGGTTTCTCTTCTCTTCATCCAGGCATGACTGGATGGTACTTGCCAAGGTTGGGTTTGGGATATTAGTTAGGGTAGTCACAAGGGTTGGAAAGACCTTCTTCACAGACTTCAAAAGGATGGCAATGGCATCTTCATCATGAATGGGTGCTTGAACGGAGGCTAGCTATGTCATAAGCCCCTTCATATGTGAAATAAACTTGTTGAGATCTTCTCCATGTTTATACTCCAAGCTAAAAAAATCAATCTTTAGAAAGATCTTGGAGTTCTTCCTTGTAGTGTTGTAGAGCCTTTCAAGTTCATCCCACTTCTCCTTGGCAATCGAGAATTGGTCAATATGATGAAGTAAAGATTCATCTAAATGAAGTATGATGATGGCCTGAGCTCTTTCATCATCTTCTACATCAAGGGTATTGGATGGGTCAATCACTTTGGTCCCCTTTATGAAGGGCCAATAGCCTCATTCCATCATTTTATATTTTACCAGAACTTGCCAGGGATCAAAATCTTTTCCATTGAACTTGAGAATTTGAGGCCTTACATCTACATATGCCATGGCCATTATAGGAAGGTCTTACCTATTGCCTGAAGTAATGGCAATGTCTAGTCCTTTACAGGTGGTCGAGTACAACCGAATAGCAAAATTGATAGCCTTACAAATTATAACCAACTTTTAAAGTTACAGAGTTGAAAAAGGTTGGAAATCATACATATGCAATATCTCAAGATAGGATTTAGGAGGTCCTATTCTTTGAACAACCCTTGATTTAATCTTTATTGTTTTTCTAGGTTTCAATGAGGTAAGCTTTGACTAGACTTTAGACTCCTCTTGATAATGTGGCCTATTAGAGGAGTTCTTGGTGGAGCACGACTTATCAATCAAATCTATGCTATGGGATGAATCAGAGGAGAGTACAATAACACTCATATCTCTGATTTACCAGTAGCAAACAATATGGAGCATCAATTGAATGCATCAACAGTGCTAAGAAGCACTCTTACCAACATCCATTCTAGTACTCATAATGTAGGTTGATCTTTACAAGCTTAATATTATCCATGGATTGAGAAGAACCTTGCATTTAAGCTCCACAAGTAGGAACAAATCTTGACAAGTTTTTTTCAGTGATTAAAATCACCGTTGATAATGCCCAGGTTGAGAAAAGTTGAAAATGAGCGAGCTTGAAGCTCCTTGGCTATGGCTGCTAGAAACCCACAGTTAGGGTTTGGCTCATAGCCACCATCACAGGAGGAATTTCTTCAAACCCTCTTAGAGGGAGATGGCCCACTGGGAGGGCTTTGAAAACCCTATGGTGGCCCCCATGATTGCACCTTCTACAAGTTGTGCTTCATAGGCCGCCTGCAAATCTACACCAAATTTCATGATTTGTGCAATGCTGGCCTCCACGACGCCTTATGTTGGCCTTTGATGTGCCATCCCAAGTCGTCTTGAGCTGAGGAGAATATATTTAGAAGAAGTCAGGATTTGAAATGCTCTCCTCTACTCTCCCTAGGTCCTCCAATAGAGGTGGGTCAAGCTGGCTATGGTGGAAACGAGGGCACATGAGAAGACAAGATTTCTTCTTGTGCACTTAGGTGTGTAGAAAGGATGAGGGATTAGAGATGGCTCTGAAACCATGTTGAAGATTAGAGTTTGAAGCATGAGAGAGTGTGCAAAAGAGGGAGAGAGAGCTCAAGTACAAGAATAAGATCTTGCTTAGTTAGTTGTTCAAGGTACAACTAGTACACTCTCCTCATCATTGAGTGTGTACTTTAGGCTATTTAGATAGCCTTTGAAGGAGTTAGGGTTAGGGTTTCCCTTTGTTCCCCTATCATCTAGTCCATTTACACCTAGCTACCCTTATCCTCTTTAGTATAAGGAGAGTTCCCATGCTTACTTCTCAACATGCATGGCTATTATGAGGGCAATGCTTGGATATGGATGCCTAAAGTTAAGTTGGCCAGCATCACTACTCGTCGATGCCACCTTTCAAATGCACCAATGCAGAGCCACGCGATAGATCAGGTAGCACTAAGGCCACAAAAAGCTCAAGTTGCGAAACCTATAGAGTCCAATCCTATGCACCCCAACTCTCAACAAGTCCATCGATTGAAACCGTAGCCTGATAATGCCAATACAACCCCATGTTGAAGATTAGAGCTTGAAGCATGAGAGAGTGTGCAAAAGAGGGAGAGAGAGAGCTCAAGTACAAGAATAAGATCTTGCTTAGTTAGTTGTTCAAGGTACAACTAGTACACTCTCCTCATCATTGAGTGTGTACTTTAGGCTATTTAGATAGCCTCTGAAGGAGTTAGGGTTAGGGTTTCCCTTTGTTCCCCTATCATCTAGTCCATTTACACCTAGCTACCCTTATCCTCTTTAGTATAAGGAGAGTTCCCATGCTTACTTCTCAACATGCATGGCTATTATGAGGGCAATGCTTGGATATGGATACCTAAAGTTAAGTTGGCCAGCATCACTACTCGTCGATGCCACCTTTCAAATCCACCGATGCAGAGCCACGCGATAGATCAGGTAGCACTAAGGCCACAAAAAGCTCAAGTTGCGAAACCTATAGAGTCCAATCCTATGCACCCCAACTCTCAACAAGTCCATCGATTGAAACCGTAGCCTGATAATGCCAATACAACCCCATGTTGAAGATTAGAGCTTGAAGCATGAGAGAGTGTGCAAAAGAGGGAGAGAGAGAGCTCAAGTACAAGAATAAGATCTTGCTTAGTTAGTTGTTCAAGGTACAACTAGTACACTCTCCTCATCATTGAGTGTGTACTTTAGGCTATTTAGATAGCCTCTGAAGGAGTTAGGGTTAGGGTTTCCCTTTGTTCCCCTATCATCTAGTCCATTTACACCTAGCTACCCTTATCCTCTTTAGTATAAGGAGAGTTCCCATGCTTACTTCTCAACATGCATGGCTATTATGAGGGCAATGCTTGGATATGGATGCCTCAAGTTAAGTTTGCCAGCATCACTACTCGTCGATGCCACCTTTCAAGTGCACCAATGCAAAGCCACGCGATAGATTAGGTAGCACTAAGGCCACAAAAAGCTCAAGTTGCGAAACCTATAGAGTCCAACCCTATCCACCCCAAATCTCAATAAGTCCATCGATTGAAACCGCAGCCTGATAATGCCAATACAACCCCATGTTGAAGATTAGAGTTTGAAGCATGAGAGAGTGTGCAAAAGAGGGAGAGAGAGCTCAAGTACAAGAATAAGATCTTGCTTAGTTAGTTGTTCAAGGTACAACTAGTACACTCTCCTCATCATTGAGTGTGTACTTTAGGCTATTTAGATAGCCTTTGAAGGAGTTAGGGTTAGGGTTTCCCTTTGTTCCCCTATCATCTAGTCCATTTACACCTAGCTACCCTTATCCTCTTTAGTATAAGGAGAGTTCCCATGCTTACTTCTCAACATGCATGGCTATTATGAGGGCAATGCTTGGATATGGATGCCTAAAGTTAAGTTGGCCAGCATCACTACTCGTCGATGCCACCTTTCAAATGCACCAATGCAGAGCCACGCGATAGATCAGGTAGCACTAAGGCCACAAAAAGCTCAAGTTGCGAAACCTATAGAGTCCAATCCTATGCACCCCAACTCTCAACAAGTCCATCGATTGAAACCGTAGCCTGATAATGCCAATACAACCCCATGTTGAAGATTAGAGCTTGAAGCATGAGAGAGTGTGCAAAAGAGGGAGAGAGAGAGCTCAAGTACAAGAATAAGATCTTGCTTAGTTAGTTGTTCAAGGTACAACTAGTACACTCTCCTCATCATTGAGTATGTACTTTAGGCTGTTTAGATAGCCTCTGAAGGAGTTAGGGTTAGGGCTTCCCTTTGTTCCCCTATCATCTAGTCCATTTACACCTAGCTACCCTTATCCTCTTTAGTATAAGGAGAGTTCCCATGCTTACTTCTCAACATGCATTGCTATTATGAGGGCAATGCTTGGATATGGATGCCTAAAGTTAAGTTGGCTAGCATCACTACTCATCGATGCCACCTTTCAAATCCACCAATGTAGAGCCACGCGATAGATCAGGTAGCACTAAGGCCACAAAAAGCTCAAGTTGCGAAACCTATAGAGTCCAATCCTATGCACCCCAACTCTCAACAAGTCCATCGATTGAAACCAATACAACCCCATGTTGAAGATTAGAGCTTGAAGCATAAGAGAGTGTGCAAAAGAGGGAGAGAGAGAGCTCAAGTACAAGAATAAGATCTTGCTTAGTTAGTTGTTCAAGGTACAACTAGTACACTCTCCTCATCATTGAGTATGTACTTTAGGCTGTTTAGATAGCCTCTGAAGGAGTTAGGGTTAGGGCTTCCCTTTGTTCCCCTATCATCTAGTCCATTTACACCTAGCTACCCTTATCCTCTTTAGTATAAGGAGAGTTCCCATGCTTACTTCTCAACATGCATTGCTATTATGAGGGCAATGCTTGGATATGGATGCCTAAAGTTAAGTTGGCTAGCATCACTACTCATCGATGCCACCTTTCAAATCCACCAATGTAGAGCCACGCGATAGATCAGGTAGCACTAAGGCCACAAAAAGCTCAAGTTGCGAAACCTATAGAGTCCAACCCTGTCCACCCCAACCCTCAACAAGTCCATCGATTGAAATCACAGCCTGATAATGCCAATACAACCCCTCACTCAACACGCGAAGCACGACCTTTGAGTGGAGACAAGGGTCTATAGCCAATTCAAATGTAGGCACATCCTGAATTTGCAAGACATAGTAATGGAAGAGCATCCCCATCACGCAACTCGTGAAGCAATGTAAGCTACAGAAGTATGTGAAAAAGAAGGGCCAAGCCATGGACTATGGGAAGTGCATGGAATTCCTCTGGACGTTCAATAGGAACCGGGGCAATGCCATGGTGCACCAAGAGAATGAAGCCTGCCAAGTAGGAATTGAGCTGAGCCCCGAGCTGGTGCAGAGGGCATTGGGCTTACCCAACAAAGTTGAAAGATGACCAAAATGAGATGTGTACAACATGTTGGGAATGGATAAAGCGATGGTCCACACCAACAATGGCATTGGCCTAGCTGACATCCCAAACCCCGAAGTCCAACTACATGCAAAAGTGGTGCACATCTTATTCTCCGGCCAAAGGTACAATGCCCTTATGAGCAGAATCAATGTGTCAATGCTAGAGAGCATCGTTGCTAAGTATTTCGATGAGGTGAACCTAAACGGTTTCGTGAGAAAAATGATAGAAACATGGGCGAAAGCATTGGCCATCGGGGGACAACCCATGGGTGGAGAATCCCCGGCCTCCAAAGCTAGAAAGTCATCATCGTCAAAGGCCTCCACCATTGGGTTTGGAGGGGTCTTGACATCTATCATCAGAGAAGCCTTGGGGGAAGCATGAGAAAAGGAGGAAGTTGGCGAGACACCAAATAGGTCACTCGTGTGCCAAGAACATGAGTACTCTAGCAAAAGAATGGTGAGTGACGAGGAAGGAGAGCAACAAGCACCATCTACCCAGGAAGCAGTCAAGAGGTGGAAGAAAAGGACCCCACAAAAGTTAGCCAAGGAAGAGAGTAGGAAGAAAGAAAAAGAGGACCTGCTCTAAGAGCACAAAGTGAGTCCAAGAGTGCTGAAGAAAGAAGAAAGAAAAGGGAAAAGGAGGAGGCGAAAAGAATAGAAGAGGAATCTAGGAAGGTAGAAGAGGAAAAGAGGAGGAGAGTAGAGCGAGAGGCCGAGGAGCTAAGGAGAAAGGAAGAAGAAGACATAGCCCTTGCCATCCACCTCTCAGTGGAGCATTCTTCAAGGGAAGAAGAGCTAGATACCATGAGCCCCCATGTAGAGGAACGCTCTGCCACAAGCTTCCAAGTACCCAAGCATATGCCACCCCTAGTAGTCGAGGGCAAAGGCAAGGGTTTAATTGACACCATCCCACCTACTCTAGTATCTGCCACCCCAGTCTTTGCACCCACCCAAGGCTCTTCTACCACGGTGGATGCCAGTAATCTTGTGGCCTGGGTGCAGTTTCTAGTTAACAAAGAACTAGTTTAAGGTGGAAATGGAGGAAACCCTGTAACTGGAGTAAAAAGATTGGCAGACAGCTGGCAGATGTAGAGTCTAGCTAGGATCCCAAAAGGCCAAAAATAGAAGCATCTACGACCACCACCCCTACCGCTTTGCCGTTTTCTGCACACTACGATGAATATGTTCAAGAGCTCCTATCCACAACTGGAGAGGGAGAAAGAAGAAAAGAAAATCACCATTGCTGATTTGGAGGCCAAAAAAGAGGCCATGGCAACCTTCCAGCTAGAGAAAACACTCCAAGTGACAAGCTACAAGAAAGAAATAAGTGAGCTGAATGCAGAACTCAAGGCTAAAGAAAGAGAAGAGGATAAGTGGCGAAAGGGGCTTGAGAAAGAACACCAAGAGCTAATAGGCCTGTAAAGGCAATACAAACTCCACATAGTGTAGAATGAAGAACTAATAGGGCGAATGGAAAGGATCCAACAAGCCATGGATCAACTCGTAGTAATAGTAGAAGTAACAAAGCCCTAGAAGGGGAGGAGCATTAAAAAAAAATGGATGAACTGAGAGCTGTATTTTAGGATCCGATTTGGACCCGTTCTTGAAGCGTTGGAGCCCGTTTTTAGAGCCGAAAAGTGCCTGAGAGGCGTTAAAGAGCCAATTTTCATAAAAAATCAAATGGTGGTGGATGGCCGAGATGGAGTTTTCCTAGATGTACTTTGATGTTAGGAATCCAACGCAAGTCTCGGTTTGTCATTGGAGGTCGTTTGACCCTCCATTTAATCCCCGTAAGGTTTGGTGTTATAAAGTAGCCACTGGATTCGGGACCCAAAAAGTATGCGATGGGGCCCAAATTTATAGATTTCGATATCATAAAGTGTGCTGTCCAGTCGTCGGATTGCAAATCGGAGTTCGTTTGTACCCCCAAATAGGTCGAAAACCCTTCCGCGGTAGTGTGAAAGTGGTTTTTTAAAAAGTTAACATTTTACAAATGAAATGAAATGAAACTCTAAATGAAGAAAACATGCAAAAACATGTCGAGATGCAAGGAGGGGGAGTTTTTTTATTGACGCCCCATTTTTTGGGGGTTTTTGTGTCTCCTGGATGCTCAATCATGCAGAGAGAGAGAGAGGGGGGGATCCTTGATCTATGTAGAGAGGACAAGATTTTGATGGTAACCATGTGTAATATGATGAAGGGAATAAAATTCTGATTTTTAGTATTTCTCTCTCCTCTCCTCTCTCTCCCCTAAGAGGCAATTCATGTGGAAGAAGCCCGATTGATGAATGCTCATCCGACATGGGACCAGATTGCTTCCAAATCTAGTGGGGCTGAAGATGGATGATTGGAGATGGACTGAGCATTAATGGTGGACTATTTTGCTGTCCCGAATTAGATTAAAAAAAAACCACAACAAAAGGAAAATCCAGTAACTCTATTTTATGAAGGAAAATGGCTCTTTTTTGATATTTTATTGGTCAAATGGTGTTCATATTAGATGAAAATTGGTAGGAATGTTGTTTTTTGTATGTTTGATAATTCTATGTAAAGAAAATCAAAAAATATATAATTACATAATACTGAAAGTAATTTTCTATAACTCGAAAACCACATTTTACAAAGGAAAAATGGGATTCTGCATGTTTTGGGTGGGAAAAAATGTGCACATGGGCTGAAAATTTGTTTGAGCCTTGCTTTCATCATGTTTGAGGGCTGCACATGGGAAAATGCAAAACCCGTAATAATTTATGGTCATAACTAATTACTTAAAACCTGAAAAACACACATTTTACAAAGAAAATGGGATTTTTGTAATTTCGGGTTTGATAAAAAAGATGCATGAGGGATGAAATGTGAAAAATGAGTGATTCTCAATTGTCATAATCAAAAAAACTAGTAAATGCTTTATTTTCTTGATAAATAAATAGAAAAAAATAGAGAAAAAGAAAGAAAAAAGGTTTTTGTACTTCAAAAATTAAGGAAAAATATGATTAATGTTCGTGCATGTTTGGCAAGGTTGAGGCATGAGGTATAGCCTCAGTTCACCATTGTTTATATGTTTTAGTATGTTTTTTTTTTCTTTATACATCGAAAATGATAGGAAAAATAAAACCCTATACCTATGCAACGATACAATACATAAATATTAGAGGGAAAGGGTGATGTTAAGAGATTAAGAGGGTTGAGAGGGTTTGGATATTTGAAATCTTTTACTGTGCATTTCATTTAGAATTGTGATATTTTAGTTTAAGGGGCTAGTAGCACGAGGTAACTCGGTGATAGTCTCTAGCAATGCAGCAATAATGAATAGATTGAAAATCATTGAAGGGCTGATTTTTACACTCCACTTTGCTAATTTGTTTTGGAATAAAATATTTGTGCACAATAAGCATACAGTTTTGCATTTTGCATGCCATATGGTATAATCTCATGGATGCATAACACTTTTATGCTGAACATTGACCAACACTGAGAGTGTGAAGAAGAGTTTGCTGAAGGTTAGACAAGCGATTCCTTGGGATAAGTTAAGTGAGGAAATATCAACTTCTAGATCGTTCAATAAATCAAAGAGTGGATCTTGTACGTTTTTTCTTTATGTTGAGCAATGCATCTTGGGGCCAATCCCCGAGATGTAGGAGAGCTGTAGCGAGGCCGCAGTGTTTCAACCGAGGGGTTGCCTCCTGTGTATGTGATACAAGGTATTATACGTATATGTTATGGGATCTCCCTTTGATGAGAAGGGAATGTAAACATTGGATTGTGTCCTACTATAAAAACAAAATCAATATTATAGTTTAGTGTAGTGTGAGCCTTAGACACTCCTGGCTGTAAGGCCGTGTGGGGTGTCTTGTGTGTCTTAGAGGTCTAACTAGTGCTAGAGAGCCAGTCTTGGGTCCATTTTAGGTCTCGACAGGTGGTGCATTTGCTGGGAGCTGCCTAGAAGTGGCAGTTTTCGAATCTTGGTCATATACAAGACATGTTAGCCTTATGCTTTAATTGAGAGCCGCCTTGAAGTGGTGGATGTCAAGTTAGATTGGTTAAAACTTTGGTCATCATTATGACGGTTAATCGAAGAAATTGCTAGAACCGAAAATATACTTTGTCTATACTTAATGGTCTAGTGGGGTCTTGGACGCAGCATGTGATTAACTATTTTAGCCTTTGCCTCGAAAGTGACACCATGGTTGAGTTTGGGTCACTATGGGAAAATATCCATGGAGCTACCTCTAAGATTAACAACCTGTGGGGATTAGAGAAAGTGAAAGTAATGCTAAGATGGCATAGTTATCTATGATCATTCATGATGATAATGTCATAGAAGAAAAGATTGTGACAACGATGGTCAATATGCACATAGAAGGACAGGCTGACTATGATCTCACAAGAAACATCCGATGCTAGTGCCCGACATAGTTGGGTATCATAGTGTGATTGCTAAGATCCATAAAGCATTTGATGATGTTTGTGCATGGAACATCACTATTAGCACGGAAGAATTTATTAGGATCTCTATCCTAAGTTTGAGAAAAGTGGGGGCAGATGAGAATAGGCTCACTACAACACCACTAGCAGATGATGGGATAGATTCCATATTGCATAGTGTTGGCCTCCCTTTAAAATCACTTTATGAGTTGGTAGAACGGGAAGTTCATGGAGCCAATGACTTTTCAACACCAGTAAAGGTGGAAGTGGAAGAAATTAAAGACCCTAACATGCTGGTATTAGGTCAAGAGGAATACAAGGATTTTAATGCCCTAGTGCTGATCCCGAAGGAAAGGACTAAATTCCCTCCTCCTTATAGGGATATCCCTTTTCATGAGTTGGTTAATGAGGATCTGATGGTGTATTTACGAGAATACAGCCTAACTTGCCTTGCAAGTGGGTATGATGATATTCATCGGATGCTCTTATTCTCAAGTACCCTAAAGGCAGAGGCTAAAAAATGGTACTAGAGCCTCCCAAGGGGGTCTGTGTGATTGATTTTTAGATGAATATGAAAAGAAGCTACCTATAACCCAAGTTTTAGGGCAGCTAATGTAGATTAGGCATGAGTCCTATTCTTTTGTTAAGGAATACACTAGAGCCTTTGATGATATTTTGAGGCTTTGGCCAAGAAGAGCTACTGCATTACTAGGTGATGTGCTATGTGAGCTCTTTTTGAGTGGCTTAGAGATTAACATGCAAATCCAAGTGGGAATGTGGAATCCTAAGTCGTTAAGGGAAGCAAAGATGCATGCCATTGATTATGAGAGACATATTCAAAGATGTTGGGAAAACTTTTGGAGTTTTTCCCGCTCAATACAATTCCACATCCTAGCTTCCAACCATTTCTACAAGGAGATAGCTCACTTGTTGATACCAAGGCAGCCTATGAGGGGAACCTTGGTATCCAAAATCTCCAAGCAGAAAATGGCAATAGTAGGGATAATATATCCCCTCAGGATAAAAAGATTCCAAGCCCAGTAAGTCCTATCAAGGCTTGCAATGCTCCCACGAGAGGTAGTTGTGATAGTAACATTGATAGAACCATTAGGCCTGTGAGTGTAGATAAGTATCCTATGGGTGGTTCTAGTTTTTCCAGTGGAAAGGCTCTAAAGAGACCTTTTCCATCTTTAAATGAGCCATGCTTTCGAGTAGATGCTGTTCGTATCAGTAAGAGCATGGTTCCTATGATTAAGCAGCTGTAGAGTGGAAAAAGGAAATGGAAGGCATCTCATATGAAGACGATGCATGATGCCCAATGTACACCTATGATGAGTAGAAGCCCTAAGGATGCGAGGCCATCTGGCTATAGTAATAAGTTCACTTGGAGTCCATTAGACCAATGTGGAAAAATGAGGCAATCTAAGAATATGAAAAAGAATATGAGATGGATGTGGAGACCCAAAATTTCTAAATGTATGGTTGGTGTGTTAGATGAAGAGCCAGGAATTCCATGTGGATATGCCTTGATGATATCCCAAGTGGATGATATCATCGGCCATAATGACACATCTGACAATATGCACAGCCCTAAGTTGCATCTAGGTCATGGGCTAGGGTTGAAGCTCTACCTAGTTTGGGTTGTACCATTGATACATGTAATGATACAAATAGGGAAGGGTTGAATGATCATAAATCCTTGATTCTCCTTGTAGGAGGAGTTTTTGGGAAGTTGGGACGACCGATCCATTTGAATGACAACCAAGGAGCTGTGACTTATGAGCCCAAAGAGGTCATTCATTTAGCTCATAGTACCTAAGAAGAGATGGCCATTATTTTTTTGATATTAGTAGAAAGGCTTGGGCTAGTGGATCTACAAAGGGCGTAGATAGCTGACTCACATGAGTAGCATGAGGCTAGTCCTCATATTTTATGCTATGTTTGGTATCTTGGCTGGTTTGATAGGCCGTGGTGTATATGGCAAGAAGACCATGTATTGCATGGATTAGAATGACCTATCCATTTTAGGCTAAGAGAAACATTTTTTTGTTTAGTGCAAGTGCGGTTAATGTTTTTTATTTTATTGTTATGCTAGACAAATTACATGGAACTTGGGGGGGAGCCTTTGTTGCACCGGTGCTTCTTGTGGCCCAATCCAGGTGATATATTTCCTTTATGAGTACCTTGTTTTTATACAATATATGTTTGGTTACTTGTAGGGATTACTTTCTTTTCGTTTGTTGGGGATCAGCAATCAAGGCATGAAGTCCCAGGTAGAGGTTAGTATGTCTAAGGGAGGTTTGAGTAGTCATTTCATTCTGCAAAGGCATTGTCAAGCACTATGTTTGAGGGAGGTCTGAGTAGTCATTTCATTCTGCAAAGGCATGTCAAGCACTAAAAGACCTATTTTAGAAGGCAATCCTAGTGACCCTGTTCTGCTGACTTGCTAGGCGGCCGTTTTAGGAGTTTCTGTTAGTGTGAGGAAATTAGAGAAGCCTACACTTAAATAGGAGAAGAACAAGTTCTGAATCTAGCTAACAATAAATATACGGAGGTGTGTAAAAAGGGGTTCTAACCCCTATAAAAATAGAAAAGGAAAGAAATAAAAAATCATTGAGCAGTTGTTCATCGCCTTGCGAAGGCATGGTAGGTTCTTGGGGACGAGCAAGACCTGGGGCTGATGCCTTGTCTTCCTGGGGGTGGCATCTAGCTAAAAGAATAAGAATAGGAGACGGTTAGAGCAAAAATAAAAGTGAGCGTTAAAAAAGGATTAAGTGTCACCTTGCGAGGGCTTGGTAGGTTCTTGGGTACCGAGATAGGACTTGAGATCGATGCTCTATTCTTCTTGGGTGACTATGCTCAGCTCCCTCCTTTTTACACGCTCGAGTATGGAAAATAAAGGCCTAAAAGGATAATGTTATTTCTTAATTAGACTATAGGAGTCTTTGCTTAGGAGGAGCTCCTAATTGAGTTGACCTGAGTTAGGTAGGTAGTTTAGACCACCACTTAGAATGACCTCTCTGATAGTTCTTTTTAGCTTGGCCGTGTTGGAGCAGTTGGTTAATGACTAGCTTTGGGCTTTCTATCAGATTATGTTAGGCCCACTTCTCATGGATTTCATGCCTTGGTTTTAATAGGGGATAGGGTGAGAGTTGTGATGTCTTTTGTTGTGTATCTATTTTGTCTTAGCTTGATGCTCTTTATGATTATGCATGTGCAGATTCGTTCGTGGGATTCAACAGACTGTCGCCCTATTCCGTGATCGCCAATGTGAGGTGGATTTTAGGACCCGATTTGGACCCATTCTTGAAGCGTTGTAGTCCGTTTTTGGAGACGAAAAGTGCTTGAGAGGCATTAAAGAGCCAATTTTCATGAAAAATCAAATGGTGACAGATGGCCGAGCTAGAGTTTTTCTAAATGTATTTTGATGTATTTTAATTTCCAGCTCATTTTGACGCCCCATTTTTTGGGGGGTTTTGTGCCTCTTGGATGCTCAATCATGAAGAGAGAGAGAGAGGGGGAGATCCCTAATCTATGTAGAGAGGGCAAGATTTTGATGGTAACCATGTGTAATATGATGAACGGAATAAAATTCTGATTTTTAGTCTTTCTCTCTCCTCTTCTATCTCTCCCCTAAGAGGCAATTCATGTTGAAGAAGCTTGATTGATGAATGCTTGTCCGGCATGGTACCAGATTGCTTCCAAATCGAGTGGGGTTGAAGATGGATGATTGGAGATGGACTGAGCATTAATGGTGGATTGTTTTGCTATTCTGAATCAGATTTCAAAGGACTTCACAACAAAAGGAAAACCGATAACTCTCTTTTATGAAGGAAAATGACTCTTTTTTGATATTTTATTGGTCAATGGTGCTCATATTAGATGAAAATTGGTAGGAATGTTGTTTGCTATTAAAAAAAAAGAATATATATAATGTAAAAATAAATTTTAAAAACCTGAAAACCACATTTTACAAAGGAAAAATGGGATTTTGCGTGTTTCGGGTGGGAAAAATGTGCACATGGGCTAGAAATTTGTTTGAGCCTTGCTTGCATCATGTTTGAGGACTGCACATGGAAAAATACAAAACGCACAATAATTTATGGTCATAACTAATTACTTAAGACCCGAAAAACATGCATTTTATAAGGAAAATGGAGTTTTTGTAATTTTGGGTTTGATAAAAAAGATGCATGAGGGATAAAATGTGGAAAATGAGTGATTCTTAGTTGTCATAATTAGAAAAACCAGTAAATGCTCTATTTTCTTGATAAATAAATAGGAAAAAATAGAGAAAAAGGAGAAAAAATAGGTTTTTGTACTTTGACAATTGAGGAAAAATACGATTAATGTTCGTGCATGTTTGGAAAGGTTGAGGCATGAGATATACCCTCAATTCACCCTTGTTTACATGTTTTAGTATGTTTTTTTCTCTTTATACGTCGAAAATGATAGGAAAAATAAAACCCTACACCTATGCAACGATGCGATACATAAATGTTAGAGGGAAATGGTGATGTTAAGAGATTAAGAGGACTGAGAGGGTTTGAATCTTTGAAACCTTTGACTGTGCATTTCATTTAGAATTGTGATATTTCCATTTAAGGGGCTAGTAGCACGAGGTAACTCGGTGCTAGTCTTTAGCAACACAACAATAACGAATAGATTGAAAATCATTGAAGGGCAGATTTTTACACTCCATTTTACTGATTTGTTTTGTAATAAATTATTTGTGTGTAATAAGCATACACTTTTGCATTTTGCATGCCATATGGTATAATCTCATGGATGCATAGCACTTGTATGCTGAACATTGACCAACGCTGAGAGTGTGAGGAAGACTTTGCTGAAGGTTAGACGAGCGGTTCCTTGGGATAAGTTAAGTGAGAAATATCAACTCCTAGATCGTTTGATAAATAAAAGAGTGGAGCTTGTACATTTTTTCTTTATGTTGAGTAACGCATCTTGGGGCCAATCCCCGAGATGTAGGAGAGATGCAGCGAGGCCATGGTGTTTCAACCGAGGGACTACCTCCTATGTATATGATACGAGGTATTATACATATATGTTATGGGATCTCGCTTTGAGGAGAAGGGAAGGTAAACATTGGACTGTGTCCTACTACAAACGCAAAATCAATATTATAGTTTAGTGTAGTGCGAGCTTTAGACACTCCTGGCCACGAGGCTGTGCAGGGTGTCTTGTGTGTCTTAGAGGTCTGGCTAGTCCTAGAGAGCCAGTGTCGTGCCACTAACTGATGGTTGGGTAGGTTGATGATAGAAATGGAAGAGCAAGGAAGGTTAGAAAGAGAGATTGAATTCTTGAAGAAGGAGAAGGAGACAATAATTGGAAAGTGGAAAGCCCAAGAACCGAGCCTAGTGGCCCTAGCGCAAATAACACCATATTGGGGAAAATGGAAATTTCCCATAAGTTTGGGACACATGGTCAAATATTTGGATTTGTCATAACTTGAACACTATAACTCCAAATCAAGCGCTCTATAGCTCAATAGATTCCATTTTCCAAGCGCTTTCCAATGATAGGTCACATCATTTGGTTTTGAGAAGCTTATGGGTATGTTATTCTGGTGTCACCTTTTTAATATTTAAGAAATGGGAATTGGGAGATTCACGAACTCACTAATATTGTGTTAAAGGTAGAATGAGAGCCTAGAGGAGGTGCAACAAAGGGCCAATGAATGGGTAACAAAGAGTGAAATAAGAGTGAGAGACCTAGTGAGCCACCTGGCCCTTGCAGAGGGAAATAGAGTGTTGGAAGAAAGTATGGCAGAGGCCACACAAATCACCTTGGAAGCCCAACATGTGCCTTCCTCCAACACTCTCGTTGACACAACGAAATCTGAAGGGGACGAGGCCGTTGAATCATTAATGAGAAAATTGGAAACTGCTCACAGGGCCCTAAGACTAGGACTAAACAACCAAGCACATGCAGCAACAAGCACTGAGGAAGCGGGGTCATAGGAGCATAGAAGACATGAAATGCAGAGACTAGCAAAAGAGGCAGGACCAAGCTTATAAGGGAAACAACAAGAGGAGGAGCTAAACCCACAACCTCCTCCCCCCGACCAGAGGAGCAACCACAGATAGACGTCCCTACTGCCACCAGGAAGGCCACACACAAAAAGAAGAATAAGAAAATGCTCAAGCTTGCCTGACGAAGGTGAATGTGCAACCACTAGTGATACTCAAGCTCGCTTGGCTGAACATGCAACCACTAGTGATGCCAGCATCGCCCATTCCACTGAGAGAAGACTGCTTCCCAGTAAACTATAATGCTGAACTCATACTCTCAGAGCACAGAGAGAACAATCGCAAGCCCTTCAACTTCGATTTTCGATTTCCCACTACATTAAGTAGGGTATTATTACTCAAGGTAGTGGAAGAGGTGATCAAGTCGGAAGGAGGCTGGGAGATAGGTGGAACTTTGAGAGAGAGAGAGAGAAATCCTACCCAATGGGGAACAAAGGCTCCAGACTACTGGGAAAAAAAAATTTATGAAGTGCAAAGAATAATAAAGAGCTATGAATGCCAATCGAAGTGGAGGAGGCACATCTGGGAGGGTGATGGTCACACCTGGATGTTATCTTCCAACACCCTACCCTTCGAAAGAAATAACCCCACTTTCATACCATATCCAAGAAGGGTAGGAGGGGATTACAACCCCAACAACCACGACCGATACGACTTGCCCAGAATATACAATGCCAATGCCACAAATCCTGAAGAAGCCCTCACCTTTACACTATAAGATCTACATGACTCCATAACCCACTTCCTAAACAAATTCACTTCATACCAAGACCCAGCCTTCCTAACCACATATAATTACCTTAGATTACTTAGAGTACTATTAAAACACAAAATATACAATGTCAATGCCACAAATCCTGAAGAAGCCCTCACCTTTACACTATAAGATCTACATGACTCCATAACCCACTTCCTAAACAAATTCACTTCATACCGAGACCCAACCTTCCTAACCACATATAATTACCTTAGATTACTTAGAGTACTATTAAAACACAGGAGCGTACATCACAAGAGTATTGCCCGCCCCCACTTTTTTTTGATCCCAATGGCATAGATGGTTCGGCAATGACTAGATTAATGATGCGAGCCACACTCCTCCCCTCTTTTTGCTTAGTCCTCTCGGAAGATATGAATGATAGAGCTGCTTCACTTGCTACAATCATCCATTTCTTTCCACCAATCCTCTCCAGGCACGAATGAACCTTAAAGGTTACATGCAAAGCTAGAGATTCCTTAACAAATCACTTAAGCCCCCAACCTCTCCATCTCCTATCTCTGATGACAAGGACTAGATCTTTGTCTAGTTATATATTTATATATATCAAAAAAGGGAAGAGAGAAAAGAAAAGAGTAAGAGTTCACTCGAAGAAATCATAGAGGAAATTCATCGCACGTAGGTAGCATTGGCCAAGTAATTCAAATGATTGAACAGATTGTCAAAGAAGTTTTCCAGCACAACAAAAAATGAATCTACTCCATAAAATTTTTCCCAAATATTTTGTAAGATAATAAATAAATATAATGTTGATTTTGGCTATAATCGTTGTGCTTGTCATCCCTATATGGTTCCAAAAGATTGGTTACAATGTTTCAAGACATGTCACAGATAAGAATCATACATCCAAGAGGAAGCAAAAAAAAAATGATGAAGCCCAAGTCAAAAAGTGAATGAAGAAGTTCATTCTGCAAGGCAGGAAAAGTGGAGGAGAAGGCAAGTTTAGAAAGAACATGGGGAACCGCTGAATATTCTAGCAAGGCTCTCTCAAGGATGAGGGAGAACCTTGGAGGGCTCTCACAAGGAAAGTGAGAGGCGCCATGTAATTCATTTTATAAGAGCACCAAGCTCCCTCCTGTGCAAGTTGTAAGGTCTAAACTGACATGGGTGAAGGGATAAGGTAACTAGAAGGGAATGGAGAAAGAGGACCTTGGCAAGATGCCTGATCATGTAAAGAAGGGGATGGGTGCCCAAGGGATTTAGGGTTTTGTATATAAATTCAAAAAGTAAATGAAAAGCTCATTATTTGGTATGTGGCGAAAGTGATCTCTTCTTCTTCTCTTCTCTTCTCTCTCCTTCTTGCTTGCTTGTGTGTGCTTGAGAGAGGGAGTGAGGGAGTGAATGTGTGAGGGTGAGGGATGGTGGAGAAGAAGCTCTCCATCATCTCCTCTCTTCTTCTTGTCTTCTCTTGTCTTCTCTTGTCTTCTCTTCTCTTGCATGCGACTATTAAGGATGGAGCTCGAAGGAGGAGGCTTAAGGTTGCTTGAGCTTGCATCTTGAATCCTGGAGCTATTGGCTTGCTCGAAGGAGGAGGCCCTCTCATTCGAGCATCAAGGTAAGCTCACTACACCCTTATAGGATCAAAGGCGCATCAACTGGGTGAGAGATAGCCATTTGTGCTCCCTTGAAATGCTTGGAGCAATAAGTGGTCCATGGGTCTTGGCGGTTGAGCGTAGGCTCCCACTACATGTGCTTAGCTCAGCTAGTATTGCGACTAAACCTAAAAAGATAAAGGTTATAGTCGCTATGAGTCCATCACAAACTCCAAAGAGGTACACAAATTTCTATCATCAACGGTATATTATCGGGAGATTTATCAACACACTTGTAGAAAGAGCATTATTGTTGGGATCTGATTTGGATGATTATTCTAAGTACTTGTGATTTATGGTAAATACATGACAGGGGTCTGTGATGACAAGTTGCCATGGGGATAAAGGTATGTTTTCTTAGAAGATGATATTAGGCTGATTGCCTTGATTGTGCTTGATTCATAACTGGATTAATTAAGGAAATGATATTTTGCACGGGTGGATCATCTCCAAGGTCATGCCACCTTTCAACCCTAGAAGGGCATTGCTCCATTCATGGACTGAAGGTCGAGTGGTGAAAAGGCCAACCACGGAAGTTGTGTCTCACTCCTAGGTCTCTTGGGGTCAGGTGGACCTCTGGATATCCCTTGCCTAGTCCGAAGCGGAGTTGAAGACTGCTGTGAGCCCAACTTCTGTGGCGTTGGAAGATCCTATTCTAGATAAAGGATGGAAATTACAGTGCCATGTGATTTGGACTAGGTACTTCTGCTGGGCGAAGAGAATATATAATTTCTCATGTATGGGCAGGAGACAAATATTAACTTGAAGATAAGTTAAGGAAGTTGCTTGTCAAAAGGATTGCTTGCTCTGTATGCGTATTTGTGCCACAAATTACGCAAATGAACCCCATTCCCTAAAAGGCCTAATTAAGGAACCTGATTTTGAATGTCACACATAAATGTGATAGGACCTAATTAGAAAACTAAAGCTATCAAGGGAAGCGGGTGGGCGAAATCACTGACGGGTCCGTCCTATGGCAGGGTAGTCCCAGAGAACTGGGAGGCTTCTCACAAGGTTTTACCGACGTTCGAATTTTAGGTATTGTTAGGTTAGAACCCCGATTCATGCCGTTTTAGGGGACCAGAATGGGACTATGCCCTATGGGTAGAGAGGTTGAGCTGCAGATCCCTCTCATTTTCCATTTGCTTTGAACCAAGTGCAGCATGGGTCTACTTCGGCTTGGGTATCTCTGTGTAAAGTTGGATGTCCAGGACAGCGTGCCGACACTCGAACGCTATCAGGAGACCTTGACAGCTAGGGACTCAGATTTCAAGTTAATCCCAGTGGGTTCGGCCGCAAATGTTGCGTTGTGAGGTGGACTCGAGAAATCGTAGGCAACAAACCCCGTAACATTCCATGGGAGTGCCAGGCGGCGTCGCTTAGATTGATGGACTGCTAAAAACATGCTTGGACAGCCAATAGGTGTGCACATTACACCATCCATGCATCCATACTAGTATCCCATATGCTCCTTCATCATTTTGACTGGGATTCATAGCCCTTGATTTCTCTAGGCTCCTCCATCACTTTGTCCTCCCAATATCTAGCAGGTTTTTTGTGCCACAACATTGGGTGTCTTACTCTTCCCTCTAGCCTTACTTTGTCCAACCGCATTGAGAGCTTGATCACCTCCTCCACCACCCTTGGTGATAGCACTCAATCAAGTGATTGGGGATAGGAGAAGCTGAACTCAAAAGGATTGTTCCTTTCTGCCCAATCTTTTAGCTCTCTCTTTCATCTGTCAAGGCTTTGGTTATGTTCACATGAGAGGGTAATTACCATCTGCTCTTGCTCCTTCCATATCACAAGCATCCTTTCTTTGTCTTGGCCCTGGCGTTCCACATGCTCCCTTAGGATGCCCTATTCATGGAGTGCTACCTGGAGTTGATTATGCAGCTCTGCGATCTTCTTCATGGCCTCTTCATCTTTTTGCATCTTTGTAGCATGTAGCTTTTTTCTCAACTCCTCTCTTTGGATCTTTACCTCATTTTCTAACTCTAAATATTTGTTTTCCTTGGAGTTTAAGGCACGCAATTGCTATAAAGCCATGCATCTTTCCCTAAATTATTCTTTATGTAGGTCCTTTAGATTTCCTTCACCCTATCTTGACTTCAAGATCTCTTTCAGTGCTATCACTTTCTTGGTGTATATCATCATTTGCCTTGTTTTTTCTAGTCGAAAGGCTACAAAAGCCTCATTTTTTACTTCTAGCTATGCAAGCACAACTTTTTTTCCTCAATCATTCTCTCACATTGGCTGTAGAGCTCTTTCACTAGCTCATCATATTCTTTTGTGTTGCGCACTATTGACGGTACCGAAGTTGTGGATACCTCAAGTCGTGGCACCTTCAGACCTTAGCAAGATTCCACATTGGCTCTATCGATCTCTTGACCCTTGTCTTTGGAGGCCCTTCTAATGCTATTGATGCTAGCTCATGCACTTTTCCTAGTAGAAATTGCACCCATACGATAGCGTTACTTTTATTGATCACCACTTATGTGGCTCCTTATGTTGGGGTGGTTGTGATAGCCATGACTAGTGGTATTACATGCATGGGGGCCTTTCCCTTGCCTTCTACCGCTGGTCTTCATTCAGCCTCCTTTGCAACAGCACTTGTGCTAGACACAACTTCATGAGTTGGGCTCATCATGGCTAGCTCTTGGGATCGAGTGGGTTGCTCACTGATCTTTTAATGGCAAGGGCCACTTGCTCCTCTTCCTCTTGTCTCAACCTTTCTTTCTCCTCTTCTTGTCTTCTTTTAAGTTCCTCTTCGAGCTTTCTTGACTTTTCTTCAACCCTCTATAATTCTCTACTTTCTTATTAGTGGATATGGTTTTCTTGATGGGAATCTTCAGCATAATTCATCACGTGTACCTTTGGTTGGATGGTGCTAAGCCTTGCTGCCCCTGCTCACTCATCATTCTCTTGCTTGAGGTTCCTCGTTGTTGAGTTTGATGGTCAGCTTCCTTTTTCTTAGCCACTTGCTATGCTTCTTATTGATGAACCTTGTTAGCTTCTTCTTCCCCAAGGTTCCTTGTAGAGTGAGAGATGGGAGGGTGCACTAGAATAGGTGAGTGGAGCTCATGGATCAGCAATTGTTCTCTCCCCTTCCTCTTCTCTATCCATCTTTCCCATGGCCTCTTGGATTAGGGTTGTTAGCACTCCTCCAAAACTTATGTTTGATGCCTTGGATGCTGATTTTTTTCTTTTTGACTGGGGCCTCATTGCTAGAGATTCTCCACCTCCTATAGTTCTTAGGGTTGATGCCAGTACTTTAGGTGACACGTGTATTGTTTTTTGGACATAGGAGTTTAGGTTTACTTTGTCAAGGGAATTGGCTGCAATGCTCTCAAGCACTGGTACCCCTATTCTATTCGTGAGTGCATTGTATCTCTAGCTCAAAAAGAGAGGATGCACTATCTTGGCTTGCAACCTAATAATAGGCTTGGGGATGTCTGTTATGTTGATTCCATCATTCATATACACTTGTTGCTATATACATCTCTTTTGATCTCTTTTCTAGCTTGTCCACCATCCCTAGAGCTTTCTCAACTAACTCCAAGCTGAGCACAACTTCTACACTCCTAGTTTGGTATCCTTGTTTGATTGTCACTATACCACTGTTCTTCTTCGCATTGAAGGACTTGAGAAATTTTGTGCACATGTTGTGATCTATTTGTTGGCCGATCTTCTCTAGGTACTTGGCTAGATTGCATTGCTCAACAATTTGCATGGCTATATTCTCAGTTTCCATGAGTTCTTCTAGGTTGTGTATGGTTTAGTTGGTTGAACACTTGCATTTTTGTGGTTAGGGGATATTTGTTTCATTCTTCCTTGAAAAATGGTAGCCCTACGATTTGAATTCCTATCATAATGCAATAGCTCACAATGAGTTCTCTTTGAAGGAAAATTTTTACTTAAAAAGAAAAATGAAGTCGTTTTAGAAGGAAACATGATCACATAGTGAAACATATAAGCCAGGGAAAAATCCATACATCCCATGTTAGAACTTCATGAAGATTTTTTCATTGAATGAAAATTCAATTTATCTTTATTTTTGGAGTTCAATCATATTTCAAGTCATATTCACTTTTAACCTTACTCCCTCCCCTTTTGGAGTGATGAGGATCCTTCCTAGGATTAGAGAATGAAGGGTTACAAGTGTTGGGTATGCCCTTGATGTGCCGTGGTTTTTCAAGAGCCAATTGTAGAAGTTGAGTTATACTCCAATGTAGCCTAGCGATCCATGTCTTGTTGGTGAATGCCCACATGTGTGATATAGGTCAAGACATTTGTTAAGAGATTATTTGAATTCATTTTGTTATTGACATGAAGTTCTTCTTTTGTCATGATCCTATCTAAGTACAAATTCAACATGACGTTGTGTTCTAATGGTTTGTTTTGTGTAATGGCCCAGCACTCTAAACAAAGTTGGAGCCACGTAGGTGGGGTCATATTCAAATTTCTTGATGGTGTGTCTTTGATCTACATTGGTCATGATGTGACAACCCACTTGTTCCCATTGGATGCGAAGAGAGTACCATTTCCATAGGAAATTAGACTTGGATTTAGCTAGCTTTTTGAGTTCATCTAGTTTATTAGGCAACATTGGAACTTTGCTTTTCTTAAAGGACATGATTAGTTGGTGGTTTAAGGCTTTTTTGTAGGAAATTTAGTGTCAATAAACTCCTATGTAAATCATGGAAGTTTTTGTGAATATGAATCCAAATTTCTCCCAAGAACAAGGCAAAGAGTGTACATCATTTGGTATTTGTTCGTCAAGCATGCCTAGGTCCAGGTGTTCATAACTTTTAGCAAGTATTGTGAAAGTTGAGTCCAATTGTATGATATAGGTTACTAAGTCATCTTCCGTATTCATGGCCAAATGGGATACCAATTCAAGAATTGATTGGCATTGATAAGATGGCTTAAGATCTATGGGTGGTTGGGGTTTGACTTGACTAGACTGCTTGGTCTATCGGTGCCTTTGCTAAGAGTTGGTCATTGGAGTGTTTGTTATTTTTCACTTTTGTGATGAAGCTTCTAGTTGAGGGGTTTTATGGGTCTTTGTTTGTGTGGTGGGTGGTGCATTGGAGGCATTAAGACAAGACCTATCATCAGTGGGTTTGACGCTTGGATGATAGACCCATTGAGTGTTCATGGGTTGAGCATTTTTTTGCTCACTCTAGTTTTTACCTCCTGAGGGTTCACACGTATGTGTATGTTGGTTGGAAGGTTGCGATGGATGGGCAAGTGTGCCATTAGTGGATTTAGGCAACCACATCAAGGTGTTGCCATCATAGAAGCCTTGGGTGCACAATAATGCTTTTGGCACCCATCACGGTTTGGTCCATTGCCTATTCGTGTAATGCCAACTTTTTCTCTTAAGTGTGATATATGGGATAAGAACCATGAAATATTGTAGATGTGTCCTTTGTATGGTACAGATTTTTTTTTTTGGAAACCCACTTGGTTATCTAAATTACAGCTTTGGTTGGGGCTTCTAAGTGTTGCAATTATTTTGTCTATGCGGGTTTACTACCCCCCTCCTTAGGGATAGCACTGGATCTAAGGTGGCACTGCGGGCTTTGGCAAGGCCACAATATCCTTGCTAAAAGGCAAACTATCCTATCATTGCCCATGGCAAGGTGGATGTGCTGAGAGTCACAATCAACATTGCAGTGAGTGCGTTTCTTGAAAAAGCACGACCCAAAAGTGATTCCTTGCCGACACCTTTTCTATTAGACAACACATAAAAGATGATTAGGAGGCTCTCAATCTCGATAGAAACCATTACTTTGCACTTCCCTATTAGTGGATAGGAATGCCTCCCAAATGGGTAGAGTTTGGCATTAGTCAATTGCACTTGGGATGGACCAATGAGGGTCCAACGATCATATGTGAGGAGACCACATTGGTTAGGACAATCACTATGATTTTATTTGTGGCTTCAGCTTGACCATTGGCTTGAGGGTAATAGGGTGAGGATTTTTGATGGACTATCAATAAGGTGGATAATAAGTGGGCAATTACTTCATTGATAAAGTGCATGCCTTGATCACTAACTAATTCTATGGGATATCTGAACCATGAGATCACTTGCTTGCAAGGAAATTTGGCAGTGGTCCTAGTGTTATTTTTTCGAGTTGCTCGAGCTTTAGTCCACTTGGTGAGATAGTCTCGGGCTATGATTATGTACATTGCATGTGAGTATTTGCTACGTGGCTAATTGGACCGATGAAATAAATTGCCCATTTTTCAAATGGTTGGTGTACTATTACTAGGGTCAACTCCATCTTATCCTTATGAATAGGGACCTTGGTTTGTTGGCACTCACCATAGTGCTTCACAAACTTGGCTGCATTGTGGAATAATATAGACCACCATAATTGAGATTGGAGCACCTTGTGTGATATAGTATCCCCATTGAAGTGTCCTCTAGGAATTCCACCATGAGCTTCTATAAGCACATAATGCATCTCATCAATAGTCCATCATGTCCTAATCGTCTTGGTAGAGTTGGCTGACGATAAATTGATAGGGTTGAATCCTCAGAATGAGATGTTTTAGCCTAGCATTCTCAATTGGATGTTCAGGCAATTTGTGTTCTAAGATATGGACTATGTCGCCTGCCCAATAAGGTGTAAGGTCTACTCTAAAAAAATCTATTTAGCTAGATATTCTAAATAGATGTGCCTCAGGTAGGTTATCTACAATGCCTTGTTCAACTGCTTCTCCTGTGTGGTTATGTGAGGCATATGGTTGGCCATGTAATCTTTTTTGCCCTTGCATACTACCAAGTCAAATTCTAATAGCTAAAGTAACCATCAAGCAATGCGTCTTGTTGCATAGGCTTTTTTCACAAGATAAAGCAATGCTTGATGATCAACAAAGAAAGTAAAGGGTGTAGCTAGAAGATAATGTTGATATATCTTAATAGCAAACACCATACCTAGCCCTTTCCTTTTTGTTGTGGAGTAGTTCATTTTTGTGTCAGTGAGTTGTCTTCTTGCAAAGATCACTGGGTAATCCAAGTTATGCTCTCCAGGTTGGCACAAAACTACTTCCACAACAAACTTTGATACATCAATGTGCACATGGAAGGTAATGGACCAATCTGGGGCTTGTAGAATGGGTGCGGTCATCAGAGCCTTTTTCAATCCTTCATATGTGCATTGGCACTCATCAATCCACTCAAATACGATCAATAGCTTATAAAGTGGTCTTGCAATGAGTGCATAGTTCAACACAAACCATCGATAATATCCCATGTGGCCGAGGAAGCATTGGGCTCCCTTATAGTTGATTGTTGGTGGTGAATAGGCAATCATTATAACTTTAAAAAAGTCCATATAAGTGCCATTTTTTAAACCACGTGCCCTAGGATACATCCATATTTTACCCAAAACTAGAATTTTAAGGGGTTTTGTGAGAGACCAAAATGCCTACACCATTTATAGACAATGTGGAGTTTGCCTAGGTGCTCAACTAGAATGAACACATAGATCATCAACTAATACTTCTAGTCACTTTCTAAGCATGTCCTTGAAAATAATATAAGATATTGAAAGATAGCATGTGTATAGTAAGCCCAAATGGCATGACTATGTAGGAAAACACACCCCATTTTGTTGCGAATGCCATTTTGTACTTGTCATCTGGGTGGACTTACACTTGGTTATAGCCAAAAAACCATCTAGAAAACTATGGGCTTCATTCCTTGGCACTCTCTCAAGCATGTGCTTGGTGTACAATAACTCATAATTGTCTCTCTTTGTCACCGCATTGACCTTTTTCTAATTCATGCACACGTGAATCTTTTTATTCTTCTTTAGGGAAATTGCTATGGGTGATACCTAGTCCGTATGCTCAATCTTGTAAATGAATCCAACATTCAACAGCTTGCCTATTTCCTCCTTCATAGCATGATCATGCTTGGGATTCATTGCGTACAATCTTTTTTTGAATGGTGTCATGTTGGGGATCATAGGAATGTTGTGAGTCACAATGCTTAAGTCGATTCCTTTCAGCTCTTCTAAGGACCAAGCAAATACATCTACATACTCTTGTAAGAGATTAATGAGATTGTGCTCTTGTTGCTCAGTAAGTTGTCAACTAGGTATACAGATTGAGGCTTGCCCACTTGCCTTGCCATATTGACTTCCTTAACTTTAGTGGGTCCTTCAATAATGGTTCACTAACCTATCCTCCTTGTTTGTCACCTACCAACACCACTATGTGGTTGCCCTTCTGATACTTAGTGAAGCGTTTGGGTACATCATGTGGTTTCTTTTGTCATTCAATTTTAGAGGACTTGGAATGTTTCTTCTTTCTTCTTTGAGCATCTTGCACCTCGAATGGATCAAGAGGCCCCCTTTGATGCATTTGATCTTAGGTGGTCATGGGATTTTTTGATCACTTTTAGAGTTGACTTATGACTTAGAGTTGAATTCATAGCCTTTACTAGAAGATGAAGTTTTCCTTGGTGGTCATAGCTCCAAGACTGTCTCCACTCTAAGCAATGGTGTAGCACCTGATTCTACTAATCCAATTTGCTCGTGGTCCACTCTCTCTACTTTCCCATGGCTCCCACTTATAGGACTTTTCTCATCTGCAATGAGAGCCCAGTTGTACAACAAATTAAGATTATGCACCTTAGTCCATTTCCACTTTGAATTCTCCATGAGATCCGTAAGAGATTTAATGTAATGTCCCCATTACTTAGTTTATATGCATTCCAAAGAAAATTGATTTATGTTGCACATTTTTAAAAACTAGCTCTAATTATTATAAAATTGGCTCTACTTATGAAGATAATTGTTATTATTAATGAGGTATTATATGCCAATTCATGGAAGAAAGACTTGGGAAACCCTCCCAAGACTAGCTTATTAAAACTATGTTTGTAGTATAGACCAACAAAAAGAACTAGCCTAGTAGATAGTCACTTGACAGTTAAGTGCACTTGGGTGACAACACTGTTGGGATGGGTGACCTCCTTGGAAGATTTTCCTACAAGCTAGTGGGAGTTTCTCATGCGCAACAAATGGCACCAACGAAGCCTTCGTAGCCTGATGCCAAGATCTATGCCTTGGTCGTTGCCTTGGTCGTACGCCTTGGAATGACGCTCGCCTGAGGATGGGACGCACGGTGTCCTTACCCATATATTCATCAATTTTTATCTTCATGCTGCAAAAATAGAGACTCCCTTCTGATGTCATCAATGACGTTGTCAAAAACACTAAAAGAAAAGCGTTCTATCATCAATGACATCATCGAAAATGCTAAAAAGCAAGTGTCCTCTCTTTACCCCCCTCCCCCCCTCATTACCATATAACAAGGGGTAGAGGTCACATAAAAAACAACAACGATCCGTACAAAAGTCTCTCTACAGTTGACTCAACAAAGCTCTCATGCAATAAGCCAAATCTCTCCCTCTCTCTCCACACCTATGTAGAAGCACTGCTAGAATCCATAAGTTTCTTCAATGGCTCCCAAGAGACATTGAGATGCTGAGTGAGGTCATGCCCAGAGAACTCTCCAATGCGAGGAAGTGACCACCGTGCTGCTAAGGGAACTCAACACGATTTTGAAGCACAAATAGAAGGTAACCCCCCAAACCCATTCAAACTAAAGAACCAACCATCCCACAATAAATCAAGGTTGTGGCCATAAACCATAATCATGATGGATGGCCAAAGGGAGATAATTAGGTTATTAAAAAAAGGATTACTTTTTAATCTATTAACTCTACAATTTCCTAATGAGGGATAAGCTAGTCCATTACATACGATAAATTAGAATGTACTTAAACTTTCAAAAAACATGTTAGTGCTATCAATTACTTAATTTAGGAAGGAACACGGGAATTGATGGAGGGGATAGATTCCATGCATCGCATACATAAACAAGTGTGTTAAAAATGTCTTATGGTTATGACTGCTTTTGGATTTGAGAATGATGAATTACGACTCTTATGAGTCTGTGCTTGCACAAATGGACGAATTGTGGATTATGGTGGTTCAGGACGTTGGGATCTCCAACCCAATGCTTCTTTTACACTTTGCACACTGTGGAAAAACTCACATGCGGGTGGGGGTCCTATGCTCTGGAGGGAGATAGGTGTTTTTGATTTTTGATCACTTGAGCTCCTGAGAGGGCAAAGGGACAAGTGGTAAATGCATCTATTATGTAGGATGGTTCCTGAGGCTCAGGGAAGCTTAGAGGGGCTTTCAGCCAGTAAATTCCATGTTGACGGCGTGGACAGAGTGTGATCACATACAGCCCAATCTCGAGGGATTGGAAGGTCCTATCCTAGATTGGACGGTGTCTTTCTTCGGAAAGATGGTTTCGTACCACTTTGCGGAGTGATGATTCTAGATGTCACTATGAAATAAAGTATCCAATTTTTTGAATTGTTTATTATGTGCTAAAGATTGAGTTTAATGAACCTAATTTAACAGAGTAATAAAAGGAAGCTGATTTTATATATCTAAATAGCGTGGTAGTATGCTTTGCTAATTAGAAAACTAAATAAACCCCATCGAGGAAAGTGGGAGGCTTCATGATGACCAAATGCCTATGGCTGGGTGGACTCGATAAGTTAGGTAACTTTCCAACATTATATAGAGTTGATTAAATAGTGACCCTCCTAATATTGGTAGGATTAGTTACCGGGTTTAACACCATTTTAGGGGGCCAAAGCTGAGATTTTACCTTATGGGTAGGGGGATCGAGTTACACTCTCCCCCATCTCTCACTCTCTTTGAACCAAGTGCAATGTTAACCTCACTCCTGCCTTTGATTGATTACAAAGTGGTCTTTCTTAGGTGGGCATTAGATTGCTATTAGGGGTGACTTGTCCACGCTTCCCCTGTGAAGTAGAATTGAGATTCCCATATTCAACTAAGTCCAAGGTTTCCATGGGGAGACGGGATGGTGAGGTGCATAGATATGAATTTTAGATGACTACTAAGAGGACTCCTCCAGGTTTGTTGGAGGAGGTACCTCACATGTGGCATTAGAGCCTAGGTTTCAAAAGAGATGTTAGTGTAAGATTAAGGAATTAGTAAAATAAACACATTTTCTTGAAGAAAAATGTTGTTGATTATCTTGCACTAACACTAGCATACACTTTGTGCTCATCAGGAACTTAGTAATGAGAAAGCTACATGTTTGCGGGATATTTTTCCCATCATGTATCAAGTAGCCTAAGGGTCGAATAAATTCTCATACTGCGAGGCTATATTTGAGATAATGGAGATGATCTTTATTCCTCCAATTGTATTGCAACCTCATCCTAACTCATGGTACATGGGAGATTTATGGCCAAGGAATAGGTCACATATGGGGATATATTATGGACGTAACATTCTTCTTCACTACAAACTATGGAGGGTTCGATGGGCTGAACAACTAAGGATAGTTAAGATACATCTTTTGTTCAGTGCCTTTGTTGAATAGTTACTAAACATTGGGGATGAGCCTGTATCTAGATATATTAGAAAGTGCTACAAATAGTACCACCTGAGAGAGTTGTTCTAGTACCAAGAAGTCCTTATTTTAGTATGGGATGTTTTGGTTATCCCTAAGAGCCACCACATTATGTTGTTTGCTATGTACATGAGAATCCACCAAGATATGAGAATATAGACCTTGATACTTTTCATGAGGAAAGATCCATGGGATGATGTATTGGTAGATCATAGTATGATCAATACATCTTTGTAAATACTTTTCATAAATATAAAGTCTCGTTATTATTTTTGAAGAGCATGAGTTATGAGCTTATGATGATAGTTGAACTACTTTGACAAGTTAATGATGAAGTACACTTTATGTGAGTAATTTTTGAGATCATGTACTCCATTGCTTGCCAGTCAAACATGTTGGAATTAAGAGAAAGTGTAATGGCTATCTTAGAGAAGACTCATCTATGGAGTTGTTTAAGCTTATGAAGGGGCTACAACTAGAACCCAAATTTGGGGACAGGACGACCCTTACCTGTACTTAGACTCAACTTTGTGAACGAAGATGTGAAAGTCCATCTCAAGTTTTTGAAATAGCTTGAAGAACTAAAACTACTTTGATGTTTCTTATTTGAAGGACAGAGGGTTAATGATACTGTGACAATTAATGGGAAGCCAATGACCCTATATCGTTGGGTGCATTGGGTATATGACCAACATACAAAGGTTATCTCTCCCGATAGGATAGCCCTTACCAGGAGTGTTAAGTCAAAAAAGAGAGAGAGCTTCCAGAGTATCTCAATCTCCCAAAATCTTATCGATTTCTAGAGATGAAGGGAAAAACCACATCATTTTGTAACAAAGATGTTAAGGAGATTATCAAAATCACCAACTAGTGCGAATTGATGAAACATACAAGGAACTCCAAGAGAAGAAGCTTCTTCTCAAGCAGAAACCAACACTTAGGTTTAGTGGTGAAGGACCCAAGGTAGAGTAAGATGAAAAAGTGTGGATTGAGGCTTTGGACGACTATTTCCTAGCCGCTAAAACCACTACTGCAAATCAGTCCATGATTGCTTGTCTTCATCTTACTGGCAAAGCTAAGCTTTGGCGGAAACAGTTTTGCCGAGATAAAGGGGTAACACAAGCTTCTCAAACTTGGGAGGAGATCAAACAAGCTGAAAGGACGTTATCTTCCCCCATCTTTTGAATAAATCAAGATGAATGAATTCTATGCCTCCATTGCTTCTTATCAAAGTAAGTGTTGTGTTTAGAGCTGTCTTTCTCTTGCTCTAGATATTCGGGTGACTCTATGTAGAACCAAGAGATGGTTTAGGATTCTTGTCATGTAGATTTGGACAAAAACAGCTGAAGAAATTAGGGTTGTATTGATGAGAAGCATAGAGATCTAGGATTGTAGGGTCTTGAGTGAGGTAGAAGACATATGCGCTAACATCAAGTACCATGCTCCCTACTCCTAGCATGCTAGCCACATGTAGATATTCTTCTAGAAGTAGTTTATCGTACAAGGGATGTTTTTGGATAGTGGCAGAAAGCTGGACCTCATGGACCATTGCCAATACTCTTGATGAGGTCGGGGCAACATATGTGGGATCATGTCTTGATGTCCAAAGGGATTTCCTTTGCTCAGCAAAGTGTCATTAATTAGTGGCCAATTCTAACTGCCAAACTCTGGTTGGAGTACCATTTCTGCACAAAGTTGCCTTGTCCTTTCCCTTTTTGTTTGATTGCTTCAAGATTTTCCTTGTTTGTCTCACATTGAGCAGTATAGAGTGAGGGTATCAAGCACAATTCTCTAGCTGTGGCCTTTGGGATGTCCTTTATTACTTCTTCAGTGATAGCTACATAGTGGGACCACACATGTTGTTGCTCATTCCAAGTCAAGGGTTCGGCTATGAGCTTTGTGTGCTCTGGTGTTGGCCTTCCAATGTCCACATGGACATACACACATGTGATGGCTGTCAGCTTGTGATCAAGCTTCATTAAGCACTTCATCTCTAGTTCATTGGTTAGATGCGCTATCTCTTTGGCCAAATCTTTGAGAGATCTCTCCTCAAGCCCATGCTTTAGGTGCTTTGAAAGTGATGGAGGTGTCAAGGATGTTGGTTGTGACACCTCTTCCACAGGTGAATTGCTAAGGACACATTTTGCAAGCGGCGTCATCATGGCCAAAGGCTGCGACTGCTGTGATTCTGATTGGAAGTAGTAGCAACTAGTTTAGTGGACTGGCCACTATTGGTAGACTACGGTGTCAAGTCCTTAAGCAAATCAGAAGTGGTCGTGTCTTTTGTTGCCTTGTGTGCATTCACTTGTGTAGATTGACAAGTATCGGTTGAGATAGTCATTAAGGTGGATTGCACCGACATATCTTTAGGTTGAGAACTAACGGTGGTGTCATGTCCTGCATCTTGGACATTTGGAAGCTTAGATGGAGATAGAGATTGGGATTGAGCAGCTGCACTTGACGACTATTGTTGTGCTTCTTGTGTCCATTTAGGGAAAGAGGGTGTAGGAGATTTGGGGCTCCTAGGTGGACTTGGTACTGGCTGGAAGATTTGCTTGTGGCTGTTAGATGATTCTTCCATTTTCTTTGTTGAGCAATCAGCCTTATCATGAGCAGCATTGCGCTTGTGGTGCTCGTTATCCTCTTGGAAAGTCAAAGGCTTCTTGGGAACTAGTGGTCTTTGTGCACACTCGATGGTTATATTTGACATCTTCTTGATAGGCATGCTAGGTTGAGGATCTACCTTTCGAGCAGTTATATTTGGTTTCTTGATTTCAATCGTAAGGGGCTGAGCCACTCCAATGTTGTTGACTTGAGGCTTGGATTTTTGTTTAGATCTCCTCCATGCTTCTTTGTTTTTGATATGATCTGGCCTTCAGCTAATAGAGGTGGTTTAGCAGGGGGCTTTGGCACATGAATCCATCGATTACCTATGTAATACCCTTGAGCACATAGCAACACTTTGGATATCCATTGCTGCATTGTGCTAGTTCTCCATCAATACCTTTGTCTATAAGTCTTGGCTTCTTTTGTGGTCTTCTATGATATTTGTAAGTCCAAAGCCTATCCTTGGAATTGTCTCTTGACCTTCTTGTATCAAGCATGGCCTCACTCACTGGTTCTCTCTGTTCGACATGTGCTTGTATCAACTCTTTCAACAAGCCCTTGCTCTTGTTACTAGGTTTGCATGGTATGCTAGAACATTCCTTGTCTTTCCCTCAAGGTTTGATGAGGTCACCCTTGCTAAAGGTTGTGATTATCCTCACACCCGGTAGTGTTAAGTGTATCCTCTATGCTATATAATCAGCCTCACACTTCATCGCCCTTTTGAAAGGTTGTCCTAGGAGGGTTTCCTTTCCACAATTAGAACTATTTAGAGGACATGAAATATGATAGGAAAGCTTTCTGCTTCAATAGTTACAAGGATTTTGCACTTCCCTATAGGTGCTTGTAGATGTCCCCCATAAGGACTAAGAGTTACATTAGTCAATGTGAGCTCTGGTTGGCCTATTAGGGTCCATGCTTCATAGGTCAAGATATTAAAATCAGCTCCTTCATCGATGAGAGCATCGATACTATGCTCACTTTTTGTAGTGAGTTTGGCCCTAAGATAAGAAGGTGGTACTATGTCTTCATCTTTCGGGTCTTGGCTTATAAATTTAAACCTTTTGATACATGCCTTTGAGTCCCCAACTACACAACGATATGTGGATTCTCCACTGATGTCTTGGGTCATCTGTGCAGTGCCTTTCAAGGTGCATCTATCATTAGGACTATCATGTCTAGTCATCCTTGCAATTGTAGCTTGATGTTGTTGCATTCTGCTTTGACTAGATGCAGTCTGAATGCAATCTTTACATGTTTTTGTGGTGTGGTCTTTTTGCCCTTGTTGGCTAGATTGGGACATTGAGGTTCTAGGGTCTATGTTTGTCTTTTTTTGGGTATGGTCTTTTGGTTGGTGTTTTGAAAGTGAGATTCTATGCTTGTGCATAGCCATTACTATACTAGGATCTAATTTGGAGGACCTATCGTGGCGCATGTTTTCTCTCCAGCCTACTTGGGGGAGGTGTGGAGGAGGCTAAACACCATGCACAATTTGAAGGTCTATTCATAGCCAAGTTTTGAACTACTTCCTCTAGATTTCAGCCCAAGGATAGATCTATGATGTGCTTTCGGCTCTATATGGTCTCTAGATCAGTTTTAGGGCTTAGATATGTCAAATCTTTACTCTATACACCTGTTTGATTTTGATAGTTTTCTATTTGATTTTCAGAGGTCCAATTTTGAGGAGTTTGATTATCACAATCAGATGCCCGATTTTGGGTTGGTCCGATTGGCTGATCAGATGTCTAAGTGGTTTAGTTTGATTCTGGTGGTCCGATTATAAGTTGGTCCAATTTTGGTGTGCATCTAATTATAAGTTGTTTCGATTTTGGTTGGTCCGTTCCAATTCTGGGAGTCTGATTCTGGGAATGGGATGTCCGATTATGGGGTGTCCAATTTTCATGTGTCCAATTTTGGGAGTCCGATTTTGGGAATTAGACATTCGATTATGGGATGTCCGATTTTGGAGTGTTCAATTTTGGATGGTCCAATTTTTGTGTCTGATAAAGGGATGCCCGATTTCAAAAATCAGACAGGATATGTTTGATCGGACATGATGGGTTGTTCGAGTCTGAAAATTAGACCAATTCTGGAAATCAAACTCTAGTAACAGTGTTCGATTCCTGCGGGGACGAGTTTTAGGGATGTCAAAAATTAGCTTGATTCTTACGATTTTGGTTATGAGGGGTCAGACAAACTTCCACAACGTAAGAATAGACCCTAATGAAGGATTGTGTATACTTGGAATGGCAAATAAACTCCAAAATACAAATCGGCAAACAAATCAAACCCTCTTGCCTTGTTATGACAATAGAAACCCCAATGCATGTTTTCCTTTCTTTTCTTTGTTTTTCCCTATATTAATGCATCCAAATCACAAAGCAAACACCTACACTACTCCAACCTACTTTTTCAAATCCTAAAAACCAAAAACTTACTTGCTAAGGAGATCGAATACCTCTTCAAACTCCCTCGCTTCCTACTTATCTATCTCAAGCACCGGTTCGGGGAAAACCCTACCTCAATGCTCGATTTGGGGCACGCAAGTACTCAAGACTTGAATATGTTGGTTCTGACAATGGAACCAAAATGTAGAGGTGACGATCAACTGCCAAGACCCATGGACTACTTATTGTTTAAGCATTTCAAGCCGCACTAATGGCTACCTCTCACATAGCCGACATGCTATCTCTCTCTAAGAGTGTAGTGAGCTTACCTCCATGTCGATCGAGTTGCCTCCTCTCCTAACCACTCTAGTAGCTCGATGATCCAAGTACAAGCTTCAAGCAAGCTCCATCCTCAAGCTCCATACTCCAATATCCGTTGCCGCGAGCAAGAGAAGAGAAGAGAAGAAAAGAAGAGAGGAGAAGATGGAGAGCTTCTCCACCATGGTCCCTCACCCTCACACACTCACTCCCTCACACTCTCATGCTCCCTCTCTCAAGCCCAATCTCAAGCAAGCAAGCAAGCAAGAAGAAGAAGAAGAAGAAGAAGAAGAAGAAGAAGAAGAAGAAGAAGAAGAAGAAGAAGAAGAGAGCTACTTTTGGCCACACACAAGAATGAACTTCTCATTAAATTTTTAATTTTATATACAAAACCCTAAATCCCTTTTGGGTGGTCATCCCCTTATCCCCTTTTTCACATAGTCAACCGTGGCCTAGATCCTTTTTTCCATTGTCCTCCTATCTTCCTAGCTTCCTTCCTATTGCCCATCTACCTTTACAATTTGCATGGGTGGAGCCCAGGGCTCTTAAAATAAATCATGGTATGCTTTGTGCTCTTTTACAAAAGTATCAACTTGCACTTTTTCTTGTGTGCCTCTCTCCTTGATTTAGGACTTTTTTATACTTCTTGTGTTTCCATATTTTTCTTGGTGTGCCTTCATCTTCGGTTTCACTTTTTCCTTGGCCTTGTCTTCTGCTTTATATTTCTCGGATTTTCCACCTTGTTCATTTGAGGGTTAACATCTCCTTGCTGAAATTCAATCTTTGTTTGCCCATAATTTGCAGCTATTCTAGTGGATTGGTTTGGCTGAAATTGTTGCCATGTTCTTTGCTGAAAAATCTTGTATTTTTTACCATACCTTTCAGCCAATTGTATGGCAGCTTGTAAAGAAGATGGTTTCATAGATCCCACTTTCAAAGATAGAGAAGATTCAAGCCCAAATATATACTTATTCAGCTTGGGATTGTCAGATACTCCATCCACATACATGGAGAGGTTAAGGAATTGATTAGAATAATCTATAATCGATAATCTCCTTTGCTCAAGAGCATACCATTTCTTCTCTAACTTCTCTTTTTCAATAGGAGACACAAAAACTTTGATCATTGCCCTCTTTAATGCATCCCATGTCAAGAATTTATTACCAATCCTTGACATGTACCGCCACCAAGTGTGTGCATATCCCTCCAAATGTAGGACTGCAAATTTTGTCTTGTCATTCTCCGATCTAGGACACAAAGAGAAATGCATCTCAAGCTTGTCAAACCATTCTTTTAATTTGGTAGGGGATGGATTTTCACCCTTGAAATTAGAAATGGTTATTTTCTCATTGTATTCCAACTCATATTGATGAGATTGGCCATTATTGTGTTGCTGTCCGGACCAAAAGAATTTTTCCTTTGAACATCGTTACTCCATGTTCCATGAACATATGGTTGTTGATGTCCATGAATATTTACAAACCCATTTGACTGATTAAATTGTCCTTGTGGCAGAAAGAAAGATTTCCCAACAACATGAGGCTATCCATAAACTTGATGTCCATACATTGGAGAGTGTATACTTGTTGTGGCATTCATTGGTTGTTGATGTCCACTCATTTGATGAGGCCAAAACTGATTTGAATAAGGGCCTTGTTTAGAGGGCTGATTATTTACATGATTATTGTTGACTTGATGTTGTTGTCCAAAAGAATTTGGAGCTGAATTTACATGACCATGTCCATTGTAAGGGTGCTTCCCATGAGGATTATTACCTCCGGTTGCTTGACCATGATAAGACCTTTGTTCTTCACCTTTCTCTTCATGTGTAGATTTATGAATAGTAGATGGTTGTCCATAAAAAGACTTGTAAAAAGGATGGCATCCATGTGTATCATCATCAAGCCTTGAGTTAGCATGAGTCTTATCTTCCAAATCCTATCCACGAGGGCTGGTGTAGGTCTTGGGTTGATTAAGGGGCTTAAATTAAGGCTGAAAATGAGAGGGCTAAGCTCTTGATGGCTCTCCAACTTCATAATGTCCAACAACCTTGGGAGTTGTGGTCTTTGGATGCTCTTCAACAATGGGAGGACTTGGAGCATTTGGAATGGCTGTAGGTAATAACCTCTCACTCAAGAAAGCCACAAGCTTTTCAATGTCTGACTTCATGTCCTTTACGTCATTGGAGAGTTGTTGAAAATTGTTAGAATCAGTGGAGGTATGAGTAGTGTAAACCCCCGATTCACTTGATCGTTTACTACACATATGTTGAACTAATCTCTAGCCCCTCATTATCATGGTTCTCATGGTAAATAGCCTCCTCCAAAGCTTCACGCTCTTTATCTAGTTGATAGTCCCTTAATCCTTCACTAATGGTGTCCATAATGAGGTCCTTTCTTTTATTTTTAGCCATAGGTGACATCCTGTCTTGGATGTACAATAGAAGATAAACTCAAATATCTTGAGCTCTAATGGTCCAAATGACTAACTTTTTGGCTCTATATAAAGCTTAGGATGTCCCCTTTTAGATAAGCTATCAAATATTGAAAATGGTTGAGTACAAAAAATTCTACAAGCAATTTATTATAGCTGACTAGAATAGCCTGCAACCTATGAATGCTCTGTTTTTGTCATTTAGTGACTTGTATCCTCAATTTCATGCATGCACCAACTATGTAGACTTGCAAAGAGACTCCATACAACTGCAAAATTGAGAATGAACTTTGCAAGAAACAAAATGATTGAATAATTCCACTGCAGACTACAAGATAAGGATCCAATCAATGAGACCTTGTTTGCATCTATTTCAACTCTTTAATGCTAACCCAAAGTACAAATGCCACAATTAACATACATCTTGCTAAGTATAGCTCTGTCCCTATTTTTCAATTACATTGCATTATGTTGTCATACATTTTCCTTATTCAATGGTTGCCATGCATTTGTCATTACATCATGTAACCAGTGCCAATTACATCATGCTGTAGGTTGAATTCTTGTGCCTTTGAATTGGTACCTGCACCCAAACTTTAAATGCGTGGGATTTGAGACTTGAGGGGTGTGAAAATTTCCCTCTCAAGCTGGTTTGTGCTCCCCTTTAGGGTCCTTGTCAGTAGGGGAGGGTGTAAAATATTACACGGCGCAGCGAACAGAATCTGAGAAAGAGATAGAGAGTACACAACAGATAAGAGGAGAATCAGTAAAATTCTTTAACTCCAAACAACTGATACAAAGATGGCTCTGTCCACCCGTGCGCTTCCACTGTGTGAAGCTTAGATGGCGATCTAGACAGAAGATAGGAGAAGGAACTCGGCAAACATGGAGAAGAGAAGAGAAGAGAGAAGAAACTTTGATGAATGGAAGGATGAAGTTCTGTATCTAGAGTGAATGTGATACAAGGGAACAAGGGTGTCGTAGCACAAGGAAGATGATGATGATAGCCACGAACCACGAACCGCAATGTCCTCCTGATTTAGCTTTTATAGCCCGCGAAGGTCGTTAGGTCGGCCTGCTGACCGACCTACCATATGAGCCTCCACTAGTCGGCCAGGGAATATTCCAGGGAATATTCCCTTTACCATCGGGCCGGGGGCGCTGCCCCCGGACCCCCGCCAGGGGGGCCGCTGGCCCCCCTGGGACCCCCCAGCCAGGGGCCGCTTCCGCGGCCCCCGGACCCCACAATAGGGGCCCCTTTTAACTCCCTTACCACGCAACTCAATGCAATGTGCCTCGAGTTGCTACCAGCTTAACCACTCCGTCTAACCCAAAGATTAGACCCACAACAGTCACCTTTTTGCCATCCGGTCACATAGACCTCATCTGATATACAAGTCAGGACTCAACCAATGTCCGGGCTCACATTTGGCTTCTCCTCATAATGGGGGCCTTACAACTTTGAGCACCATGGATCATTGGTAGCACCTAATGAGGGTGGGGCATTGATCATATCTAACACCCCCCCTCAATGTCCACCCATAGGTGAACTATCTCCTCGGCCCAATGCCGAGTCTCTGAAGATGAACTTGAAGCAGATCCTTCGTAAGTGCTTTGGTGAAGATATCTGCTCCATTCTCCTCTGTTGGACAGTAGACCAATTCCACTATCCCATCCTCCATCAAATCACGCACATAGTGATACTGGATCTCTATATGTTTGGTGCGTGCATGAAACACTGGATTTTTGGCAATGGCGATGCAACTCTGATTGTCACATCTCAGCACAGTTGGTTCTTCATCCTGCACTCCCATATGCCATAGAATCCTTCTCAACCATACGGCCTCACATGCAGCAAAACAAGCTGCCTTGTACTCTGCTTCGGTAGAAGACAATGCCACTGTTGGTTGCTTCTTACTAATCCAAGAGAGAATTCCTGAACCCAAAGAGAAACAATAACCAGAAACTGACTTCCTGGAATCAATGTCTCCTGCCCAATCTGAGTCACAGTTCCCCACAAGAGAAGTTCCGAAACTGTATGTGATACCATAGTCAAGAGTTTTCTTCAAGTATCTGAGCACCCGCATCCCAGCCTTCCAATGACTCTCATGAGGTTTGTTTGAAAACCTGCTCAAAACACCAACAGCAAAACTGATATCTGGTCTGGTGTTACACAAGTAGATTAAACTGCCGACCAACCTCCTATACCTCCCAATGTCTGCTAGTTCTGATGTATCCTCAACGGATAACTTTACATTCACCTCCATAGGTGTAGCTATCTCCTTGCACTCGGTCATGCCAAATGCCTTCAAGATCTCCCATGCATACTTCTTCTGAGAGATGAAGATCTTTCCTGGCTCTTGCCAGACTTCAATCCCCAAACAATAGTGCAGCAAGCCCAAGTCTGTCATTTCAAACTCAAAACTCAAAGCCTTTCGAGTTTGGTTGATCATATCTTCATAGTCACCTGTAATAAGAAGGTCGTCCACATATAGGACAATCACTACAGACTTTTTACCATCCCTGTAAACATACAAGTTAGCATCTGAGGCACATCTTTTGAAGTTTAGGTTTAAAAAGAACCTATCTATCCGTTGGTACCATGCTCTGGGGGCTTGTTTCAGCCCATACAATGCCTTCTTCAGTTTACACACTTTGTTCTCAGAATGGGGGGCCTCAAACCCTGGTGGCTGAGCCACGTACACCTCCTCCTTGAGGTCACCATTTAAGAACGCTGACTTAACATCCATTTGGTACACTGGCCACTTCTTGTGCGCAGCCACTGCAAGTACCGTGCGAATAGTGGTCATTCTGGCAGTTGGGGCAAATGACTCTTGAAAATCAAACCCTTCAACTTGTGAAAATCCTTGGGCAACCAGTCTAGCTTTGTACTTTTCTAAGGTACCATCAGCCTTGTACTTTACCTTCCAGATCCACTTGGTGCCAATAATCTTCCGCTTTGCTGGCCGATCCACTAGCTCCCAAGTGTCATTCTTCATTATGCTGTCATACTCCGCCTGCATAGCAGCCTTCCATGATGGATCTGCAAGTGCTTCTTCTAAGTCAGTTGGCTCCTTTACTTCTCTCATAATCTCAACCATCAAGGCCATGTTGACTATGTGAGCAGAAGCCCTCCTTTGCTCCTCTATTCTCTGAGACCTCCTTGGTCCGTCTGCCTTCTCCTCAACAGATGCAGGCCTAGGATTATTGTGGTCATAGAGCTGCTTCACCCAGCACGGCAATGGCTTTTCCGGTGGGGTGATGTCAGGTTGGTGAACTTTTTCCTCATCATCTGAAGATGATGCTTCCTCCTCCTTAAGGATAGGGATAGCTCTCGGGACAGGTTCATAGTGGACTACTTCTTCGCTTGATGATAAAGTGGAAGACCTTGCCTTCTCCTCCTCCACTGTATGCGGCTCCTCCTTGAACACCACATCACGGCTCGCGATGATCTTCTTTGCCTCTTGGTCATATAACTTGTAAGCCTTCTGCTCATCACTATAACCCAAGAAGATACATTTTCTGCTTTTTGGTTGTAACTTGTTTCTCTTCTCATCTGGAACATGTGCATAACATTCACATCCAAAAATTCTGAAATGTGAAACAGATGGTTTCTTACCAGTGTAAGCCTCATGAGGTGTTTTTCCCTTGAGAGCCTTTGTGTAGCTCCGATTTAGAATGTAGACTGCAGTATTAACAGCTTCAGCCCAAAAATGGTTAGGCAATCCCTTGCCCTTTAGCATGCATCTTGCCATCTCCACAATGGTACGATTCCTGCGTTCCACAACACCATTCTGCTGAGGTGTGTGAGGCGTCGTCAATTGACGCTTGATCCCTTTGCTCTTGCAAAAGCCTTCAAACTCCTTTGAGTTGAACTCACCACCACCATCTGTTCTAAATTTCTTCACACTTTTCCCTGTTTCATTCTCAACAAGTATTAGCCATTCTTTAAACTTACCAAAAGCTTGAGCCTTATCACGAAGGAAGTACACCCACATCTTCCTACTGTAGTCGTCGACAATCAACATAAAATAAGAAGATCCCCCCAAGGCCTGTGTAGGCATCTTACCACACAAGTCAGCATGCACCAACTCTAGAGGAGCATGTGCTCTATTCTTGCTTTCTTGTGGAAATGCCTTTCTCTGTTGCTTGCCCATCATACAAGCTTCACATGGTTCCTTCAATTCAGTTATTGTAGGTAGGTGAGCAACCATACCTTGCTTTTGCATCTCCTTCAATACTGCAAATCCGATGTGTCCAAACCTTTCATGCCAAAGCTTACTTGTGCCCACTCCAGCGGTGGCTGTAAGAGCACTTAGCTCATACAGGTTGTTCCTCCTTTCTCCTTTGCCAACAATTGTGCCAGCACTATCAATAATTTCTGCACCTGTCTTCTTGAACCTCACTTCATGACCAAGATCAGTTATGGCAGCAACTGATAAGAGATTTCTCCTGATTTCGGGAACATACAACACATTTGAAAGCTTTTTGACTTCACCATTTGCAGCAACAAAAGAAATAGTACCTGTGCCCGCAGCAGGGCATTTAGCATCATTTCCAACCGTCACAGTGATGGATTCTTGTAGAGGCTGCATAGAACTGTATAGACCTTTCTTGTTGGTCATGTGACGGGAGGCCCCACTATCCAACACCCAAGAGTCAGTGGTAGATTCTTCTTGCGCCGAGGAGCACACTTCCTCAATGGTCGCCATGAATAATTCCAACTCTGCTTCAGCCGTATTGGCTGTCTCTTTCCCTTTAGTTTTAAGGGTACCATTCTTTTCATCTGCCTTCTTGACACGACAATCTGCAATTGCATGTCCTTTCTTCTTACAGTAGAAGCACTCTCCTTGAAACTTCTTCTTGCCGCCCTTTTTCTTTTTGTCACCATCATTTTTGGTGGAGGAAACACCTTTGCCTTTTGCATTGGCAGAGAATGCAGCATCTCCATTGTTGCTTCCTTCTCGGGCTTTCAGCCTCAACTCCTCCTCCATTAATAATGCACAAAACTCCTCAAAAGTCAAAGCTTGAGGTCTCACCTGAGTATTAAGGGCAGTTACTAGTCCATCAAACTTTTGTGGACAAATCCGAAGACACCTCCGAGCTAGCTCTTCGCTAGTCTTTTGTATCCCAGCGCCAGCCATCTGGTCGCGCAGATTCTTAATCCGAGTGATGAATGCTTCAACCGTCTCTCCTTCAGCAAACTTCTCCGCTGCTAGTTGATTCTCCAAGTTTTGAATCCTTGTTTGGTTTCGTGTTTCATACTGACTCCTTAGTACATTCCAAGCCTCTGACGCTTTGGTTGTATGCTGAATCAGAGTCAAAACACTGTCAGAACAGCTTGTAACTAAGGCACACAATGCATCTGCATTCCTTCGTTTCCAAGCTCGTAGAAGATCTGCATTCGGAGGAATCATCACACTAGGATTTGATGGGTCGGGGGTAGGCTGTGGTTCTGCGTCAGTCCCCAGCACAGTCTCCAGAAGCTCATAAGAATCAAGGATAGTAGTAATTTTGAACTTCCACAAGGTGTAGTTTGTACCATCTAACTTGCCTTCGCTGAAGGTTGGTGGACGAATCCTCAGTGTTTGAATAGCCGGTACAGCAGCACCACCTCCTGCACCGCTTCCTGATGCGCCAGAACTGCTTCCCGGAGTCGACATCGTTTCTCTTTGCTGTTGAAGCCTTTGCCTCTTGCACTCTCTCCGATCTCTAGAGCCCCCTGGGCTCTGATACCATGTAAAATATTACACGGCGCAGCGAACAGAATCTGAGAAAGAGATAGAGAGTACACAACAGATAAGAGGAGAATCAGTAAAATTCTTTAACTCCAAACAACTGATACAAAGATGGCTCTGTCCACCCGTGCGCTTCCACTGTGTGAAGCTTAGATGGCGATCTAGACAGAAGATAGGTGAAGAGCTTAAGGCTAGCTGGAACAACAACTCTGACTGGGTGAAAGATGAGTGTGAGATGGCTGCGAAGGGGTTTAGCTTTTATAGCCCGCGAAGGTCGTTAGGTCGGCCTGCTGACCGACCTACCATATGAGCCTCCACTAGTCGGCCAGGGAATATTCCAGGGAATATTCCCTTTACCATCGGGCCGGGGGCGCTGCCCCCGGACCCCCGCCAGGGGGGCCGCTGGCCCCCCTGGGACCCCCCAGCCAGGGGCCGCTTCCGCGGCCCCCGGACCCCACAATAGGGGCCCCTTTTAACTCCCTTACCACGCAACTCAATGCAATGTGCCTCGAGTTGCTACCAGCTTAACCACTCCGTCTAACCCAAAGATTAGACCCACAACAGTCACCTTTTTGCCATCCGGTCACATAGACCTCATCTGATATACAAGTCAGGACTCAACCAATGTCCGGGCTCACATTTGGCTTCTCCTCATAATGGGGGCCTTACAACTTTGAGCACCATGGATCATTGGTAGCACCTAATGAGGGTGGGGCATTGATCATATCTAACAGAGGGTCACCTCTCTTTTGTCCTACCAACTCACGTGGCATCCACGTTTCCTCGTGGGTATAGACATGGCAGATCAATGTTAGGCTAAGAAGACAACATGAAATGCATGTATTGAGAGGAATTTGATTGCCATTTCATGATATGCAAGAACTTGGAAGGAATTGGGCTGGAAATGAAATGGGGATAGGTAAGGAATACCCGCAGCAATGACTCACTGCTTTACAAATTTTTATTTCACTTACCATTGGGAAAATTTTCATTCATGGCAATGAAACAAGAGGCAAACAATTCAATGTTAGGGTTAGGGCAATATGGTTGAGAATCAGAGGCATTGAGAGTGATTATTTCAATGAATGAAAGTGATCAAGCAATGATTAATCACTAAGGTAGCTCAATGGATTATTCATGAAATGCATTTGAGAAAATGATTGGAATTTTTAATCTTTTTGTCCCTCTTCCATCAATTGGATTAGCTTAGTTGTAGGATTCAAAAGGGAGAGATTAAAGATGATTGAAAGTACCTCTTATGCTTGTATGTGAAGAGTGTGGTTGATGTAGATACCTCTCACAAAGATGACTTGTCTTCAGCTTCAAATGATCCAATAAGGTCCCAATTCGGGCATGTTTCAATATGGAGTAAGCTCTCAACTTCATACTCTTCTCCTATGAACTCCATTGTTTCTCCAATGCTTCAAGTATGGTTGATGGACGTTATGTTCTTCTTTCATTTGATGTAGAGCTTGAAGGATGATAATGAACAACTCTAATGTAGATTGTAGACTCCAAAATTTGAGAAGAGAACCAAAAATTTTAGTGATATTGAAGATGCATGCTGTCCACAACTTCCATAGACCAATATATGGCAAGAACTCTTCAATCTTGCTTCAATGTTGACAATAGATTGAAGCCACGGGTGTAAACAAGCTCCAGGAGTGATTTGCCACCAAAACTCCCTTCATTTTCTTCAAGAAATCTGAAATTCTTTGATGCTATCCAAAAGTGTCAAGTATAGGGTTTCATGGAAGAGAGAAAAGTCCAAGAATGGAAGATATCTTGCCCAAGCTTGAATAAAGCCACTTGCTAATGAAGTTTGGAACAGTAGCCATGGATTGGTTGAGCCAAATAGCTCACTTTTTTGTAGAACAAGTTGGATATGTATTGTAGGCGCAGTTCACATAGCCAAATCACTACTCTACATGAAGCTCAAGAGGTAAAGAGCAAGGATATGGAGTCCATTGGAATTATAGTGAACATGGGAAAGAGATTACATCAGTCTTTGGCCATGGATTCTTGAGGCTAGCTTGAAAGGAAAGGGAAAAAACCCATGTTCTTGAAAATTAACTCAAGTTTAACCCAAACTAAGTCATGTAACCCTCACTTTGTCCAACTTACCCCAATTTTTGGTTAAAATTTTGGTCACGACTTGCCAATATAGTTGGAACCCACCATTATCCATTGGTTCATGCCAAGAACCTCCATCTTAGTCACATTTGTGACAAATCTCCATGTTAGACCACGATTATTAAAGAACTAACTCCTGCGATTAATTTAATTGCGGTTTTCACTCCCTAGTCTGTGAAACTGGATCAAGTACAAGAAAATGACTCCTGACAAGGATCTAAACTAATGCTCTGATACCAATGTAAAGAAAGACTAATCTAAAAATGGAAATAAATAGGAAATCAATATATTCTAAGCTACACATAATAAGAAATATACCAAACTGAGAAACAAGCATAGCCATGCCATGGAACATCTTCTATTACCATAGCACTATGTAGCCATGAGCTAGAAACCAAGTACAAGAAGTTGAAAAGACAAGAAGGGAAAATATGAGATAGTGCCAAAGAATGATACTACATTAGCACTTCTTGCCTTTTTATATTAAACCCTAAAGCCCTCATCTCTCTTGGCTCAAGTATCTACAAGGTTTATATTTGGATTAGGTTTCAACTCTCATGTTGATGATTTTCTTCATTACAAGCACTAGGTATGGTTATTATGAATTTTTAGTCATGCCATTTGGATTGGCTAATGCTTGAGTTACATTCAATCATCTAATGCAAGACATCATTTGACCACATCTAGATGATTTTGTGCTAGTATTCTTTGATGATATACTAGTATACTCCAAATCAATAGAGGAACATGAAGGTTACTTAAAGATCACCCTAGTAACACTTCGTGAAAATAAGCTCTATGCCAAGATGAGTAAATGCATATTTCTCACTGACAGGATTGAATATCTAGGATACATTGTTTTCACTAATGGAATCTTTGTAGATCCTAACAAAGTACAAGATATCCTAGAATGGCCAATATCTAAGACACTAAAAGAAATCAGAGGATAGGACCGACAAGATGGTATCAAATCTTCATCAAGGATTATTCCCTCATTGCTACACCCTTGACAAATATTTTGAAAAAAAATACATTAGTCCTTTGGACCATTGAGCATCAAGAAAGCTTTGATAAGATTAAAGAATCTGTAACCACTGCACCTGTATTAAAACTCCTTGAATTCTATACAACCATTTGAGGTAATCACTAATGCAAGTGGACTTGCAATTGGTGGGGTGCTAGTACAAGAAGGAAGACCAGTGGCCTATACTTCTAGAAAATTGAAACCCTATGAGTCCAACTATGCCACTCATGACATTGAGTTACTTGCAGTAATCAATGCCTTGAAACTATGGAGACACTATCTATTGGGAAGGGAATTTACTTTAGTGACATATCATAAAATTCTTAAGTGGATCTTCACCCAAGCTACCTAAAGATGAGGCAAATAACATCGGGAGGGAGTCTCCATTTGGCAGGGTGAAGATAAAAATTGATGAATATATGAGTGAGGATGCACCGCATGTCGCATCGTCAAGCGGGCATCACTCCAAGGCATACGATGAAGGTAGCAACCAAGGCATACACCTTGGCATCTTGGCCTTGGCATACTTGGAAATGGGCTACGAAGGCTTCATTAGTGTCATTGGCTGCGCATGAGAAGCTCCCACTAGCTTGTAGGAAAATCTTCATGGGAGGTCACCCATCCTGGCAATGTCATCACCCAAGTGCACTTAACTGCCAAGTGACTATCCACTAGTCTAGTTCTTTTTGTTGTTATATACTACAAACATAGTTTTAATAAGCTAGTCTTGGGAGGGTTTCCCAAGTTTTTCTTTCATGAATCGGCATATAATACCTCATTAATAATAACAAATATCTTCATAAGTAGAGCCAATTTTAAAAATGTGCAACATAAATAAATTTTCTTTGGAATGTATATAAACTAAGTAATGGGGATATTACATTTAAAGTTTATAGTTGAGTTATTGGCTAGCTTTCTCGTTAGATACTCAAGAATTCTATGAATTTCAAGTTTATTAGATGGTACATCATAGGTGATAGGCATGGCTGGCTGACCATCATGCAGAGAGATACTGTTGATGTGGTATCATTCTTGGGTAACTCAAAAGCTATGACTCCATTGGGTTTGTTAGCCACTTCTACAGCTTGTACTCATCCTTAGCATCTGAGAATGACAAGTCGATGGTTGCCAATACATGCATCCAATCACACACATTGTTAGAGCAAGGAATATACTTAGTTAAGGGTCCATGTTCATGGTTTCCTTATGAGTCACCATTTGGCATTGCAGAGATATCATCAAGGTCAACTGGTAAGGTTTTACAAGTGTCAATCTCTACTCAAACAACTTCTATTCTATTGCCCAAGAATATCAAGTCATTACCCCAATTCCCTATCTCTCGGGCATTTGTTATCCATAGCTTGCCTAACAAATGCCCTATCACTCGGGTATTTGTTATCCATAGCCTACCTAACAAAATATCATAGTCACCCCCTTCATGACTATGAAGTTAACCGAGAATCAAATTCTTGCTATCTTTAGAGGCTAATCTTTTAGCACTCCAAATGGTCTAACTTTCATTCCATTCACTAGTGTAACATTAAAGAGTGTAGTTTCCACTAGTGGGTTTTCATAAGCTTGCAAAATTGTGTGGTTAAGCACACTAACTCTTGCCCTTGTATCCACAATTCCTTTCTTTCCATGTGGCATCACCTAATGCAACAACATGTAAGACTATATACATTTTTGTGCCCTCCCAAAAGGCATTCACTTTTAGGGATCTAGATAATGGATTCAAGGTTAAGCTTTGTATATGCATCTCTACGTCAAGGTTTGACAAGTTGGTTGCTCTATATCCGTCAAGTACCCACTGCTTCAACACTTGCTATAGCATGGGGTTTTGCCTAAAAAATTCTCTTAATAGCAAGGTTATAGGAGTTGATATCAGTGTAATGAGCAAATTGGAAACCTTTTCCTTTCCCCTAAATCAAGGCGTTTCTACCAATGCTTTTATGCCGTTCATTTGTTTGTGGCATCTAGGTTCTGTTTGTGTGGTGCTACATGGGGTATTGATATGCCTCTTGATCTTAGGTGCATAGGGAGACTGGTGGACTCATGCAAGAGAGCTCATTAATCTCATCCTCCATGACATGCTCTACATCCTACATGTGATCTTGAGCTTCTCTCACCCACTCTTTGACTTTGTCTACAACTTCTAATTGGTGTTTTGGGTTACAACCTTGACACTTCCATTTGCCACTATCTTAGGAGCATAGGTTTTGTAACATGCCTGCCCCTCAAATTGCGGGACACGTCTTAGCAGCCCATCGAGACAATCTAGAGGACACCGCCCGGAACTCCCAAGGAATGACATGGGGTTTGTCAACCAGGGTCTCTCGAGTCTGCCTTGCAATGGAACTTATCCGGCCATTCCCACTAGGATTGACCTGAAGTCTGGGTTCCTAGTCAACATTGTCTAAGGTCATAGACCGACCTTTTCCTAACATTACTTGTTAACATTTCCTTTGAGGAAAGCTCTTGGCTAACCGAGACCACCCTTCCATAGGATAGACCCATTGGTCACATCCATCACCCTTCCCTCGAGGGTTGTTTTAGTTATCTAATTACCTACCACGTTATGCTTGACACATAAAAGCAGCTTCCTTAATTAACTCGTTAGTCATAGGTTCCTTTACATAATTTAGGCCACAGACACGAATACAAGATAAAACGAGATCAGAAACTTCCTTAACTTATCTTCGGATTAATGTGTGTCTTTTTCCCATACAGGAGAATTAAGTGCTCCTTTCTGCCTCCGCAAAAAAATCCTTCCGTCTTCTGGAAATAAAACCTGAAGGTTTATCCTTCCAAGATTCCGCCTTGTAACTAGTATCAAGACCTCGAGATCCCATCTTGAGTCACGTAGAACACTTGTGTAGGGCCTAGAGGCATTGGGATTTACGGCCAGAGCCCCCACACTGGCACCCAAGCCCCTCCTACGCCAAGTGATTTCCACGAAGAGGCCTCTCGTGGCGAGTTCGCTCCAGATTCTCGATGCGGATTCATAACTCCCTTGGTTAGGGTTTTGGCGCCTCGCGCGGGGTAGCTAGCACCATCCTTTCTTAATTATCCCTTTAGGAAATAAACCATAGTTGAAGCAACTAGCATAATAACAATTTCTAGGGAAAACATCCCTTTCGTTCCATGGTAATCAGTCATCTCGGACCTGGCCATGAAACCATCAAACCCTTCCCACTTGGGTTAACATCCAAAACCACATTAAAAGACAGTTGAATGCACAACCTCTCGCTTCAAGGCATCGCAATCCCATTGCATGCACAATCAGAATTTTAACTGGATGTATCAAAACAATTGCTTAAGGGATTTACAACCTTTACAAACCGCCAAGCATAACTTGGGTCAACAATCCATTTAGGGTTAGGTCGCCAGCTTCAACTAAGCTAGGAGCGTATCCATTTGCGATAGTCAACATCAAGATCGATAAAACAATTTGCAGGCAATTATACTTATTCCTAATGCACCAAATCACATGTGACTTACGTCTATGAAAGTCTAGGGTTTTGTCTAATGATGCAAGTGTATCTCATGAACAGAAATTAACATTTCATGTGTTTCTTTTAACCATGATTGCGAAACGTGAATTCTAAATGACTATTCGTGCACTGAACTGGTTAAAAAGCTATCATTTTAAGTGAAGTAAGGCAATAACCTTATCATTTTATGTGGGTAAAAGCTATCATTTCGTGCCTAAAATCTTGTGCGAATTCCAACTCTACCATTTCACGCATGCAACTTAGCTCTTAGAGTAAACAAAACCCTATGCACGACATCAATCCTTTCATCCCTTCCACGAGAAATAATTCCTAAATTAATTTTTAACACTTAGAACCTAGGCTTGATTCATGTGTACTGCATTGGTCGCTCGCCTCAGGTTGAGACGCCCTTCGCGGTGAAGCAAGAGGGCAGTATATGCTGCGGCAAAGAGCTTTAGCTCTTTGGCGACCCTGTTTTTTTGATTTGAGGCCATTTCGGGGCCTGTTTTGGAGGCGAAAGTTTTCTGCACGCACTCAGGAAAAGGCTCAGTTTTATGCTATTCAGCCACTGTTCTATAGGTCGGTGAAAAGTTACTGTAGATTGTGCGCAGAGACATTGGGAGTTTCAGAATCATCCTTGGTTCCTGTTTATGCAAAATCGTCACTAGGAAGTGACTGTGTGGTCAAATACCACTTTCGCCAGTTTTGCAGATTTGCCCCTGTGAGGGTGAAGCTGAGTTTTTGCAGTGACAGAATTTTTCATAGTGTTCTGTAATGGCGTCTGATTCTCTTTCACAGATTGTAACTGAAAAGCTTGACAAGAACAACTTCCAGGCATGGAAGTTTAGAATGACGAATTTCCTTATGGGAAAAGGATATTGGGAATTTGTTGCAGGAAATGAAGAAGAGCCAGTTCTTCTTGATGTTCCCAATCAACAACAAATGCAGGCATTCAAAGCATGGCATGAGAGAGCCAGGAAAGTTATGTACTGGCTATCTATCAGCATTTCAGACTCTATGATTGTGCATATTCAGGATGCAAGTACGCCAAAGGAGGCATGGGATACTCTGTCAAAGATGTATAGCACAAATATGCAAGCCAGAAAAATGTAGCTCAAGCAAGAGTTGCACAATGTGCAAAGAGAAAATATGAGCATCAATGACTACCACATGAAGGTGAAGAAGATTGCAGATGCACTTGCTTCCATTGGGTCGCCAGTGGAAGATGATGATTTAGTTTCTGTGACCTTGAATGGTCTAGGAAAGGATTATGCACAGTTTCGGACATCCATTTCAGTTCGTGAAAGATTTCCTGATTTTGAGGAGTTGATTGCTCTTCTAATTTCTGAGGAACATAGAAATGGTGGTGCATCTTCTTCAGGAGGAACTTCAAAAGAAGCTGTCTTCTACTCAAATGCTGGAAGAGGTAGAGGCAGAGGTAGAGGAGGCCGATTTGGAGGCCGTGGCAGAAATCAGAATATGCAGCAAACTCAAGAAAACCAGTCCTATGGAGGAGGACGTGGTAACTCTAGAGGCAGGGGGAGCCAAAGAGGTCATGGTGGATGGCAAAGAGGCCAAAATGCAAACAGTAATGTTGAATGCTACTATTGTGGTAAAATGGGTCATATGGCTAAAGACTGCTATAGAAAGCAGAATGACATCATGAATGGAAAACTGCAACAAGGGAATTATGCATCTTCTAGTAGACAAGGTGATGACAGAAATGAGCACTTGTTTATGGTGCAGCACATGAACAATTCTGTGACAAGTGCAGAAGAAAGCAATGATGTATGGTATGTTGACTCAGGTGCATCAAACCACATGACAGGTCATGCAGAATGGATGGAGGATGCAAAAAAAATGGAAAAACTAGGATTTGTGGAGACTGGTGATGATACTGCACATCCTATTGTGCAGATTGGAAAAATTCCTTTGTCTATGCAGGATGGGAAAAAGAAATACTTGTCCGATGTATTTCATGTCCCGAATATCACCAAGAATCTGGTTTCAGTTGGTCAAATGGTTGAGCAGGGCTTGCAGGTCAGATTTAATCCTCATGGATGCTTTGTTGAGGATATGAAAAATAAAGGTCACTTGATAGCAAAATGAAAGAAGAAGGGCAGAATGTTTACATTGGATGCAGACATGTCTGAATTGAGTGCAGCAATGTTTGCACATGGGACTGGTGTAGTTGCAGATATTGATATCTCGCATAAACGCATTGGTCATGTTAATGTACAACGACTTAAATCAATGCAGGCCCAAAATATTGTTGCAGGTTTGCCGAAATTCAAGGTTACAGAAATGCATAAGGTATGTGAAGCCTGTCAATTTGGAAAACAGGCAAGGAAACCATTTCCTAAACATGTTCAAGAGAGTAAGAAGCCATTGGAATTAATCCACTCTGATGTGTGGACAACTAAAGCTGCATCTCTTGGAGGCTGTCATTATTTTGTCAGTTTTATTGATGATTATAGCAGAAAAGTTTGGGTGTATTTTATGAAAAAGAAAAGTGAAGTTTTTGGGCATTTCAAAACTCTTAAAGCGATGGTTGAAAAAGAAACAGGCCTGCAGATAAAATGCCTAAGGTCAGATGGAGGGGGAGAGTACCTCTCAAATGAGTTTGCAAGGTTCCTGCAGGAGCATGGCATAAAGCAGCAATATTCATGCAGTCATACCCCACAACAAAATGGAATTGCAGAAAGAAAAAACAGGCATATTGGAGAGGTATCTCGTGCCATGCTCAATGAAAAAGACTTGCCAGATTTTTATTGGGCTGAAGCAGTTGCTACAACAGTCTACATAATGAACAGGACTCCCACTGCAGCAATACATGGGATGACTCCAGAGGAGAGGTATACTGGTAGGAAACCAGATATTTCTCATTTGAAAATTTTTGGTTGCATTGCCTATGTACATGTGCCAGATGAGTTGAGATCCAAGTTGGATCCAAAAGCTGAGAAGTGCATCTTTATTGGTTACTCTCTGCAGCAAAAAGGGTATAGATGCTATAACCCTTCTACTCGTAAGTTTACAGTGAGCAGAGATGTTGTTTTTGATGAGATGAGTAGCTGGTATAAACCAGTAAATGTAATTGATGATGTAGATGCACAAAATGGTAATGCTGCACAAAATTCACAGCAGCAGTCACAAAATATTAGTGGACCTAGAGCGTCCTCTAGTAGTGGTTCACATTCTTCGCCATGGACAGGCAGATTGAGATCAGGAGAATCTTCTCAAAGTAATGCAGATAGTGGTATGCAGGTATCACGAAAAGGAAAAGAGAAGGTTGATCAGCCCATGTTTGATGTGAATGCAGGTCACTCTTATGTGGATGGTGAATCCAGTGGCTCAGAACAGAGCATTGATGATGAGTTGGGTATTCCTTCTATTGTTACACCTGGAGTAAGGAAGACCAGGGATGTTTTGAGAGCACCTGGGAGTGAACCCACTTTGCGCAGGTCTACCAGAGTTAGGTATCCTGTGGATAGGCTGAAATATGATGGATTTACAGCCATTCACTATGCATATATGGTCAAGGTGATACAAGAACCAGAACCCACTTCTTTTGAGCAAGCCATGGGAAAAGAAAAATGGGAGAAAGCCATGGATGAAGAAATGGATGCCTTGGAAGCAAACGCTACATGGGAATTGGTACCTTTGCCTAAAGGTAAGAATGCAATTGGCTGTAAGTGGGTTTATAAGGTGAAGCACAATGCTGATGGTTCTGTGAACAGATACAAGGCAAGATTAGTAGTCAAGGGGTATGCACAAACATATGCCATTGACTATGAAGAAACATTCAGTCCGGTTGCAAGGATGGCAACCGTAAGAGCAGTCATTGCTATGGCTGCATCAAAGGGATGGTCTTTACATCAGATGGATGTAAAGAATGCCTTCTTGCATGGTGATTTGCAAGAAGAGGTCTATATGGAGCAGCCACCAGGTTATGTGCATGCTGTTCATCCTGAGTTTGTTTGCAGGTTGAAGAAAGCTTTGTATGGCTTGAAGCAAGCACCTAGAGCATGGTCTGACAAGATAGGACAGTATCTTGTCACTATTGGCTTTCAAATTTCCAAGGCAGATTTCTCACTTTATGTGAGAAAAACAGAGAAAGGTATTATGCTACTTGTCATTTATGTTGATGATTTGATTATGATAGGTGACAGTGATGAAGATATCCTTCATGTGAAAATGCTATTGAAGCAGAAGTTTGAGATGAAGGATTTGGGAGAGCTGCGTTATTTCTTGGGCATTGAGGTGATTAGATCACCAAGTGGGATACAGCTCTTGCAGAGGCAGTATGGATTGGACATGCTGTCCAAATATGGGATGACAGGCTGTAAGCCTATTTCAGTTCCTTTGGAGCAGAATGTGAAGCTGAGCATAGATGCAGGTGAGCTTCTAGAAGACCCTACTATGTACAGACGCATAGTAGGAAGTTTGATTTATATGACTATTACCAGGCCAGATTTGAGCTATGCTGTTGGATTGGTAAGTCAGTTTATGTAGGCTCCAAGGAAACCACATTTGGATGCGGCTAGACGCATACTTAGGTATGTGAAGTCCACATTGCAGTATGGACTATTTTATGAGACTGGGGTTCAGATACAATTGCATGGATACACTGATGCTGATTGGGCTGGTAGTATTTCTGATAGACGATCTACCAGTGGATATGCGTTCTCTTTTGGGAGTGCTGCAGTCACTTGGAGCAGCAAGAAACAGCCTACAGTTGCCTTGTCGAGCACAGAGGCTGAGTACAGGGGTGCAGCAATGGCTGCATGTGAGGTAGCTTGGTTGCATAAGCTACTTTATGATATGGATCAGCCTACAGATGGGCCAGTTGTCATTTATTGTGACAACATGAGTAGTATACACTTGGCAAATAACCGAGTCTATCATGCTAGAACAAAGCACATTGAGGTGCATTATCACTATGTGCGAGAGAGGGTTTTACTAGGTCTTATTGATCTAGCTTATGTTAGCACAGAGGATCAGGTAGCTGACATATTCACGAAGGCATTGGGCGCAGAGAAGCTGCGCAAGTTCAGAGACCTGCTTGGTGTGCAGGAATTGGGATTGAGCTCGAGGGGGAGTGTTGAGATATCGAGCTCCACTCGTGATATGCTAGGGTGACCGTTGTGTATTTATGTCACCGACTTGTCAGTTGCAGACGCGGTTGGTACACCGCCCATGAATAATAGCTACATGACAGCTATCCTTATCTACTCTAGTTCGTGGCTCAGTTAGTATGCCACCTTAGTTAGTTTAGTTTGGTTTGAGACCCATATATAGGGTTCTTCTATTTCTTTGTAATAGAGTTATTTTGGCTTACACAACTAAGAAGAGGAAAACTGTTTCCAGCCTCCACCCTTGTGTGTCTTCACCCATTGTGCAAGCAAGAAAGATTCAAGCGAGACTCCTTGCTTCTCTCCCACAATCTTGACACTTCTCTCTTCTCTCTCTTCTCTCTCTTCTCTCTCTTCTCACCCTCTTCTCTCTCCTCTCCCTGTTCTCTTCTCCTTCTTTTATTCTCCTTCTCTTCTTTTCTTCCTCTTCTCTCTCTTCTCTCTCTCCCTTCTTCTTCCTCTTCTGTCCTTCTCATTCTCCTTCTCTCCCTCTTCTTCCCTTCTCCCTCTCGTTCTCCTTCTCTCTCTCCCTACCCCTTCTTCTTCTTCTTCTCTTCCTCTTTCTTCTCTCCCTCTTCTCTCTCTTCCCTCTTCTCCTCCTCTCTCTCCCTCCTCCTTCCCTTCACACTGTCCACGAGGGGGGGGGGGCGGGAACGGTGCAGATGTCAATGAATGGGGGCTCTTCCTGATAGACGCCCAGGGCTGCGATCACCAGGCGGACGGGGTGCCTGTCTCTGGGGGGGGGAGACTCGTACATCAGCAGGGGGGCTACAGCGTCTGAGGGAGGCCCCAGGGGTCCGTCTACAGCAAACGGAGGGGGGGACTTTTTTTTTGCAGCAACGGGGGGGGGGAGATTTTATAATGTGTGGGAGGGGGGAAGGAAGCTACTGATCGTCGCCAACTGGGGGGCTCCATCCCCCCACCTCCAGCTCACTCCCTCTCTCTCTCTCTCCTCGCCATGCTCACGGTAGGGGGAGAGAGAGGGAGGGGAATTTAAAAAGAAAAAACCAAAAAGGGGGGGTGAGTTCCTATGGGGGAGGGCACGGGGTCACGGGGGGGGGGGAGAAATGTTATAGGTTTCTACCTCTGCATCCATAACCTATTTCCCTTTGGTCAGTTGGTGGCACTATTAGTTTTTAGTGTTATCTTGGTACCCACCTTGTTCCTTCTCTTCCTTCAACTCTTTTTTCCTTCAAATGTTGCATCTAAGTTGCTAGGTTTGGGTAATGAGATACTGGCTTGCTTCATTTGGGCTCGGGTCATGGCATTAAGTGGGATTGGTGTGGCTTCATCATCAAATGTTTTGATGCTAAAGAGTCCAAGTCGTATTGATAGCACAATTGTTATACTAGTGGAGGGTTTCTGTCTCTAGGGCAATTAGCATACAAATGTGTAAATCCACACTCTAGACATCTCAGGTCAGCCTTATCCTTGTTTGCATGCTCCTTTTTTTCTCAAGGCAACGAGATGAAATGTGCTCAAGATTTCCACATGTCCAACATGCTAGTGGTTCTTGGTTCAGACCCCCTCCTAGATCTCTACCTCTTCCCTTGCTTAAAGCCATAACCAACACCGATCTAAAGTCCATCAATATAGGATTACATTTCTCATCATAGGAGACATAAGGATTCACATACGTCTCATTTTCTAGTGGCTCATCTACAAAGTGTATGAGAGCATCACTTGGTGGATGGGTCACTATGGATCTAGGTGGCCTTGGGATTCCCGTGGGGTTGATGTCCATTCTAGGGGTAGTTGGCTTTGAGTCATTGGGCACTGGTAGAGCTAATAGATCTCATCTTCCAAAGTTGGGGTACCTATTCCCTAGATAGTAGGGTTGAGTATAGGGTTGTGGGTATGGGAGCCTTCTTGGCAATTGGCAGTGCAACACATCATGACCAAATCTATCATAGTTAGCAGAATGCAGTGATCTAGGGTCATGACTTTCAGCCAAGAGATGATTCCCTCCACAATGCATACATTGCATGTGAGGTCGCACTAGCCTTCTCAACATCTCTTGTAGCTTGGCCAACTCTAACTTCAAGTCAGATATTTCTTGGTTTTGGTCAATTTTTTTTTCCTTATCCTGCATGCCATGGCATGACCAATCACTAAGGATTGTGGTTCTCTCAGTATTCCTAGAGGTGATCTTCTCTTGTAGTGTGATCCTTGAGCTTCTCTTTCTTAGTAAGTCATCCACACGTATTGCCTCTTCAAAGACCTTGGTTAGCATGCCCCTTTGCAGGTTTGAGTTACTAGCTAAGGCCTTATAGATCTCTTCATTTCAGATTTTATTGATAAACATAGTGGATATTGCTCTCTCATTGGGTTGCTCTGCTATTATTGGAGTCCTTTTGTAGAGATTTCTCACATGAGTGACATAGTCTCGAATTTCCTCTCTATATTTTTGGTTGAAATCATGAGATGGAAAGTGAGATTGCCTAAGTATCTCACCTTGAAAAATCTTTTAATGAAAAGATCCTTTAGGTTATTGAAGTTGTGCCCAGCGTTGTCTAGGCTAGTAAATGGAGTTTGTCCCTTGTCCCCTAGGCAAAGTCCAAAAGCTTAAGCATGCTGAGTGTTGAGAGTCAGACAAGGGTTGATGCAATATAGAGTAGAGTGTGCTATCTCCTCTCATTTCTCATTATTCCATAATCCACACATAATTGAAGTGCATACAACACTTAGGTCATATTGACCATCTACACTAACTGCGATTAAACCTAGAGTCACTGACCTATTCAATGTCCACATATGGAGACAGCTAGACAACAGCTAAGTGTCGAGTACACACTAACCAAAGGTGAAAGATCTTGAAGTCTTAACACTCCCCTTAAGCTCAAGATAGCATATGTACACCAAGTAACTGTCAAAAAACATTGAACTTATCTTTACCCAAAGACTTGGTAAAGATATCTGCAACCTGCTCATCCGTCTTCACATGCATAAGATCTATTCTGCTTGCAAGAACCATCTCTCTGATAAAATGGTAGTGTACCTCAATGTGTTTAGTTCTTGCATGGTATACTAGATTTGTGCCAAGAGTACACTACTGAGATTGTCACAAAATAAAGTCATTAGAGCATCCACCTATATGTCCAAATCAGGCATAAGCTTGAGCAGCCATGAAATCTCACATGCTGCCAATGTAGCACCCTTGTACTCTACCTCAGTGCTAGACAATGCAACCATTGGTTGCTTCTCATTTCTCCAATTGATCATTCCACTTCCAAAGCCAAAAGCATAACCACTCATAGACCTACGATCATATGAGCATCTTGCCCAATCTGCATCCTTGTATCCAACCGGTTTCAGGGCCTTATCTTTCTCATAGAGCAAACCATAATCTATAGTGGACTTTATCTCATAATCTGTCTAACAACATCCAAATGTGGCTTTTTGGGCTTCTACATGAATTGACTTATGAGCCCAACAACATAACTCAAATCGGGCCTAGTGAGATGGTTAAGTAGATCAAGCTTCCAACCATCTGCCTGTACATAGTCACATAATCAATTTCAGCTCCAGTGCTAATGTCCAACTTGACATTTTGATCAAGAGGTGTATCAAGCAGTTTACATTCAATCATGCCATATTTCTTCAGCATTTCCATGGCATAGTGTATCTACATTAGATATAAACAATTTTCGTCCTTGATTACCTCAATACCTAAGAAGTACTTCAGTTCACCTAAGTCCTTCATATCAAATTCAAATTTCAGAACATTACATATCCCAAAGTCATCATTACCTGTGATTATCAAATCATCCACATAAATAACCAGCACTACCAAGCCTCCATCTGTCTTTTTTGTGAACATATTGTGATTAGCCCTACCAATTGAGAATCCCAAACTTTGCAAGTAATTACTTATCCTTGCATGCTAGGCTCTCGAAGCCTACTTCAGCCCTTACAATGGCTTTTTTAGCTTGCATTGAGGAAGGCATTCTTGACATCCATTTGCTGCAATTTCCAACATTTAGTAGAAGCCAATGCAATCACTGTTCATATGGTTTCCATCTTGGTAATAGGGCTAAAAGTTTCTTCGTAGTCTGGTCCATACTACTGAGCATAATCCTTAGTAACCAGCCTAGCTTTGTACCTCTGTACAGTGCCATCCAACTTGCATTTAATCTTATAGACCCATTTGTAGCAATGGTCTTTTTTCTGTCTAGCAGTGGAACAAGATCTGTACTATTTTCAACCAAAGCATTTATTTCCTCATCCATAGTTGTGCAGCAATTCTTATCCATCCCTGCTTCAGCATAAGTGGCAGGTTCCTTAAATTTCATAACCTTCATCATATTGGCATAATGCTTCGTAGAGTAACCATTGTAAGTCAATCTATCCATAGGATACCTAACCCTCTATGAGCATTTGAGCTGTGGTGCAGTACTCAATTCCCCTCTCTCATGAGTCAGAATGTACCTGCTGTGCCTAGTACCAGTTGTATACATAGTCGGAATACCAAGTTTACTATCTAGACTGCCAATTAAGTCATAGCCTGAAGTCATCATACTAAGTGTCATCATACTAGATGCATCCTGAAAGACTTTTTCTTTCACTTTGTTGTCCATCACATCATATCTCCCCCTCATTGACATAGTGGTGTCAGTGGGGACGGTGAGCTAGAGCTATGCAATCTCCCTATCCATGGAGATACAAAGGAAGATACATCCATCACACTAGGACTTGTCAATGCAATACTCTGTTGCAAATCAACTGTAGAAGCATATGCAAAAGGCATATCAGATGGTACTACTGTAGGTGATGCATACCAAGTAGCCATCCCATCAAATATAACATCCTTGCTCACAAGTGTTTCCTATGTAGAGGGATCATAACATTTATATGCCTTGTCTTCCTACACATAATCAATAAATACACACTTATGTGCTTTCAAATGCAGCTTCTTTTGCTTATCATCAGGAATATGCACATAAGAAATACACCCAAATACTTTCATGTGACTGCTAACATCAAGATTATAACCATACAACCTCTGAAAGGGTGTCACATCATGAATACCTGCAATGGGAGACCTGCTAAAGATATACATGGTTGTCATACAACCTCAGCCCAATAATAGAAAGGCATATTCTTCTCATTCATCATTGCATGAGAAGCTTCCATCAATACCCTATTCTTTCGTTTATCTACTCCATTTTGTTGTGGAGTGTAGCTACATGTGAGTTGCCTACGTATGCCATTTTCCACCAAAAAATTGTCAAACTCATGTGATACATACTCCCCACCGCTGCCTGATCTCAAACAAGAGATGTAGTAATCAAATTCTTTCTCAACCTGCTTCTTAAACTGCTTAAAACCTACAAGCACTTCATCTTTTGTTTTCAATATGTACATCCAAGTATAGCGGCTAAAGTCATCAATGAATGTCACATAGTATTTGGAACCTCCCATAGATGCATTATGGGCTAGCCCCCACACATTAGAGTGAATAAATTGCAATGGTTGCATACTATTTTGTACATGCTTGACAAAAGGCAACCTTGACCGTTTATTGTTAGAATATCAAGCTCCTCTTACTCTTCAGTCAGCCTATGTTTATGTGTGTGATGGCCGACATTAGTTGGATATAGCTATGCACATGTGTGACATTCAATAAGTCCGTGTAGTCAATGACTTAATCTCAGTTAGTCTTAGTTAGTCATACCTATGTGTGTAAGTCTCTTTTAGTTAGTATGATGGAAGAATAATGGAAGAAGAACAACAATGAGCTGAGGCTTATCTTTCGCTCCACTCTGTCTCTCTCCCTCTCTTCCAACATAGTATCCGATCTTGAATGCCTGAAGCCTGAAGGCTTGGCAGTGGCCATTTGACATCAAGTCATTAGATTTGAAGAAAACGTCATCAAAGGAGACTAGGCCTACAACCCGTTTTTTTGCAGAAGCTATATCTTGCTATAGAAATGGTTTTCGGAGAAACAAACATATTAAATTACCATTTCGGCGTGCTCTACAACTTTGCAGAAGAAAGTTTTTTCAAAGTTCTCACACGTTTTGAGATATTCAGCACAGACTTGTGCAGATTGGCTATTTACTATAGTAAAGATCAAGTGATTCAGGGCATTTGTGGCTTTCATCCTAACAATGTATGTGCCCTTATTATCATGCATTTGAGCATGATATTGGAGTGTTAAATGCTCAGTTTTGGAGCTTATTTGCAGGCTAGAAACAGTGAACTGGTTGCTGTCCTGAATTTGAAAACAATATACCTATAGGGTTGAAGTATCTGTGATGCTTATTTGCTAGTGACAAATGCTTGGATCATATCACTTGAGTGGTAGATGCTTTTTGGGATATGTTGAGTGCTAAAAGTCCAAAGTTTGGACTGATTTGTTGCTGGTTATACCAAGGTATTGACTGGTTATTGTCTGTAGGAAGGATACCTATTATCTTCACTTGATATACATGCAATATATTCTAACCGGTTGGACATGTATCAACCCCTGCATAAAGTGGCAACTGAATGAGATGTTTTGGGGTTGTTTTGAGGTCTAAATACTCTTGTTTTAACATAGAAAATATTGCTGGTTATAGCAGTGGGCTAGCTGTATTTGGTATTGCTACTTGTATACAGTACAAACATTGATACTTGTATGGACATAGTTTGTTGATGGGATGTTTTGCCACTACCATAGAATGTTTTGAACTGATTTGAGCTTGTTTTATGGTCAGTTGACCATGCTTTTTCATTGTTGGAATATAGTTTACAACAAGTAGGTTGTCAAGAAAACTGTCTTGAATTGCAAGAAATTGTTGTAATAGTAGGAAACTGGTCTGAACTGTAGGAAAAGGAATCAAATACTTACAAGTATACATCACTGAATACCTAAGCTACAACTATGGAAAATGATCAAGGCATTGACAATATCACTCAAATTGTGGGATAAAAGCTGGACAACAAAAAATTTACTTTATGAAAGTTCCGTATGAATAATTTTTTGGTTGGTAGAGGTTATTGGGACTTATGTACAGGTGATGATGTTGAACCTGAAATGCATGAAAGGAATCTAACAAATGATTAGAAAAGGGCTCATAAGCTATGGACTGAGAGAGCATGCAAGGCATTACATTGGCTTTCCTTATGTATATTAGATGCTATGGTTATACAAATTACTGGATGCAATTTCCCAAAGGAGGATGCATGGGACATACTCATGAAGAATTATGGAAATGTAACATATGCAAGAAAGATTCAGCTAAAGCAATAGTTCAATAACATGTCTAGGAATGGCAAAAGCATTCACGCCTACACTACAAAGATTAAGAACATAGCGGATTAGCTTGCCATCATTGGATCTTCAGTGTCTGAGGATGATACGATTGCAGTGACATTGAATGGACTTGGCAAAGAGTATAAAGCATTTGATACGTCTATTTTTGTGAGAGTTGAATCCCCTGATTGGGATGAGCTAATTGCTTTACTGCTACATGAGGAAGTTAATCTTGGGATGAATACAGGTTCTAGTACATCTCAAAGTAGAGACACTGTTCTTTACTCTAGCCAGCATGGTAGAGGTGGCAGAGGCCGTGGCTCTTTTTGAGGTTGAGGAGACACTTAGACAGCATCAGTAGAATGCTTGGCATGGCACAAATACACATGGCTAGCATGGATTTGGTGGGTTTAGAGAAAAGGAGAGATGACCCTATGGTAGAGGTGGTGGATCTGATTCATGGCAGTCAAATGATCAGTCAAACAGAGATAAGGACTATCATTGTTGTGGTAGATATGGACACATTGCAAAGGATTGTTACAAGAAGTAGGGAGATATGAAGGCAAAGGGAAAACATCATAGGCACTATGCATCTTGTAGTGGTGTTCATGATGAGTAGGTTGACAAATTGTTTGCCATGCAGCATGTGTCTAAGAACGCATCTAGGCAGAATAGAGATGAGAGATGGTACATTGATTAAGGGGCTTCCAATCTTTTGACACCCCATGGAGAATGGCTTGATGAGATGGTTGCAAGTTCTCATGGACATGTTTGTAATGGGGATGACACCCAACATACTATTCAACATAAAGGAGTTGTACCTTTGTTGATGCTGCCTGATGGCAAAAAAGAGAGTCTGCATGATGTACTACATGTACCTACAATAACCAATAATCTTTTGTCAGTTGGACAAATGGCAGAACAGAATCTGCAAGTGAGATTTAATAGAGATGGATGCTTTGTTGAAGAATATGATGATGATTGCAAATTGATTGCTAGAGGCCGAAGAGATGGCAGAATGTTTACTCTTGATGTGTCAATTCTAGAATTGAAAGCAGCCATGTTTGCACATGATGATGGTGCTATACGGGATGTTGAGATATGTTATAAGCGGATTGGCCATGTGAATGTACAAAAGCTAAAATCTATGTAGCAAAAGGAGATTGTGCTTGGAGTGGCTAAGTTCAAGTATCATGACTTTGGACATGTATGTGATGCATGTCAGTTTGGAAAGAAAACACGGTTTCCATTTATGAGACATGCATGGAATAGCTCACGACCCTTGCAGTTGGTACATTCAGATGTATGGGGTCTGTCTCATAATGCTTCATTTGGTGGTGCTCATTACTATGCATCCTTCATTGATGATTTCAGTAGGTATACTTGGCTTTACATACTGAAACATAAGGATGTTGTGTTTGATGCATTCAAGGACTTCAAGAAGCATGCTGAAAATGAGTTGAGCTGTAAAATTTCATTTCTTAGATCAGATGGAGGTGGAGAATATGTCTCTAACTAATTTGACAGGTACCACCTTGCTAAACATGGGATCAAAAGACAGTTAACTTGTAGCTATACACTGCAACAAAATGGTGTAGCAGAAAGGAAAAATAGGGTACTGATGGAATTAGCAAGAGCTATGCTGAATGAGAAATGTTTGCCAAATGGTTATTGGGTTGAAGCAGTAGTGACTGCTATCTATGTGTTGAATAGAACCCCTACAGTAGGGATTCATGATGTAACTCCATATGAGAGGATGTATGGTCATAAGCCTGACATTTTTCACTTGAAGGTATTTGGCTACTGATGGATCAATCAGCACTAGTAATGTTGAAAATGCACCTACAGTGAGTACCTCTATGAGTGGTCCTATACGTGATGGGTCACCTACTGTAAGTCCTTGGTCAGGACATGTGCATAGTCGTACTCCTACGTCCACTGAAATGGATATGTCAGTGAGGGGGATATTGGATAAGGGAAAATGAAGGATGCTTGAGGATGTGACAGGTCCACTTACAGTAGGTTGTGAGTCATCTAACAACGACAATTTGGATAGTGAGTTGGGCATTCCATCTATTATAACACCTGGAGAAAGGTAGAGTTGTTATGTACCACCTCATGAGAGGCAAGCTCAGAGTGAGCCAAAGTTATGGAGATCTCAGAGAGTCAGAAAACCAGTTGATAGGTTTACATACACTAGTTATTTAGGCTACCATTATGCATATATGGCTAGTGTAACATGTTTCAAAGAACCTACGAAGTTTGATGATGTAGTTATAGATGATAATTGGTGTGCTGCCATGGATGAGGAGTATGCAACCCTAGCTGAAAATGAGACATGGGAATTGGTTGAGTTTCCTAAGGGCAAAGTCCCCATTGGCTGCAAATGGGTGTACAAGGTTAAGTGCAAGTCAGATGGTCCATTAGAATGCTATAAGGCCATGCTGGTTGCAAAGGGTATGCACATCAATATGGCCTTGACTATGAGGAGACTTTCAGTCCGGTGGCTAAAATGGCAACAACCAGAACTGTCATTGCTTTAGGTAGCATGCAAAGGTTGGAAATTATGGAAATTGAACATCAAGAATGCTTTCTTGAATAGTGATTTGGTTGAGGAAGTATAAATGGAGCAGGCTGAAGGCTATGTTTACCCGGACTTTCCTACACATGTTTGTAAGCTAAAAAAGGCTTTATATGGACTGAAACAGGCACCTAGAGCATGGAATGCTTAGATCAGTAGTTATTTACAGCAACATGGATTTAGATTGGATGATGCAGATCACAATCTGTTCACAAAGAAGATAGATCATGGATATGTGTTTCTAGTGGTTTATGTAGATGATCTTATCATCACTACAAATGATGAAGAGGGCATTGCTGAAATTAAATCATGTTTACAGGCTGAATTTAGAGTCAAAGACCTTGGTGAACTAAAGTATTTTCTTGGGATTGAGGTAGTCTCTACGCCTCAAGGTATATGGCTGCTATAGAAGCAGTATGCTCATGACATGTTACATAAGTATGGTATGGTTGAATGCAAGCCTATGGAGACACCTCTTGATCAGAATGTCAAGGTACAGATTGATGTTGGGAATGACATAGAGAATGTGATGATGTATCGACAGATGGTGGGCAGCTTGATATACTTGACTATTACCCCTGACTTATGTTATGCAGTGGGGATGATTAGTCAGTTCATGCAGAAGCCTCACAAACCACATTTAGATGCAGTTAGGAGGATCATGAGATATGTAAAGGGTACTATAGATTATGGGCTGTTTTATGCATATGGAAAATCTCTTGACTTGACAGGATTTATTGATGCTGATTGGGCTGGTTGTGCCTATGACAGAAGGTCAACCAATGGTTATGCATTTGGATTGGGTAGCAGTATGATCAGTTGACAAAGTAAGAAACATCCTATTGTTGCATTATCTAGTATAGAAGCTAAGTACAGAGGAGTTGCCTTAGCAGCTTGCGAAGTAGTTTGGTTGACGAGGCGGTTGAAAGACTTGGGAATACAGTTGGAAAGTAGAGTGAGATTGCATTGTGATAACCTTAGTAGTGTTATGTTGGCTAGCAATCCTATCTACCATGCTAGGTCCAAACATATTGAGGTTCATTACCATTTCATCAGAGAAATGGTTCTTACAGGGCAGATTGACTTGATTCATGTGAAGACTGAAGACCAGGTAGCAGACATATTTACTGTAACATGCCCGCTCCTCAAATTTTGGGACACGTCTTAGCAGTCCATCGAGAGATATATCTAGAAGACGTTGCCCAGCACTCCCAAGGAATGTCACGAGGTTTGCCAATTAGGGTCTCTCGAGTCTGCCCCGCAACGGAACTTATTCAGCCATTCCCACTAGGATCGACCCGGGTTCGTTGTAATCGGGTCTTCCTAGCAGTCTTCTAGCGTTGGTCGACAGCCGCTCCACTTTGCGTAGATACAATTGGACCCAAGCGGACTCATACCGCACTTGGTTCAAAGAGAATGGGAAATGAGAGGGAGGCATCGCTCGACCTCTCTGCCCGTAGGGCAAGGTCCCATTCCGGCCCCCTAAAACGATATGAATCAGGGTTTCAACTTGCAAGTTCTAAGGTCCTTGACTAACAAACTCTTGCATCAAATAGATTCCATTGATGAAAGCTCTCGGCTAACCGAGACCACCCTGCCATAGGATGGACCCGACGGTCACATCCACCACGCTTCCCTCAGGGGTTGTTTTAGTTATCTAATTACCTACCACATTATGTTTGTCACATAAAAGCAGCTTCCTTAATTAACCCATTAATCACAGGTTCCTTTACGTAATTTAGGGCATGGATACAAAGACAAGATAAAACAAGATCAAATAGTTCCTTAACTTATCTTCATGTTAATGTTTGTCTCCCACCCATACAGGAGAATTAAGTGTCCCTTTCTGCCTCCGTAGAAAAATCCTTCCGTCTCCCGGCAATAAAAACCCGAAGGTTTATCCTACCAAGATTCTGCCTTGTAACTAGTATCAAGGCATCGAGATCCCATCTCGAGTCATGTAGAACACTTGTGTAGGGTTTGGAGGCATTGAGATTTACAATCAGAGCCCCCACTGGCACCCAAGCATCCTTCTACGCCAAGTAATTTCCACGGAGAGACCTCTCGTGGCAGGTTCGGTCCACATTCCCGATGCAGATTCATAACCCCCTTGGTTAGGGTTTGGTGGTTCACGGGGGGTAGCTAGCGCCATCCTTCCTTAATTATCTCTTTAGGAAATCAACCACAGCTGAAGCAACCAACTTAATAACATTTACTAGGGAAAACATCCCTTTTGTTTCCATGGCAATCAGTCATCTCAGACCTAGCCATGAAATCATCAACCACACCCAACTTGGGTTAACATCCAAAAGCACATCAACAAACAATTGAATGCACAACCTCTTGCTTCAAGGCATCGCAATCCCATTGCATGCACAACCAGAATTTAACTTGGATGTATTATAACACTTTTACAACCTTTTCAAACAACCAAGGATAACTTGGGTCAACAATCCATCTTTAACAAAATCAACCTTCGTTAAAACCATTTCAACAGTTCCAAGAAACATGCTTAGCATGAATCAACTACCCTAAAGTTCGCTCTCCCCCTTGGGTTAGGGCTTTGCAAGGTCGTTTTAACAAGTTCCTTCTAGATCCTTTAAATGAATTAAGTGATTTCATCTTGACCTTTATTAATCCTGGCTACCTATTTAGGGTAGAAGATCAACCCAATTCCTAGAGTAGCTATCTAATATCACAGGTCACCAAGTGCTAACCCACCAAGAGTACATTAACGACATTCTAACCTGATTAGCCATAGGTTATCCAATCTTCATCTATTGGCTAGAGTTCGGGACAAGGATCTCTAAATGAAATTTCTTTTAGAACTACTATTCTAACAATGTTTATCGTGCAATCCCATTGTGTGTGCAAGTTAAAATATATCGACATGTGCATGATCTAACTGTTACCTTAATGTACTCTATCATCCTTGCGCATGAAAAACTGGTTTGCAATCTTAGGATGCCATTGCATTTTTTAGATAAGGGAGTATTTTTATCTCTTTTTTTGATGCGAGGCTCCAATCCTTTTCATGAATATAATGCAAGATTCTAGCTCTTTCTAAATGCAAACTAAGGTAATCCATTCAGTGTATAATACAAAAATATCTTCTATTATTAATCAGTAGAATGTTCTTCATGCAAGTGTTTGTGTCAGGCATTTCGGCATCTTATAATGCATTTTCCTTAATCAATTTTACCTATCATTTCATTGACCATAAACATGAAATATCTTATGATTATTACAATTATCGTAACTAGATTCATGCCTAGGTTCTTTACCTATCAAACCATGCAATATGAATTTTATTATGATCCCCCTATCCTCATGAGATAAGCAAGACATCGAAGCAATACTTGATTGTGGGGAGAAACTTTAGTGTTTACCCTTGGCAGTGTGTTTGCATGGGTGGTGGCATCTTGACCCGAATCTCCATCCATGGTTGTGGGATTCCCATTCACTTGGGAGGATCTCCACTTCGAGGCCATCCTCAATTATGAGACTCTCTGAGTCGTGGGGAGAAAGTCCGTAAGAACCTTGGCCAAGAGACAATGTACGAATAGGGAGCGCCTATTGGGAGCTGTGTATCCCATACATGAACTTCTATAGAGAGCTTTAATGGGATGCATCTTCTTGTGCAGAGATTGCAGAACTCTAGCACTCCAATGCCACCTGAGCATATCCTGATGATGAAGATATACTCCCAAAGGCACAAAAAGGGAGCCCGTGCGTGAATTAGGCTTGGGGGGAAGGTTGGAAAAGCTCTAGAACCTTCTCTCTCTCTCTCTCTCCTCTTCCTCTTCTACCTCTACTTCCTCTTCTTCTCCTTCTCTCTTCTCTCCTACTCCTTCTCTCTTCTCTCTTCTCTCTCTCCTTCTCTTATTCTCCCTCTCCTTCTCTTCTTCTCTCCCCTCCTCTTGCTCTTCTCTCTCTCCTTATCTTATTCTCTCCCTCTCCTCTTCTTTTCTACTCACGGGGGCTCGCACGACTGGTGATCAAGGAGGGGGGGTGGATTTAGTCGGAAGCCCCAGGGGGGATTTCATTGCAGTTGACGAAAAAGGAGGGGGTGCTGACGTCATAGAGAGGCAGGGGGGTGTCGCTTGCTCATGATGGAGGGGAGGGGAGCTTGCCCTCTCTGCAGACCACCAGGGGGATGCAGCTGCTGTTGTTACAAGCGGAGGGGGGGATGCTGTGTTAGACAGGGGGGTTGTCGAGCTAGAGGGGGTGCTATAATTGCCAGCAGGGGGTGCACTATCTGTAGATGAGGGAGGGGGAGGAGCCTCCCCTTTTATATGAGGGGGAGGAGGTGGGTGGCATGGCCGCCACCCCTGCCACCTGGGGGGGCTGCATGCCCCCCATTACTAACACATCACTCCCTCTCTCTCTCTCCCTGACGTGCTATTGGCGGGGAGAGAGAGGGGGAGTTAAAAAAATTTGAACTAATAATATATATATATATATATATAGAAATTAAGGGGGGGTTCTCATGGGGGGAGGCACGGGGGTCACGGGGGGGGGTGGACATTACATTTACCAAGTCTCTTGGTAAATAAAAGTTCATATATTTCAGATAGCTACTTGGAGTTTATCAGATGGTTTGAGCTTGAGGGGGAGTGTTAGAATATCAAGCTCCCGTTACTCTTCAGTCAGTCTATCTTTATGTGTGTGACTACACATGTGTGACATTCAATAAGTCGGTGTAGTCAGTGACTTAACCACAGTTATGTGTGACATTCAATAAGTCGGTGTAGTCAGTGACTTAACCACAATTAGTCTTCGTTATTCATACCTATGTGTGTAAGTCTCTTTCAGTTAGTATGATGGAAGAATAATGGAAGAAGAACAACAATGAGGTGAGGCTCATCTTCTGCTCCACTCTGTCTCTCTCCCTCTCTTCCAACCAAATTGACAAGCATTACAAATATGACCAATATCACTATATGCAAACTTGGGTAGACCTATCACAAGTTGTTTCTTCTGCATCATTTGCAACCACTGAAGATTAACATGCCCCACTCTCTTATGCCGTATTTTTAAGTCTCTAATTGTGCCTGAGCCATGAGCAAACATGGCTGATTTCAACTGTGGTAAAGTGGCATCCAAAGTGGACATCCTGCCTTGTCTATGACCATGGGCAATCAATTTGCAGCCATTACCAAACTCTTCAATGAAGCATCCATGCTTATTAAACTAGAACCTATAGATTTTTCTCTCAGTCATCTGATCCACAAACATCAAATTTTTAGTAATAGATGGGACATGCAATACACCATGCGAATTCTTGTTTTTGGTATCATGAATCACTAAAGGTACTGTGCCTTTATGCTCAATGTTATACTGCATGTCATCTCTTGTGCATACATAGCCATTCATGTCAAGGACCATGTTTGCAAACCAGTCACCATGAGGCATCATATGATTTGACACTCCCAAATCAATACATTAAATTACATCCTCAGTAGACTTCTCAACATCCTTGTCTTTCACATATGTCATGGCAAACAGTCTATCCCCAAACATATCTTTTGTCTGACTAGACGATGCATAATGTCCATGTAGCTTTTCCTTTTGATTGCCCTGCTTCTTCCAGTAGTCCTTGGCAATGTGACTGTACTTAACATAGTAGTGAAACTCCTTATCCTTGTTAGGATGGTCAGAGGCCCTTTATGGCTGTAGGAGCCTCTACCTCTAGGGCTAGATCTCCCCCTGCCTCTAAAATTTCCACCTCCTCTTGCATTTGAACCCTACTGCTTATTATTTCCATAAGACACATTCTATTGAGATCCTCTATTGCCAGAGTCATAACCTCTACCATGGCTGCTACCACGGCCACGCTGATTTGAATAAAAAACAACATCCTTGATCTTAGAGCTGCTAGAACTTGTAACCAATCCCAATTTAACTTCCTTATGAATGAGCAATGCAACAAGCTCATTAAAATTTGGCATTTTAGCTTGTACATATATGGAAGTATCAAATGATTTATATTCAGGCCCCAAGCCATTTAATGCTACTACAACCATGTCTTCATCCTCCACCTATGTGCCAATGGACACTAAAACTGGTCTGTAATGGTCTTGATTTCAATGACATAGTCTTGAATAGACCTACCCTTTCTGTCCATATTATTGAACTTCTACTTCAACTATATCTTTCTCACACTTGTAGTTGTGCCATAATACCTGATCAAAATGTTCCATGCATCTGGTGACTTGTAGCTCATTATCTACATCATCATAGCATCTAAGATACATAGTGACAACCAATGTAAAACCTTGCATGCTCTTTTCATCCAAGCTTGGTGTGTCCATCTCTGATCAGCTGTAGGATTCCTCTTTGGGAGCTCTGTTATCCCAATATCCTTTTCCTATTAGGAAGTTCTCCATGTGGAACTCCCATATGGCATAGTTATTGTTGTCAAGATTTCCCCCCACTATTTGGGTTATATTGTCAGTTCTGTTTGCATTTTCCATATTGCAAACACTTCTTGAATACATGTTAACCAAGGATTCTTAACTGATCAATTTCAGCCTTCTAATGCAATGACAGTTTTCAGCATCAACCTCTGCTTAGATAAGTGATATTTCAATCCAAAATACATGTCACATACATCCCTATCAAGTGACAAAAAACCTAGGTGTTACAACCCATTTACTTGAATAGACAAGCAATCTATGAGCAAAATTTTTTAGTGACCAGTAGCCCTTTTCCAACCAAAAAATCGAGTATATATGCCTCAAAACACTCCTATAGCACTTAAAACAGTTACCTCTGCATATGGGAGTCCATACATGTCAATTTGGGCACAAAGTAATTCATGTACTACAAGTACAAGATTCAAATAACCTTCTTGCAGGTTGCAGCTAGCTCAAACACGATCAAAACAAGGTGTGTCTTGGCCCAAAAACTCCTCAAAGTGTCATATACATATGCCACCGCAACTAGGAATCAATACATGATCATTTCATCATCCAAAGAGGTCCTATCTTCAAGAGCTAGTGCATAGAATGCATTTACTATTCATAAAAAGCCAAAGCCATGTCAATACATTTTTTTTTAGCTCCAGACATTAGCATTCAATCCCCTTCTTAGTCCACAAGACATTTACCAGACATATGCCAAGTCATACATCTCACAGGAGCCAACCAAAGTCATGGAGTGCTTCAACATAAACCAATGCTTGCTGCCAACAGTTTATGATAGATTTTCCACATGTCATGAACTCTCATATCTATGTATTTTCTTCAAGAAATTGTAGCTCAAAGGCATGAAAAATAATGCATATGTCTTCCAGGATGTATGTATGCTTTAATGAGGTCTATACGGCATGTCATATAGCTTCAGTTTCCATCCAAGATCAAGTGTATGATGCCTATTCCCTATTTATAACAGGCCTGCACTTAATTTCATATCTGTACCTCTATCTCATAGTCCATAGTTGAAATCCCAGGCAAGCATTAGATCTCCAAGGTCTTCAACAACCTTCCAAGGTATGTTTGCAAGCATTTGATAGCTCAACCGATGCTTGTTACCTTGATTTGCAGACAAGGGAATCTGCTACATCAATAGGCGCAATCACACTGGTAGCCTAGAGTGTGTTTCAACAAATCTCCATCACAATGATGATCAATGCTCTCTCTAATGTGGTCAATGAAGCCTCCAAATGCTCTAGATAGGAGCCAAGCATACTCCAATAGCAAAGAGAAACACAAATGACCTAACACTTACTCAGAATGAACAATGGTAGCCTACTCCTCTTCACAGAGATCCTGTCTCTTCAATCTTTAGGTCTTCTTCACTTTGTTACACTACAGAGAGCCGGTCCAAGATGGCTATGATACCATGTTGAGAGTCAAAGAAGGGTTGAGGCAACATAGAGTAGAGTATGTTATCTCCTCTCATTTCTCATTATTCCATAATCCACACATAATTGAAATGAATACAACACTTATGTCATACTAACCATCTATAATAATTGTGATTAAACCTAGAATCATTGACTTATTCAATGTTTGCATATGGAGACAGCTAGACAATAGCTAAGTGTTAGGTACACACTAACCAAAGGTGAAAGAGCTTGAAGTCTTAACACTAAGAAGGGTCCATGAGGTTGTTTGCCTCATACACATGCTCAAATAACTGTTCAATGAAGCTATAAGGATCATTATCTGCCTAATACTTCTCAAGTTTCTTTGCAACTATAAGTATCTTGGTCTGGCTTCTAGCATTTGGGATGATTCCCAATCTAGCTAGCAACAAAGTTCCTAGAGCTACTCCGCTTTTCTCTATGGTAGTTGTATCTAATAGTCACTTCAAGAGGAGTCCACACTCAATATAAGATCAACCTCTAATGCTCTCTCCCAATTGGTATTTCCTCCCACTTTGTTCCTCCCTGTGATGGCTAGACCTTGTTGGACCTCATTAAGCTCTATTTCTTGTCATAGCCTTTGAGTATGTTGCTCCTGGTTATAGTTGGATAAGCATTTCAGGGAAACTCTTTCTAGCCTCCTCTCCTACTTGCGATCAGCTATGATTTCATCTATGGATCTCCTATGGTGGGCTATTTTCATTTGACTATCGTATCGTGATATGAGTTGTTGTATGTTGATTGGAAAAATGCCTAAGTCGAGGTCTTCGCTGCCTATGTTCGTGCTAGCACCTGCCATGTTGGCATTGGTCTCTTGGACCACTAAGGTGTCAATGAGGGTGATTAGGTTAGCTAAGGACATGTCTCTATTTGTGGTTTGTTATTTTCTTCACTCAGGTATTAGGTGATTTAAGGATGTTCACATATTAGTGTTGGTGGGTGTCTTGTTTTGTCCCCATGTTCCCATGGATGTTGCAAATCCTATTGGTGGGTTCGTTTCTGAGCTTAATTTCCCTTTAGTGTGTTACCAGTTAATAAAAATATTTTTAAGTTTTATGCTTACTCACATACTTGGTGTTGAGATATCGAGCTCCACTCGTGATATGCCAGGGTGACCGTTGTGCATTTATGTCACTGACTTGTCAATTGCAGATGCGGTTGGTACACCGCCCATGAATAATAGCTAGATGACAGCTATCCTTATCTACTCTAGTTCGCGGCTCAGTTAGTATGCCACCTTAGTTAGTTGAGTTTGGTTTGAGACCCATATATAGGGTTCTTCTATTTCTATGTAGTAGAGTTCTTTTTGGCTTACACAACTAAGAAGAGGAAAACTGTTTTCAGCCTCCACCCTTGTGTGTATTCCCCCATTGTGCAAGCAAGAAAGCTACAAGTGAGACTCCTTCTTTCTCTCCCACAATCTTGACATGGTATTAGAGCCTTGTTCGTGGTAAGGAGCTCAAGAAAGCAAGCCAAGTTCGCGGTGTTCTGGTAAGAGGACCAGTGTTGCTTTCATTTTTCTGTTTTGGGAGCAAGTCTCTGCAGGTAGCACAGCTAGAAAGTGAAAGAGTGCATTGTCTCAGATTGAGACGCCCTTCGCAGTGTAGCAAGAGGGCAGTATATGTTGCGAGAATGGGCTTTAGCCCTTGGTTGCTCTATTTTTTTGATTTGAGGCCATTTCGGGGCCTATTTTGGAGACGGAAGTTTTTTGCATGCACTCAGGAAAAGGCCCTGTTTTATACTGTGTGACCACTGTTCTACAGATCAGTGAAAAGTTAGCATAGAAATTGCATCGTATGCTTGTGTGCAGAGACATTGGGAGTTATAGAATCATCCTTGTTTCCTGTTTATGCAAAATCGTCACTAGGAAGTGACTGTGTGGTCAAATACCACTTTCACCAGTTTTGCAGATTTGCCCTTGTGAGGGTGAAGCTGTGGTTTTTGCAGTGACAGAATTTTTTGTAGTGTTTTGTAATGGTGTCTGATTCTCTTTCACAGATTGTAACTGAAAAGCTTGACAAGAACAACTTCCAAGCATGGAAGTTTAGAATGACGAATTTCCTTATGGGAAAAGGATATTGGGAATTTGTTGCAGGACATGAAGAAGAACCAGTTCTTCCTGATGTTCCCAATCAACAGCAAATGCAGGCATTTAAAGCATGGCATTAGAGAGCCAGGAAAGTTATGTAATGGCTGTTTATCAGTATTTCAGACTCTATGATTGTGCATATTCAGGATGCAAGTACGCCAAAGGAGGCATGGGATACTTTGTCAAAAATATATAGCACAAATACGCAAGCCAGGAAAATGCAGCTCAAGCAAGAGTTGCATAATGTGCAAAGAGAAAGTATGAGCATCAATGACTATCACATGAAGGTGAAGAAGATTGCAGATGCACTTGCTTCCATTGGGTCGCCAGTGGAAGATGATGATTTAGTTTCTGTGACCTTGAATGGTCTAGGAAAGGATTATGCACAGTTTCGGACATCCATTTCAGTTCGTGAAAGATTTCTTGATTTTGAGGAGTTGATTACTCTTCTAATTTCTGAGGAGCAAAGAAATGGTGGTGCATCTTCTTCAAGAGGAACTTCAAAAGAAACTGTCTTCTACTCAAATGCTGGAAGAGGTAGAGGCAAATGTAGAGGAGGCCAATCTGGAGGCCGTGGTAGAAATCAGAATATGCAACAGACTCAAGAAAACCAGTCCTATGGAGGAGGACATGGTAACTCTAGAGGCAGGGGGAGCCAAAGAGGTCGTGGTGGATGGCAAAGAGGCCAAAATGCAAACAGCAATGTTGAATGCTACTACTGTGGTAAAATGGATCATATGGCTAAAGATTGCTATAAAAAGTAGAATGACATCATGAATGGGAAATAGCAACAAGGAAATTATGCATCTTCTAGTAGACAGGGTGATGACAGAAATGAGCATTTGTTTATGGTGCAGCACATGAACAATTCTGTGACAAGTGCAGAAGAAAGCAACAAAGTGTGGTATGTTGACTCAGGTGCATCAAACCACATGACAGGTCATGCAGAATGGATGCAGGATGCAAGAAAAATGGAAAAACCAGGATTTGTGGAGACTGGTGATGATACTGCACATCCTACTGTGCAGATTGGAAAAATTCCTTTGTCTATGCAGGATGGAAAAAAGAAATACCTGACAGATGTATTTCATATCCCGAATATCACCAAGAATCTGGTTTCTGTTAGTCAAATGGTTGAGCAGGGCTTGCAGGTCAGATTTAATCCTCATGGATGCTTTGTTGAGGATATGAAAAATAAAGGCCATTTGATAGCAAAAGGAAAGAAGAAGGGCAGAATGTTTACATTGGATGCAAACATGCCTGAATTGAGTGCAGTAATGTTTGCACATGGGACCGGTGTAGTTGCAGATATTGATATCTGGCATAAACACATTGGTCATGTTAATGTACATCGACTTAAATCAATGCAGGCCCAAAATATTGTTGCAGGATTGCCTAAATTCAAGGTTGCAGAAATGCATAAGGTATGTGAAGCCTGTCAGTTTGGAAAACAGGCAAGGAAACCATTTCCTAGACATGTTCAAGAGAGTAAGAAGCCATTGGAATTAATCCACTCTGATGTGTGGACTACTAAAGTTGCATCTCTTGGAGGCTGTCATTATTTTGTCACTTTTATTGATGACTATAGCAGAAAAGTTTGGGTGTATTTTACGAAAAAGAAAAGTGAAGTTTTTGGGCGTTTCAAAACTCTTAAAGCTATGGTTGAAAAAGAAACAGGCCTACAAATAAAATGCCTAAGGTCAGATGGAGGGGGAGAGTACCTCTCAAATGAGTTTGCAAGGTTTCTGTAGGAGCATGGCATAAAGCAGCAATATTCATGCAGTCATACCCCGCAACAAAATGGAATTGCAGAAAGAAAAAATAGGCATATTGGAGAGGTATCTCGTGCCATGCTCAATGAAAAAGACGTGCCAAATTTCTATTGGGCTGAGGCAGTTGCTACAACAGTTTACATAATGAACAGAGCTCCCACTGCAGCAATACATGGGATGACTCTAGAGGAGAGGTATGCTGGTAGGAAACCAGATATTTCTCATTTGAAAATTTTTGGTTGCATTGCCTATGTTCATGTGCCAGATGAGTTGAGATCCAAGTTGGATCTAAAAGCTGAGAAGTGCATCTTTATTGGTTACTCTTTGCAGCAGAAAGGGTATAGATGCTATAACCCTTCTACTCGTAAGTTTAGAGTGAGCAGAGATGTTTTTTTTGATGAGATGAGTAGCTGGTATAAACCAATAAATGTGATTGATAATGTAGATGCACAAAATGGTAATGCTGCACAGAATTCACAACAGCAGTCACAAGATATTAGTGGACATGGAGCGTCCTCTAGCAGTGGTTCACATTCTTCGCCATGGATAGGCAGATTGAGATCAGGAGAATCTTCTCAAAGCAATGCAGATAGTGGTATGCAGGTATCACGAAAAGGAAATGAGAAGGTAGATCAGCCCATGTTTGATGTGAATGCAGGTCACTCTTATGTGGATGGTGAGTCCAGTGGCTCAGAACAGAGCGTTGATGATGAGTTGGGTATTCCTTCTATTGTTACACCTGGAGTAAGGAAAACCAGGGATATTTTGAGAGCACCTGGAAAAGTGAGTCTACTTTGCGTAGGTCTACCAGAGCTAGGTATCCTGTGGATAGGCTGAAATATGATGGATTTACAGCCATCCACTATGCATATATAGTCAAAGTGACATAGGAACCATAACCCGCTTCTTTTGAGCAAGCCATGGGAAAAGAAAAATGGAAGAAAGCCATGGATGAAGAAATGGATGCCTTGGAAGCAAATGCTACATGGGAGTTGGTACCTTTGCCTAAAGATAAGAATACAATTGGCTGTAAGTGGGTTTATAAGGTGAAGCACAATGCAGATGGTTCTGTGAACAGATACAAGGCAATATTAGTAGTCAAGGGATATGCACAAACATATGGCATTGACTATGAAGAAACATTCAGTCCGGTTGCAAGGATGGCAACCGTAAAAGCAATCATTACTATGGTTGCATCAAAGGGATGGTCTTTACATCAGACGGATGTAAAGAATGCCTTCTTGCATGGTGATTTGCAAGAAGAGGTCTATATGGAGCAGCCACCAGGTTATGTGCATGCTGTTCATCCTGAGTTTGTTTGCAGGTTGAAGAAAGCCTTGTATGGCTTGAAGCAAGCACCTAGAGCATGGTCTGACAAGATAGGACAATATCTTGTCACTATTGGCTTTCAGATTTCCAAGGCAGATTTCTCACTTTATGTGAGAAAAACAGAGAAATGTATTATGCTGCTTGTCATTTATGTTGATGATTTGATTATCACAGGTGATAGTGATGAATATATCCTTCATGTGAAAATGCTATTGAAGCAAAAGTTTGAGATGAAGGATTTGGGAGAGCTGTGTTATTTCTTGGGCATTGAGGTGATTAGATCACCAAGTGGGATATGGCTCTTGCAGAGGCAGTATGGATTGGACATGCTGTCCAAATATGGGATGACAGGTTTTAAGCCTATTTCAGTTCCTTTGGAGCAGAATGTGAAGTTGAGCGGAGATGCAGGTGAGCTTCTCGAAGACCCTACTATGTATAGACGCATAGTAGGAAGTTTGATTTATATGACTATTACCAGGCCAGATTTGAGCTATGCTGTTGGATTGGTAAGTTAGTTTATGCAGGCTCCAAGGAAACCTCATTTGGATGCGGCTAGACGCATACTCAGATATGTGAAGTCCACATTGCAGTATGGACTATTTTATGAGACTGGGGTTCAGATACAGTTGCATGGATACACTGATGCTGATTGGGCTGGTAGTATTTCTGATAGACGATCTACCAGTGGATATGTGTTCTCTTTTGGGAGTGCTGCAGTCACTTGGAGCAGCAAGAAACAGCCTATAGTTGCCTTGTCGAGCACAGAGGCTGAGTACAGGGGTACAACAATGGCTGCATGTGAGGTAGCTTGGTTGCATAAGCTACTTTATGATATGGATCAGCCTACAGATGGGCCAGTTGTCATTTATTGTGACAACATGAGTAGTGTGCACTTGGCAAATAACCCAGTCTATCATGCTAGAACAAAGCACATTGAGGTGCATTATCACTATGTGCGGGAGAGGGTTTTACCAGGTCTTATTGATCTAGTTTATGTCAGCACAGAGGACCAGATAGCTGATATATTCACGAAGGCATTGGGCGCAGAGAAGCTGCGCAAGTTCAGAGACCTGCTTGGTGTGCAGGAATTGGGATTGAGCTTGAGGGGGAGTGTTGAGATATCAAGCTCCACTCGTGATATGCCAGGGTGACCATTGTGCATTTATGCCACCGACTTGTTAGTTGCAGATGCGGTTGGTATACCGCCCATGAATAATAGCTAGATGACAGCTATCCTTATCTACTCTAGTTCGTGGCTTAGTTAGTATGCCACCTTAGTTAGTTGAGTTTGGTTTGAGACCCATATATAGGGTTCTTCTATTTCTATGTACTAGAGTTCTTTTTGGCTTACACAACTAAGAAGAGGAAAACTGTTTTCAGCCTCCACCCTTGTGTGTATTTCCCCATTGTGCAAGCAAGAAAGCTACAAGTGAGACTCCTTCTTTCTCTCCCACAATCTTGACACTTGGATTGTGCAATGCAAGGTGAGTTGTGTAGAATCATACTTTTAACTTTTCTCATGCACCTAAATGCCTATAACACAATGTGCAACCTTCAAAGGCAATGTGTGAAACCTTCAACGAAATCATTCACTTACACATCAAGCATTCAAATAGTGTCTCTACTATTTGGAAAGTTGTTGAGATGGCAAGCTCAACACGTGTAGACATTGATGATGGACTACCTAGCTAGATGAGTCTGCATTTCTCCACTTAGTACGTTAGTGGTCATTATGATACTCACATGGCCAGTGACTTATCACTTATTATATTTAGTTTGTTACACCTACCTACAGCTGGCAAAGATATAACGATAGTCGATTAGTGTAGTCGGTTATGCATTGTTTGACTTAGAAGGCAACTTTCCTTTATGTTGTATCTTATCTATACTTTGTGTATATTGTATAGTGTGTGGAAGAAGAAGAAGAAACCAGCAAGAAAACGTTTTGGCATCCATCTCTCTTATTATGTTCTTGAGTGAGCTTCCTCTTGTGTATATAGTGTGTGTTTGGCGCAGTACCTCAAGCAAGTCCCCCCACCACGCGATTCTTGATATGGTATTAGAGTCGTGCCACTAAGAGAGACTAATTTTGAAGGCTGAAGTGAAGGAGAAGAATCAAGGTTAGAGCAAGCAAGCAACGGGTAAGAAGCTCTCCTATTCTTCCATCCTCTACCTTTGATAGTGTATGTGGAGGCACCGGAAGCAGGGTAGAGAGAAAATCTCAGATTGCTGTGAGATTTGGTGTGTGAGCAGAGCATTGTATATTTTGCAGATCATCCCTTTAGGACTTTCCCATAGTTATTTTGGGTATCTGAGACCCTTCCGGGCCCCGTTTTAGAGCCACAAGGTTGCAGATAGTAGTTTTAGGATACACTGTGATTTCTGCTGTATTGACCGAAAGTGGGTGCACAGGTTACAGATTTTGAATCTATAATTTTTGAGGTGTTTGTAGGAAGCAAACATAAGGTTTATATGCAATAAGTTGTAGATTACATGTATTATTGAGCAATCAGTGAAAAAGGTTTCTTGGTGTAGTACTGTGCACGTGTTGTGAAAGATTGCAGAAGACTAGCTTGTTGTGTTGTATCCTTGTTTGTGATAATGGCAGAGAACAGTGGAAATCCCATTATTGAGAAGCTTGACAAGGACAAATACCCTTCATGGAAGTTTTGTGTGATGAACTTCCTCATTGGAAAGGGCCTTTATGAATTTATTTCAGGTGAAGAAAAAGAGCCAGAGCTGGCTCCATTGGCAGATGAATTAAAAGCATGGAAAGAATGGAATGCGAAAGACAAAAAGGTGATGCATTGGTTATCTGCAGTCATTGATAATACATTTGGGACATATTAGGAATGCAAAAACTTCGCATGCAGCTTGAATAAATTTTGAGAACATGTTTTCAGTAAATACAAATGCACGAAAGATTCAACTCAAGCAAGAGTTGAATGCCTTGAAGAAAGGAAAAATGTCTATCAATGAGTATGTGTTGAAGGTGAGGAGCATTGCATATGCTTTAGCAACGATTGATGCAATGTCTAATGATGATGATTTGGTTTCATCCACTTTGAGTGGCCTTAACAATGAGAAGGCATGGAAATCATTTGTTACTTCAGTATATATACGGAAGCCATTTTCAGATTTTGATGAGTTGATCTCTCTCATGATTACCGAAGAGATCGATATGTAGGGTGACTCATCTAAAAAAAATGGTGAACAAGTGCAAGCATTTTACTCAAGTTCAGGAAGGGGACGTGGTAGATCCTCTTCGAGAGGCCGTGGTATGGGATGTGGTGGTGATAACCAGCAAAACAGGTTCAATCAGCAATTTGGTGAAATGCAGGTTTCAAGAGGCTGAGGAAACTTTAGAGGTAGGGGGAGCTCTAGAGGAAGAGGTGGATGGCAGAATAGAGGTACTGAAAATTCTGCTATTGTTTGACATTATTTTGGCAAAACATGCCATATTGTAGCCCATTGCTATGCTAAGAAGGATGATATTCGTAGTGGTAAATTGCAGCAAGGAAACTATGCATCGTCTTCGTGACAGAATGAAGACAAAAATGAGCATCTCTTTGATATGCAGCATATGATGAATGCAATTACAGGAAAGGGGATACATGATGATGTATGGTATGTCGATTCAGGTACATCTAATCATATGACTAGTCATGTTGAATGGTTTGGAGAGATGTAGGACCTACAAAATTCAAGTTATGTGCAGACATGTGATGATTCATGCCAGCCAATTTCACACATTAGAAAGGTTCCCTTGTCCTTGTATGATGGCTAGACAAAGAGTTTGATAGATGTATTACATGTGCCATCAATTACAAAGAATCTAGTGTTTGTTGGCCAAATGGTAGAGCAGGGATTGGAGGTCTGATTCAATACAAAAAGTTATTTTGTAGAAGACTTTAATGATAAGTGTAGGTTGGTCACAAAAGGAAGTAGAGTTGGCCGAATGTTCACTTTAAATGCTAGAATTCCTGCAATGGATGTCATATGTATGCTAAAGGAAAAAGAGTAGTTGTAGATATTGAAATATGACATAAACGTATTGGACATGTAAATGTGCAAATGCTGAAATTAATGCAGTCCAGAGGATTGGTTACATGGTTGCCTTCTTTTAGAGTTGTAGAATTGCATAAAGTCTATGAAGCATGCCGGTTTGGTAAGTAGGCAAGACAACCCTTCTCTCATGACAGAGAAGTGAGGAGAAAAATACTTGGTGTAGTGCATACAGATATTTGGGGGCCTACATAGAATGTATCTCTTGATGGCAACAAATACTTTGTCACATTTATTGATGACTGTTCAAGGAAGTTATGGGTATACTTCATGAAGGAAAAGAGTGATGTGTTTGAGCACTTCAAATCTTTTAAGGCAGCTGTTGAAACAGAAACTATTGAGATGACAAGCTCAACACACGCGGACATTGATGATGGACCGCTTGGTTAGATGGGTCCACACATCTACACTTAGCACGTCTATGGTCATTATGACTCTCACATGGCCATTGACTCATTACTTATTATATTCAGGTTGTTACACTTATTTACAGCTGGCATAGTTATAGCGCCAGTCGACTAGTGTAGTCGGTTATGCATTGTTTGACTTAGTAGGCCACTTTCCTTTATGTTGTATCTGTATACATTGTAAAGTGTGTGGAAGAAGAAGAAGAAACCAGCAAGAAAACGTTTTGGCCTCCATCTCTCTTCTTGTCTCTTGAGTGAGCTTCTCCTTGTGCATTCTGTGTGTGTTCGACGCAGCATCTTGAGCAAGTCCCCTCACCACGTGATTCTTAACATGGTATCAGAGCCGCACCACTGAGAGAAGCTGATTTCGAAGGCTGAAGTGAAGGAGAAGAAGCAAGGTTCGAGCAAGCAAGTCAGGGGTAAGAAGCTCTCTCATCCTTCCACTCTTTCTCTTAGATAGTGCATATGGAGGCATCGGAAGTAGGGCAGAGCAAAAAACTGAGATTGCAGAGAGATTTGGTGTGCGCGAAGAGCACTGTGTATTCTGTAGATAGGCCCTTTAGGGTTTCCCCGCAATTATTTTGGGCATCTGAGGCCGTTTTAGGCCTCGTTTTAGAGCCGCTAGGTTGCGGACAACAGTTTCAGGGTACACTGTGATTTCGGTTGTTTTGATCGAAAGTGGGTGTGTAGATTACAGATTGCAAATTTGTAATTCTTGAGGTGTTTGCAAGAAGTAAACATAAGGTTTATCTGCAAACAGGTTGCAGATTGCATGTATTGTTGAGCAGACAGTGAAAAAGGCTGTCTGGTGTATTGCTGTGCACTACAGGTCGAGGGTTGCATAAGATTTGCTTGCTGTTTGGTATTATTTTTGTGATAATGGCAGAGAACAGTGGAAGCCTCATCATTGAGAAGCTTGATAAGAACAACTACCCTTCATGGAAGTTTCGTGTTACGAACTTCCTTATTGGAAAATGCCTCTACGAGTTTGTTTCAAGTGAAGAAAAGGAGCCAGAGGTGAGTGATCCTCCAACTGTAGAAGAGACAAAGGCACGGAAGGAATGGAATGAAAAAGACAAGAAGGTCATGTATGGCTGTCTGCAGTAATTGAAAATAATATGTTGGGACATATTAGAAATGCAGAGAATTCATATGCAACTTGGACCATACTTCAAAGTATGTTTTCCGTAAATACAAAGGCGCGAAAGATTCAACTCAAGCAAGAGTTGAATACATTGAAGAAAGGGAAGATGTCTATCAATGAGTATGCATTGAATATAAGGAGCATTGCAGGTGCATTGGCAGCAATTGATGCAATGCCCGATGATGATGATTTGGTGTCGTCTACCTTGGGTGGACTTAACAATGAAAAGGCTTGGAAGTCTTTTGTAACTTCCGTATATGTTAGAAAGCCATTTCTAGATTTCGATGAGTTGGTCTCCCTTATGATCACTGAAGAGATAAACATGCGGAGTGAGATATCTGAAAGAAGTGGTGAACAGGTCCAAGCTTTCTACTCCAGTTCAGGAAGGGGATGTGGCAAGTTCTCTTCAAGAGGTAGTGGTACAAGGCATGGTAGTGACAACCAGAAAAATAGATTGAATCAGCAATTTGGCAATATGCAGGTTTCAGGAGGTCGTGGTAACTTTAGAGGCAGGGGGAGCTTTAGAGGAAGAGGTGGATGGCAGAATAGAGATTCTGACAACTCTGGTATTGTGTGTCACTACTGTGGCAAAACAGGTCATATTGCAGCCCAATGTTATGCTAAGAAAGATGATATTCGCAGTGGTAAGTTGTAGCAAGAAAACTATGCATTGTCTTCACGACAGAATGAAGACAAAAATGAACGTCTGTTTGTTATGCAGCATATGCTGAATGCTATTACAGGAAAGGGAACACATGATGATGTTTGGTATATTAATTTAGGTGCATCCAATCATATGACCAGCCATGCAGAATGGTTTGGAGAGATGCAGGATTCGCAAAATGCAGGTTATGTGCAGACGATGATTCATGCCACCCAATTTTGCACATTGGAAAAGTTTCCTTGTCCTTGCATGATGGTAAGACAAAGAGTCTTTCAGATGTATTACATGTGCCATCTATTACAAAGAACTTGGTGTCAGTCAGTCAAATGGTAGAGCAAGGGCTGCAAGTCAAATTTAATGCAAAGGGTTGCTTTGTAGAAGACTTCAATGACAAGTGCAGGTTGGTAGCAAAGGGAAGTAGAGTTGGATGTATATTTACTCTCGATGCTAGAATTCCTACTATGAATGCTGCTATGTATGCTAAAGGAAAAGGTACTGTTGCAGACATTGAAATTTGGCACAAATGCATTGGGCATGCAAATGTACAAAGGCTGAAATGAATGTAGTCCAAAGGGTTGGTTACATGTTTGCCTACATTTAGAGTTGCAGAATTTCATAAGGTATGCAAAGCATGTCAGTTTGGTAAGTAGGCAAGACAATCCTTTTCACATGACAGAGATGTAAGCAGAAATATCCTTGATGTTGTGCATATAGACATTTGGGGGCCTACACAAAATGTATCTCTTAGAGGCAGTTCATACTTTGTCACATTCATTGATGATTGTTCTGGAAAGCTATGGGTATATTTTATGAAGGAAAAGAGTGAAGCATTTGAGCACTTTAGAGCTTTCAAGGTTGCAGTTGAAAGAGAAACATGCTTGAAAGTAAAGTGCTTGAGGTCAGATGGAGGGGGAGAGTACCTCTCAAATGAGTTCAGTGATTTTCTGAGGTCTCATGGGATAAAGAGACAGTTCACATGCAGGTATAACCCACAGTAAAATGGGGTTGAAAAAAGGAAAAACATACATATTGCAAAAGTTACACGCGCCTTGATGGCTGAAAAGAATATGCCTAGGCATTTTTGGTCTGAGGCTGTTCATATTACTCTTTAGAGTAAAAAGGGTATCACTGTTATAACCCTGTCATATGTAAGTTCGGAGTGAGCAGGGATGTCATCTTTGATGAAATTAGTACTTGGTATGCATCTAGTGGTGATGCATTGGATGATGATGATGATCATGACACTCATGTGTAGGGTGAAAAGTAAGAATCACAGACTCTTAGTGGACCAGAGACATCATCTGGTAGTCCTTGGTCTAGGAGACTAAGGAGTAGCTCTACATCTTCAGGTGCATCTAGTAGCACTACAAAGGAAAGAATAAAGTGTTAGATGGCATTGATGCAGTTTTTGATGGAGACTCTAGTGGCTCAGAGAGCATGGATGATGAGCTTGGTATTCCTTCTGTCAGGACACTAGGTGTATAGAGAGCTCATAGTAATGTAAAGGCTCCATTGAGTGATCCGGTGGTATGCAGATCTAGCAGGTTCGGATACCCTATTAAAAGATTTGGTTTTGAAGGTTATGTAGCTCACCATTATGCTTATATGGTGAAACTAGTTGAGGATGTTGAGCCCACTTGTTTTGAGGATGCTATTGGTCATACTCATTGGGATGCAACAATGGATGAGGAGATGGTTGCATTAGAGGCCAATAAGACTTGGGATCTAGTATCATTGCCGAAGGACAAGAAAGATATTGGATGTAAGTGGGTTAATAAGATTAAGCACAATGCAGATGGTTTTATTAGTAGGTACAAAGCTAGGCTGGTTGCAAAAGGCTATGCCCAGACATATGGCATAGATTATGAAGAAACCTTTAGTCCAGTTGCTAGGATGACAACTGTTAGATGTGTGATTGCTTTGGCAGCAACCAAAGGTTGGAGGTTGCAGGAAATAGATGTGAAGAATGCCTTCTTGTACGGTGATTTGCAGGAAGAAGTGTATATGGATCAACTAGCAGGTTATGAAGATTTAGAGCATCCCACGTATGTGTGCAGGTTGAAGAAGGCACTCTATGGGCTCAAGCAAGCACCTAGAGCATGGTTTGACAAGATCAGAGAGTATCTTGTCAATATTGGCTTTTATGTTTCTGATGCTGATCACTCACTTTATGTGAGAAAGGGAGATGCAGGTTTGGTCATCATAGTCATCTATGTGGATGACTTGATTATTACAGGTGATAGTGATAGTGGGAATGTTGAAGTCAAGGACTTTTTGAAGAAAAATTTTGAGATGAAGGATTTAGGTGAGCTAAGATACTTCCTTGGCATTGAGGTGATCAGATGTGATGATGGTATATGGCTATCCCAAAGACAGTATGGCTTGGATATGTTGTCCAAGTATGGTATGACAACATGCAAACCACCTTTAGTCCCGTTGGAGCAGAATGTAAAGTTGAGTGCTGATGTTGGGGATGAGATAGGAGACACTACTATGTTCAGGAGGATAGTGGGGAGTTTGATCAACATGACCATTACAAGGCCAGACTTGAGCTACGTTGTTGGTCTTGTGAGTCAGTTTATGCAAGTACCTAGAAAGCCACATTTGGATGCAGTCAGACGCATATTGAGATATGTGTGTTAAGATTGTGGGAGAAAAGGAAGGAGTCTCACTTGTAGCTTTCTTGCTTGCACAATGGGGGAATACACACAAAGATGGAGGCTGAAAATAGTTTTTTTTTTCTTAGTTGTGTAAGCCAAAAGAAATCTTATACAAAGAAATAGAAGAACCCTATATATGGGTCTCAAATGAAACTCAACTAACTAAGGTGGCATACTAACTAAGCCATGAACTAGAGTAGATAAGGATAGCTATCATCTAGCTATTATTCATGGGCGGTGTACCAACCGCATCTGCAACTAACAAGTCGGTGACATAAATGCACAACGGTCACCCTGGCATATCACGAGTGGAGCTCGATATCTCAACACTCCCCCTCGAGCTCAATCCCAATTCCTGCACACCAAGCAGGTCTCTGAACTTGCGCAGCTTGTCTGCGTCCAATGCCTTCGTAAATATGTCAGCTACCTGATCCTTTGTGCTGACATAAACTAGATCAATAAGACCTAGTAAAACCCTCTCTTGCACATAGTGATAATGCACCTCAATGTGCTTTGTTCTAGCATGATAGATTGGGTTATTTGCCAAGTGTATACTACTCATGTTGTCACAATAAATGACAACTGGCCCATCTGTAGGCTGATGCATATCATAAAGTAGCTTATGCAACCAAGCTACCTCACATGCAGCCATTGCTGTGCCCCTGTACTCAGCCTCTGTGCTCGACAAGGCAACTGTAGGCTATTTCTTGCTCCTCCAAGTGACTGTAGCACTCCCAAAAGAGAACACATATCCACTGGTAGATCGTCTATCAGAAATACTACCAGCCTAATCAGCATCAGTGTATCCATGCATCTGTATTTGAACCCCAGTCTCATAAAGTAGTCCATACTGCAATGTAGACTTCACATACCCGAGTATGCGTCTAGCCGCATCCAAATTCAGTTTCCTTGGAGCCTGTATAAACTGGCTTACCAATCCAACAGCATAGCTCAAATCTGACCTGGTAATAGTCATATAAATCAAACTTCCTACTATGCACCTGTAAATAGTAGGGTCTTCCAGAAGCTCACCTGCATCTACGCTCAGCTTCACATTCTGCTCCAAAGAAATTGAAATAGGCTTACAGCCTGTCATCCCATATTTGGACAGCATGTCCAATTCATACTGCCTCTGCAAGAGTTGTATCTCACTTGGTGATCTAATCACCTCAATGCCCAAGAAATAACACAGCTCTCCCAAATCCTTCATCTCAAACTTCTGCTTCAATAGCATTTTCACATGAAAGATATCTTCATCACTGTCACCTGTCATAATCAAATCATCAACATAAATGACAAGTAGCATAATACATTTCTCTGTTTTTCTCACATAAAGTGAGAAATCTGCCTTGGAAATATGAAGGCCAATAGTGACAAGATACTGTCCTATCTTGTCAGACCATGCTCTAGGTGCTTGCTTCAAGCCATACAATGCTTTTTTAAACCTGCAAACAAACTTAGGATGAACAGCATGCACATAACCTGGTGGCTGCTCCATATATACCTCTTCTTGCAAATCACCATGCAAGAAGGAATTCTTTACATCCATCTGATGTAAAGACCATTCCTTTGATGTAGCCATAGCAATGACTACTCTTACGGTTTCCATCCTTGCAACTGGACTGAATGTTTCTTCATAATCAATGCCATATGTTTGTGCATACCCCTTGACTACTAATCTTGCCTTGTATCTGTTCACAAAACCATCTGCATTGTGCTTCACCTTATAAACCCACTTACAGCCAATTGCATTCTTATCTTTAGGCAAAGGTACCAATTCCCATGTAGCATTTGATTCCAAGGCATCCATTTCTTCATCCATGGCTTTCTCCCATTTTTCTTTTTCCATGGCTTGCTCAAAAGAAGTGGGTTCTGGTTCCTGTATCACTTTGACCATATATGCATAGTGAATGGTTGTAAATCCATCATATTTCAGCCTATCCACAGGATACCTAGCTCTGGTGGACCTGCGCAAAGTAGGTTCATTCCCAGGTGCTCTCAAGACATCCCTGGTCTTCCTTACTCCAGGTGTAACAATAGAAGGAATACCCAACTCATCATCAATGCTCTGTTCTGAGCCACTAGACTCACCATCCGTATAAGAGTGACCTGCATTCACATCAAACATGGGCTGATCTACTTTCTCTTTTCCTTTTCATGATACTTGCATACCATTATCTGTATTGCTTTGAGAAGATTCTCCTGATCTCAATCTGCCTTCCCATGGCGAAGAATGTGAACCACTGCTAGAGGACGCTCCAGGTCCACTAATATTTTGTGACTGCTGCTGTGAATTCTGTGCATCATTACCATTTTGTGCATCTACATCATCAATCACATTTACTGGTTTATACCAGCTACTCATCTCATCAAAAGCAACATCTCTGCTCACTGTAAACTTACGAGTAGAAGGGTTATAGCATCTATACCCTTTTTTCTGCAAAGAGTAACCAATAAAGATGCACTTCTCAGCTTTTGGATCCAACTTGGATCTCAACTCATCTGGCACATGAACATAGGCAATGCAACCAAAAATTTTCAAATGAGAAATATCTGGTTTCCTACCAGTATACCTCTCCTCTGGAGTTATCCCATGTATTGCTGTAGTGGGAGTCTTGTTCATTATGTAGACTGCTGTAGCAATTGCTTCAGCCCAGTAAAAATTCGGCAAGTCTTTTTCATTGAGCATGGCATGAGATACCTCTCCAATATGCCTGTTTTTCCTTTCTGCAATTCCATTTTGTTGTGGGGTATGACTGCATGAATATTGCTGCTTTATGCCATGCTCCTGCAAGAACCTTGCAAACTCATTTGAGAGGTACTCTCCCCCTCCATCTGACCTTAGGCATTTTATTTGCAGGCCTGTTTCTTTTTCAACCATAGCTTTAAGAGTTTGAAATACCCAAAAATTTCACTTTTCTTTTTCATAAAATACACCCAAACTTTTCTGCTATAGTCATCAATAAAAGTGACAAAATGATGACAGCCTCCAAGAGATGCAGCTTTAGTAGTCCACACATCAGAGTGGATTAATTCCAATGGCTTCTTACTCTCTTGAACATGTCTAGGAAATGGTTTCCTTGCCTATTTTCCAAATTGGCAGGCTTCACATATCTTATGCATTTCTGCAACCTTGAATTTAGGCAATCCTGCAACAATATTTTGGGCCTGCATTGATTTAAGTCGCTGTACATTAACATGACCAATGCGTTTATGCCAGATATCAATATCTGCAACTACGTCGGTCCCATATGCAAACTTTGCTGCACCCAATTCACACATGTCTGCATCCAATGTAAACATTCTGCCCTTCTTCTTTCCTTTTGCTATCAAGCGACCTTTATTTTTCATATCCTCAACAAAGCATCCATGAGGATTAAATCTGACCTGCAAGCCCTGCTCAACCATTTGACCAACAGAAACCAGATTCTTGGTGATATTCGGGACATGAAATACATCGGACATGTATTTCTTTTTCCCATTCTGCATAGACAAAGGAATTTTTCCAATCTGCATAATGGGATGTGCAGTATCATCACCAGTCTCCACAAATCCTGGTTTTTCCATTTTCCTTGCATCCTCCATCCATTCTGCATGACCTGTCATGTGGTTTGATGCACGTGAGTCAACATACTATACATCATTGCTTTCTCCTGCACTTGTCACAGAATTGTTCATGTGCTGCACCATAAACAAATGCTCATTTCTGTCATCACCCTGTCTACTAGAAGATGCATAATTCCCTTGTTGCAATTTTCCATTCATGATGTCATTCTGCTTTTTATAGCAGTCTTTAGCCATATGACCCATTTTACCACAGTAGTAGCATTCAACATTAATGTTTGGATTTTGGCCTCTTTGCCATCCACCACGACCTCTTTGGCTCCCCCTGCCTCTAGAAATACCACGTCCTCCTCCATAGGACTGGTTTTCTTGAGTTTGCTGCATATTCTGATTTCTACCACGGCCTCCAGATCGGCCTCCTCTACCTCTGCCTCTACCTCTTCCAGCATTTGAGTAGAAGACAACTTCTTTTGAAGTTCCTCTTGAAGAAGATGCACCACCATTTCTCTGCTCCTCAGAAATTAGAAGAGCAATCAACTTCTCAAAATTAGGAAATCTTTCACGGACGGAAATGGATGTTCGGAACTGTGCATAATCCTTTCCTAGACCATTCAAGGTCACAGAAACTAAATCATCATCTTCCACTGGCGACCCAATGGAAGCAAGTGCATCTGCAATCTTCTTCACCTTCATGTGGTAGTCATTGATGCTCATATTTTCTCTTTTCACATTATGCAACTCTTGCTTGAGCTGCATTTTCCTGGCTTGCGTATTTATGCTATACATTTTTGACAAAGTATCCCATGCCTCCTTTGGCGTACTTGCATCTTGAATATGCACAATCATAAAGTCTCAAATGCTGATAGACAGCCAATACATAACTTTCCTGGCTCTCTCATGCCATGCTTTAAATGCCTGCATTTGCTGTTGATTGGGAACATCAGGAAGAACTGGTTCTTCTTCATTTCCTGCAACAAATTTCCAATATCCTTTTTCCATAAGGAAATTCGTCATTCTAAACTTCCATGCTTGGAAGTTGTTCTTGTCAAGCTTTTCAGTGACAATCTGTGAAAGAGAATCAGACGCCATTACAAAACACTGCAAAAAATTCTGTCACTGCAAAGAACACAGCTTCATCAGCCTCACAAGGGCAAATCTGCAAAACTGACGAAAGTGGTATTTGACCACACAATCACTTCCTAGTGACGATTTTGCATCAACAGGCAACAGGGATGATTCTGCAACTCCCAATGTCTCTGCGCACAGGCATACGATGCAATTTTTACAGTAACTTTTCACCGACCTGTAGAACAGTGGTCGCACAGCATAAAATAGGGCCTTTTTCTGAGTGTCTGCAGAAAACTTCCACCTTCAAAACAGGCCCCGAAATGGCCTCAAATAAAAAAAACAGGGTCACCAAGGGCTAAAGCCCTTATCCGCAGCATATAGTTCCCTCTTGCTTCACTGCGAAGGGCGTCTCAACCTGAGACAATGCACTCTTGCAATTTCCGGCTGTGCTACCTACAGAGATCTGCTCCCAAAACAGAAAATGAAAGCAACACTGCTCCTTTTATCAGAACACCGCGAACTTGGTTTGCTTTCTTGAGCTCCTTACCACGAACAAGGCTCTGATACCATGTTAAGATTGTGGGAGAAAAGGAATGAGTCTCACTTGTAGCTTTCTTGCTTGCAAAATGGGGGAATACACACAAAGATGGAGGCTGAAAACAGTTTTCTTTTCTTCTTAGTTGTGTAAGCCAAAAGAACTCTTATACAAAGAAATAGAAGAACCCTATATATGGGTCTTAAACCAGACTCAACTAACTAAGGTGGCATACTAACTGAGCCACGAACTAGAGTAGATAAGGATAGCTGTCATCTAGCTATTATTCATGGGCGGTGTACCAACCGCATCTGCAACTAACAAGTCGGTGACATAAATGCACAACGATCACCCTGGCATATCACGAGTGGAGCTCGATATCTCAACAATGTGAAGTCCACATTACATTATGGACTTTTCTATGAGACAGGTACAGATGTACATGTGTTTGGATACACAGATGCACATTGGGCTGGTAGTATGTTGAGAGCGGAATTTTGGTGCTGGGAAGTGCTTAAAAATAGCTAAAAATTATGAATTTTAAGGGAAAAATATTCACCGTCAAAGGCGGCGGCTCGATCTAGGACGATTTTAAGCGCCAATGTGCTTTAAAGGTGCTTGAGTGACACTTGTTGATTTTTCATAATTTTTTAGACAGTCGTGCGGGTTGACACGAGCTACTGGCCAATGCGGGATGCTAAGCCAGACGCCCAGGATTTTTCAGAGCTCGATTCCGAGTCCGGACGGGGAAATGGCCAAGAAATCGGTCAAGATACGAAGGGGTGGACAAAATTTGGCCAAAGTGGGCATGACCCTTGGGAGCCCAAATTAAAATGTAGCATGAAACTTTGAGGGGAGAGATGAGGAAAAATCGTGGAGAGAGAGAGAAGGGCATCACGACTGTAGGCGCCGAAAATTGCGCCCCATTGTTGATCAATGGAGATGGCAGCCTGCAAACAACCCCTGCAACTGATCATGGGGCTTCATTCCCTCCTGTCTATGGATCTTATCGCCGCCCTTCGCTCGCGCAATGATGCCCTCTTTGAAGATCTCTGATTTCAGTCTTTCTCTCTCCTCCCTCTCTCTCTTCTAAAGGCAAGTTCATGTGGGAAGAAGAAGGAAGAAGAAAGAATGATGGAGGCTTGTCCGGCATGGATCGGATTGCTCCACGGGCTGGAAATGGTGATTGGTGATTGTGCTGGACATGAAGTGCTGCTGATTTCCAAATTTGCAGCCATGGACATGAAACCTGAAACACGCAAATAAGCGGTAATTTAAAATTTTCAAAGGAAATTTGAGATTCTATAGCTTTTGATTGATGAAATGTTGTTCATGTGGGTTAAAAATTGTTCATGTTGCTGTTTTCCATGAGTTCTTGCTGGTCATAATCAGAGAATCAGAAAAATATACATCTTGTGGTTCAAAATAATACATTAAAACACGAAAAACATGAAAAATCAAGGGAAAATGATGGTTTTTTGGCATAAAAATGGGGAAGTAATTAGGAACATCAACTAAACTTTCATTTTTCTACAAGAAGGAACTAAGGGCCACAGCCCATAACCTGTTCTTAATTTTCAGTAATTAAATAATGCAGGAAAATAAGGGAAAATACAAGAAAATGGTGAAAAAACCCTAAAAATTAGGGAAAAAATACATTTTGGGTTCCGAAAAATAAGGATAAATAAGAGAAATATTTGTGAATGTTTGTGGGGACTGAAGCATGAGGATTTGCCTCAGTTCAACCCCACTTTCTTGTGCTAGTGTGGTTTTTCCCGCTTTTTATACATAAAATGATGTCAAAATGCCTCATAAATCTATCCAACGATGCAATATTTAAACGGGGAAGGGTAGAGGAGTTGAAATATGTCTAAATGCCGTGTGGGATGATGGAGAAGTCACTGATTTCTATGCATAACATTTAGGACGGATGATAATTAAAAATTAAGAGCTTAGTAGCATGAGGATCACCTCGGTGCTAGGCCCATGCAACGAAGCACGAACGGTAGTTGGAAATCATTAAAAGAATGGATTTGCACTTGTGCACGATACTGTTTGCTAAATGTTTGAGCACTAGGCATCCACCAAATGCATAGAGCATGAAAAGAATTTAGAAAAAATATCAGTGATCAGCTCCTGGACATGCATTGCAATTGGTTTATTAGGACATGACCTACGTTGAGAGGCAATGAGGTACCCATGCTATAGGCTAGTCGTGGGGGTCTAGGGGAAAGAGAAGTAAGGACAATGGTACATTCCTGGACACGCTTATTTGGTACCTTGAGCGGCGTTTGTGCGAAATGTTTAGATGTTGAGCGACGCATCGAGGGGCCAATCCCCAAGGTGTAGGAGAGTCTCAGAGGGTTGACGGCACTCAGCCGTAGGAGGAACCCCATGTGTATGTGATTCGAGCCTTTTGGCTATGTGGAAGGGACTCCCTCTGAGGAGTAATATTGGGTTAGGATCAGTTGGACTATAACGTATTACAAACGCAATGTTTAGGAAGGCAGAGATTTTGATAGACGCTCATGGCCGCGAGGCCGAGGGGTTGTCTTGTGCGTAGTGACGAGGCCTGGCTAGTGCATGAGCCAGTGCCGGCCCGTTTTTAGGTCCATCAGTGGTGCGTCTGCCGGGAGCCGCTTAAAAGTGGCGGTTCTCGAATCCTGGTTGTTTAGGGACCAACTAGCAGGTGATGCCAAAGGATACTGAGATTGATCCGTTATTTATTGATAAGCATCGTCTAGTAGAAATCCAAAAGCAAGAAAGAGACGAAAGAGCTAGGCGACGTGCTGAAATTTTTAGGAGATATTCCCCTAAGCGTAGCGGTGCTGAACCCTTACGAGGGAGTGGATCTAGTGGTCTTGGGGCCACAAGTAGTAAGTTAGGAGAAGGTGGAAGCTCTAGTGCTCCCCTTCCTTCTATAAGCCAGTCTACGTCAAGTACGGGAGGTGTAACCCCACCGTCCCCTATTCCTAGTGCAAATCCAATCCTCATCATGGCATAGCCTATTGCAATTCTAGCAGGAACGACGGATTTGCCGGCTCTAGATTACCCACTACCCATTTTTAATGGGCTAGTTGAGGAAGATGCGGAACTCCACATTAGGGAGTTTCAAAAGCTAATGTTTAACTGTCGCATCCAAGAAGAAGGACATTTAATGATGTTCTTCAATATGACTCTCAAAGGAAGAGCCGCTATATGGTATCATGGTTTAGAAGCCGGAACCATATTGAACATTGATGCATTTTATGGAGCTTTTCGAAGGGAGTTTGCCCCTGAAAGGGGTGGGGAATATTGGTTGCGTGTACTCAACGTGACCCGCCAAGAACCACATGAGGATATTCGGGCTTATGCAAAGAAGATAAAAGAGGTTTTCCGTAAGTTGGACACCTCTATTCCTATCCCTGCAGCTACCCAGTTGCAATATTTTCTACATGGTTTGGACTTTAATATCCAATTGTAGTTGAGTAGTGTCCCCTTGGGGGATATAGATACTGCCATTACACGAGCACAAGAGGTGGAATCTCGACTACAAGCAGCCTATGCTTCTCGAGGCAATTTGAATATGGGTTTAGTATTGGGAAACAATATGGCAATGGCCAATGGTAGTAGTAGTCAAGGGATAGTGATGGCTAACCCTAATGGGAGAGGGAACATGATACAGAATGTCCCTTTATTACCAGCTCCCCCTAGCATGTCGATGCCTACGGGCAGTCAAATGGCTCCAAGTGGTGGAGGCCAGGCGGTCAATTCTAATACCATGCCTGTGGCTCAACAACCAGTGCCTAATCGAATTGTTAGGCCGATGGAACGACATGGTAATGACCAAGGCTATGAGTTGAGTTCTTCCAATTTTCTTGGCGAGGTTAAGGACATGATGAAACATTATACTGATATGATTACGGAGCAGTATCGACAAATAGCAGTTGATGTCAACTTCCTTAAAAAACAACAAAATTTGATAGGAAGTAGATACCCAGAGGAGGGTGCACCTTCGAGGTTTAGTTGCAAATGGTGTGGTGGGCAGCACTATCCAAGAAATTGCCCAAATGTTAAGTGCGACATTTGTGGAAAATCTGGCCATTTAGCAACTACTTGCTGGAGTAAGATCAGTTCCCTCCAGCGAGGAAGTTGGCAACCAGGGCCTGTTAATCATCGTGCCCAAGGAAATGATTCCCAACGAGAGGACGAGCCTAAACAAATACTTCAACAACCAAAGACTACAGTGGAGGAGCTACCAAGTGGTAGTGGGGTTAGTTTGATTGAGGCTGTACACATTAATGATGTTGAAACCTCTAATCAGCGAGCTGTCCTTACAAGAGGTCAAAAGGGTAGAGAAGCCGACAAGGATAAGCCTGTCGACGGAAACCCTAAACAAGGCGACAAAGGAACGCAAGTTTTGGATCCTGCCATGGAAGGGGGACCTTTGAAGCCCGTGGAAAGTAAATCCGATAAGGAACCACCAAAGAAGAAGGTGAAAGTTAAAAAGGAGGCATTGAAGCCAGTTCAGCGACCTAAAGAGCGGATGGTTTGGCGTGAAAAGCAAGCTCTATCAAACTATCATGAATTCGATTTGGCGAGCTCTCTTTGCGAAGTCAAGCCGGATGTGAACGTCTTACAGCTTATTAAGCTTTCCCCAGGAGTACGCAAGGAATTTAGAAAGATTCTACGTACTGGGTATATCGTAGAACCTTTGGGTATTGCGCGAGTAGGTGATGATTGGTTCGAGCATGCTGAGAAGCATTGCCTAAGGGTTGCAGCCTATGTCGATGGGATATTAGTAGATTATGCCATTGTCGACATGGGATCATCTGTTAACATTATGAGTTCTGAACTGATGGAAAGGTTGGGTCTTGCGATCCAGAAAGATACCTCCACAATTCTTAGAATGGCAGATGATAGTTTGAGACAGTCGGAAGGCTGCATTACTAAGGTCCATGTCACTGTTGCAAATGTAGAATGCCTATTGGACTTTAGGGCGATTCGTTTTGCAGGCCGTCCAAGTTACCAAGTATTACTCGGACGACCTTGGATCTTGCAAGCGGACTGCCAAGTGGATATACCCGCCGGTCGGCTAATATTCGGCAGAGGTGCCCAGCGTGTGGTGGTTGATGCTTATCCTGAGTCCCCGCAGAGTGAGAGAGCTCCTCTATCTTCTACAGAATTGGAGACATTAGAAGATTTATCTGCTAGTGAGACATCATCGAGTGACGAGTCCAAAGAAGGATCCACCATGGAGGACATCTATCAGATCACTTTGAATGAGCCGATAGAGGGCCAAGATCGTATAAGAGATGCAGATGTTATCGAGCTAGACCTTGGTACGCCTGATGATTCACGGCCAATCAAATTAGGTTCTATGCTCAGTTCAGCAGAAAGGGAGGACTATGTGGCCTTGATCTAGGAATTCCGTGATATCTTTGCCTGGAGTTATGATGAGTTGAGAGGCATCCCTCCTAGTCTTGCTGTTCATACAATTCCGTTGAAGGAGGGTAGTAGTCCTGTACGGCAGAAAGTAAGGCGTATGCCTTTCGAATTGAGAGACGGCATGTTTGAAGAGTTACAGAAGCTTCGAAAAGCGGGTTTGATTTTTCTTGTGCAACACACGGAATGGTGTTCGCCAGTTGTGATTAGAAAGAAGAAAAATAATCAAATCCGTTTATGTGTAGACTTTAGGGAGCTGAATAAGCAGACAGTTAAGGACTACTACCCGTTGCCATTTATTGACCAGATTTTGGATCAATTAGCGGGTAGGGAGATATATTCGTTTATGGATTGCTTTGCAGGATACAACCAAATGGCAATTGCAGAAGAGGATAAGTTGAAAACAACTTTTATCACTGTATTTGGTACTTTTGCGTACCATGTGATGGCCTTTGGTTTATGCAATGCGCCTGGTTCGTGGCAACGAACAGCAGATAAGACATTCGGTGACATATCCCCTGAAGAGTTGAAGGTGTTTATCGATGACTTAGGGGCCGCCACCGTGAGAGGGAGGCAATTGCTCATTTTAAGAAAATGCTTTGAGCACTGTAGACAATTTTGCATCACCCTAAACCCACGGAAGTGTGTTTTTGGAGTACCTTATGGGCTGTTGCTGGGTCATGTGGTTAGTTCGGTAGGAATTGCGACAGACCCCGAGAAGGTTAAAGTTATAGTTGCCATGGGTCCACCACGCACTCCAAAAGAGGTTCATATCTGTCTTCGGTTGGTTACTATTGTAGATTCATCAACGCCTTAACAGAGAGAATGTTGCCGCTTACAAATTTATTGTCCTTTAGCTGTTCGTTTGTATGGGGTGACCCTTGTAAGGTAGCATTTGAGGATGTGAAACAAGAGCTAGCAAGAGCACCCGTTTTAAAAGCACCTAAAAGAGGTGAGGTGTTCTATATATTTTCAGCAGCCACCATGTATAGTATCAGCTGCTGTTTAGCCGAAATTTGGGAAGAGAAGTGGTACCACCCGATTGCTTTTGCCAGCCGGAAGCTGGGGGTATCCGAAATCAACTATACTTACATGGAGAAATTGTGTCTAGCGATGGTCTTTAGGACCAAGAAATTCAGGCATTATATTCTCTATGAGAAAGTCGTGCTTTATACGAAGGCGGAGGGACTTCGATTATTGATGAATAAGCTACAGCCGCCTAATCGTCTAGCAAAGTGGTTGATCACTTTGCAGGAATTTGATTATGAAATCAGGAGTAAGCCATCAAGGTTGCAAGGCATCGTGGAATGTCTTGTAGACTTTGGGGAGCCGAAAGAATCTGTGGCTGAAGGTAGTGACATGGAGTTGTTATTTAAAATAGATACGGCATCTATTCCCTCTTGGTATGCTGCAATAACGCATTATTTATCAACAGGAGAGGCGGGATCCGAATTATCTAAAGCTGAGAGAAGGAAAATTAAGCAGCAAGCGTTAAAGTTTGCTTTGATCGCAGGTACATTATATCGGCAAGGGGTTGACGACATCTATCGCCGGTGTGTGATGCCTGACGAGGTGCCATTCATTTTGGAAGAGTGCCATGATTCTGCTTGCGGTGGCCATTTTGCTGGACGGCTTACAACACAAAAGGCTTTAAGAGCAGGTTATTGGTGGCCTACCATCTTCCAGGATGCGTTTGCGTATGTTAAGAGATGCGATATTTGCCAACGACATGATAGTCGAGAGAATAGGAAACGACCACTCACCCCTATTATGGCGATACTCCCATTCGAGAAGTGGGGAATAGACTTTGTGGGTCCTATTACTCCGTCGTCAACTATGCGAAAGAAGTACATCATTGTAGCAACCGACTACTTCACGAAGTGGTCAGAAGCACGTGCAACAAGGAAAGATGATGCTAAAGAAACTGCTAGTTTCCTTTTAGAGCAGATAATATGCCGGTTTGGTCCGCCGAAAGAATTAGTGTCGGACCGCGGAACCCATTTCCTGAATAAGGTGATTAAAGGTTTGACAGAGATGTGGCAAATCAAGCATAACAAGACAACCCCATATAATCCGCAAGCCAATGGGCAAGTTGAAAGCACCAACAAGCAGCTTGTGAGCATCTTGTCCAAAATTGTGTCGGAAAAGAAACGGGATTGGGATAAAAAGTTATATGTGGCAGTGTGGGCCTATAATACAACCTTCAAACGAGCCACTGGCCATACCCCGTTCAAGTTAGTATATGGGGAGGAGTGTGTCTTGCCTTTAGAAATTGAGCTGCCGACTATTCGGTTTGCCATCAATCATTCTTTGAGCGATGAATATGCACTTTTTGAACGCTTGACGATACTGGCACATTTAGATGAGCTTAAGTTGCAGAGCTTATTGCACCAAGAAGTGGCGAAGCGCCGAATGAAGCAGCTACACGACCTTAAAGCCAAGAAATACACCTTCAAGAAAGGTCAGCTTGTTTTGTATTATGACGCACGACGTGAATTATTCCCAGGCAAGCTAGAACCCAAATGGGATGGGCCCTATAGGATCGTTAGGATAGGAAAGAATAAATCCACAGTCTTGTTAGCTGACCTTGAGGGGATAGAATTTAAAAATAAGGTTAATCTTAATAAGATTAAACCTTATTATTTCTGATTGCACTAATACTATGACTGCCTTGCAGGTCTAGGAGAGATCGATAAAACATCTGCAAGGAAATCGTGATAGAGGTTGATGGGTTGTCTGATCCCTTATTTAGAACACCCATATTTGGAACAGAGGTATCATCAGGGAAAGCTAATTTGGTGGAGCAAAGGATATAAAGTGATTGAGCAAGAAGGCGGGACATTTATTTGGGAGATCAAGGTCTTTTGCCATCACTGCCTACAAATTTTGACGAGCATCCTTGTTGAATTCAATGATGATGGAGGGATGGAGCCTACAGTCCACCCATTGATTATGCTGAATTTCGATTACCATAATTACGAGTAGAGTCCAGGATGGCGGGATATGTAAACCCTTTATGGACGTACACCTTGTACTTTGATGGGGCATCCAGGGGTGCATGCAAAAAAGGAAGTGTAGGAGTTGTCATCCGAGACCCCCGACGACGCATTGTCATGAAGTTAGCTGCTTATCTCGGGGCGAATTTTACCAATAATATGGCAGAATACAAAGCCCTGATTATGGGTTTGAATATTGCAAAGAAGGGCGGTATTCGGCAATTATTGGTGAAAGGGGACTCTCAGTTGGTTTTAAATCAACTCATTGGGACATACATGGTATGAAACCCCATCCTTTGTATGTACCATCATACTGCCATAGCCCTGCTAGATGAATTTGATAGAGTGTGTTTTCAGCTGATTCCACGGAACTGGAATCAGTTTGCCGATTCGTTGGCTAATTTTGCGTATGAAGAAGACCTCTTCTTTAATTGTGGCCCTTGTCCCGATATATCTATTGATAGTGAGACAGGACTCGGTCGTTTGTGGGGTATGCTTTCTGAACATGCCCTCTTTGGCAGACGATGGTTGATTTGGGTGATGCAGAGGGTAAGCGAGACTCATCTGCCTTTATTATCTTGGACCCATAGACTGATTAGACGACATGTGATGCGCACACCTCTTGCGATATACGCAGGAGGGATAGGTCATAATTTAATGCACCTAGTTTAGGGCTACAAGCCCTGTTCCCCTGGGAATGGTATGCTTTGATGTCTAATCATGGTTGTTTCCAGGAGGATGTTATGCGTAGTATTGTTTGATTTCATTAGGCCAAGAGGGCCGATTCAATTTTGTAGCAAAGTCATGTTTGATTTCATTAGGCCAAGAGGGCCGATTCAGTTTTGTAGCAAAGTCATGTCTGATTTCATTAGGCCAAGAGGGCCATTTCCCTGCCTAGTGCGGGTGCGTTTAATTGGGTTTTGTTTTAAGTGCTGTGCTAGACAGGTTTGAAGGCAAGCTTGGAGGGAGCCTTTGTCGCGGCATTGATGGAAGCTTCTTGTGGCCAATCCAGGTGATACCTCTCCTTTACGAGTACCTTTCTTTCCTGTTATATGTGTATTTGTGCTTGTCGAGGGGATACATTTTTGTTGGGGACCGGCAACAACCAAGGCATGAAGTCCCAGGTTTAGGCTAAGTATGTTTGAGGGAGGTCGGAGTAGTCATTGCCTCCTGTAAAGACATTGTTAGACATTGAAAGACCTGTTTTAAAAGGAAGTCCTAGTGGCCCTATTCTGCTAGCCTGCTCGGCAGCTGTTCTAGGAGTTCTTGTTAGTAGTGAGGTAGTTAGAGAAGCCTGCCAGAAGTTAATAATGATGATGCCAAGAACCTCTATACCTCCTAAAAGATGAATATAAATACGAAGGTGTGTAAAAAGGGGTTCTAACCCCTATCAAAGAAAAGAAAAGAAATGAAAATATATAAGCAGTTGATCATTGCCTTGCGAAGGCCTGGTAGGTTCCTGGGGACGAGTCAGACCTGGGGCTGATACCTTGTCTTCCTAGGGGTGGCTTCTTGCTAGAAAAAATAATGACAAAACAAGGAAGGTTGGAGCAAAAATAAAAGTGAGCGTTAGAAAAGGATTAAGTGTCGCCTTGCGAGGGCTTGGTAGGTTCTTGGGTGCCGAGACAGGTCCTGAGGCCGATGCCCTGTTCTCCCTGGGTCACTACGCTCAGCTCTCTCCTTTTTACATGCCCAAGTATATTGATCCAATACAAACCCTAAAAGAAGAAATGTACTGAACGAAAATACTCTTTGATCAGGCTATAGGAGTCCTCGCCTTGTAGGAGCTTCTAGTTGTGTTGTCTTTGGTTGGTAAGTAGTGCAGACTACCACTTCGGGCAACCTCTTTGACAATTCTTTTTAGTTTGGCTGTGTAGGAGCAGCTGGTTAGTGACTCACTTCGGATCTTCTATTAGATGATGCTAGGCTTACTCCTTGTGGATATCATGCCTTGGTTCTGTCCAGGGGTAGGGGGAGCATTGTGCTGAGTTTTATTATATGTTTGTTTTGTATCAGTTTGATGCTTCTTTGGTTGTTTATGTGCAGATATGTTCGTGGATTCGACGGGCTGAGTCGCCCTATCCCGTGGTCACCAATGAGAGCGGAATTTTGGTGCCGGGAAGTGCTTAAAAATAGCTAAAAATTATGAATATCAAGGGAAAAATATTCACCGTCAAAGGTGGCGGCTCGATCTAGGACGATTTTAAGCGCCAATGTGCTTTAAAGGTGCTCGAGCGACACTTGTTGATTTTTCGTAATTTTTCAGACAGTCGTGCGGGTTGACACGAGCTATTGGCCAATGCGGGATGCTAAGCCAGACGCCCAGGATTTTTCAGAGCTCGATTCCGAGTCCGGACGGGGAAATGGCCAAGAAACCGGTCAAGATACGAAGGGGTGGACAAAATTTGGCCAAAGTGGGCATGACCCTTGGGAGCCCAAATTAAAATGTAGCATGAAACTTTTGAGGGGAGAGAGGAGGAAAAATCGTGGAGAGAGAGAGGAGGGCATCACGACTGTAGGCGCCGAAAATTGCGCCCCATTGTTGATCAATGGAGATGGCAGCCTGCAAACAACCCCTGCAACTGATCATGGGGCTTCATTCCCTCCTGTCTATGGATCTTATCGCCGCCCTTCGCTCGCGCAATGATGCCCTCTTTGAAGATCTTTGATTTCAGTCTTTCTCTCTCCTCCCTCTCTCTCTTCTAAAGGCAAGTTCATGTGGGAAGAAGAAGGAAGAAGAAAGAATGATGGAGGCTTGTCCGGCATGGATCGGATTGCTCCACGGGCTGGAAATGGTGATTGGTGATTGTGCTGGACATGAAGTGCTGCTGATTTTCAAATTTGCAGCCATGGACATGAAACCCGAAACACGCAAATAAGCGGTAATTTAAAATTTTCAAAGGAAATTTGAGATTCTATAGCTTTTGATTGATGAAATGTTGTTCATGTGGGTTAAAAATTGTTCATGTTGCTGTTTTCCATGAGTTCTTGCTGGTCATAATTAGAGAATCAGAAAAATATACATCTTGTGGTTCAAAATAATACATTAAAACACGAAAAACATGAAAAATCAAGGGAAAATGATGGTTTTTTGGCATAAAAATGGGGAAGTAAATAGGAACATCAACTAAACTTTCATTTTTCTGCAAGAAGGAACTAAGGGCCACAGCCCATAACCTGTTCTTAATTTTCAGTAATTAAATAATGCAGGAAAATAAGAAAAAATACAAGAAAATGGTGAAAAAACCCTAAAAATTAGGGAAAAAATACATTTTGGGTTCCGAAAAATAAGGATAAATAAGAGTAATGTTTGTGAATGTTTGTGGGGACTGAAGCATGAGGATTTGCCTCAGTTCAACCCCACTTTCTTGTGCTAGTGTGGTTTTTCCCGCTTTTTATACATAAAATGATGTCAAAATGCCTCATAAATCTATCCAACGATGCAATATTTAAACGGGGAAGGGTAGAGGAAATGAAATATGTCTAAATTCCGTGTGGGATGATGGAGAAGTCACTGATTTCTATGCATAGCATTTAGGATGAATGATAATTAAAAATTAAGAGCTTAGTAGCACGAGGATCACCTCGGTGCTAGGCCCATGCAACGAAGCACGAGCGGTAGTTGGAAATCATTAAAAGAATGGTTTTGCACTTGTGCACGATACTGTTTGCTAAATGTTTGAGCACTAGGCATCCACCAAATGCATAGAGCATGAAAAGAATTTAGAAAAAATATCAGTGATCAGCTCCTGGACATGCATTGCAATTGGTTTATTAGGACATGACCTACGTTGAGAGGTAGTGAGGTACCCATGCTGTAGGCTAGTCGTGGGGGTCTAGGGGAAAGAGAAGTAAGGACAATGGTACATTCTTGGACACGCTTATTTGGTACCTTGAGCGGCGTTTGTGCGAAATGTTTAGATGTTGAGCGACGCATCGAGGGGCCAATCCCCAAGGTGTAGGAGAGTTGCAGAGGGTTGACAGCACTCAGCCGTAGGAGGAACCCCATGTGTATGTGATTCGAGCCTTTTGGCTATGTGGAAGGGACTCCCTCTGAGGAGTAATATTGGGTTAGGATTAGTTGGACTATAACGTATTACAAACGCAATGTTTAGGAAGGTAGAGATTTTGATAGACGCTCCTGGCCGGGAGGCCGAGGGGTTGTCTTGTGCGTAGTGACAAGGCCCGGCTAGTGCATGAGCCAGTGCCGGCCCGTTTTTAGGTCCATCATATGTCTGATAGAAGATCTACCAGTGGATACATGTTCTCTCTTGGTAGTGCAACAGTTGCTTGGAGTAGCAAAAAGCAATCTACAATTGCTTTGTCGAGTACAGAGGCTGAGTATAGAGGTGCTGCTGTTGCAGCATGTGAGGTAGTATGGCTACAAAATTTAATGGCTGATTTGGATTTGCAAGTGGAAGGTCCAGTCGTCATTTATTGTGACAACATGAGCAATATACAGTTGGCTAGGAACCCTGTGTTCCATGCCAGGACAAAACATATTGAGGTACACTACCACTTTGTGAGAGAGAAGGTACTAGTAGGTGAGATTGACTTGGTGTATGTCAGCACATAGGATCAGATAACTGACATCTTCACGAAGGCATTGGGTATAGAGAAGCTTCAAAAGTTTTGAAGCTTACTTGGAGTTGCAGAGATGCAGTTGAGCTTGAGGGGGAGTGTTGAGATGACAAGCTCAACACATGCGGACATTGATGATGGAACGCTTGGTTAGATGGGCCCACATGTCTACACTTAGCATGTCGGTGGTCATTATGACTCTCACATGGCCACTGACTCATTACTTATTATATTCAGGTTGTTACACCTATTTACAGCTGGCATAGTTATAGTGCCAGTCAACTAGTGTAGTTGGTTATGCATTATTTGACTTAATAGGCCAATTTCCTTTATGTTGTATCTTATCTATACTTTGTGTACATTGTAAAGTGTGTGGAAGAAGAAGAAGAAACCAGTAAGAAAACGTTTTGGCTTCCATCTCTCTCCTTATCTCTTGAGTGAGCTTCTCCTTGTGCATTCTGTGTGTGTTCGGCGCAGCATCTTGAGCAAGTTCCCCCATCACGTGATTCTTGATAGAAACATGCTTAAAAGTGAAGTGCTTGAGATCAGATAGAGGGGGAGAGTACCTCTCTAATGAGTTTACTGGCTTCTTGAGGACTCATGGGAAAAAGAGGCAATTTACTTGCAAGTATAACCCACAGCAAAATGGGGTTGCAGAAAGAAAAAATAGGCATATTGCAGAAGTCTCACGGGCATAAATGACTGAAAAGAATATACCGAAACATTTTTGGTCTGAGACTATCCATACTATTGTCTACATTATGAACAAAACTCCCACAGCTCAGCTCATGGGATCTCCTGAAGAGTGCTTTACTGGCAAGAAGCCCGATGTATCGCACTTGAAGGTAGTTGGATATGTTGCATATGTTCATGTGCCAGATGAGCTACGGAAGAATCTTGATCCAAAGTTTGAAAAATGTATTTTTATTGGGTACTCTTTAGAGCAGAAAGGGTATCGATATTACAACCCTGTCACAGGTGAGTTCAAAGTGAGCAGGAATGTTATCTTCGATGAGATGGGTAGCTGGTATGCACTTGCTGGTGATGTATTAGATGATGATAACGATCACGACAGTTATGTGAAGAAAGAAAAACAAGAATCATAGAGTCTTAGTGAACCAGAAACATCATCTGGTACTATACCTACAGTGAGCCCTTGGTCTGGGAGACTAAGGAGTAGTCCCACATCTTCAGGTGGATCTATAAGTGTTGCAAGGAAGGACAAAAGAAAAAAGAAAGTGTTGGATGGTAATGATGCATCTACCACTAATTTGGGATTTGTTGGAGATTCCACTGGCTCAAAGAGTTTGGATGATGAGCTTGGTATTCCTTTAGTCAGGACACCAGGTGTATAGAGAGCTCAGAGTAATGTAAAGGCTCCATTGAGTGATCCGGTGGTACACAAATCTAGCAGGGTCAGATACCCTATTAAAAGATTTGGTTTTGAAGGCTATGCAACTCACCATTATGCTTATATGGTGAAACTAGTTGAGGATGTTGAGCCTACTTGTTTTGAGGATGCTGTTGGTCATGCTCATTGGGATGCAGTAATGGATGAGGAGATGGTTGCATTAGAAGCCAATAAGACTTGGGATTTGGTACCCTTACCTAAGGGTAAGAAATCTATTGGTTGTAAGTGGGTTTACAAAGTCAAGCATAATGCAGATGGTTCAGTTAATAGGTATAAAGCTAGGCTAGTTGCAAAAGGCTATGCTCAAACATATGGCATAGATTATGAAGAGACATTCAGACTAGTTGCTAGGATGGCAACTATTAGATGTGTGATTGCCTTGGCAGTAGCCAAAGGTCGAAGTTTTCAGCAAATGGATGTTAAGAATACCTTCTTGCATGGTGAATTTCAAGAAGAAGTGTATATGGAGCAGCCAGCAGGTTTTGAGGATTTAGAGCATCTTGCATATGTGTGCAGGTTAAAGAAAGAGCTATATGGGCTGAAGCAAGCACCTACAACATGGTTTGAAAAGATTGGAGAGTATCTTGTCAATATTGGATTTTGTATTTTTGATGCTGATTACTTACTTTATGTGAGAAAGGGAGATGCAAGTTTGGTCATCATAGTCATCTATGTGGATGACTTGATTATTACAGGTGATAGTGACAATGGGATTGCTGAAGTTAAGGACTTCTTGAAGAAGAAGTTTAGGATGAAAGATTTAGGTGAGCTGAGATACTTTCTTGGTATTGAGGTGATTAGATGTGATGAGGGTATATGGCTATCCCAAAGGCAGTATGACTTGGATATGTTATCCAAGTATGGTATGACAGCATGTAGCCTCTTTTAGTACCATTGGAGCAAAATGTGAAGTTGAGTGCTGACGTTGGGGATGAGATGGAAGACCCTACTATGTTCAGGAGGATAGTAGGGAGTTTGATTTACATGACTATCACAAGGCCAAACTTGAGCTATGCTGTTGGCCTTGTCAGTCAGTTTATGCAGATGCCTATAAAGCCTCATTTGGATGCAGTTAGACGTATATTAAGGTATGTGAAGTCCACTTTACATTATGGACTTTTTTATGAGGCAGGTAAGGACATAGAGGTCTTTGGATACAAAGATGTAGATTGGGCTGGTAGCATGCCAGACAGAAGATCTACAAGTGGATTCATGTTTTCCCTTGGTAGTGCAACAGTTACATGGAGCAGCAAAAAGCAACCTACAATTACTTTATCGAGTACAAAGACTGAGTATAGAGGTGCTACTATGGCAGCATGTGAGGTGGTATGGCTGCAAAAGTTATTAGGTGATTTGGACGTGTAGGGAGATGGTCCAGTTGTCATTCATTGTGACAACATGAGCAACATATAGTTAGCTAGGAATCCAATGCTCCATGCTAGGACAAAACACATTGAGGTGCACTACCACTTTTTGAGAGAGAAGGTACTTGCAGGAGAGATTGACTTGGTATATGTCAGCACACAAGATTAGATAGTTGACATTTTCACAAAGGCATTGGGTGTAGAGAAGCTTCGAAAGTTCGAAGCTTACTTGGAGTTGTAGAGATAGAATTGAGCTTGAGGGGGAGTGTTGAGATGGCAAGCTCAACACGTGCGGACATTGATGATGGACCGCCTAGCTAGATGGATCCGCACATCTACACTTAGCACGTTAGTGGTCATTATGATACTCACATGGCCACTGACTTATTAGTTATTATATTTAGTTTGTTACACCTACCTACAGCTGGCAAAGATATAACGCCAGCCGATTAGTGTAGTCGGTTATGCATTGTTTGACTTAGAAGGCCACTTTCCTTTATATTGTATCTTATCTATACTTTGTGTACATTTATAGTGTGTGGAAGAAGAAGAAAAAATCAACAAGAAAACGTTTTGGCCTCTTCTTGTGTTCTTGAGTGAGCTTCCTCTTGTGTATACAGTGTGTGTTTGGTGCAGCACCTCAAGCAAGTCCCCCCACCACGTGATTCTTGATAGAAGTAAGCTACCAGCGATCGACTGATTTGGTCAACTCTTAGGTCTATCTAGGTAAATTGTGGTGTTTGTTAGCTCTATGGTCACACTCGTAGGTCTAAAATCTAGCTAAGGTCACTCGATATTTAGCTCATAGCCTTTGGTATGTGTGTGGGGTTGAGATGGTCCCTAAGAATGTGTTTTGGTTCAGGTAGTCTTCCAATTTAGACTTTCGAGTTGCAGGCCTTTGATCGTCCTAGTCCCAAATTTGGCCATCCGAGTGGTGGATTTGGCCTATCCAAATGGTTTGGAACAGGGGGTGCCCATCATCTGAGTTTGAGAAGATGTATCCGAGTGGACAATTTGATAGTCAAAGAGTGGGATGTTTGAGTGGACTTATTTATTATATGAGTGGATGTACTTGGCCATCTGAGAGTGGGACTGTCCAAGTTTAACTAAGTGTGTCTGAGTGGACTTAAGTGACTTGGCCGTTCAAGGGCTCTTTATTAGGACTTAGCCATTTGAGGCCTAGGAATGCTATCCAAGTAGCAAAAAAACATGTTGAATGACAAAATATCGATAACAATGAGTCTCTTAATCACACATGTGCCTAACTATGATCCTACCCTCATTCATTAGTCTCAGCAAAAGGAGGGTTTTGAGCATACCTGGAACCACCAAGGGAGATGACACATGGATTTCTACTACTCTATTGGTTTGGTGCTCTCTCTTGATCTATTTCTCTCTTTCTCAATCTCTCACAAGCTCAAACGAGCTCTTCTTCCCTTTTCTCTCCTTTTAATGCTCTCTCTTTCTTCCCTTGCTCTCTGTTTTCCTTCCAAGCTATTCAAAATATTCTTTTCTTTCTTCCTTTGCTTCCTTGTTTCTTCGTTGTTACAGAAACTTACATTTTCTTTCTTTTTTCCTATTTCCCAAAGCTTAATGTATCCTACGAATGAAAAACATCCTACCACTGATCTTACTAATATTCCTAAATTTTCAAACACCTAAACTATTCGGAAAATGATATCGAATACCTTCTGACTCCCTTGCTTCCTACCTAAACCAAGCACCGTTTTGGAGACAAACTCATACTCCATTGCACAATTTGGAGTGCACAAGCACTGAATCTTGAATCCATTGGTCCCAACAATGGAACTAAAATGTCATTGTTATTGTTAGCAACTGCTGAGACCCTACAGACCGCTTATCAAGCCAATCATTTCAAGTGAGTGACAATGGTTATCTATCACATAGTTGTGCATGCTCTTGCACATGGATGTAGTGAGCTTACCATTGAATCCGATAATTGTAGTCCTCTTTATTGAATTATTTGATGGCTCCATGATTCATGATGCTTGCTCAAGCAACCTCCATCTCCAAGCTCCAAGCTCCAACCTCCATAGTTGCGTGCATGACGAAAGAGAAGAGAAGAAGGAGAAGAAAAAGACAAGAGAAGAAGAGCTTCTCCACACTTTTTTTCTCTCACATACTTCACCTCTCCCTCTCTCACACTCCCTCTCTTTCTCTCACATGCACAAGAAGGAAACAAGAATGAGAGCAAGAAGAGAGCTAGTTTGCACACACACCAAGAATGAGATTATCCATTCACTTTTTGACTTTTATACATGCCCTTCTCCCCTTGGGCACCCAACCCTTTCCATGATTGGCCATTCAGATGTGGTCCTCTTTTCCACTTTCTTTCCTATTCTTTTCCTATTCTCATAGATTTTTTACATGTACCTTTTCATTTACAACTTGCATAGGAGGGAGCCGGGCACTCTTTTACAAGGGGCTAAAATGCACTTTATTTCTTATGTGCCTTGTTCTTGATTTTTAAAAAATTTCCCATGCTTATTGGTCTTCTTTTTCCAACAAGCTATCTTTTTATGCTCCTTCGTAAGTCTTCTTTTGCACCTTGTGTTGTTTTGCACCTTTGCACCTTGTGTTGTTCCGAGGTTGTGTCATTCTGAGGGTTAATAATGTTCTTTGGTGTGTTGAGTTTCATGCAATAGGGGCCATACACTTTCCATATTCCATACTTTTAGGAACTTAGAACTGCACTTTGGTAACTCTGCATATTGTACATTTTGAGATTGGATATTTAGACTTGAAGCAAGTGTGTCAAGTGTTTTTTTTTTTTGTGACAAGAGACTTCAATCTAAGATGCATCTATGCTTGCATTTTAGGAGTCTAGTCCTTGCATTGCACTAGGCTTATTTGATACATTGACCTCTCAATTATTGTGGTAATTTTTAGTTTTTCTTTCGCACCTATACATTGATTTTGGAATGGAATAAGGCATTCTTTTGCATATCACTCTCTTATTTCTTCTGAATTTGAAAGAAATTCAAAGAATAACTAGGAAACAAAACAAAGGTTAAACTACTTTAGGAACATTTTGACACATCAAACTAAATTGAACATGAATCCTCTTAACACAAAAGCCAATCCACCAAAATCATCACCAAAGCCTTCATCAAACAAATTTGTGACGAAAAGATTAGTGAGGTACTCACTAGTAACTCTACACTTAATTGCAAAAATCTCAATAGAGTATTGGATGAAGCAATTAGAATAGAGGGCCTACATAAGGAGACAAGTTGAGATAAGAAAGGAAAAGCCCCAAAGTCCAAATCCCAATATCATCTAGGGCAAACTTGAGATAAGAAACACCTAAACGTAAAACCTCATGGGGTAGATGTGATGAAAAAACAACAAGAGTTGCCAAAAATTATTGAATCATTCAATAAAAACCAACCATACTGATAAAATATGTAGTGCATATATTGCACAATGACCACTTGCCATCAAAATGCTCTTGACAAGGTAAGAGTTACACAGATTGTGAGCAATTAAAGCATGATGCATCCACCAAGAGAGCCCTTAGGTGGTCTCATGATTTGTACCATATCCAAATCAATGACTCACATATCCAAGTCAATAATGTATGGCTTTTCCTCCTCCCCCAAATCAAACCCCCACATTGTCAAGAATTGCGTGGTGGGGAGACTTGCTTGAGCTGCTGCGCCAAACACACACTGTATACACAGGAGGAAGCTCACTCAAGAACACAAGAAGAGAGATGGAGGCCAAAACGTTTTTTTGCTGGTTTCATCTTCTTCTTCCACACACTATACAAAGTACACAAAGTATAGATAAGATACAACATAAAGGAAAGTGGCCTACGAAGTCAAATAGTGCATAACCGACTACACTAATTGACTGGCGCTATGTCTTTGCTAGCTATAGGTAGGTGTAACAAACTAAATATAATAAGTGATTAGTCAGTGGCCATGTGAGTATCATATAGACCACCAACGTGCTAAGTGTAGACATGCGGACCCATCTAGCCATGCGGTCCATCATCAATGTCTACACGTGTTGAGCTTGCCATCTCAACACTCCCCCTCAAGCTCAACTCTATCTCTACAACTCCAAGTAAGCTTCGGAACTTTTGAAGCTTCTCTGCACCCAATGCCTTTGTGAAAATGTCAGCTATCTGATCCTGTGTGCTGACATATATCAAGTCAATCTCTCTCGTAAGTACCTTCTCTCTCACAAAGTGGTAGTGCACGTCAATGTGTTTTGTCCTAGTATGGAACACTGCATTCCTAGCTCTAACTGTATGCTGCTCATGTTGTCACAATGAATGACAACTGGACCATCTCCTTGCACATCCAAATCACCTAATAACTTTTGCAACCATACCACCTCACATGCTGCCATAGCAGCACCTCTATACTCAGCCTTTGTACTTGATAAAGCAATGGTAGGTTTCTTTTTTCTACTCCATGTAACGGTTGCATTACCAAGGGAAAACATGAATCCACTCATAGATCTTCTGTCTGACATGCTACCAGCCCAATCTACATCTGTGTATCCAAAGACTTGTACGTCCTTACTTGCCTGATAAAAAAGTCCATAATGTAAAGTGGACTTCACATACCTCAATATATGTCTAACTGCTTCCAAATGAGGCTTTCTAGGCATCTGCATAAACTGACTGACAAGGCCAACATCATAGCTCAAGTCTGGCCTTGTGATAGTCATGTAATTCAAACTCCCTACTATCCTCCTAAACATAGTAGGGTCTTCTATCTCATCCCCAATGTCAGCACTCAACTTCACATTTTGCTCCAATGGTACTAAAAGAGGCTTACATGCTATCATACCATACTTGGATAACATATCCAAGCCATACTGCCTTTGGGATAGCCATATACCATCATCACATCTGATCACCTCAATACCAAGAAAGTATCTCAGCTCACCCAAATTTTTCATCTCAAACTTCTTCTTCAAGAAGTCCTTAACTTTAGCAATCCCATTGTCACTGTCACATATAATAATCAAGTCATCCACAAAGATGACTATGATGACCAAACCCGCATCTCCCTTTCTCACATAAAGTGAGTGATCAACATTAGAAATACAAAATCCAATATTGGCAAGATACTCTCCAATCTTATCAGACCATGCTCTAGGTGCTTGCTTCAGCCCATAGAGCGCCTTCTTTAACCTGCACACATATGTGGGATGCTCTAAATCCTCATAACCTGTTGGCTGCTCCATATACACTTCTTCTTATAATTCACCATGTAAGAAGTCATTCTTAACATCCATTTGCTGCAAACTCCAACCTTTGGCTACTTCCAAGGAAATCACACACTTAATAGTTGCCATTCTAGCAACTGGACTGAATGTCTCTTCATAATCTATACCATATGTTTGAGCATAACCTTTTGCAACCAGCCTAGCCTTATACTTGCTAACTGAACCATTTGCATTATGCTTGACTTTGTAAACCCACTTATAGCCAATAGATTTCTTACCCTTAGGTAAGGATACCAAATCCCAAGTCTTATTGGCTTCTAATGTAGCCATCTCCTCACCCATTGCTGCATCCCAATGAGCATGACCAACAACATCCTCAAAACAAGTGGGCTCAACATCCTCAACTAGTTTCACCATATAAGCATAATGGTGAGCTACATAACCTTCAAAACCAAATCTTTTAATAGGGTATCCAACCCTGCTAGATTTGTGTACCATCGGATCACTCAATGGAGCCTTTACATTACTATGAGCTCTTTGTACACCTGGCGTCCTGACTATAGGAATGCCAAGCTCATCATCCAAACTCTCCAAACCACTAGAATCTCCATCAAATCCCAAATGACTGGTAGATGCATCATTACCATCCAACACTTTCTTCTTTCCTTTGTCCTTCCCTGCAACACTTATAGATCCACTTGAAGGTGTGGGGCTACTCCTTAGTCTCCCAGACCAAGGGCTCACTGTAGGTGTAACACCAGATGATGTTTCTGGTCCACTAAGACTATGTGATTCTTGTTTATCTTTTTGCACATAGCTGTCCTGATCATTATCATCATCCAAAACATCACTAGAAGGTGTATACCAACTTCCCATCTCATCAGAGATAGCATCCATGCTTACTCTGAACTCACCTGTGATAGGGTTATAACAGTGATACCCTTTTTGCTCTAAAGAGTATCCAATAAAAACACATTTTTCTACCTTTGGATCAAGCTTCTTCCGTAGCTCATCTGGCATATGAATATGTGCAACACAGCCAAATACCTTCAAGTGTGATACTTCGGGCTTCTTGCTAGTAAAGCATTCTTCAGGAGTCATCCCATGAATTGCAGCTATGGGAGTTCTGTTCATAATGTAAACAACAATATGGACAACCTCAGACCAAAAATGTTTGGGCATATTCTTTTCAGCCATTAATGCTCATGCAACTTCTGCAATATGCATGTTTTTCCTTTCTGCAACACCATTTTGCTGTGGGATATACCTGCAAGTAAATTGCCTCTTTATCCCATGAGTCCTCAAGAAGCCACCGAACTCATTAGAGATGTACTCTCCCCCTCCATTTGATCTCAATAACTTTACTTTTAAGCTTGTTTTTGTTTCAAAAATTGCCTTAAAAGATTTGAAGTGCTCAAACACATCACTTTTTTTCCTTCATGAAGTATACCCATAACTTCCTTGAACAGTCATTAATAAATGTGACAAAGTATTTGCTACCACCAAGAGATACATTCTGTGTAGGCCCCCGAACATCTGTATGCACTATATCAAGTATTTTTCTACTCACTTCTCTATCATGCGAGAAGGGTTGTCTTGCCTGCTTACCAAACAAGCATGCTTCACAGACTTTATGCAATTCTGCAACTCTAAAAGAAGGCAACCCTGTAACCAATTCTCTAGATTGCATTAATTTCAACTGCCTTTGCACATTTTCATGTCCAATACATTTATGCCATATTTCAATATTTGCAACTACTCCTTTTCCTGTAGCATACATAGCAACATCCATTGCAAGAATTCCAGCATCTAAAGTGAACATTCGGCCAACTCTACTTCCTTTTACGACCAACCTGCACTTATCATTAAAGTCTTCTACAAAACAACCTTTTGCATTGAATCGGACTTGCAATCCTTGCTCTACCATTTGGCCAATAGACACTAGATTCTTTGTAATTGATGGCACATGTAATACATCTGTCAAACTCTTTGTCTAGCCATCATACAAGGACAAGGGAACCTTTTCCAACGTGTGAAATTGGGTGACATGAATCATCACCCGTCTGCACATAGCTTGGGTTTTGTAATTCCTGCATCTCTCCAAACCATTCAACATGACTCGTCATATGATTAGATGCACCTGAGTTGACATACCATACATCATCATGTGTCCCCTTTCCTATAACTACGTTCATCATATGCTGCATAACAAACAAACGCTCATTTTTGTCTTCACTTTTTCGTGAAGATGATACATAGTTTCCTTGCTGCAGTTTACCACTGCAAATATCATCATTCTTAGCATAACAATTGGTTGCAATATGTCCTGTTTTGCCACAATAATGGCAAACGATAGCAGAATTTTTAGAGCCTCTATTCTACCATCCACCTCTTTCTCTAGAGCTCCCCCTGCCTCTAAAGTTTCCTCTGCCTTCAGAAACTTGCATTTCACTAAACTGTTGATTGAACCTGTTTTACTGGTTATCGCCAACACGTCCCATACCATGGCCTCTCGAAGAGGATCTACAATGTCCCCTTCCTGAACTCAAGTAAAATTCTTGGACCTGTTCACCATTTCTTTCAGATGAATCACCTTGCATATTGATCTCTTCAGTAATCATAAGAGAGATTAGCTCATCAAAATCTAGAAATGGCTTCCATACATATACTAAAGTAACAAATGATTTCCATGCTTTCTCATTGTTAAGGCCACTCAGAGTGGATGAAACCAAATCATCATCATCCGGCATTGCATCAATCGTTGCTAAAGTATCTGCAATGCTTCTCACCTTCAACACATACTCATTGACATACATTTTCCCTTTCTTCAAGGCATTCAACACTTGCTTAAGTTGAATCTTTTGTGCCCTTTGTATTTACTGAAAACATGCTCTCAAAAATTGTCCAAGTTGCATGTGAAGTTTCTGCATTCCTGATATGTCCAAGCATAGTATTATCAATGACTGCAGATAGCCAGTACATCACCTTTTTGTCTTTCTCATTCCACTCTTTCGATGCTTTTAACTCATTTGTAGTCGGAGGGATACCCAGCTCTGGCTCATTTTCTTCACCTGAAAAAAACTTATAGAGGCCATTCCAATGAGGAAGTTCGTCACACAAAACTTCCATGAAGGATAGTTGTTCTTGTCGAGCTTCTCAATAATGGGATTTCCATTGTTCTCTGCCATTATCACAAACAAGGATACAACATAGCAAGCTAGTCTTCTGCAATCTTTCACAACATGTGTACAACAATACACCAAGCAACCTTTTTCACTGATTGCTCAATAGTACATGTAATCTGCAACCTGTTTGCAGATAAACCTTATATTTCCTTCTTGCAAACACCTCAAAAATTACAAATTCGCAATCTTAACCTGTGCATCCAATTTCGGTCAATACAATCGAAATCACAGTGTACCATGAAACTGCTGTCCGTAACCTTGCGGCTCTAAAACGAGGCCTGAAACGGTCTCAGACGCCCAAAATAACTACGAGCAAGCCCTAAAGGGCCTATTTGCAGAATATATAGTGATATGCTCTCACAGCAATCTGAGATTTTTGCTCGACCCTGCTTTCGGTGCCTCCACATGCACTATCCAAGAGAGAGAGTGGAAGAATGGGAGAGCTTCTTACCCGTTGCTTGCTTGCTTGAACCTTGCTTCTTCTCCTTCACTTCAGCCTTCAAAATCAGCCTCTCTTAGCGGCGTGGCTCTGATACTATGTCAAGAATCGCGTGGTGGGGAGACTTGCTTGAGCTGTTGTGCCAAATACACACTGTATACACAAGAGGAAGCTCACTCAAGAACATAAGAAGAGAGATTGAGGCCAAAACTTTTTCTTGCTGGTTTCATCTTCTTCTTCCACACACTATACAAAGCACATAAAGTATAGATAAGATACAACATAAAGGAAAGTGGCCTACTAAGTCAAACCATGCATAACTGACTATACTAATCGACTTACGCTATGTCTTTGCCAGCTGTAGTTAGGTGTAACAAACTAAATATAGTAAGTGATAAGTCAGTGACCATGTGAGTATCATAATGACTACTAATGTGCTAAGTGTAGACATGTGGACCCATCTAGCCAGGCGGTCCATCATCAATGTCCGCACGTGTTGAGCTTGCCATCTCAACACACATCTCTTAAAGCTAACATCAATCCATTCAACATCCCATGGCTTGCTGATCATAACTCATCCAACTAGTGATATCCTTGTTTACTATTTTCAAGTACCTACAAAGGAAGAATATTATACTAGCCTCTGTGTCTATTATGAGGAGAAAGGAAATGTGGTACTCATGGATTATTGAACAATACCAATCATGGTGTTAGGAAGAGGTTAAGGATGAGGCATGATGTAAACATGAGAGACTATCGGCCTATGGCTAACTCAATCATATATCTACTTATAGCCCCCAAAAATATGAGCAATAAAAGGAAAATAAAGTCAACAAAATGTGTTTTGAATGTGGGATTACTCACATGCATCCAAATTGCTCGAAGAGTACAACTAGCGTCAACAATGCCATAGTACCCATTGTACCCTCCTTAAGTCTCTTTGTGGTACAAATGATAAAAGATGTGGGTGTGGTCCCCATTCCTATCAATGACAAACTAGGGCACAAGTTAAGCAAATCATAGTTATTATTCTCAAAGCATCTCTAGCAACAAGCTTTGTCATTAGAAAGAAGAATGCAAAGAAGTGAGCGAAGCATGTTGTTCTCAAGATAAAGAGTGAAGGAGCAATGTCAAATCTCAGGGTTGCTTCAATGCTAAACAAGCTACATCTACTCCACATGAAAACGTGGATACCTCAATAAACATAGGTAAATATTCAGACCCAAAACACCAACTAAAGCCAATTAGCAAAGTCAACAATTGGGTGGAAGAGGCACATGCTAAAATTAGGAAAATTTATAGCTAAGAAAACCAATGGTAATTTGAAGCCACATATTGGGGCTAGCACAACTCTCTTATCCTCGTCAATTGGTCCTCATGCTTTTGAAAGACCAAATCTAGTAACCTTGAAGCATAACAACATACTTAGATACTTCCAAGGAAGTTTCGATATCAAGAACTAGACCCAAGAGTTTTGATTACATATTGGCCTCTACTAGTATCTCCATATCATTCGATATGCAATTCAAAAGACAATCCGACCATTTAGAAAATATTCAAGACCTAGATTTATGGAACTAATGAGGTCTAGACTATCTTGGAAAATTGAAAAAATCTTATATACAACTCCCTCCCTATCCCTATACTTCATGCTTTAGGAGTTGCCATTTTTTGGGAGGGGGTGCTAAAAAACATATAATCCTACTTGTGGAAGGCCTCAACAACTCTATGAGAAGAGAAATTATAGATACATGAGCAAGTGTCAGTATTGTGAATCGAGAGATGCTTAAGATGTGGGAAAACACTCCAATTGCACCTACACATTTTAATTTTGCGATTGCTCTAATGGTCCTAATGTATGCCCCCTAGGAGTGTTGAAGGAATAATTGGTGAAGATCAATAGTGTCAAGTTCTTTGTAACATTTGTGGTCATGAAGGGAGTTGATTGTGACCCATCACTCAATTATCTTGAGAGAGAAGAAATGGGGGGATGTGAGGTAGAAGGTATGGAGTGCAAGACATTTGAGAGAAAAAAGAAGCACAAGAGTTTATGTAGGTACAAAATGAATGGTACCCTTGTTCTTTGTTATTCTCACTTATATATGACTATACAATATGTACATATACAAGGGGTATCTCGTCGGCTATAGGCCATTGTTCTTTACCCAAAAAACCTCCCACTTAAAGTCCAATTAGCCTTTAAGAGAGTATAAAAAGAAAGTGAATATAGGCACAAAATGAATGGTATCCTTATTATTTGTTATTCTCACTTATATATGACTATATAGTTTGTGCATATATAAGGGCTGCCTCCTAGCTATAGGCTATTGGTCTTTATTCCAAAAACCTCCCATTCAAAGCCCAATGCATCCTTATGAGAGTATTAAAAAAAGTTAAGATAGTATCCAATGCTTGTTAGCACTCTCTGCCATGTGCAAGGTGCTCATTAGAAGGCAAACTCTTTTGTGAGAAGATTTGCATGGTTAACCCATATAGATCTTAACAAGATCAATGTGCTTTTCCTTAATAACCTCCTTGATGAAGTGATATTTCACCTCAATGTGCTTTTTCTTTGTATAAAAGACAAGGTTTTGTGCCAAATTGAATGGACTCTCACTATCACAATGCAATGTAGGCATCTCCTCTACAATATCCAAGTCTCTCACTAAATGAGTAAGCCATATATAGCTTCCTTGCAAGTCTCAAATGAAAGTGAAGAAAAAACATGTAGTAGATCCCCTAGCATCTAGACTTCCTACAAATTTAGTATCTCCATATGGAAGAACAAATGCATGCTTTCTTCCAAAGCATATGCACAAAGATCTAGTACTGTTCGAGTATCTCATGATGCTCGTTACTACCTCCCAATGCTTCTTGCTAGGGTTTTCCATACATTTTCTTACTACTCTTAGAGCATAGGAAATGTCTAGACATATAGAAAACAATGCATACATCAAGTTATCAACTAAGGATTCTTAAGAAACTTTTGCCATTTTAGCCTTGTGCTAATCTAGCTTTGGGTTTTCCTTCTAGCTAAGTTTCAAATATGGAGGCAATGGAACATTGATACCTTCACCCTATCCATATTCAAATGCAATACCTTCTCAATATATTTCTTCTAAGACAAGTATAGTACTTTTTTGTCTTGACCTCACATAATGATGCATACTAAGCATGTGACTAGCATTTATGAAGTCCTTTATGTCAAATATTTTTGGTAGTATATTCTTTAAAGCATCCACATCCATGATTGACTTCCAAAGAATTAGCATCTCATCCACATAAAGAATCAATCTCCTAAGGCTACCATTCCTAGCCTTCTTGGTGTATAGACAGTAAATCAGTCTCACTCCAAGTGAACCCTTGAGAATGCATAAAGGCATCAAACTTATGTTACCACTCTCTAGGTGTGTGTTTTAAGACATATAAACTCTTATGCAACTTTGGCACCAACTTCTCCTTGCCTTTCACAACAAATACCTTAGGCTTTTGCATCATGTAAATATCCTCATCAAGTCATCCCTTGAAAGAAAGTAGTCTTTACATAAATGTGAACCACCTCCATATCCTCTCTGGCAAACCAAGATAAGTATTGTGTGAAAAGTGCATGGTAAACATATAAAAGTAGTAACAAAATGAAATATCTAGTGTCTCTCAAAGAAAAAACCTCCCCTTTAGCATGGTACCAGTCCACATGATATGTAAATTGATATTCTCATAATATGTGATTGTCATGTTTACCTATCGAGGACAAATCTATCAATTTGAGTCACATCCATTAGGAAAGCATCAACATATGTTTGATATTGGAACCCTACAATACTTATTTTGAGTAATATATTTTTAATAATCATACATGACTACCTTCATCAAGAAAGCGACCAACAAAGTACATGAATTTCAAGTTGTTGATATAAGACTACTTGACTCTACTACTGAACAAGTGATAGGTCACCTCTCTCAAGTCTCTCAATTGTGAGATGACTTCATAACAAAGGAGGTGGTGGGTGCCATATAGAGCTTTGAAACATTTTTTCTTTATAGATCTATGGAGGTGCTTGGTTGTGCCATACGCCCTTTACCTCTCTTGTCAATAGTGCCAGCCTCCTAGAGGAGTAGTAGTGGCTTTGGTGGTAGCTTGAATATCTTTTGCATTACCTTGAGTACCTTGGGTGGCTTTTGTAGAACCCTTGGTAGCTTCAATGGCCAAAGTACTTCCTTCTACACCTTTATTGTCCTTAGTTGTTTGCTCCTCTATAGTAGTGGGTGTGGTAAGTGAATCATGAGCATCAACTTCCTCTATGAACCTTACAAGCATTATTTAACCCTTAGACTCCCATGAGTATAAAATATATCTTTACATAAGTGACAAGATGCTTTATATGGGTTAAAGTGCTTACTCTCATGCAGATCTTTCTCTTTCTTTGGGACAACTCCTACAGGGTAATTGAGCCACCAAGGGCAAACATTTTTCTCCCATACCATCAATATCCTCTCTTGTAAGTGGAGAATACATAGTATTCTTATCACAGATATCAATCCACTTTCTTGTGAATTTTGGAGGTACATCCAACCTCTTCTCTTCACACATTGTAGTATCCATATATAGCATTCTCAACATAAATCATGAAAATAAATGCATGCAATATCCTATATAGAAACTTAGGTAAAGTCTACTTAGTACAAGGGACCAATTTCCAATTAATAAACCAACCACCCAACCTTGGGCTTCCACGTTGAGTTAAAGACAAAGAAATGAACAACATATATAGACTTCCACGTGCCATTCCATCTAGTTCAAAATGACCAAAGCAATTACCATAACGGAGGACATGAGCGCATAACCATAATAAGAAACCAAGCATCCTCACTTGGGCTTCCACTTAAAATTTAAGGTGAAGAGTTTAGAACTAATTCTCTTTTCATCACAATCATTGTTTTGAAGTTTAAAATAGAGTAATAGTTTAGACAAAAACTTGTAAATCACACATTTGGCTAAAAACAGAAGCTTTGGCATCTTTTGTGCAACATTCAAAGACTTCACCCCATCCAAGTGATGTAAAAAACCCTACACACATTTTACAAACACTTAACACTGGCACATACACAATTTAAGAAACACTTAATAAAGCAATATGAATGTATTGCATTGAGCCAACCTGCATGACATGATTATTCAAGTTAAGCTTGAAGAACTCTTCAAACGAATCCAATAGTTGTGGACCTTCTACTTGTATCCTTTGGATGTGAAGCAGTGCCTCTCAACGTAAGTGAGCCCAATGTCTCTTTTTTCATGTAAATTCGAAAGAGCTTGTGATCAGTGAAATGAGGGCATTGAGGGACTTTGAACTTTGTAAGACCTCACAAGATGCAACAATATTTTTTCCCTACAATGCACAACAACATACACAAATAGGAAGTATTGAAGGAGAAAGAAATCCACACACAATTTGCATTATGTATACAAATTACCTCTCTAGAGAGTTTTTGGATCTTGTAAGACACTACAACTTGTCTCTCATTATCTTGAGTATGCTTGCATCATCCCACTTCAAGCCAAGTAACAACTTGAAGAACTCATTTCCATTTTGGGGATTGCAAATGGATAGGTACTTGTAACCCCTATCTTTGAGATTCTTCTCTTCCACTCTTGTAGCCTTCTCTAAACGTCATCTACATATGCACATATTATCACATATGAGTGCACCCACTCTCACAAAAACAAGAGGTTTCATACACAAAATCATCTTTGTCTTTTCACCTCTCTAGTTTAGGAGATCAACTACACTCATCCCAATCCCCCTTCAATATCTCAATGAATGAAGATGTTGGAGAAAGAAAAATAGATTCTCGCACTAGGCCCATTGCTAGGGCACCTCACGATATCGTGATACCACACATTCACACCCAAAAAATCTAGGTTGCAAAGTTGGAATAAGGCGGTGTCATTCTTATGTATTTTTCCAATTCCTTACTATTTGATTTTACTCTTCTAATAGCTTAATAAGAGGAGAAGTAAGGTGGTTCCATGTTGTGATCTAGAATAGGATTTTTTTGGAGAGCTAGAGAAGGTGAGTATGTTCAAAAATCATTTAGGATGTGAGGAACAAGTTGAGAAAAAGGCGCTTTGAGATGTTGGCCAATATCCTTAGTATTCAAAGGATTTCTTGGATACTTGAAATAGCAATTGTAGGACAAGAAAGATGTAGTCTACAACAAGTGTATTGACTAAATAAGAGAAGAAGACCCTGATTGTCTTTTTGAGAGGGGTTGCAATGCATGGACCACCACCAAAAGAGTTTGTTCATGGTGCCTTAAGAATAACAACTGCAATTAAGGGCCACACAATTGGAATGAAGAGAAATGACACTCTTCATCAACCTTGTGCTCATGAAGAAAGAGTTTTGCAAACCAATGATGAGAACCACTTGAAGGCATCTATTGACTAAGAAGACATGGTGACTAAGATCTTATCTGACTAGTAAAAGCTATTCAAGTTCTCTCCTCTTTAACACTTCTTTCTCTTACCAAATTTTAAGAGATATCATCATACCACCTTTCCCCTTTGTGAATAAGAGAAAGATTTACTCTTATTAGAATGGGCTCATGAGTTATTTTTGAAGAAAATATGTTTTGATTTAGTGTCCCTAAAAGATCCATATACTTATAAATAAAAAACCACCATGTTATTGAAAGATAGAACAAAGGATGTAGTAGAAGATATGACAAAAGCTGTATGCTCCAGAAGCTCTAGGAAGAGATGTTCAGAATCCCATATGCACAGTGAGGAGAATGGTACTATCCAAAAATCTATAAAGGCATGTACTTGATTGACACTCATAACAAGGAAATGGAACTATCAGTTTGACTCATTGTCAGTGTCATTGTCCATCTTACACAAGAATGTGTTTATGAGTCCAAGCTAATCTATCTTTGAACCCAATTCACTTGTGTAATAGTTAGTCTATTTAAGTCTATGTCATCATGAGTTGTACATTCATCTTCCATCCTCCATAGCTTCTACCATGCTCTAGATCTCCTGTTTCTCAATATGATATTAGAGCGCAGCTAAGCATGGCATTGCTTCTCTGGTCTCTTCTCACTCTTAGTCCCTGTCCAGCTTAGTCCAAGCTCAGATTGAGTAACTAATTTCATCTCCTCACTTGAATCACACTTTACCTCTCAACTTCATGACTATCTACCATATCTACTGACCTTGAAGGAGTCAATGTGAGCAAACTAGACCATCTTATCTCTTGCTTCCTTCAAGAGATTTGTTCTCTAGCTTGAGACGCTTCTTCCCATAGCATAAGAGGTCGACATTGCACCCTATAGGACCTGTCATCATAAAAACACCCAAATCCGGTGTAGATTTTGCTAGCAATAGTTCAACCTGATCAAGCGCACAACACGAGGCATGATTCTCCAAGCAGTTGTGGGGAATTTGAAGGCCCCCAAGTGGTCAATCTTAGGCTAGAAGGGCTCCCCAAAATTCTCTCTCTATTGGTTACAATTTGTGAAACCCTAACTATCATATCTATGGGCAGTCATAGCCAAAGCTTTAAAGCTTGATTTTTTCATAGTGTCTTCTCATTGAAATTATCAACTGTGATTTTAATTGATGATTCATCATCTTTGAAGACCGTTTTAGATCTAGAAGTGCCCAAGAAAGCACAAAAGTTAGCCATAAAGTTAATGGGAAGCCGACACACAAGAGGCATAAACAATGAAACTAGTACTTGTAAGCATTAAGTACAACTCTTAATCATTTTTCTATTGGACCTTAATTAGAATTGAAATTTAATATGAAAAGAGAATCATTTAAGCATGGTTTAAGGTGCCTTGTTCAACCAAGGATTTAAAAAAAAAGGGATTAGACACTGCCTTTGAGCAAGATTGCCAATTAGTAAGACCTTCCCATGATTTTGAAAAAGGAGATGTTTTATTTGCACCATGCACAAGTGTCTAAACTTGAAAGAAAATCCAATGCCAATGTAATGCCAAGCCATGTATTCCAACAACCCAAAGAGCTATCCATAGAAAAATGTATTCATATTATATGTCTAAAGCACTGCAATGCTCATGATAAGCCAATAGCCAATTCTATATATCCCAAGATCTATGTAACCATTCCACTCATGAATGTTAAGAAGGGTCTGACAAGCCAAGGCAATGTACCCATTTGTATACATCCCAAACTCACTGAACAAAAGGATTACATAAAGAAGATTGGAGCACAAGAAAAAGCACTAAGCATCAACCAAAAGAACGAAGAATAAGAGCATGAAGAAAAAGAAGTCAAAGAAGACAAAGAAGACCAACAAAAAAATGCCAGAAGATCGAAGATTGGAGCAAACGACCAAGAAAAAGATAACCACCAAAAGGAAGATGAAGAAATTGTTTCCACTGGTGATGACAAAGAACTTCCCATAGTGGGTTGTGTTTCCCTTAGTGGATCTAGAAAAAAACCTTGCCAAATGTGTAAAGTCTGAAGCTTTAACTTGACTAGACTGCCTACGAGCTAGTCTCTTGGGCCATGTTATCATGGGGGGGGGGGGGGGGGGCGGGGGGAGGAGCAAAAGCTAGCAAGTGTAGGGACTCATCATTTGAGGGAGGGTGTTGAAAGATAGAACAAATGATGTGGTAGAAGACATGACAAAAGCTGTATGCTCTAGAAGCTCTAGGAAGAGATGTTTAGAATCCCATATGCATAGTGAGGAGAATGATACTATCCAAAAAGCTATAAAGGCATGTGTTGAGAGTGGAAAAAGACTGAATTTTTGACTGATTTTTGTTGTTTTTGAGGACTGAATGATTGATTTTTGATGGATTTAGAGTGATGTATAGTTGTTAATGAAAATATTTGAGAGTGTTTTAAATGATATTGATTATGTTTTGGAAGTTCATGATGATTCTCAGTGGAGATATGAAGCTCTATGAGGTTCTGTTGAGCTTCTGATTGGTTCTGTATACATTCTGTATAGCTTATATTTTGTTCTGATTGTATTCTGTATGAAGCATGGATTGATGATTGATGAAGATTGAGATCTTTTGAAAGTTCATTGAATAGTTTTTGATAGTTTGAAATGGTTTGAGTATGAGTTATGAGGTTTTGATGACCTTCTGTAGAACCTCTGTAGAGCCTCTGTCTCTGCTCTGTCTCTGCTCTGTCTTTGTACTGTAATTGTATTGTAGCTGCTCTAGTACTGTATTGTAACTGTTCTGTAGACCTTCTGTAAGAGTTCTGTAGAATGTATGTGTGACTTTTAGAAAGTTTATAACCTTTGGAAAGGATGAATCTAAGTTCAAAAGAGCTAAACCAAGTGGAAGAAGCAGCTGCTGAAGACTGAAGAGAAGACTAAGTGACAGTGATAGTAGTGAGCTATGAAAAGACACTGTAGTGGCTCTGGTGACTCTCATATCAGACATACCTCTTGGGAGGTGCATCCATGACCTACGAAGGATTATTGAGGGTTATTATGAGAGCATTGTAGTGAGGAGATGATATACTATTGATGGAGAGAGAGAGAGAGAGAGAGAGAGAGAGAGAGAGAGCCAGAGATAGCCAATTCTATCAAAACAGTGTAACTGTATATGAGAGATTGAGAGAGAGAACTATGAAGACATTGAAGATGAATAATATGTGATTGATTTCCATTCAAAGATGGTGTATTTCTTTGTTTTATTTGTTATATTGATGGATTCTATGAAGATGTTGAAGATTATGGTTGATTCTTTCAAATCCGTGGGAGATATCTACTATGATGCTGCGTGAAGATTTGTTGTTTTCTTTGTTTTGATTATCAAAAGAATGAAATAAAAGCTTGTTGATGTTACAAGATAGATTTTCTTGCAAGACAATTCCCTTTTCCTTGGTGTTCCTTTGGGGCTCCATGTTTTTGGTGCGTAGTCGGGGAAGCTTGCCATCAACAAGCACCAGAAGAGGCTTAAAATGAAGGAAATGACATTGCCAAGAAGAGGAGAATTCAATGGATGTTTGTAAAGTTCCTTCTTCCACTGAAGAGTTGGAATTTCTCATTATCAAAGTCACTTTCCACAAGAAATTCATACCACAATGGCAGAAACATATCACCATCATGATGCATGCTCTATGTGGTGGACTGTTTCCTCTTCCTGTTGAAGCAACATAAACTTGCATCTTGGTGGCAAACTATTTGGGAACAAACTGAAGAGTAGAAACAGAGAGAATGACCATCCATGGAAGATTTGGCATTCATTGAGAAGTTTCCAGACATCATTAAGTGGGAGATTGTAAAGAAGCTTCAAGAGTCTTAGTCTGTAGAGGTTCACGAAAACAAAATGGAAAAGAGTTGGAATTTGTTCGTGGATGAGCAATAGCAATATACATGGGATGCTTGGTGCACTGATAATCTTTTGTTTGTCCAATTAGCAACCCACTGGAAGTTGGTAGACAGAGTTTTTTTCACAACATACAGTGTTGAAACCCTCAGAAGCTGGCATTATTATAATGAGGCAACAACAATCCTAAGAAGAATGAGTTTTGATACTTTCAGAATAGAATATCTCCCCCTCTATAGTGGTTTGTAAGCTAAATTCAGAGATGTGGAAAAGAAGGAAGTAGAGGAGATGTTGGCCAAAGAATCCATCAGATATTGAAGCCCTCTATGATACTATCTTGTTGAGTCCAGAACAACTGGTTGAAGCCAACCCCTAATGAATGATGCAATAAAGAGGCAAGCGTTAGAACGAGTCTAGAGGTATGTGAGAAGAGAGAAGGCAAAAATCAAAGTTGAGAACGAGCTTGCAGCAGAAGCCTCCTTTGACGCCCTAAAAGCACTCTTTACAGAAGTCCCCATGGTGACTCAAGCTCCCCTTCCTAGTCAGATTCGTCCTGGAAATATTGATGGGGTGATAGGCCAGCAAATGTAGTCCCATTGCTAGTCTTTAAGGTAGAGTACAATGAGGACCCTGATCTTCATGTAGCAGAATTCATGGTAGCATATGTGGGTAACAATGCCAGAACCCCTGAGCATTGGTTAGTAATATTCCCCGCAACTTTCAAGGGCGCGGTGTTTCAGTGGTATGAGAGACAAGCATCAGGAATTTTTGGCACATGGGACGACCTGAAGTTGGCCTTCCTCACTAAATTCAGGCGTGAAGGTTTTGAAGAGCGGATGCGAGAGGAGTTTATGAACCTAAGTCAATCCTCTGGAGAAAGAGTAGAAGCTTATGTCTCGCGAATGGAATCCATCCTGAAGAGATGGACTAACCATCATTTGGATGAAGGAATCAAAAAAGAAGTGTTTCTCAAGGGGCCTACAACCAGAAGTTCACAAGTTTGTGGAATTGAGAAGACTAGTCAATCTACAAGCTGCAGTGGAAGGTGCAAGATTGTATGACGAAGTTGAAGCAAGGCTGTCAATGACTCCAGGAAGAGGAGTCTTACCTCCTCCCATACCTAGAATGGTATACCCACCAAATGCAGTCCCAGGGACAGTTCCCTACCCCTATCCCCAGATGCAAATAGTGCCGCAGTATAATGCACCTAATCCAGTGTGGTCACCGTAGACGATAGTGCCTCAAATGACGGTTCAACCACAACAACAGTGGCCTCAAACATTCCCTCCAATGGCGACTCAACAATAGTGGAATTCTACCAACTGGAATCAACAACCCCAAGTCTCAACAGGAGCTCTGAATCAGAGTCAGAACAGAGGACCTTTTGGATCTACCCAACTAGTTTATGCAGTAATTACAGATGCTTCCCAAAACCCTACTACAATTACTTCAGGAGGTGAAAATCTAAAGGACTACTTATCCAACTCAGTTTCAAGTATCAAGAAAGAGCTTCTGCATGTGATTACAGAGCAGCTACAGACACTGAAGGCGAATACCACCAATATATCCACTCCTACGGGAGCTAGAAGAGATGTGATGCGCTCTAATACATGGTGCGGAAAGTGTCATCAAGTGGGACATTTAGCCACTGAATGTACCTGAAAACCAAGCATTCCTGGAGCCTTCTGTTCCTATTGTTTGCGAAAGAACCATACAGAGGATATTTTCTCTTTGAAAGAGATGCATAAACGAAGACAGAAGGATGAAAATGCAGGATTCAACTTGCTAGAATCCAAATTGACAACACAAGATATTGGACCAAAGCCTAGGGAATTTGATCCTAATTTCGGTTCGAGGAGGTTTCCCTCTCAAAGTTACAGAGGACGATAGTCTGGCGGTGGTCAAAGATCAGAGGTGGAATGTTATAGGTGTGGAGAAAAGGGACATATCTCCCCAAATTGTCCAAACCCTAGACGATTTGTGGATTACAAGACCTTATGCAGCCGATGCAAAGGTGAAGGCCACACTGCAAAGGACTGTCCTCGTCCAGCCCCTATAAAGGCCAATGCCACTGATAGCCAACAGAAGGTACAAGAGCCTACCTCCAGTTTGGTAGAGTTGGAAGTTGCCGCTGTTACGCACACCAAGAAGAAGAAACCAGTGGTTCAGAATGAAAATAAATCTCCTGCCAAGACTGTAAAGTTCAACCTATCTACAAAGGGACAGGGCTGTACAGAATAGAATAGTATAGCACAGAGCACTACAGTGCCACAAAGAGTTGCAGAGACAGTCCCAGAGACAGGACTAGAGGCCCAGGAGATAGAAGATACAGAGGCACTTCCAAAAACAGAAGAAGTGCTGATGCAGCAATTGTTAGCAAAAAAAGGAAAAATGAAAATGGGTGTAGCCCCATTCCCCAGCCGGCTGGAGAAGCCTGTGGATCCTATCAAAGATTATGACTTGGTCAAAGATCTAGACACTTTTAAACCAAACTTAACATTCGGATAGTTGCTGATGCTATCTCTTAGTTGCCGAAAGAGATTCAAAAGCATCCTGACAAGAAGACGTGGACTAAGGATCACTCCTTCAATAGCAACCAAGACCAATAAGGCCCCAGAGCCTGTAAAAGAAGTAGATGTGGCTAATGCCTTCCTAGATCCTGGAACCCTAGAGATTAGTGTATGGATAGAAGGATGTTTCATTTCAGATGCATTGATTGATGGAGACTCATCAGTAAACATAATGATGGATGTGACAATGAAGGACTTAGGGTTGCAAGGAGTTCAACCTACACAATGGCTTATCAGATTGGCAGACCAACAAAACCGTTGAGCATCCTCCCATACGTAAAAACAAACCTTGTAGGAAGAGACTATTGGTTGACATATCTAGTGGTCAAACCAAATTCTTATGGAACCTCATATCCTCTGCTATTGGGAAGACCTTGGCTTTTTGAAGCAAGAGCCAGGACGGACTGGTTCAAAGGAACCCTAACCCTAGGCAGGAAGAGGACCTAACAAAGCGGTGCTAAAGCTGTATGCATCGCAAAAAGGCAATGGATCCACAACCATTGAAGTCATAACTGACTCCTCTAACGAGGTAACAGATGGTACATTAGGAGATGAAGAGGCTGTTAAGCAGATCTTTCCTAAGAAAACAGAGGCACAGTCCCTAATAGTGGGCATTGTAAGCCAACTGCCACGGGATATAAAATCAGTGTCCATGGGTGAATACCTCCTGCCTCAACTAGAACCAACTTTTGAAATCACATCTGAGAGTGAAATAGAAGCATGGATGTACTGTTCTCCTTGTTACATGACAGTCACAGAGACAGAGCAGAGATAGTACAGTTACAGAGCAGAGACAGTATAGAGGCAGAGCAGATACAGAGTGGATACAGAATAGAGACAAAGTGGATACAGAGAGAGTTACAAAGACAGTAATAGATACAGAGCTAGAAGCAGAGTCAGAAGTTGTGACAGAAGCAGAAGCAGTTGTAGAGGTAGAAGATCTGTTCTTCTCCTACAGAGCCTCTACAAAAGCAGAGATAGATCCTCCAGAGGAAAAGGATGAAAATGATGAGGAAGAAAATGAAGCAAGTTATGAAGGTGCAGATGAAGAATTTCCTCTGATAGGGGATGATCCTGTTGATGTCCCTACAGAGACCTCAGAGGCCGAAGATCTCAGGGTACTGGATGGAATGACTATGGTTCCATTTGGGTTGATCAATGGACCACAAAGTATGCATAATCTGTATAATCAATGGATTAAAAGCATAAAAATTAAGTTCACCAGTGGCTCTTGTCATCCTGATCGTTCAGTCCAGAGAAAAGATGATGATGATGCCCCTTGTCAACAGAAGCCAAAGCCCTCAGAGCCATGGCCTCTAGAAAGTCCATGCTATGTGACATTCATGGATGCATCCTCTGAAGATGAATCCCTAAGTCTAGAAGCAATCACCACTGACACAGAGGCAAACAAAGCTCTCATCCCCTTCCGGCAACCTAAACAGACGCCACGGGATATAAAATCTGTGTCCATGGGTGAATACCTCCTGCCTCAACTAGAACCAACTTTTGAAATCACATCTGAGAGTGAAATAGAAGCATGGATGTACTGTTCTCCCTGTTACATGACAGTCACAAAGACAGAGTAGAGATAGTACAGAGACAGTATAGTTACAGAGCAGAGACAGTACAAAGGCAGAGCAGATACAAAGTGGATATAGAACAGAGACAAAGCGGATATAGAGACAGTTACAGAGACAGTAACAGATACAGAGCCAGAAGCAGAGTCAGAAGCTGTGACAGAAGCAGAAGCAGTTGTAGAGGTAGAAGATCTGTTCTTCTCCTATAGAGCTTCTACAAAAGCAGAGATAGAGCCTCCAGAGGAAAAGGATGAAAATGATGAGGAGGAAAATGAAGCAGGTTACGAAAGTGCAGATGAAGAATTCCCTCTGATAGGGGATGATCCTGTTGATATCCCTACAAAGACCTCAGAGGCCGAAGATCTCAAGGTACTAGATGGAATGACTATGGTTCCATTTGGGTTGATCAATGGACCACAAACTATGCAGAATCTGTATAAGCAATGGATTAAAAGCATAAAAATTAAGTTCACCAGTGGCTCCTCTCACCCTGACCGTTCAGTCCAGAGAAAAGATGATGATGTCCCTTGTCAACAAAAGCCAAAGCCCTCAGAGCCACGACCTCTAGAAAGTCCATGCTATGTGACATTCTTAGATGCATCCTCTGAAGATGAATCCCTAAGTCCAGAAGCAATCATCACTGACACAGAGGCAAACAAAGCTCTGATCCCCTTTCAACAACCTAAACAGACAAATGAGTCATCTGTACAAAAGGAGGACACTGGTTCTAGTGGAACATCAGACGAGGATACTACTCTCTTGAAAGAGTCAGACCTCTATCCAGAAGCAATCAGTGGAATATTTATCCATGAAGTGGAAGGTGAAAGACAAGTAATGTTCTTGGATGTTGACGGTACTGAACGTCACCTGAAAGTGGGTCTCAATCTTCCAAAAGAAGAACTAGTAGTCCTGCGAGACCTACTAAAGGAGAACTTAGATGTGTTTGCTTGGTCCTATAAAGACCTAAAGGGGATTGATCCCATAGTATGCCAACATCACATTGACCTAGAGCTCGATGCCAAACCTGTAAGGCAAAGAAAAAGGCATATGAATCCTAATTACTCTACTCTGGTGAAGGCCGAATTATTGAAACTTCTTGAAGCAGAGTTCATCTATCCCATGGCTAACAGTGAATGGGTTTCGCCCATTGTGGTAGTACCTAAGAAGAACGGGAAACTCCGAATATGTGTCGACTTTCGAAAGCTCAATTTGAAGACGAAGAAGGATCATTTCCCTATTCCTTTTATAGACCAACTGTTGGACATAGTGGCAGGCCATGAGCTTTATTCCCTCTTGGATGGATTCAGTGGATATAACCAAGTCCAAATCGCAAAAAAGGACCAATCCAAAACAACCTTCACCACAGAATGGGGGACCTATGCCTACAGAGTGATGCCATTTGGGCTTTGTAATGCTCCTGCCACCTTCCAACAAGTAATGATGGCCACCTTCCAGAATCATCTACACGATTTCATTGAGGTGTATCTTGATGACTTTTGTGTCTATAGTTTGATCTGTGAGCACTGGGGACACCTAGAGCAATGTTTTGACAGATGTCGAGAGTATGGAATTTCTCTCAACCCTGACAAATGTGTCTTTGGCATCTCCTCAGGAATTCATTTGGGCCATATTGTCTCTGCACAAGGGATTGCAATAGACCCAGCAAAAATTGAGAAGATTGCCGCCTTAACAGCACCAACAAACCTCAAGCAATTGAGAGGATTTCTTGGCCATGTGGGCTACTACAGAAGATTTATTGCACATTTTGCAACTAAGGCCGCCCCTCTGCACAAGCTCCTAAGGAAAGAAGTTGATTTCCTTTGGACTGATGATTGTGAAGAGGCCTTTAATACCCTAAAATAGTGCCCGGTCCAAGCACCTATTTTACAATCTCCTGATTGGACGAAGGAGTTCCAGGTGCACAGAGATGCATTAGTTGAAGGGCTAGGTGCTGTCCTATGTCAAAAGGGCCCCTCTAAATTAGATCAACCAATATATTATGCAAGCCGAAAGGTCACTGATAGGGAGCGGAACTATACAGTGACAGAGCTTGAGTGCTTGGCAATGGTGTTTGCACTGGAGAAGTTTCAACACTACCTATTGTCAATGCATTTCAAGTTCTACGTGGATCATGAAGCCCTGTCCTTTTTGATGAACAAAGCAGATGTTAAAGGACGACTGATGAGATGGTTTCTCCTATTCCAAGAGTTCGACTTTGAAGTGGTCACTAAGTCTGGCCGTTCCCATGTCCTAGCCGATCATCTATCACAGACCCCTCAAATAGAAGAAGAGGAACAGGATGATCTAGACCTTCCTGACGCTTCCTTGTTTCTAGTTGAAACATTTGCTCCCTACTATGCAAACATAGCCAATCTCCTAGCAACTCAACAGTATCCTCCTAGCATCTCAAGTCGTGAGAAGAAGAAGCTTCTGTTAGAATCAGCCCCCTACACTTTGTTAGGCGGTGCACTGTACAAGAGAGGAAAAGATGAAGTGCTGGAAAGATGTGTTGCAGGGGATAAAATCGGCATAATATTGAAAGCATGCCATGACAAACCATGTGGTGGGCACTTCGCAGGAGAAGCGACAGCCAGGAAGGCTCTATTAGCAAGATACTGGTGGCCAACCCTCCACAAGGATGCATATGATTACTGTAAGAGATGTGATGTTTGTCAGCCGAGTGGGGAAACCCACCAAAACAAGTGCCATGCCACTACAATCCATTCTTCTCCTAAAGCCATTCGAGAAGTGGGGGATTGATTTTGTGGGTCCCATTGATCCACCTACCAGACGGAAGCAGAACATATGCATCCTAGTATGTACGGATTATGTCACAAAGTGGTGTGAAGCTAAAGCCCTGAAGCGGGATGATGGTAGCAGTGTAGCCCTATTCATGTACAAGAATATTATCACCCATTTTGGCAGTCCCCTTGAGCTGGTAAGTGATAGAGGTATTCATTTCCTTAACAAAATCATGGAGGAGCTGACGAGACTGTATAAGATCCGCCATCATAAGTCCACTCCCTATTACCCCAGAGCCAATGGCCAAGTTGAAGTCACCAATCGCATCCTTTGCTCGATTTTGACAAGAACGATTGCTGCACATCGTCACGAATGGGACGATCGACTTACAGAGGCCCTCTGGGCGTACAAAACCTCTCATAAGGCAACAACATGACAGAGCCCTTTCCAGCTAGTGTATGGTATAGAAGCCATCTTCCCTGTTGAGGTAGAATTGCCCTCTTTGCGAGTGGCAGTTAAAGAATGTTTAGGAGATAATGAGTCACTACAATGTCATCTCTTGCACTTGGAATTCTTGAATGAGATATGACGGATGGCCCTACAGTGCATGGAAACTACTCAAGCGCGACGCAAGGCCTATCATGATAGTTTCATCAAGCACAAGGAGTTCAAAGAAGGCGATCTTGTCCTAGCCTATGATTCGAGATTTGGCAAGTTTCTTGGCAAGCTCCAACAATAGTGGATGGGCTTGTACAAGGTACTGGCCGTCAATCCTAACGGTTCTGTTCAGGTGTAGACCGTTGATGCCTGTGATGATCCTTTCCTGATCAATGGCTATCGCCTGAAAAAGTATTTCCCTCCCTGGGGATCTTGACAATCACAGTCGATCTACCCCTTTCCTTTTGGGCATTGCACTATCCTTCTTGGTGTGCTTCTAATAGCCATTATGATTCTCCTCATGAGGCAGTCTCGTTCTACTACCCCCTTGCAGAAACATCTCAACTTGACATTGTTCTCTTCTCGTCTGATCCAACAACGGTGGCGAGGTTAGTCCTGATATATGGTATTTCTACCATTCTCTTTCTTAATGAAAAAAAAACAAAAGGGAAAAAAAAAAGAGAAAAGCAAAAGAGAAAAGCAAAAGAGAAAAAAAAAACATTGTTATGGGAGAACATGAAGAAATTCCCTGTCATGACAAGCCTTGTTCCAAGAAAAGGTGGAAACACCCTTGGGCGAGAAGTTGACTGTGGAAAAGGTGGTAACACCCCGCAATTCAAGAGAGCTGATTCACTAGCAGAATCTTTCTAGCAAGTAATTTGAAGCCACCTCCCTTGGTGTGTTCTCTCTGCAATATCAGTCTGTCTACCCTTCTTAACAGACGACTCTTTTTACAAGTCATTGAAGTATGAGATTTGTTGGCTGCCTCCCTGGGTATGCCTCGTCCTCAAGATCTTGACGACAACAACAGCTGACATAATCTTCATCACCAACCCCTTGAGTGATGCGAGCTTTCATCCTAACAGGATGGGGATGTGAGTAAGGACTGTCCTCTGTATCTAACAAAGAGTGAGACAGAGGGTGGGGTGAGTGACCAGTCTTTCCCTTCAAATCAAATGAGAGGTGAGATGTGTGAATGGAGTGTTGCACATATGAGATGGGCCTCTCAATGCACAAAGCATGATTTCTTCTTGTGCACTGCACTATAAGGCTCCCTGGCCTTCCTTCTTGCACTGTATGCTAGCACAGGGCGGGATGCACAGTTGCACCATCAAATGCGCACAAGGCATACAACCTCTGCACAAGCGACTGTGAGGATTACATCAACGGGTTTCAGGATAGGGTTGCCCTCTGTATCTTTCAATAGAGCATGAGACAGAGGGTGGACTGACTGCGACTGGTGTTTCTTTAATCAATTACCGAGAGGTGAGGATTGAGGGACGTTACGACCTTTGGAGTCAGGTACGTTCTCATTTTCCTATGAACCCATGGGCTGGGTTTCTGCCATTAGCATAGGACACATCGCTCTGCTCTATACACTGCACTACAAGGCTCCCTGGCCTTTCTCCTTGCACCTATGCTAGAGGGGACGCACTGATGCACCATCAATTGTGCACCTTGGCATACTCTTTCTACACCATTCCTTTGTCGATTTCTAAACCGGGTGTGAGCTTTGGGTTTTCATCCTTATTTTCTCGAGTGATGTTAGTAATGGGGTGAAGTGACTGCTCTTTCAATCCATTTGAGTGATCGTGAGTTGAGTGTAATATCCCTCGCCATGTTAGATATGATCAATGTCCCACCCTCATTAGGTGCTACCAATGATCCATGGTGCTCAAAGTTGTAAGGCCCCCATTATGAGGAGAAGCCAAATGTGAGCCCGGACATTGGTTGAGTCCTGACTTGTATATCAGATGAGGTCTATGTGACCGGATGGAAAAAAGGTGACTGTTGTGGGTCTAATCTTTGGGTTAGAAGGAGTGGTTAAGCTGGTAGCAACTCGAGGCGCATTACATCAAGTTGTGGTGTAAGGGAGTTAAAAGGGGCCCCTTTTGTGGGGTCCCGAGGCCGTGGAAGCAGCCCCTGGTTAGGGGGATCCCAGGGGGGCCAACGGCCCCCTTGGTGCGCGCTGCCCCCAGCTCGATGGTAAAGGGAATATTCCCTGGCCGACTAGTGGAGGCTCATATGGTAGGTTGGTCAGTAGGTTGATCTAACGACCTTCGAGGGCTATAAAAGCTAAACCCCTTCGCAGCCATCTCTCACTCATCTTTCACCCAGTCAGAGTTGTTCCAGCTAGCCTTAAGCTCTTCACCTATCTTCTGTCTAGATCGCCATCTAAGCTTCACACAGTGGAAGCGCACGGGTGGACAGAGCCATATTTGTATTAGTTGTTTGGAGTTAAAGAATTTACTGATTCTCCTCTTATCTGTTGTGTACTCTCTATCTCTTTCTCAGATTCTGTTCGCTGCGCCGTGTAATATTTTACATGGTATCAGAGCCCAGGGGGCTCTAGAGATCGGAGAGTGTGCAAGAGGAAAAGGCTTCAACAGCAAAGAGAAACTATGTCGACTTCCAGAAGCGGTTCTAGCGCATCAGGAAGCGGTGCAGGAGGTGATGTTGCTGTACTGGCTATTCAAATACTGAGGATTCGTCCACCAACCTTCAGTGAAGGCAAGTTAGATGGTACAAACTACACCTTATGGAAGTTCAAAATTACAACTATCCTTGATTCTTATGAGCTTCTGGAGACTGTACTGGGGACTGACGCAGAACCATAGCCTACCCCCGACCCATCAAATCCTAGTGTGATGATTCCTCCGAATGCAGATCTTCTACGAGCTTGGAAACGAAGGAATGCAGATGCATTGTGTGCCTTATTTAAAGCTGTTCTGATAGTGTTCTGACTTTGATTCAACATACAACCAAAGCGTCAGAGGCTTGGAATGTACTAAGGAGTCAGTTTGAAACACGAAACCAAACGAGGATTCAAAACTTGGAGAATCAACTAGCAGCGGAGAAGTTTGCTGAAGGAGAGACGGTTGAAGCATTCATCACTCAGATTAAGAATTTGCGCGACCAGATGGCTGGCGCTGGGATACAAAAGACTAGCGAAGAGCTAGCTCGGAGGTGTCTTCAGATTTGTCCACAAAAGTTTGATGGACTAGTAACTGCCCTTAATACTCAGGTGAGATCTCAAGCTTTGACTTTTGAGGAGTTTTGTGCATTATTAATGGAGGAGGAGTTGGGGCTGAAAGCCCGAGAAGGAAGCAACAATGGAGATGCTGCATTCTCTGCCAATGCAAAAGGCAAAGGTGGTTCCTTCACCAAAAATGATGGTGACAAAAAGAAGAAGGGCAGAAAGAAGAAGTTTCAAGGAGAGTGCTTCTACTGCAAGAAGAAAGGACATGCAATTGCAGATTGTCGTGTCAAGAAGGCAGATGAAAAGAATGGTACCCTTAAAAGTAAAGGGAAAGAGACAGCCAATACGGCTGAAGCAGAGCTGGAATTATTCATGGCGACCATTGAGGAAGTGTGCTCTTCAGCACAAGAAGAATCTACCACTGACTCATGGGTGTTGGATAGTGGGGCCTCCCGTCACCAACAAGAAAGGTCTATACAGTTCTATGCAGCCTCTACAAGAATCCATCACTGTGACGGTTGGAAATGATGCTAAATGCCCTGCTGCGGGCACAGGTACTATTTCTTTTGTTGCTGCAAATGGTGAAGTCAAAAAGCTTTCAAATGTATTGTATGTTCCCGAAATCAGGAGAAATCTATTATCAGTTGTTGCCATAACTGATCTTGGTCATGAAGTGAGGTTCAAGAAGATAGGTGCAAAAATTATTGATAGTGCTGGCATAATTGTTGGCAAAGGAGAAAGAAGGAACAACTTGTATGAGCTAAGTGCTCTTACAACCACCGTTGGAGTGGGCACAAGTAAGCTTTGGCATGAAAGGTTTGGACACATTGGATTTGCAGTATTGAAGGAGATGCAAAAGCAAGGTATGGTTGCTCACCTACCTACAATAACTGAATTGAAGGAACCATGTGAAGCTTGTATGATGGGCAAGCAACAGAGAAAGGCATTTCCACAAGAAAGCAAGAATAAAGCACAGGCTCCTCTAGAGTTGGTGCATGCTGACTTGTGTGGTAAGATGCCTACACAGGCCTTGGGGGGATCTTCTTATTTTATGTTGATTGTCGATGACTACAGTAGAAAGATGTGGGTGTACTTCCTTTGTGATAAGGCTCAAGCTTTTTGTAAGTTTAAAGAATGGCTAATACTTGTTGAGAATGAAACAGGGAAAAGTGTGAAGAAATTTAGAACAGATGGTGGTGGTGAGTTCAACTCAAAGGAGTTTGAAGGCTTTTGCAAGAGCAAAGGGATCAAGCGTCAATTGACAATGCCTCACACACCTCAGCAGAACGGTGTTGTGGAACGCAGTAATCGCACCATTGTGGAGATGGCAAGATGCATGCTAAAGGGCAAGGGATTGCCTAACCATTTTTGGACTGAAGCTGTTAATACTGCAGTCTACATTCTAAATTGGAGCTATACAAAGGCTCTCAAGGGAAAAACACCTCATGAGGCTTACACTAGTAAGAAACCATCTGTCTCACATTTCAGAATTTTTGGATGTGAATGTTATGCACATGTTCCAGATGAGAAGAGAAACAAGTTACAACCAAAAAGCAGAAAATGTATCTTCTTGGGTTATAGTGATGAGCAGAAGGCTTACAAGTTATATGACCAAGAGGCAAAGAAGATCATCGCGAGTCGTGATGTGGTGTTCAAGGAGGAGCCGCATACAGTGGAGGAGGAGAAGGCAAGTTCTTCCACTTTATCATCAAGCGAAGAAGTAGTCCACTATGAACCTGTCCCGAGAGCTATCCCTATCCTTAAGGAGGAGGAAGCATCATCTTCAGATGATGAGGAAAAAGTTCACCAACCTGACATTACCCCACCGGAAAAGCCATTGCTGCACTGGGTGAAGCAGCTCTATGACCACAATAATCCTATGCATGCATCTGTTGAGGAGAAGGTAGATGGACCAAGGAGGTCTCAGAGAATAGAGGAGCAAAGGAGGGCTTCTGCTCACATAGTCAATATGGCCTTGATGGTTGAGATTATGAGAGAAGTAAAGGAGCCAACTAACTTAGAAGAAGCACTGGCAAATCCATCATGGAAGGCTGCTATGCAGGCGGAGTATGATAGCATAATGAAGAATGACACTTGGGAGCTAGTGGATCGACCAGCAAAGCGGAAGGTTATTGGCACCAAGTGGATCTGGAAGGTAAAGTACAAGGCTGATGGTACCTTAGAAAAATACAAAGCTAGACTAGTTGCCCAAGGATTTGCACAAGCTGAAGGGTTTGATTTTCAAGAGTCATTTGCCCCAACTGCAAGAATGACCACCATTCGCAAGGTACTTGCAGTGGCTGCCCACAAGAAGTGGCCAGTGTACCAAATGGATGTTAAGTCAGCGTTCTTAAATGGTGACCTCAAGGAGGAGGTGTACGTGACTCAGCCACCAGGGTTTGAGGCCCCCCATTCTGAGAACAAAGTGTGTAAGCTGAAGAAGGCATTGTATGGGCTAAAACAAGCCCCCAGAGCATGGTACCAGCAGATAGATAAGTTCTTTTTAAACCTAAACTTCAAAAGATGTGCCTCAGATGCTAACTTGTATGTTTACAGGGATGGTAAAAAGTCTGTAGTGATTGTCCTATATATGGACGACCTTCTTATTACAGATGACTATGAAGATATGATCAACCAAACTCGAAAGGCTTTGAGTTCTGAGTTTGAAATGACAGACTTAGGCTTGCTGCACTATTGTTTGGGGATTGAAGTCTGGCAAGAGCCATGAAAGATCTTCATCTCTCAGAAGAAGTATGCATGGGAGATCTTGAAGGCATTTGGTATGACCGAGTGCAAGGAGATAGCTACACCTATGGAGGTGAATGCAAAGTTATCTGTCGAGGATACATCAGCACTAGCAGACATTGGGAGGTATAGGAGGTTGGTTGGATCTACTTGTGTAACACTAGACCAGATATCAGTTTTGCTGTTGGTGTTTTGAGCAGGTTCTCAAACAAACCTCATGAGAGTCATTAGAAGGCTGGGATGCGGGTGCTTAGATACTTGAAGGAAACTCTTGACTATGGTATCACATACAATTTCGGAACTTCTCTTGTGGGAAACTGTGACTCAGATTGGGCAGGAGACATTGATTCCAGGAAGTTAGTTTTTGGTTATTGTTTCTCTTTGGGTTCAGGAATTTTCTCTTGGATTAGTAAGAAGCAACCAACAGTGGCATTGTCTTCTACCGAAGCAGAGTACAAGGCAGCTTGTTTTGCTACATGTGAAGCCGTATGGTTGAGAAGGATTCTATGGCATATGGGAGTGTAGGATGAAGAACCAACTGTGCTGAGATGTGACAATCAGAGTTGCATCGCCATTGCCAAAAATCCAATGTTTCATGCACACACCAAACATATAGAGATCCAGTATCACTATGTGCGTGATTTGATGGAGGATGGGATAGTGGAACTGGTCTACTATCCAACAGAGGAGAATGGAGCAGATAACTTCACCAAAGCACTTACGAAGGATATGCTTCAAGTTCATCTTCAGCGACTCAGCATTGGGCCGAGGAGATAGTTCACCTATGGGTGGACATTGAGGGGGGGTGTTAGATATGATCGATGCCCCACCCTCATTAGGTGCTACCAATGATCCGTGGTGCTCAAAGTTGTAAGGCCCCCATTATGAGGAGAAGCTAAATGTGAGCTCAGACATTGGTTGAGTCCTAACTTGTATATCAGATGAGATCTATGTGATCGGATGGCAAAAAGGTGATTGTTGTGGGTCTAATCTTTGGGTTAGACGGAGTGGTTAAGCTGGTAGCAACTCAAGGCGCATTGCATCGAGTTGTGGTGTAAGGGAGTTAAAAGGGGCCCCTATTGTGGGATCCGGGGGCCGCGGAAGCGGCCCCTGGTTGGGGGGTCCCAGGGGGGCCAGTGGCCCCCCTGGCAAGCATTGCCGCCAGTCCAATGGTAAAGGGAATATTCCCTGGAATATTCCCTCGCCGACTAGTGGAGGCTCATATGGTAGGTCAGCAGGCCGACCTAACGACCTTTGCGGGCTATAAAAGCTAAACCCCTTCGCAGCCATCTCTCACTCATCTTTCACCCAGTCAGAGTTGTTGTTCCAGCTAGCCTTAAGCTCTTCACCTATCTTCTGTCTAGATCGCCATGTAAACATCACACAGTGGAAGCGCACGGGTGGACAAAGCCATCTTCGTATCAGTTATTTGGAGTTAAAGAATTTACTGATTTTCCTCTTATCTGTTGTGTACTCTCTATCTCTTTCTCAGATTCTATTCGCCGTGTAATATTTTACACGCCATTGACGAATTTCCTATGATTACTTCAACCAGCTACCTCCCTGGGTGTTGTCGCATGGTCCTTGCCACAAAAGATGAAGGACGTGTGCTGTGAAAGCCGACGACGACACCAAATGCAACCTCGATAGTTGACATCCGTCCTTGGCAATATGGGTCAAGTTTTTCTAACCCTACAGGTCATGTTTTAAGTGTGGGGACATCGTGGTTAGTCTGATGTGAGGTACTAGGTTCTTGATGTTCGGTTTACCCTTCCTGTTAAGGTCTTAAGTGTGGGGACGCTATCGTGTTGCTGCGCATCCGAGTCGTATACACCTCCATTTCTTTTGTTGTGCATTTGTGTTAATTTCCGCGTGTGATTCATTGTTTGTGTGATGCATTTTAATAATCCGCATCCAATGTATATATTCCCTTAGTGCATGCGCATGATTTTGTTTGGATGCATGATGTGCGTGTATTAGAAAAATATGAAAAACTGATGCCAAAGGACATTATCCAGCTGATAATTTTAATGATGAACTCGAAGAAAAGTGCAGGATACCGTGGAATCAAAGGAAGTTTTATAGAAGCTGACATTTAAGCTATGAAGACAAAGGTGTAAATTCAGGAATATCATGTGTAATGGGCAGAGCTTAAGGAGTGTTGAACGGGTTCCCTTATCGAGATGAAGACTCTTGGAATGCACTTATTGCTGGGATTTGCAAGTATAGGGAAGTTCCCTTGGCTTGATGTTTGTTGGTATATTCTGGGGTAGTTTGCTGGTGGGATCCTTGGATGTGGCATAGGAACATCACTTTATGGAGTGAGTTTAAAGGATGCTTTGGTAAAACCAAATGTTTGGGGGATCCCTTGGTTTTTTTTTTCTGCACCGTTACAGAGAAAGAAAAGGGGAAAGAATAGAAAAAGCTATTCTTAGATTTGTCTAAGATTATCGAGTGGTGGCGGCAAAAATGGATGGGGGGAGAATTCGAATGGACGAAGGAGAATAGACTAATTCAGAGGAAGCTACTGCCCGTCAGGAACTGTGCCCGAGTCTGTTTTGGGGAAAAAGGCGCAAACGTGATGAACAATGGAGAGAAAAAGCAGGCGCAGGAGGCTAAGCTGAAGAGCACAGCAAATAGAAAGATTATATTGAAGAGAGCTGAACAATATATCAAAGAGTACAAACAGCAGGAGGAGGATTAGAATGTCCTGAAGATGGGTGCTCTACTGTGCAAACGTCAGATGCACCTGATTTTTCTTTGGATATTAATTCAAAAAGGAAGCTGTAATGATCAGGCATATCTTAAGGAGGATCTCATCAGACTGAAACGAGAAGCCAAGCTAAGGGGGGGAAGGAAGCTGTAGATTGCGCTTTTTGATGGACATTATACAGGGGAAAAAGGAAATAGTGAACCGGAACCTGGATCGAGATCTCTTCTACTGAAACGATTTTCTGATGATTATTCTCCATTTTTATCCTTCACTTCAGAAGCGTGAGGTCGAAAGCAAAGGTGAGAGCGTGCTGGAAGGACATATTCAGAGGCAGAACGTAAGAAAGTGTTGCTTCGACATGGACAGGAGTTACTGGTGTCATATGTGGATATCAAGCTCTCAATGTTAAAGAAATGAAGATGAAGAGAAGGACGACTCAATTTCTCGTCTGTGGCTACGCTGTTGCATCTGCATCATCTCACTGTACAGGCTCGGTATTCACACGAACTAATCATAGATCCATCAGGCTAGATTAACGAGAGGTCTTGCTTTTCGGAATTGTAAAGATCTCTTACTGTCGCGGGGATTTATTGATGCACAAAATCCGTTCGGTTTCCTATAGCACTGCTTTTTAATTTTTGCATCAAAGGGTAGCACATAAAGAGTTGGCGTCCTCGAGCTCTCCCCCGCACGTTCGGCTTCTCCATCCCTACAAGAAGTCCCATGACTAGACCGTCCTGGCTGCAGTGCATGCCTTCATTCAGTCAGCCTTGAACTTTGGTAGAAGGAGAGAAAACAAAAATGTTGCTGCTTGCGCTGCTATGGAAGATGTCTTACGCCAACTGAAATGGCAGCACAACTGATGTCTTAATTGGAAGGAAGGCACTTCAAAGTGGATCAGGAAAAAGTACACTAGTATGCACATTGGATCATGCTCTTTTGAGAAGAGGAGTCATTTGAATTGCAAGTGTGATCTCTCCATACAGAAAAGACAGGGATGCATGCCGCCAACTTGTAAAAGAGGACGAGTTCATTGAGGTATATAGGAATTTCCCCTTAAATCTTTGTGAGGAAAGGGATCCAAAAGGTCTATACAAGCTGACAAAGTGCTATGTTCGGCGTTCTGACAATGAGTTGGAGAAGGAGCTAATTTTTTTGAAGAATGGAGATGTTGTCTGTGATAAGAGGCAGAAATGCAGGATTTATGAAAACGATTTGTACCAATGCTGAATATCCTCTGCTTGGTTGTTTTTTTGTCCCTGATATGAGGCAAACAGTGGCTATGAGTGTCTTCAAGAGGTTATGCTGGAAAACAGAGAATAATTATTCTTATGCATACACAATCTCAGTTGAGAACCCTTGATACTCAAAAACAGGAGTTGGATTGCTGAAAGCTTTTGCTGGTCTGATTATAGAATGTTCATGCTGATGTGATCCAAATTTGATAGAAATCTCTGAAAGCATCTGAAATCAGACATGTGGAACAACAAAAGGTTCTCTGCACTAAAGGACATGCTTGATTGGATTATTAGTGCCATTATTCCGTTCAATGTAAAAGACATTATACATCTGAATGTAAACAGTTTAAGAGTTACTTCCACCTAGATGCAATGCTGACTAAGAGAAACTTCAGATTTTTCTGTACATGAGTTTCCTGTAACTCACTTGACAAGGAATATAGTGAACTTTGGCATCAAATATTTGAGTTTTTCTTGTTAGCCTCATTTCTTGCTGTATCTTGAACCCCGTGTTCTGCAGCCTTTGCGTGAACTCTCTGACATTTCTGGTGAACCCGACGTGAAAGTGCTGCGTCATCAGCAAGATGGGAGACTCGCAAGAAGAGATGACAGATGATAATGCCATGAAGAACCTATTTCAGTCATTTACCATGTATATGCAGCAGCAAGCTCATGCAAAACGTGACAGTGATGCTATGGATGCTTTGAAAGCTGTCCAACAGGAGATGAAGCAGTTTAATGGCTAGCAAGTGTCAACTTACCTGCATTTGTATGAAGAAAAGATGAAGTTTTTTGGGGTTTCTCAAGATGTTTGGAGCCGCTACTTCTTGCGGATCGTGGTGCGCGCTCTTGAAGGTCGAATTGCATAAATTCAAGAGGCACATGCAGGTTGGGCTGAATTTAAAAAGGCATTAAAAGATGAATATTTCCTGGAGGATACAGGTCTTATGAATCGCAGGAATTTTTTAGCATGGGTTTCTATGCCTAATAAGGGACTTTCTGTTACCGCTCTTCTGCGAGAGTTTGAAAGCCGTTATGATCAGTTGGATGGGACTGAACAACAAGCTTTGGAGATGCAGAAAGTGGAGTTATTTTTGCAAGCTGCAGATGCTGATTTACAGGAAAAGTTGGATGATCTTTTGGAAGATCAAGCTACTGATTCAGGTTTAAAGAGTGAGTGGAGACATGTCATTGATGCTGTGAATGCTCTTGTCAAGAAGCAGCGCAGGAGAGTAAGATTGCATCGAAATACAGGATCAGTTCCTAAAAAATCTTTGGAGACTTCTTCTTCTACCCCTGCTGCAACTTCTTTGCCTAAGCCTACTCCAACTGTTGTGAATCCACCAGTTCCTTCTGCTCCAGTGCCCTTATCTGTAGATGATGTTATTAAAGGCTTGGCGGATTTGACAATTGAAGCAGTCAAAGCTGAAGTTGGTAAGTTAAAGGAGCAACTTATGTCAGTACCTGCTGTAGCACCTGCTCCAGTGACTGCGTTTCCAGCTGGTCAAAGGAAAGGGCGACGATGTATTTGGTGTGATAGTACAGAGCACCAACACTGCAGAGATTGTGATGCTTTTCAGGAAGCACGTAAGAAGAATGTAGTGTTCTGGGGACAAGATGGGAAGATATGGCTGACAGAGACTGGCGCTCCTCTTGACATGAACTTTGGTAAGGGAGGTATGAAGAAGCTTGTTGATGATATGGCTGCGCGATCAGCTTATGTGAGTGTTAGAGGAGATGCTTCAGCTTTTGGAGTCCAGCTTGAGCAGAAATCTGATGGAGACTCTGCTTTATGGTCTTCTGCCTTGGAGATAGCGAGAAGAGGGAAAGTTCAAACTTCTACTATGACTTGTGTGGGCTCTAGCATCCGAGGAGAAACAGGATGGGATTCTCCTGTTGACAGGTATTCTATTTTTGCTTATATGGCTAAAACGCAGGGTTTAGATGCCATGGTTGAGGAAAAGAGAAGAAGAGATGAGGAGGGTCCTAGCTCCTCCAAAAAGACTAGAGGGGGTGACTTTGTTTCACCACCTGTTACAGCTCCACCTATGCCAAATTCTCCAGCTCAAACAGGTTCTGATCAACCAATGGGAGACAAGCAAAAAGAAAAGAGGCAACCAAGAAAAGAGCCAGGATTCAAGCTCTTGTCAGACCTTGATATGCAAACGGATATGAGTAAGATTTTTCATGAAAGAATTTTGAATAGTGAAGTCACTTTTACTGTTGGAGAGGCTCTTGGGATTGCTAGAAAAGAAATACAGGATCAAATGCAGGATCTTTTGCGGAGGAAACGACATGCGATGGAAGGACCTGCTTTACAGGGATTGTGGCATGGAGTTCTTGGGGAAGAGCATGATGATGCAGTGATGGTTGAGAATGCTTCTGTTAATCCGCAATCGGAGAAAATAGTGCAGCCTATGCAATATGAAGATGATGAGACCCCTATTCTCATTCCTCGCAGCCATTTTTCACGAAGTCATTGGGCTAGAGCAACCACTGAGACAGTGGTAAGGATTGGAGAGAAACAAATTCCCTTGATTGCTTTAGTTGATCATGGCTCTGAGATTAATCTTATTGCTCGAGGTGTTTATGAGAGTGGCAAGTGGCCTATGGATGCAGAGCATGGCTGGCGCATGAGAGCCGCCAATAATACTTCTGGTGATATGTATGCTACTTGTCCGAGTATCAGAATTTCTATTGGTAATGTTGAAGAGGATTGTCATTGCTTTGTTCAGGATTCATGCTCTTATCCGATTATTCTTGGACAGCCTTTCATTACAGAAGCAAGAATGGAAACAAAAGTGATGGATGATGGGTCAGCTTATGCGCGGATACGCAGTAAAGATGGTATGCGAGCTGTTCAGTTTATGATTGTTGGGGTAAATCATCCGAGGAACAGGGACTCCTTGCGTGAGGCACCACTACCTGCGAAGGAGTTGGATTTTCATTAGGTACCGCTGTCTTGCAAGACGCCAGTGGTACGGAGCGGAGAAAAGAGGAGATCTCGCCTCCTGGCAGCCAGTCTTTCTCCAATAACTTTGTTGGGTTTACTTCAGATAGTTCAGTAAGTTATCAGAAAATTTCAGATTTGCCTAGAGCTGCCAGGCAGTACATTGGTCGTAAGGAGAAAGAGTTGAAGAATGCAGGTATCTTGCAAGCAGAAGAGCATGTGGATGGATTGTATGAAGGGATGTCTTATGCAGATACATTGTTTGAGATAAGAGCAATGCTGAAAACTGATGTATGCAAGGGTTCAAAGATCATACCTGTGCAAACCTTGGATATGTTTCAGGAAATTTCTGGTTTTATGCTGCAAACAGAGTTAGAGGCTGAGAAAACTCAGCAAACTGAATTTATGGCTGATCTTGATCAGCTAATAGAATTGCAGAGGGATGAATTCATTCAGCCAACAGAGTTGAATGCAGAAAAATTTCTGCATACAGAGTTTCAAGATGCATCTATGCAGTCCATAGAGCCGAGGGCTGAATTCATTCAGCCAACAGAGTTGAACGTAGAAAAATTTCTGCATACAGAGTTTCAGACTGCACCCATGCAGTCCATAGAGCTAAAGGCTGAAATTTTTCAGCCAACAGAGTTGAAAGATACTGAAAATTTGCAGAAATTGCAGCAAAGGAAAGAGTGCTTGAATGATGCCAAGGTTGACACAAAATATAAAACAGTTGATAAGAAGGTTAAGCCGGTTGCAGGCCCGCTTCCTTCTGATAGTGATGAACAGATTGAAAAAGCTATGAAGCAGCCTATGTTGAGGGATCCTGCAAATATTGGACATAAGTTTACAGCTGAAACTCTTGCAGAATTGAAGATTGGAAATGATGATTTTTTGCTTCCAGTGGAAAAAGAATGTTTTAGAGAGATGCTTGGACGTCATGGTAAGGCATTTGCTTTCTTTCCACATGAAATTGGCTGCATTAGTCCCGAATTGGTTGCACCTATGGTCATCTTCACTGTTCCTCATGTACCATGGAATATACGTCCTATACCTGTGCCTAAAGCACACTTGCCAAAGCTGATAGAGTTGCTGAATGAGAAGATTAAAATGGGGATTTTGGAACCCTCTTCTGCACCTTATTCTAACAGGTGGTTTACTGTACCAAAGAAGAATGGTACTTTGAGATTTATTCAGGATATGCAGCCCGTGAACAAAGTGACAATCAGGAATGTGGGTACAGGTCCAGTTGTGGATGAATTTGCTGAGGCTTTTGCAGGACGAGCCATCTATTCTCTAGGAGACTTGTATTCAGGTTATGATCAGTTTCAGCTTGCCTTGGAAAGCAGGGATATTACTACTATGCGGACACCTATTGGTCTTGTGAGGATGTGTACCTTGCCTCAAGGTGCTACAAACTCAGTTGCTCATATGATGAATGCTATGCATAGAGTTCTTCGAGACTATATTCCGCAGTATACCATGCCTTTTCTAGATGATGTGCCTATTAAGGGTTGTGCAGAAGAAGAAAAGAATGAAAGTCTTGATTTGCGTGGATGTAGACAGTTTGTGGCTGACCACTTGAATGCTTGTGAACAAATTTTGACACGATTAGAGGAGGTAAATTTGACACTTTCAGGGCTAAAATCTGTCTTTGGTGTTAATGAAGTTATCATAGTTGGGCATATGGTTGGATATTATGGCAGAAAGCCTTCTCCTGTAAAGGTGGATGCCATAAACAGGATTGCAGAGTATTGTTCGACTACTTCAGAGGTGCGGAGATTTGTGGGAGCTTGTGTATTTTACATGATTTGGATTCCTCATTTTGCTCATATTGCAGATGTTCTCTATCAGCTGCTTCGAAAGGGGCAGAAATTTCATTGGGATGAGAAGCATTCAAAAGCCATGCGTAAGCTCAAGAAGCTGTTGCAATCAGCTCCTACTCTACGCAAGGCGGATTATCAATGTGGACGGCCGATCATGTTGACAGTTGATACTAGCCCTATTGGCATAGGTTGGGCTGTGGGACAGGATGATGCTGATGGAAATAGGTATGCAATCCGCTTTGGAGCTAAAGTTCTTAATGAGCGACAAAGGAGATATCCGCAGATTAAAAGAGAATTGTGGGGAGTAGTCACTGCACTGAAGTGTGACAAAGGATATTTTATTGGAGCTTCAGTTATTGTGGAAACAGATTGTTTGCCTTTGCTTGGCATGATTACTAGTTGCTCGACTCCAGATATAGCGATGCTTCGGTGGATTGTCTATATCAAATCATTGAATCCAGAATTTCGACACATAGCAGGGAAAGATAATCCAGTTGCTGACATGCTTTCTAGAGCGAGATATGAGGATGAGGAGTCAATGCTTGCAGAAGATGATGAGACAGAGTTTGCTGCTTCTGTCCTTATTCATGATTGTCATGTATCTACTGTTGAAGCCTTTATTGAAGAACTTTATGTTGATGAATGGCTGCAAATTGGACAATATCTAAGTTCATTAACTCGAAGAGCTGATTGGATGGATGATGAATTCAAGAAAATCAGAAGGAAGGCTTATGGGTATTTCTTGAAAGATGGTTTTCTTTGGAAGCATCCAAGAAAGAGAGGAGGCTTGCCCTTGAGAGTAGTTTGTAATGTAGGGATGTAAATACAGATTATGCGAGAGTTTCATGAGAGCTCATGGGCTGGACATAGAGGTGTGTGGGCTACCTATGAGAAAATCAAAGAAAGATACTGGTGGAAAGGGATGTATAAAGATGTTTTCTCACTTTGTGGAGACTTGCAGGGACTGCCAGCTTTACTCTTTAGTGCGACATCGTGATGAGCTGCATCTGACTTATCCACTATGTATGCATTACAAGTGGGTGGTAGACTTGGTTACTTTGCCAGTGGGACTTTGGCAGATGAGATATCTTGTCTTGGCTAGGGAGGATCTTACAAACTATGTTGAAGGTAGACCGTTGCGGACGAAGACCACCACTACAGTATGTAAATTCTTGTTGGAAGAAATATTTTGCAGGTATGGATGTATAGGCAAGATTACAGCTGATCGTGGAGAGCTAGATGCTGATGAAGCTAGAGAATTCTTCTCACGGCTTGGGATTAAATTGGCTCTTACTACTGCCTATAATCCAGAGGGAAATGGCAAAAGTGAAAGAGGACATCCGCCAATAGTTAAAGCATTGGCAAAAGCTTGTAGAGGTCGGATTGGAGATTGGCCGAGATTACTACCTTTTGCATTGTGGGCTGATCGCTCTACACATAGTGTGACTACTGGATACATGCCTGCGGAGTTGATGTATGGGCAAAAACCTGTCATGCCTACTGAAATTTGTGCTCTCACTTGGAGTGTTCTTTCGTGGCATGAGAATTTATCAAGGGAAGAGCTGTTAGCCCTTCGGATTCGTCAACTAGAGAGAAGGACAGAAGATGTGCAGCTAGCCGTTGACCGTTTGAAGGCAGCCCGTCTCAGAAATAAGGACAGGTTTGATTTAAGGCATCGCTTGAGGCCTAGAGCCATAAAAGAAGGAGATTGGGTTCTAGTCTATGACAGTAGTCTAGAAAATCAGCATAGTAGCATGAGAAAAATGGTTCAAAGATGGTTTGGACCGTATGAAGTGAAAAAGGTTTTTGACAATGGTACTTATGAGCTGGCTGAGTTAGATGGAACAGCATTGAGGGTGCCTATTGCTGGAAAACGAGTCAAGATTTTCAAGAGAAGAGAAGATGAAGAATATGCACTTGAAGCATTGACAGAAGAAGAGCAGATAGGAGAAAGACAAGCAGAAGAGACAGAAGACATAGATGATGAAGCCGATGGAGAAACAGGTCTACTAGAATCAGAAGCTGGACTTGACCTGTTTGTGGAGTTGAATGATCCTGGTTAGTTGGCACATCCGGAGGATGCGCAGGTTTAGAGGGGGTGGATGTCGTGTTGCTGCGCATCCGAGTCGTATACACCTCCATTTCTTTTGTTGTGCATTTGTGTTAATTTCCGCGTGTGATTCATTGTTTGTGTGATGCATTTTAATAATCCGCATCCAATGTATATATTCCCTTAGTGCATGCGCATGATTTTGTTTGGATGCATGATGTGCGTGTATTAGAAAAATATGAAAAACTGATGCCAAAGGACATTATCCAGCTGATAATTTTAATGATGAACTCGAAGAAAAGTGCAGGATACCGTGGAATCAAAGGAAGTTTTATAGAAGCTGACATTTAAGCTATGAAGACAAAGGTGTAAATTCAGGAATATCATGTGTAATGGGCAGAGCTTAAGGAGTGCTGAACGGGTTCCCTTGTCGAGATGAAGACTCTTGGAATGCACTTATTGCTGGGATTTGCAAGTATAGGGAAGTTCCCTTGGCTTGATGTTTGTTGGTATATTCTGGGGTAGTTTGCTGGTGGGATCCTTGGATGTGGCATAGGAACATCACTTTATGGAGTGAGTTTAAAGGATGCTTTGGTAAAACCAAATGTTTGGGGGATCCCTTGGTTTTTTTTTTTCTGCACCGTTACAGAGAAAGAAAAGGGGAAAGAATAGAAAAAGCTATTCTTAGATTTGTCTAAGATTATCGAGTGGTGGCGGCAAAAATGGATGGGGGGAGAATTCGAATGGACGAAGGAGAATAGACTAATTCAGAGGAAGCTACTGCCCGTCAGGAACTGTGCCCGAGTCTGTTTTGGGGAAAAAGGCGCAAACGTGATGAACAATGGAGAGAAAAAGCAGGCGCAGGAGGCTAAGATGAAGAGCATAGCAAATAGAAAGATTATATTGAAGAGAGCTGAACAATATATCAAAGAGTACAGACAACAGGAGGAGGATCAGAATGTCCTGAAGATGGGTGCTCTACTGTGCAAACGTCAGATGCACCTGATTTTTCTTTGGATATTAATTCAAAAAGGAAGCTGTAATGATCAGGCATATCTTAAGGAGGATCTCATCAGACTGAAACGAGAAGCCAAGCTAAGGGGGGGAAGGAAGCTGTAGATTGCGCTTTTTGATGGACATTATACAGGGGAAAAAGGAAATAGTGAACCGGAACCTGGATCGAGATCTCTTCTACTGAAACGATTTTCTGATGATTATTCTCCATTTTTATCCTTCACTTCAGAAGCGTGAGGTCGAAAACAAAGGTGAGAGCGTGCTGGAAGGACATATTCAGAGGCAGAACGTAAGAAAGTGTTGCTTCGACATGGACAGGATTTACTGGTGTCATATGTGGATATCAAGCTCTCAATGTTAAAGAAATGAAGATGAAGAGAAGGACGACTCAATTTTTCGTCTGTGGCTACGCCGTTGCATCTGCATCATCTCACTGTACAGGCTCGGTATTCACACGAACTAATCATAGATCCATCAGGCTGGATTAATGAGAGGTCTTGCTTTTCGGAATTGTAAAGATCTCTTACTGTCGCGGGGGTTTATTGATGCACAAAATCCGTTCGGTTTCCTATAGCACTGCTTTTTAATTTTTGCATCAAAGGGTAGCACATAAAGAGTTGGCATCCTCGAGCTCTCCCCCGCACGTTCGGCTTCTCCATCCCTACAAGAAGTCCCACGACTAGACCGTCCTGGCTGCAGTGCATGCCTTCATTCAGTCAGCCTTGAACTTTGGTAGAAGGAGAGAAAACAAAAATGTTGCTGCTTGCGCTACTATGGAAGATGTCTTACGCCAACTGAAATGGCAGCACAACTGATGTCTTAATTGGAAGGAAGGCACTTCAAAGTGGATCAGGAAAAAGTACACTAGCATGCACATTGGATCATGCTCTTTTGAGAAGAGGAGTCATTTGAATTGCAAGTGTGATCTCTCCATACAGAAAAGACAGGGATGCATGCCGCCAACTTGTAAAAGAGGACGAGTTCATTGAGGTATATAGGAATTTTCCCTTAAATCTTTGTGAGGAAAGGGATCCAAAAGGTCTATACAAGCTGACAAAGTGCTATGTTCGGCATTCTGACAATGAGCTGGAGAAGGAGCTGATTTTTTTGAAGAATGGAGATGCTGTCTGTGATAAGAGGCAGAAATGCAGGATTTATGAAAACGATTTGTACCAATGCTGAATATCCTCTGCTTGGTCGTTTTTCTGTCCCTGATATGAGGCAAACAGTGGCTATGAGTGTCTTCAAGAGGTTATGCTGGAAAACAGAGAATAATTATTCTTATGCATACACAATCTTAGTTGAGAACCCTTGATACTCAAAAACAGGAGTTGGATTGCTGAAAGCTTTTGCTGGTCTGATTATAGAATGTTCATGCTGATGTGATCCAAATTTGATAGAAATCTCTGAAAGCATCTGAAATCAGACGTGTGGAACAACAGAAGGTTCTCTGCACTAAAGGACATGCTTGACTGGATTATTAGTGCCATTATTCCGTTCAATGTAAAAGACATTATACATCTGAATGTAAACAGTTTAAGAGTTACTTTCACCTAGATGCAATGCTGACTAAGAGAAACTTCAGATTTTTCTGTACATGAGTTTCGTGTAACTCACTTGACAAGGAATATAGTGAACTTTGGCATCAAATATTTGAGTTTTTCTTGTTAGCCTCATTTCTTTGTCGAGTACAGATTTTCTTTATTAAATTTTCTTTATTTTTCTTTATTTTTCTTTATTTTTCTTTATTAAATATTTGATTAAATTTTCTTTATTTTTCCCGTTAACCACGTTTCTCGCCTCACGTGTGAACGCGCCTATTTTTGGTTTTATGTGACTCGGGACGCCCTGTGGCGTCTGTGGCTAGCGCGTCCCCATGCCTACCCATTTGACCCCGTCATTGCAAAATTTTTTTACCCTGCCCGCGCATGCGCACGGGTCCGGGGTGTATTTCTTGTCCCTTTAGTTTCCTTTTTTTGAAAATTTATTATGAATTTATTTTCTATTAAAAAAACAAACAAACACACAAATAATAAAAATAAAAATAAAAGTCAACCAACCTACCACCCACATTTCATCCACCTCCACACACCCTTCACGAACGCGACCCACCCTAAAAAAATTACAAAACAACACAAAACCACTTAGTTAATTATTATAAAAAAAACAAACCAACATTAATTAAATTAAAATGAATTAATTTCAATTTTTTTAAAAAGAGAAAACAAAAACCAACAACCAAACTTTCTATTCTTATTAATTTAAAAAAAAAAAGAGAAAAGAAAAGAAAAATGGACGTACCTATTTGCTCCTCCCTCCTCGGTGCTCCCTTCTCCTTCCTCAGTGTTCACTCCTCCCTCCTCAGTGCTCCCTCCTTCCTCCTCAGCCGCCCTTGTGCTAATCTCTCCTTCCTCCTCAGTGTTGAGATGACAAGCTCAACACATGCGGACATTGATGATGGACCGCCTGGTTAGATGGGTCCACACGTCTACACTTAGCACGTCGGTGGTCATTATGCATCTTGCATGGCCACTGACTCATTACTTATTATATTCAGGTCGTTACGCCTATTTACAGCTAGCATAGTTATAGCACCAGTCGACTAGTGTAGTCAGTTATTCATTGTTTGACTTAGTAGGCCACTTTCCTTTTATGTTGTATCTTATCTATACCTTGTGTACTTTGTAAAAGGGTGTGGAAGAAGAAGAAGAAATCAGCAAGAAAACGTTTTGGCCTCCATCTCTCTTCTTGTCTCTTGAGTGAGCTTCTCCTTGTGAATTCTGTGTGTGTTCGGCGCAGCATCTTGAGCAACCCCCTCCACCACGCGATTCTTGACATGGTATCAGAGCCGCGCCATTGAGAGAGGCTGATTTCGAAGGTTGAAGCAAAGGAGAAGAAGCAAGGTTCGAGCAAGCAAGCCACGGGTAAGAAGCTCTTCCATCCTTCCACTCTTTCTCTTGGATAGTGCCTGTGGAGGCACCGGAAGCAGGGCATAGCAAAAATCTCAGATTGCAGTGAGATTTGGTGTGCACAAAGAGCGTTGTGTATTGTGCAAATTAGTCCTTTAGGGCTGTCCCGCAGTTATTTTGGGCATCTGAGGCCGTTTCAGGGCCCGTTTTAGAGCCGCAAGGTTGCAGACAACAGTTTCAGGGTACGCTGTGACTTCGACTGTATTGACCAAAAGTGGGTGCGCAGGTTACAGATTTCAGATCTGTAAGTTCAAAGGTGTTTACCAGTGAGTAAACACAAGGTTTATCTGCAAACAGGTTGCAGATTTCATGTATTGTTGAGCAGACAGTGAAAAAGGTTGTCTGGTGTATTGCTGTGTACTACAGGTCGAGGGTTGCAGAAGATTTGCTTGTTGTTTGGTATTAGTTTTGTGATAATGGCAGAGAACAGTGGAAGCCCCATCATTGAGAAGCTCGACAAGAATAACTACCCTTCATGGAAGTTCTGTGTCACGAACTTCCTTATTGGAAAAGGCCTCTACGAGTTCGTTTCAGGTGAAGAAAAGGAGCCAAAGATGAGTGATCCTCCAATTGCAAAAGAGACAAAGGCACGGAAAGAATGGAATGCAAAGGATAAAAATGTCATGTATTGGTTGTCTGCAGTAATTGATAATAATATGCTGGGACACATTAGAAATGCAGAGAATTCATATGCAGCTTGGACCATACTTGAAAGTATGTTTTCTGTAAATACAAAGGCACAAAAGATTCAACTCAAGCAAGAATTGAATACATTAAAGAAAGGGAAGACGTCTATCAATGAGTATGCACTGAAGGTAAGAAGCATTGCAGATGCATTGACAGCGATTGATGCAATGCCCGATGATGATGATTTGGTGTCGTCTACCTTGGGTGGACTTAACAATGAAAAGGCTTGGAAGTCTTTTATAACTTCCGTGTAAGTGAGAAAGCCATTTCCAGATTTCGATGAACTGGTCTCCCTTATGATCACTGAAGAGATCAACATGCAGAGTGAGACATCTGAAAGAAGTGGTGAATAGGTCCAAGCTTTCTACTCCAGTTCTGGAAGAGGACGTGGCAGGTTCTCTTCAAGAGGCCGTGGTACAGGACGTGGTAGTGACAACCAGCAAAACAGATTGAATCAGCAATTTGGTGATATGCAGGTTTTAGGAGGTCGTGGTAACTTTAGAGGCAGGGGGAGCTTTAGAGGAAGAGGTGGATGGCAGAATAGAGGTTCTAACAACTCTGGTATTGTGTGCCACTACTGTGGCAAAACAGGTCATATTGCAGCCCAATGTTATGCTAAGAGAGATGGTATCCGCAGTGGTAAGTTGCAGCAAGGAAACTATGCATCGTCTTCACGACAGAATGAAGACAAAAATGAACGTTTGTTCGTTATGCAGCATATGTTGAATGCTGTTACAGGAAAGGGAACACATGAAGATGTTTGGTATGTTGATTCAGGTGCATCCAATCATATGACCAACCATGCAGAATGGCTTGGAGAGATGCAGGATTTGCAGAATGCAGGTTATGTGCAGACGGGTGATGACTCATGCCACCCAATTTCACACATTGGAAAAGTTCCCTTGTCCTTGCATGATGGTAAGACAAAGAGTCTTTCAGATGTATTACATGTGCCATCTATTACAAAGAACTTGGTGTCAGTCGATCAAATGGTAGAGCAAGGGCTGCAAGTCAGATTTAATGCAAAGGGCTGCTTTGTAGAAGACTTCAATGACAAGTGCAGGTTGGTAGCAAAGGGAAGTAGAGTTGGACGTATGTTTACTCTAGATGCTGGAATTCCTACTATGAATGCTGCTATGTATGCCAAAGGAAAAGGTGTTGTTGCAGACATTGAAATTTGGCACACACGCATTGGACATGCAAATGTACAAAGGCTGAAATTAATGCAGTCCAAAGGGTTGGTTACAGGTTTGCCTACATTTAAAGTTACAGAATTTCAGAAGGTATGTGAAGCATGTTAGTTTGGTAAGCAGGCAAGACAACCCTTTTCACATGACAGAGATGTAAGCAGAAATATCCTTGATGTTGTGCATACAGACATTTGGGGGCCTACACAAAATGTATCTCTTGGAGGTAGTTCATACTTCGTCACATTCATTGATGATTGTTCTAGAAAGCTGTGGGTATATTTTATGAAGGAAAAGAGTGAAGCTTTTCAGCACTTTAGAACTTTCAAGGCTGCAGTTGAAAGAGAAACAAGCTTGAAAGTAAAGTGCTTGAGGTCAGATGGAGGGGGAGAGTACCTCTCAAATGAGTTCAGTGATTTTCTGAAGTCTCATGGGATAAAGAGACAGTTCACATGCAGGTATACCCCACAGTAAAATGGGGTTGCAGAAAGGAAAAACAAGCATATTGCAGAAGTTGCACGCGCCTTGATGGCTGAAAAGAATATGCCTAAGCATTTTTTGTCTGAGGCTGTTCATACTGCTGTTTATATTATGAACAAAACTCCCACAGCTGCAGTTCATGGTATGACCCCCGAAGAATGTTTTACAAGTAAGAAGCCTGATGTTTCACACTTGAAAGTGTTTGGATGCATTGCGTATGTTCATTTGCCAGATGAGTTGCGGAAGAAACTGGATCCAAAGGTTGAAAAGTGTGTCTTTATTGGATACTCTTTAGAGCAGAAAGGGTATCGCTGTTACAACCCTGTCACATGTAAGTTCAGAGTGAGCAGGGATGTCATCTTTGATGAAATGAGCAGTTGGTATGTATCTAGTGGTGATGCATTGGATGTTGATGATGATCATGACACTCATGTGCAGGCTGAAAGGCAAGAATCACGGACTCTTAGTGGACCAGAGACATCATCTGGTAGTCCTTGGTCTGGGAGACTAAGAAGTATCTCTACATCTTCGAGTGCATCTAGTAGTACTACAAGTAAAGACAAAGGAAAGAATAAAGTGTCAGAAGGCATTGATGCAGTTCTTGATGGAGACTCCAGTGGCTGAGAGAGCTTGGATGATGAGCTTGGCATTCCTTCAATGAGGACTCTAGGTGTGCAGAGAGCACGTGTTAATGCAAAGACTCCATTGAGTGATCCAGTGGTACGCAGGTCTAGCAGGGTGAGATACCCTGTTAAAAGATTTGGTTTTGAAGTTTATGCAGCTCACCATTATGCTTATATGGTGAAACTAGTTGAGGATGTTGAGCCCACATATTTTGAGGAGGCTGTTGGTCATGCTTATTGGAATGCAGCAATGGATGAGGAGATGGCTGCATTAGAGGCCAATAAGACTTGGGATCTAGTATCATTGCCGAAGGGCAAGAAAACCATTGGATGTAAATGGGTTTATAAGATTAAGCACAATGCAGATGGTTCTATTAGTAGGTACAAAGCTAGGCTGGTTGCAAAAGGCTATGCCCAAACATATGGCATAGATTATGATGAAACCTTCAGTCCAGTTGCTAGGATGGCAACTGTCAGATGTGTGATTGCTTTAGCAGCAGCCAAAGGTTGGAGGTTGCAGCAAATGGATGTAAAGAATGCCTTCTTGCATGGTGATTTGCAGGAAGAAGTGTATATGGATCAGCCAGCAGGTTATGAAGATTTAGAGCATCCCACGTATGTGTGCAGGTTGAAGAAGGCACTCTATGGGCTCAAGCAAGCACCTAGAGCATGGTCTGACAAGATTAGAGAGTATCTTGTCAATATTGGCTTTTATGTTTCTGATGCTGATCACTCACTTTATGTGAGAAAGGGAGATGCAGGTTTGGTCATCATAGTCATCTATGTGGATGACTTGATTATTACAGGTGATAGTGATAGTGGGATTGCTGAAGTCAAGGGTTGTTTGAAGATGAAGTTTGAGATGAAGGATTTAGGTGAGCTAAGGTACTTCCTTGGCATTGAGGTGATCAGATGTGATGATGGTATGTGGCTGTCCCAAAGACAGTATGGCTTGGATATGTTGTCCAAGTATGGTATGACTGCATGCAAACCACTTTCAGTCCCGTTGGAGCAAAATATAAAGCTGAGTGCTGATGTTGGGGATGAGATAGAAGACCCTACTATGTTCAGGAGGATAGTGGGGAGTTTGATCTACATGACCATTACAAGGCAAGACTTGAGCTATGCTGTTGGTCTTGTGAGTCAGTTTATGCAAGTACCTAGAAAGCCACATTTGGATGCAGTTAGACCCATATTGAGATATGTGAAGTCCACATTACATTACGGACTTTTCTACTATATGTGAGTATCTTGTCAATATTGGCTTTTATGTTTCTGAAGTTGATCACTCACTATATGTGAGAAAGGGAGATGCAAGTTTGGTCATCATAGTCATCTATGTGGATGACTTGATTATTACAGGTGATAGTGATAGTGGGATTGCTGAAGTCAAGGACTTTTTGAAGAAGAAGTTTGAGATGAAGGATTTAGGTGAGCTAAGGAAATTCCTTGGCATTGAGGTGATCAGATGTGATGATGGTATATGGCTATCCCAAAGACAATATGGCTTGGATATGTTGTCGAAGTATGGTATGACAGCATGCAAACCACTTTCAGTCGCGTTGGAGCAGAATCTAAAGTTGAGTGCTGATGTTGGGGATGAGATAGAAGACTCTACTATGTTCAGGAGGATAGTGGGGAGTTTGATCTACATGACCATTACAAGGCCAGACTTGAGCTACGTTGTTGGTCTTGTGAGTCAGTTTATGCAAGTACCTAGAAAGCCACATTTGGATGCAGTCAGACACATATTGAGATATGTGAAGTCCACATTACATTATGGACTTTTCTACGAGGCAGGTACAGATGCACAGGTGTTTGGATACACAGATGCAGATTGGGCTGGTAGTATGCACAGGTGTTTGGATACACAGTTGCTTTGTCGAGTACAGAGGCTGAGTATAGAGGTGATGCTATTGCAGCATGTGAGGTAGTATGGCTGCAAAAGCTATTGGCTGATTTGGATGTCCAGGTGGAAGGTCCATTTGTCATTTATTGCGACAACATGAGCAGTATACAGTTGGCTAGGAGCCCTGTGTTCCATGCCAGGACAAAACACATTGAGGTACACTACCACTTTGTGAGAGAGAAGGTACTAGCAGGTGAGATTGACTTGGTGTATGTCAGTACACAGGATCAGATAGCTGACATCTTCACGAAGGCATTGGGTACAGAGAAGCTTCAAAAGTTTCGAAGCTTACTTGGAGTTGCAGAGATGCAGTTGAGCTTGAGGGGAAGTGTTGAGATGACAAGCTCAACACATGCGGACATTGATGATGGACCGCCTGGTTAGATGGGTCCACACGTCTACACTTAGCACGTCGGTGGTCATTATGCATCTCACATGGCCACTGACTCATTACTTATTATATTCAGGTCGTTATACCTATTTACAGCTGGCATAGTTATAGCGCCAGTCGACTAGTGTAGTCAGTTATTCATTGTTTGACTTAGTAGGCCACTTTCCTTTTATGTTGTATCTTATCTATACTTTGTGTACTTTGTAAAAGGGTGTAGAAGAAGAAGAAGAAATCAACAAGAAAACGTTTTGGCCTACATCTCTCTTCTTGTCTCTTGAGTGAGCTTCTCCTTGTGCATTCTGTGTGTGTTCAGCGCAGCATCTTGAGCAACCCCCTCCACCACGCGATTCTTGACACTCAACGCTCGCTGCCTTCCTCCTCGGCCACGCCCTCCTCGTCCTCCTCCCACCACAGCGCCTCTTCCTTAGGTGGCCTCTCCAACCACCGCCTTCGCTGCCGCACCCCCCTGGGATTTCCCATCGTGCCGCCTCCTGGGCTTCATCCACCCTTGCCGTAGCGCCCCTGCGGCCTCCTCCAATTGCCGTCTCCTTGGGCGGCTTTCTCCACCCTCGCCGCATCACCCCTGCGGCCTCCTCCAATCGCCGCCACCACCTCTTCCACTCGATGCCTCCGCCACCTGCGTGGCCATCGACTCTCCCTCCTCCTCCTCCTCCTCCTCCTCCTCCTCCTCCTCCCCTTTCTCTCCCCCCTCCTCCTCCTCCTCCTCCTCCTCCTCCTCCTCCTCCTCCTCCTCCTCCTCCTCCTCCCCCACCTCCTCCTCCTCCTCCTCCCCCACCACCTCCTCCTCCTCCTCCTCCTCCTCCTCCTCCTCCTCCTCCTCCTCCTCCTCCTCCCCTTCCTCTCCCTCCTCCTCCTCCTCCTCCTCCTCCTCCTCTAACCTAACTTAAGTTAAAAACTAACCTAACTTCAGTTACTAAACCCCCCTTTAGTTACCCTAACCTAACTAGAGTTAGGGTTTCCACTAACCTAACTAGAGTTAGGGTTCCTACTAACCTGACTTGGGTTAGGTTTCCACTAACCTAATTGTAGTTAGTCTGACTAACCTAACTCGGGTTAGTTCCACCCCCACTAACTAACCCTAGGTTAGTTAGTCTAACCTTGGTTAGATAGAACTAACCCTAGATTAACTTAACTTGACCTAACTACCCCTAAACTAACTTAATTAACCTAACTAACCCTAGACTAACTCAGACTAACCTAATCAACCCTGACTAACCTAACTAGATCAAACTTGACTTATCCTGACTTACCTGACTTATCTAGACTAACTTGACTTAGTTGACCTAACTTACCCAACTAACCTAATTTACATCATTTAATTCATTTAGTTAATTTAAGAAATTCATTTAAATTTAAAAAATTATAAGAAAATTTTTAAAAATTCCCCCATATTTTTTCCATTTTTAAGTATATTTTTTAGGTGAAAATTTAAACAAAAAATTATAGAAAATTAAAAAAAAGAAAATTAATTCAAAATTGCCTAAAAATTCATAAAATTCATTTAAAATTAGTAAAAACACACACAAAATTAAAAAAAATCTTTAAAAAATTTCCATCCACCCCCCCTCTGACATTTTTCCATTAATTTTTTACTTCAAAATATTTTCATACAAGGCACCAATATTCTTTGAAAAAAAGAGAGGATAAACATAAACAAAAAAAACTTCTTTTCATAACATAAATTGTGGATATTTTCTCCATGGCTAAATTGTCTTTTTTTCCCTTCATCACATATCCATGTGCTATATGTCTTGATTTTATTATTATTATTATTATTATTATTATTATTATTATTATTATTATTATTAATTAAAAACAACCAAACAAAAACCGCAACAAACATAAACCACAAATAATAACAAATTTAAATTTAAAAACAAACACATAAAAAATAAAACAAACCAAATAATCAATATAAAACAAACAAGATACAAAATAAAAAAATTAAAAATACAATAAAAATTAACAAACCCACTAAGGTGTTTTCTTTTTTGTTCAGTCTAGTGGTCTTTGATTTTCTTTGACTGGATTCATTGCTTTTGGGGGACTCTTCCGTGCACCTTACGACCATTGCATACACACCCCTACTAGGTATTTATTTTGTGAGCTTTATTTATTTTCATTCCCCCTTAACCACAATTAATTGCTAAAATAAACTATTTATTCACCCACATTTTCCACGCGCATTCGTGCTAAACACACAATTTAATAATTTAAAAATCAACTAGCCGTTCACTTTGTATGCGCTACGTGCGCTTAAGAGGCACCTTATTTGTAATAAAAATGAACCAACCGTCACGAAAGAGCATGTGCTGAAAAAAAGCGCTCCACATCACTCTTAATTTTTAATTAAGGAATTTGCATTTAGAGACCCAGTCTGGGCATCGTAGTTTGGGTTGCAATAAAGCACCGTTTCACCATAATAAATTGTAATTTAAAAATTTTAAGAAGGAACCGCCGTTTTCTTATTAAGGTTTATAACCTAATAAAATGTCACCCATTGTTAATAATTTCTTAAAATGAACCCTTTATTAAAATAATTCCCCCTCACTGCACTTCTTTTTCTCTCTTTTTAATAAACACGTTTCGTGGGATGGGTGTGTAAAGGTCTTTTAGTTGACACTGATGGTCAAGGTTATGGTCAAGTTTGAGGTATATTTTTATGGTAGTTTGATTTGTCTATATGTTACGATTACGGGAACGGTGTGTAGTTTTTTCTTTCTTGCCTGATACGGGGATTTGGGTGCTTGTTTGTTGCATCGCATGAAGTTTTCGGTTGCATCAGTGTAGAGGTTATGCCGAATTTTTTCTAGGAAGTGTATTGTCTGGGGTGGTAACTGGGTTAGTTACGTCTATGTCTATATGAGTGTCCTTATTTTTTATTGATTTTTTTAAATATCCCTTTGGTTGTTTTGCAGGCATTCTTTGTGATTGTTTGTGTTGTGGTGGTGTGTTTTCTAGCTGAATGGCGCCTCATGCTCCTCCCCCTATCTAGTATGTCCCACTGGTTAGTAGGGATTACTCTTCCCTACTCACTTTTGAGTCTATAGCGAAGGCAGGACTCGCGACTTTCGTGGCTATCTCCTTTCCCTTGATTCCAGAAGATCTATCCATGTGTGATGAGTTCCTTGCTTATGTTGAGAGTGGAAAAAGATTGAATTTTTGACTGATTTTTGTTGTTTTTGAGGATTGAATGATTGCTTTTTGATGGATTTAGAGTGATGTATAGTTGTTAATGAAAGTATTTGAGAGTGTTTTGGATGATATTGATTATGTTTTGGAAGTTCATGATGATTCTCAGTGGAGATATGAAGCTCTATGAGGTTATGTTGAGCTTCTGATTGGTTCTGTATAGCTTCTGTTTTGTTCTGATTGTCTTCTGTATATGAAGCATGGATTGATGATTGATGAAGATTGAGATCTTTTGAAAGTTTATTGAATAGTTTTTGATAGTTTGGAATGGTTTGAGTATGAGTTATGAGGTTCTGATGACCTTCTGTAGAACCTCTGTAGAGCCTCTATCTCTGCTCTATCTCTGCTCTATCTCTATACTGTAACTGTACTGTAGATGCTCTAGTACTGTACTGTAACTGTTCTGTAGACCTTTTGTAAGTGTTCTGTAGAATGTATGCGTGACTTTGAGAAAGTTTTCTATCCTTTGGAAATGATGAATCTAAGTTCAAAAGAGCTAAAATAAGTGGAAGAAGCAGTTGCTGAAGATTGAAGAGAAGACTAAGTGACAATGACAGTAGTGAGCTGTGAAAAGACACTGTAGTGGCTCTGGTGACTCTTCATATCAGACATACCTCTTGGGAGGTGCATCCATGACCTAAGAAGGATTATTGAGGGTTATTATGAGAGCATTGTAGTGAGGAGATGATGTACTATTGATGGAGAGAGAGAGAGAGAGAGAGCCAAAGATAGCCAATTCTATCAAAACAGTGTAACTGTATATGAGGGATTGAGAGAGAGAACTATGAAGACATTGAAGATGAATAATATGTGATTTATTTCCATTCAAAGATGGTGTATTACTTTGTGTTCTTTGTTATATTGATGGATTCTATGAAGATGTTGAAGATTATGGTTGATTCTATCAAATCCGTGGGAGATATCTACTATGATGCTGCGTGAAGATTTGTTGTTTTCTTTGTTTTGATGATCAAAAGAATGAAATAAAATCTTGTTGATGTTACAAGATAGATTTTATTGCAAGAGAATTCCCTTTTCCTTGGTGTTCCTCTTGGGGCTCCAGCATGTACTTGGTTGATACTCATAACAAGGAAATGGAACTATCAATTTGAGTCACTAATTAGTGTCATTGTCCATCTTACAAAAGAATGTGTTAATGAGTCCAAGCTAATCTATCTTGAAACCTAATTCACTTGTGTAATAGTTAGTTTGTTTAATTCTATGTCATCATGAGTTGTACATTCATCTTTTATCCTCCATAGCTTTTGCCATGCCCTAGATCCCGTGTTTCTCAACACATGTCCTTGAGATCCTCTAAAGGTGTCTCAATTCCTTCATTTTTCTTGTTCTCTTAGCTAAATTTTAGTAAAGGGAGAACTTTGAACCTACACGTAGTCCTTCTTTTGTCTTGCTTGATCCTTTATCCCCTATGGATTCATGACTTGGCATATTTTCCCTTTGATAACATCCATCAATGTGGTGGACACCACCAATAATCCTTTTTTTAGGAGGCACAAGTGTACTATGAAGTGTTAGGATGAAGTAATAAGTAGGGACATATCAACAATATCAAGATGACATCTATTGTGAATAATAAAAATGCATAAATAAGTATGGCATATCATCAAAGCATTTTGAGAGGAGATAGACATTTTGAGAGAGTGTTAAAGGTGGCGTAGTTAGTATCCTTTAAAGCTAGGAGTTGCTAGCGAGTGGTTCACTAATGAGTCGACAGGTGCAAGAGCAGTGTGAAGACCATTTGACATGACACGTGAGTGGAGACAATGTTGTAGCAAGCAATGGGCTATATAACAAAGGGAGTGAGGAGATCAAGGGTTGCACAATCTAGGAGATCAATGGATCAAGTATCCAAGGGAAATTAGGATTCAAAATCAAAGTGCTCCCACACTTGATTGTTAGATCTTTCATGTGTTATCTTGAGTTTATGAAGGCTCTTTGATCCCTTGTGCATTCATAGTTGTTCCCCGAGTATTTTGTTGTTATCACTTTCCATCTATATTGAGATAGTTGCATTGTTTCTTTCATATAGCAATATACATTTGGATTTTTTCTATTGAGTACACTTTGATATCCAATTTCATTGTTGTGACCATATCGAGCTTTGTACACTAGATGCCAATAGAGTAGGATATCAGTGTCTACCCATGTCGGCTCTGAGTATGACCACACTCCATTCTGTGACAATAGTGCTTAGACCCAATTATACATCGTGACCTCGATCAACATTCCTTTGCATGCTAAGCTAAATGCATACGTATTTGCACAACCTGTTTTATGTAGTTCCATGGCTCTAGGTGAAGCATGATGGTCCAGGTCTAAAAAGCACCAAAAGATACCATCTCTTGCGGCTTCTTTTATCCTGAATGATGATGTATCTTGAGTGCATCAATCTTCTCTTTAGTTAAAGGAATTGTTTTCATTTCACTCCTATGATTGGTAGCAAATCTACTCTTCCCCTAATTTCTCCCACTGCTCCACTAAACCTCACAAGTTGTCTCTTGGCTTCAGTTAACCTGGTAGTTATCTCCTCCATAACCCCAACTCCACCCTCACTTTCGATTTCAATGGCTCACCCACATAGTATCTCCTTTTTTATGTTCTTTGAATCTTCTAATGAGGATCCACATGCCTTTATTTGTCAGTTTGATGTGGCATACATGGTCAACTTCCCTGGCCAAGTCAATGAGGCTCATAAGTTTGATGTATTCAAATTTTCAATATGAAAAAAGGTTGCAACGTGGCTAGCCATAGAACATAGCTAGTAATATGGAATGATACACTCATTGCATTTTGCATTTGGTTCCAACTTGATAGAATAAATGTGTAGAAACTTAAAGAGTCCACCACCTTAAGCAAGGGGATCGATCAATCCGGGCATATACTTCCAAATTCACTATCCTCAATATTTGAATTGAGCCCAATAAACTTTATATTCAAGGTTTCAATAAACCTATTTGGAAAGCATTTGCTTCTGATGATTTATTGGGTAATAGCATAGACCCATTCTATAAGAAAGCTCTTGGGTTAAAACATTCTTTGTCCAAAGAAAAGTTAGGAAAAGGAAGGAAACCTAATAAGTCAACTCTAAGAACCATAATGATGCATTCAGGGAAAAAATGAACTCACAAATGGGCCTTTTAGCCCCCTTCTCCTCCTTAAAAAAAGGAAAAGAGGAGAGAAGAATAGTAAAATAATCCTCTTCTCTCTCCACTTTTGCAATCTCGTTTTGCCTTTTTTATATTATCTACAAAGATATACTTAGATTCCTTCTCTCTCCTCATTCAAGAAGTCTTTTCAACCAAATTTTATATTCAAAAAGGAGTTATACAAGAGTGTGGTGCTTCGTTTTCAATGCAAAATGATTAGTAGATATACGAGGTAATTGATTTTTTAATTGAGAACAAGGAAAATGAAATTTCAAAAGTTCATTTTAAAGATATTTTGGGGATTTTTTATATTCTAGCTTTTGGTCAAAAAACAAATCAACTGGTCAAATTTCGTGTTTTTTGGAAATGTTTTTGGAGGTAAAATAGAAATGTCTAAAATACGAAAAGTCTTGGACATCCCTACCCTTTGAGCTATTTTCCTCCATATCTATGCTCTCTCATGGCTCTATTGTGACCTCTTCTCTGTGTTTATGCAACCTTCATTAACAAAGTGAATTACTTACACACTCCTTTCCCTTGGCACCTTGTGTGCCTCTCTATGCATCTCCACTCTACCTCCTATGACAACCAAGTAGGCTCCCCATTTCTATTAATAGTAAAATGAATACATGAAAGAAGGAGTTGCATATTGAGGTAGAGATTGAATACACCCCATTATTCAAAATAACCTAGCATACCAATGTCAGCCCTCAGGTTTTGCAGAGTTACATGCAAATGGGATTGAAACATGTGGACTTGTGGATTGATGGGGAAATCTATCCAATTGACCCCTTAAGCAAAAGACCTCCAACTTTCTCAAGAATCACAAATTTGCTGGAAGTATGTATGCGAGAGTGAAAATGGGTTGCTTGGTTACACTAGGTGGCTCAATGATTAGGCATTCAAAGTATTTACAACTTGCAAAGAAACCATAACAAATTGTCATGATATGATTGTTGCACATCAACTTCATATACAACAGCTCATAGGACGTGGTACAATAGAATGACACTATAATTCAACAAAATAATAAAATTATTTCAATGTAGGACACTATCCATGACATTGGTATCTCATATGAGGAGGCAAAGGAACAATTGGATGACTTGAGAAAGATCAACAGCAAGTTAACACAAGAGCGCAAATGAAAGGAGAAGCCAATCAATTGTGAATAGCGGCCAGTGGAAGCGACATATCAAAGCATGTAAGGTAGCTCAGAAAGAGAACCTAGGTGAGGGTGAGGTTGGATAATGTATTAGTAGATTGCTGAAGGCAAGTACATTGGAAAATGCTTTAAGCAATCCTAAGTCTAAGGCTGTGAAGAAAAAGGTGATTGAGTGCACATTAAAAGATGTGTCAAATGAGTTCTCAGCTGTGGATGCACAATCTATTTGTGACAGAGCTAGTATTAGCACGACAACTTACTCAAAGATATTCAAAGGTGTGAAGGTTGGGTTTGGTCGTGTGCTGAAGAGAAATAGAAGCATGCCTCTTCCTCAACCTTCAAAGTTAATAGAGGCCCAACGACAACTTAATACAAAGGTTTTGGTGCTGATAGGAGATCCCATGCATGTTCAACGCATGGAAAAACTAAATGTTGGGACCAAAAATGAATATGAGATGAAGTTCATCGAACTCAACAATTACTATTTAGATTTGTACAAGGTGGAGTCGGTAATGGTAATGTACTATAATATGTCTGTTGAGGAATATAATGGTAAATTATAATTTGTTATAAAATTAGATGAAAGTGAGGTTGTCAAAGGAGTAAATCTTGAAAGAGTTAATGTAACTCTGATGAATAGAGCTTTACAATTGGACAAGAACAACCTAGGAAAATTTAGTGTTTAATACGAGAGCCATGTGTGGTGGCTCACTGCATTTGAAGTTCCTAAATATTTGAGAGGTGCTACACCTTTTCTTTATACACACAAGCATTCAAAGCATCATTGATCGTCAGGAACATGGTGAGATGCTCTTGATTGAAGGGTATGGTCAATACTTGGTTGAATGGCATCTTGCAGGAGACTTGAAAACTTTAAAATGTATGTGTGGAATCTCCAATGGTGCAAATATGAAGAATCCATGCCTATATTGCTTGGTAGAGAGGGTGGAAGGAAAGGACGGAAAGAAGAACTAGAAAAGGGTGACAAGTGCTGCACCGACGCACAATAGAGAAGATCCCACTTGGAAGCCCATCTTCAACATTCCATTGGATCATATTCACATTTTTTCATTGCATGCTTTTGTCAAAATAATGGAGAAACTTGTATGTGAATACATTTGCTTTGCTTTTAGGATGCAACTAGAAAAAGAAGCCATTGCAATGCGTAGGAATGTGGAGGGAGTGCTATCAGAAATTGGGCTATACAAGCATCAAGTGACGATTGAAAAAGATGAGAAGAGATAAGGAAAATCTAGCAGTTTGCCAAAAAAGCTTTGCTTTGGAGGAGCAAACACTAGGAAGTTTTGATAAAAGTCATAGAGAGAGGTTGGAGCTAACACACAGTGAGAAGCAGTGTGCTCTCTCATGTATCCTTTTTATTATATATTTTACCCATAACTCAAATGACTGTTTACAACCTAAGGTCTCAAGGACCATTCACACCAAACAACCATGTCCTAAGCATCGACTTATTTAATGTCTGCATCATGTAGTACAGCTGGACAACTCAAGTATTGGGTATAGTCATACCAAAGATAGAAAGCCGAGCTTGAAGTCTAACACTCCCCCTCAAGCTCAAGACAACATCCGTACACTAAGCAGCTGCCTAAAAACATTGAACTTATCTTTACCTAGAGACTTGGTAAAGATATCTGCAACTTGTTCATCAGTCTTCACATGCATGTGATCAACTCTTCCTGTAAGAATCATCTCTCTGATGAAGTGGTAGTGTACCTCAATGTGTTTTGTCCTGGCATGGTATACTGGATTCATGGCCAGGAGTACACTACTAAGATTGTCACATATAGCAGAGTCATTGGAGCATCTACCTGTATGTCCAAATCAGCCATAAGCTTGAGCAGCCATGCAATCTCACATGCTGCCAATGCAACACCCCTGTACTCTGCCTCAGTACTCAATAAAGAAATTGTAGGCTACTTCTTACTGCTCCACTTGATCATTCCACTTCCAAACCTGAAAGCATAGCCACTCGTAGATGTACGGTCATATGAGCATCCTGCCCAATCTACATCTGTGTATCCAACCAATTTCAAGGGCTTATCTCTCACATAGAACAACCCATAATCCACAGTGGACTTAACATATCTCATAATGCATCTAACTGCATCTAAGTGTAGCTTTCGGGGCTTCTGCATAAATTAGTAAATCAGGCCTAGTGATTGTCAAGTAAATCAGACTGCTAACCATCTGCCTGTACATAGTTACATCCTCAACTTCATCCCCAGTGCTCATGTCTAGCTTTACATTTTGATCAAGAGGTGTATCCAGTGGCTTGCATTCAGCCATACCATACTTCTTTAGCATTTTCATGGCATAGTGCTTCTGCATCAACCATAAACCATTTTCAGATGTAATCACCTCAATGCCCAATAAATACTTCAAATCACCTAAGTCTTTCATGTCAAATTTAGTTTTCAGCATCTTCATTACATGATGTATGCTCAAGTCATCATCACTAGTGATTAACAAATCATCAACATATATAACCAGTCCTACCAGTCTTTTTCATAAATAGACTGTCATCAGCCCTATCAATAGCAAATCCCAAGCTCTGCAAGTAGTTACTGATTCTTACATGCCAGACTCTTGAATCTTGCTTCAACCCGTATAATGTTTTTTTAAGCCGGCATACATAGTGATGAAAATCAGGGTGTACATACCCCTCCAGCTGATCCATATAGACATCCTCTGCCAAGTCACCGTTGAGGAATGCATTCTTCCTGTCTATCTATCGCAATTTCTAGCCTCTAACAGTAGGCAGAGCAATCACAGTGCGTATGGTTGCCATCTTGGCAACATGGCTGAATGTTTCCTCATAATCAAGTCCATGCTGTTGCGCATACCCCTTAGCAACCAGCCTAGCTTTGTACCTCTTCACACTACCATCTGACTTGCATTTGATTTTGTAGACCCATTTGCAGCCAATGGTCTTTTTCCCTTCAGGTAGTGGCACAAGATCCCATGTTTTATTTTTGGCCAAGGCATTCATTTCTTCATCCATAGAAGCTACACACCAGTTCTCATCTTTTACTGCTTCAGCATATATACTTGGTTCTTTGCTCTCCATCACTTTTGTCATGTAAGCATAATGCTTTGCAGAGTAGCCACTGTACGTCAACCTGTCAACATGATATTTGACCCTCTGTGAGCGTCTAGGCTGTGGTGCACTACTCGATTCCCCTCTCTCATGAGGCGGAATGTACATGCTTTGCCTAGTACCAGGTGTATACACAGTCGGAATACCAAGTTCACTGTCTAGATTGTTAGTTGAGTCATAACCTAAAGTCATCCTGTCAGGTGTCATCAAACCAGATATATCATCAACGACTTTTTCTTTTCCTTTATTTTCCACTACATCATATCTCCCCCTCACTAACATAGTGGTGTCAGTGGATGGTGAGCTTGAGCTCTGCAATCTCCCTATCCATGGAGATATCGTCTGACCACTAGGACCTGTCATAGTAGTACTCTGCTACAAATCAATTGTAGATACATGAGTAGAAGGCATATCCGATGGCAATGTAGCCAATGATACATATCAAGAGGCCATCTCATCAAATATGACATCCTTGCTCACCAAAGTCTCCCTGATAGAGGGATCATAGCATTTGTATGCTGTCTTCTCATGCGAATATCCAATGAAAACACACTTATGTGCTTTTGGATCCAGATTCTTCCTTTTCTCATCTGGGTGTGCACATAAGCAAGACATTCGAAGACTTTCATGTGACTTACATCTAGCTTATAGCCATACAGCTTCTCAAACAGTGTCATCTCATGAATACCTACAGTGAGAGTCTGATTCAAGATATACATGGTTGTCATAACAGCCTCAGCTCAATAATAGAGCACCATCTTCTTCTCGTTCTTCATGGCACGAGAAGCTTCCATCAATACCCTATTTTTACGCTCAGCCATTCCATTCTGCTATGGAGTATAGCTGTAGGGTAAGCTCCCTACGTATGCCATTTTCAGCTAGAAAATTATCAAACTCATTTGACACATACTCCCCACCACTGTTTGATGTCAAGCAAGAGATATAGCGGTCAAATTCCTTTTCAATTTGCTTTTTAAACTGCTGAAAAACAACAAACATGTCATCCTTTGTCTGTAGAATATACACCCAAGTATAACGACTGTAATCATCAATAAGTGTCATATAGTACTTTGAGCCTCCCATAGATGCATTATGGGCTGGCCCCAGACATCAGAGTGCACTAAATACAATGGATGTGTACTCTGCCTTACATCTTTGACAAATGGCAACCTCGACTGCTCACCAAACTGGCAAGCATTGGATACATGACCAATTGTCTGTGTATTGGAACTTGGGTAAACGTGTAAAGTTGTTTTTTCTTCATAATTTGTAGCCTTTGAAAATTAACATGTCCCACTCTCTTATGCCAAGTTTCCAAGTCTCTGATAGTGCCAGAACCATGGGCAAACATAGTTGAATTCAGCTCTGACAAAGTAGCATCAAGAGTAAACATTCTACCATTCTGGTGACTATGAGCAATCAACTTGCATCCATTTCCAAACTCTTCAATAAAGAAACCATGCTTATTGAACCTAACCTCCAAGTTCTGCTCCGTCATCTAACTGACAAAAAGTAAGTTCTTCGTTATCGATGGGATATATAGTACATCATGCAAATGCTTCTTTCTGCCATTATGAACCACAAGAGGCACTTTGCCTTTATGCTCAATGCTATGCTGCATGTCATCAACTATGCATACATAGCCAGGTCTTTCAGCTACCATGTTAGTAAACCAATCACCATGAGGGGTCATGTGGTTTGATGCCCCTGAATCAATGTACCATATTGCATCATCAATTGATTTTTTAACAGCCCTATCTTTCACATATTGCATGGCAAACAATCTATCTCTTGAAGCATAATCTTCCTGATTTGATGTAGAAAAATGTCCATGCCTTTTGCCCTTTTGATTGTCTTGCTTCTTCCAACCGTCCTTGGAAATATGACCATACTTCCCGCATTAATGACAATCCTTATCCTTATTCGGATTGTCAGATGGACACTGGTGTTGCCTTGAGCCTTTGCCTCTAGGGCTAGATCTCCCCCTGCCTTTAAAGTTTCCACCACCTCTTGCATTCAGTACCTCCTGGTTGTTATTGCCATAGGATGCATTTTGATGGCCTCCTCTACTAGAACCATAGCCTCTACCACGGATGCCACGGCCGCATTGATTGGAATAAAAGACTGCATGCTTGTTTTTGGAACTGCTTGATCCTGTAGCCAAGCCAAGTTTAACCTCCTCATGGATAAGCAATGCAACTAGTTCATTGAAATATAAAAAGACTTGTACTCTGGACCCAAGCCATTCAGAGTCACAGCAACCATATCTTCATCTTCAACATGAGTACCAATAGATGCCAGTTGATTTGCAATGGTTTAGATCTGTGTCACATAGTCCTATATAGACCTGCTCTTTCTCTCCATATTGTTAAATATTTGCTTTAACTGTATCTTCCTAGCACTTGTAGTGGTGCCATAGTACCTAATCAAAATGTCCCACGCATCTTAGGAGAGATGTAGCTCATTATCTGCATTACAGTTGAAGGGGGAGTGCATAATTTTTGAAGTAAAGAATGAACTTATATTTTCATCAGAAGCTGGCCCCTCGTCTCCACTGATTAAAAAGCCAATGAACAATTGATAGTTCTTGTTGGCTATCGGTTTTTTGTATCTACCATCACTATCAGGGATCGCATGTATTTTTCTTGATGAATATAAGATATTTTACTTTGTCCCTATAAATAAATATTTATTGAATAATTTATGTGTGGTTTGTGTAAGTGTGACAATAATGTGTGGTACATGAATGACGCATTCGCATACGTTAACATAATCCAATTTAATTATGTCAATGCGTAGTACTGTACTTGCAATTGTGCATAAGCAATAACGTAACTCATATCCGTACGTATTACTACTTTCGATGCATTCGTACGTTAAACAAAAATTAAGAGTTGTGTATTTCAAGAAACAAAACAAAACAACTTTATTTAATTATTTGAATCCAGTATACATTGCATGAGATATTATGTATATATAAATAAATATTCCAATGTGGTAGAGTATACAAAAATTTTTGGCCTTCCAGGATGCTATTGTGCTATAACACTCATTACAAAACCTTGCATCATTAATATCATAATCTATGGAGGAGTATCCTTGCTGTGTTGAAGCCAAACGATAAAGTTCATGTCTTTATCTGTGATTGTAACACGCTTTGCATGGATGGCCACTAGCTATGTATCATCGAACAAGTCGATGAGAAACTCCTTTGTAGTTGTTTGTAGGGCCTCCATAGTTGCAACAATCTACCTTCTTGCTGGTGGGCCATCCCGCACTCGTACCCAAAATTTTCCCATCCCTTTTAGCTCCAAGTCTTGAATGACTTCTCGAACAACCTTATGAAAAGATGTTTCTAGGATGGGAAGCTCATAATCCACATTGGATTCTCCTTATCTCCCAAAGGGCGATAGTGCCCGGTTTCCATCTCTTCTTCTGTGGTGGTCGTTGTGCTCTATGGGGAGCACCTGCTGCTGCTGCACTAGAGGAGGCTCCACCTTGTGCTCCAGGTGGTGGGCCTTGGTGTGAGGTCTTCCTGGGGCCAAAACAGTGACATGCTTGCTTGGTGCATGCCATGCAAGCTCGAGGAGGGAAAGATGGAGAAGAGACAGAGGTTGGGGGCGTGAGAATGGAGGAAGAAAAGAAAGCAAGATGTGAAAATGAGAAGAATAATAAACTTTTAACCCATTTTAACCCTAAAATTGTGTTAATGCAACTTCATACGTACTATCCATTGTGTGATCGTAAATCCATAACCTTTTATCGAAATGTGACGAAACTTCACAGACGTACTCGTTAGGTGGCCAAGAGCCCTTTTTTTTGGGGAAAAAAATGATTGTAGACCTTGGACTAGGGGTTTGCATGTATTTTTTTCCAAAAAAAAAGGGCTTTTGGCCACCTAACAAGTACACGTGTGAAGTTTCGTCGCATTCCGATACAGTTTAGTATTTTAAAAATTATCCCACACCAAAATTATGGATGGATTGATAATCGAGAAATCGACATCAAGACTACTGGCCCTTAGAAACTTTGCACTACATATACTATATAGAGGTATCAGGAGTAAAGTCTACAATAAGAAATGGCAAATTTCTGTGTGTTTTTTCTATTGAAATTGATAGTGCTAGCAAAAACTGTAAGGAAGAATTGAAAATACAACGAAGATGCACAATTAAAGTTGAGAGCAAATGACAAGGGTAAAAATTTAATTTATATTTTAAGAAAGTGTACAATAGTTTTGCACTAGGACATAGTCATATGTCCAATGCACGAGGAGAACACTATGTCGAAAAAGATAACATTACAAATTGTGTTCATTCCATTGGAATGAATGCATCCTTCATTGCTTGACGATTTCTTACAAGTTGGAAGTCCTTGGGAGTTACAATGATGCGCTTTGCATGTATTGCACAACGCTATCGATCATCAAGTCAACTAGCACACTGTAGAGCATGAAGACATTCTTTTGTGAAGCGATCAGGTCTATCCTGACCTTGTGCCAAAAAATGCCTCTTGATTTCTATGCGGTAGAGGTCTTGCACAATCTCGTGAACAAGTCTTGAGAAGCTTGCCTTCGGAATGATGAGATCAAAAGAGCGTTGATATCTCTTAATTTCTCTCAGAGCCACTTTACCTGGCTTCCACTTCTGTTTCTTGTGGGGATATTGAGGAGGACCCTTGTGAGAGCGGCTTGAGGAAGCTAGGTTAGGTTGAGAAGGGGGTTCATCTGAGCTAGTAGATGCTCCAAGGGGCTGAACACGATATGGGGCTCTGAGTGGAAGCTTATTTGTGACTACCTTAGACTTAGCCATCTTTCTTGCACAAGAGATGTGAGAACTCAATGAATAAGATAGAAAGTGAAACCCTCTTTTATATAACCCTAAACTATAAGACTCATTCACATAGATGCACACTCTCTCTTTCTCTCTTAAACTATGAATTGCATTCACACTGAACACATTGTTCAACTTACTATCTTAGCTCTCTTTGAACCCATTTGTTGCCTTGTCAAGCCTTGTTTCTAGCCACTTGGCATGGTTTTCTTTGGCACTTGAGGCTTCATAACACACTCTTTCGTGACATGACATGATTCCATCATGTCTGCAAGCCGATTCATTAGCACTTTCATTTGCTCTCTTTTGCGAGAGTTTAGCTTCATCAGCTACTATAATCCTATACCACCAAGATAGAAATTGGATCATTGGATTGCTACCATTCACCCCTCCACCATGATCTATTTTTCTTTGGTATGCACCACGTGTTATCTGATGTGAAATTTCCATCCCTTGTGTGGACCGAATTCCGATGCTTCCCTTTTCTGCAAAGTATGGCCCATGTGCCTCAAGGACATGCTACAAAGACATGTATCACACATGAGTAAAATTATGCTCAATACTTTATACAATTCATACAATTTTAAAATATTAACTTAGTACGCACCATGTAATGTGTGATAGAGCTTTTGCCCCACACTTCCACCATGTTTTCATAAAAGCTATACACAACATTGATAAATTCTTGCTTATCTTCATTGTTAAACACCATCTTGCAAAGTAAGGGAGCCAATTTGTTAAGACTTATCCAAATCTTAGCTTTGGCCAACCTTGTTTTTCCTCCATTACTTTGATCAAGAGCTGCAAAATGTAACTTTTTCCACCCATCGTAGTCCTGCGGCCTATGAACCATGACATTCCCTTCCTCATTGATGGGTTCTGAGAGAAACTTCCTAGCCTTTGCTCCTCTAAAGAAAGGCTTTTTTGGCAAGTTACCGGATTTTCTTGATCTCTTCTTATCTTTTTCAATCGTCACTTGATGCTTGTGTAGCCCAATTTCTAATAGCACTTGCTCCATATACCTACACGTTGTAATGGCTTCTTTTTCTAGTTGCATTCTATAAGCAAAGAAAATGTATTCATATACAAGTTTCTCCATGATTTTGACAAAATCATGCAATGAACAAATGTGAATATGATCTAATGAAATGTTGAAGATAGGCTTCCAAGTGGGATCTTCTCTATTGCATGTCGGTGCAGCACTTGTCACCCTTTGCCAGTTCTTCTTTTCATCCTTTTCTTCCACCCTCTCTGTCAAGCAATATAGACATGAATTCTTTGTATTTGCGCCACTGGAGATTCCACACATGCATTTTAAAGTTTTCAAGTCTCCTGCAAGATGCCATTCAGTCAAGTATTGACCATACCCTTCAACTAAGAGCATCTCACCATGTTCTTAACGATCAATGATGCTTCGAATGCTTGTGTGCATAAAGAACAACTACAACACCTCAAATGTCTCCTTAGGAACTTCAAATGCTATGAGCTGCCACACATGGCGCTCGAATTGAACACTAAAGTTCCATGGGTTATTCTTGTCAAATTGTAAAGCTCTATTGATTAGAGTTACACTAACTCCTTTAAGCTTTACTCCTTTGACGACCTCACTTTCATCTAATTTTATAACAAATTGCAATTTACCATTACATTCCTCAATATAAAGATTGTAGTACTTTACCATTGCCAACGGCACCTTGTAAAAATCTAAATAGTAATTATTGAGTTCAGTGAACTCATCTCATATGCATTTTTGGTTCTAACCTTTAGTGTTCCCACACATTGAACATGCATGGGATCTCCTATCAACTCCAAAACCTTTGTATTAAGTTGCCATCAGGCCTCTATTAACTTTGAAGGTTGAGGAAGAGGCACGATTGTATTTCTCTTCAGCACATGACCAAACCCAGCCTTTACACCTTTGAATATCTTTGAGTAAGTCGTTGTGCTAATACTGACCCTATCACAAATGGATTGTGCATCCACAGCAGCTGACAACTCATTTGACACATCTTTTAATGCACACTCAATCACCTTTTCCTTCATATACTTAAGCTTAGGATTGCTCAAAGCATTTTCCAATGTGCTTGCCTTCAGCAATCTACTAATATACGATCCAACCTCACCCTCACCTAGGTTCTCTTTTTGAGATACCTTACATGCTTTGATATGTCGCTTCCACTAGCCACTATTCACAGTTAACTCATTGATTTGATTCTTCTTTTGTTTGTGCTCCTATGTTAGCTTGCTACTATTGATCTTTCTCAAGTTGTCCAATTGTGCCTTTGCCTCCTCATATTGTTGAGGTGACAAGCTCAACACATGTGGACATTGATGATGGACCACCTGGCTAGATGGGTCCACACATCTACACTTAGCACGTCGGTGGTCATTATGACTCTCACATGGCCACTGACTCATTACTTATTATATTTAGGTTGTTACACCTATTTACAGCTGGCATAGTTATAGGGCCAGTCGACTAGTGTAGTCGGTTATGCATTGTTTGACTTAGTAGGCCATTTTCCTTTATGTTGTATCTTATCTATACTTTGTGTACATTGTAAAGTGTTTGAAAGAAGAAGAAGAAACTAGCAAGAAAACGTTTTGGCCTCCATCTCTCTTCTTGTCTCTTGAGTGAGCTTCTCCTTGTGCATTCTGTGTGTGTTCGGCGCAGCATCTTGAGCAAATCCCCCCACCATGCAATTTTTGACATGGTATTAGAGTCGTGCCACTGAGAGAGGCTGATTTTGAAGGTTGAAGTGAAGGAGAAGAAGCAAGGTTTGAGCAAGCAAGCAACGGGTAAGAAGCTCTCCCATTCTGCCACTCTCTCTCTTGGATAGTGGAGGCACCAGAAGCAAGGCAGAGCAGAAATCTCAGATTGTAGTGAGATTTGGTGTGTGCGAAGAGTGCTATGTATTCTACAGATGAGCCCTTTAGGGCATTCTTGCTACTATTTTGGCCTTCCGAGGTCATTTCAGGTCCCGTTTTAGACTCGCAAGAGGTTGCAGATAGTAGTTTGAGGTATCCTGCAATTTCAGCTGTGCTTGCGTATACATATGCACAGGTTACAGATTTGAGATCTTAAAGTTCAAAGGTGTTTACCAGCAAATAAACACAAGGTTTATTTGCAAACTAGTTGCAGATTGCATGTATTGTTGAGCAGACAGTGAAAAAGGCTGTTTGGTGTATTGTTGTGCACTACAGGTTGAGGGTTGCAGAAGATTTGCTTGCTGTTTGGTATTATTTTTGTGATAATGGTAGAGAATAGTGGAAATCCCATTATTGAGAAGCTCGACAAGAACAACTACCCTTCATGGAAGTTCTGTGTGACGAACTTCCTTATTGGAAAGGGCCTTTATGAATTTGTTTCAGGTGAAGAAAAGGAGCCAGAGCTGGGTATCCCTCCGACTGCAGATGAGTTAAAAGCATGGAAAGAGTGGAATGCGAAAGACAAAAAGGTGATGTACTAGCGATCTGCAATAATTGATAATACTATGCTGGGACATATCAGGAATGCAGAAAATTCACATGCAGCTTGGACAATTTTTGAGAGCATGTTTTCAGTAAATACAAAGGCACGAAAGATTCAACTTAAGCAAGAGTTGAATGCCTTGAAAAAATGAAAAATGTTTGTCAATGAGTATGTTTTGAAGGTGAGGAGAATTGCAGATGCCTTAGTAGCAATTGATGCAATGCTAGATGATGATGATTTGGTTTCATCCACTCTGAGTGGCCTTAACAATGATAAGGCATGGAAATCATTTGTTACTTCAGTATATGTACAAAAGCCATTTTTAGATTTTGATGAGCTGATCTCTCTCATGATTATTGAAGAGATCAATATGCAGGGTGATTCGTCTGAAAGAAATGGTGAACAAGTCCAAGCATTTTACTCGAGTTCAGGAAGGGGACATGGAAGATCCTCTTCGAGAGGCCGTGGTATGGGATGTGCTGGCGATAACCAGCAAAACATGTTCAATCAATAGTTTGGTGAAATGCACGTTTCTGGAGGCAGAGGAAACTTTAGAGGCAAGGGGGAGCTCTAGACGAAGAGGTGGATGGCAAAATAGAGGTTCTAACAACTCTGGTATTGTGTGTCACTACTATGGCAAAACGGGTCATATTGCAGCCCAATGTTATGCTAAGAAATATGATATTCGCAGTGGTAAGTTGCAGTAAGGAAACTATGCATCATCTTCACGACAGAATGAAGACAAAAATGAATGTCTATTTGTTATGCAACATATGCTAAATGCTGTTACAGGAAAGGGAACACATGATGGTGTTTGGTATGTTGATTCAGGTGCATCCAATCATATGACCAGCCGTGCGGAATGGTTTGGAGAGATGTTGGATTTGTAAAATGTAGGTTATGTGCAGACGGGTGATGATTCATGCCACCCAATTTCACACATTAAAAAAGTTCCCTTGTCCTTGCATGATGATAAGACAAAGAGTCTTTCAGATGTATTACATGTGCCATCTATTACAAAGAACTTGGTGTCAGTTGGTCAAATGGTAGAGTAAGGGCTGGAAGTCAGATTTAATGCAAAGAGCTACTTTTGTAGAAGACTTCAATAACAAGTATAGGTTGGTTGCAAAGGGAAGTAGAGTTGGACGTATATTTACTCTAGATGCTGGAATTCCTACTATGAATGCTGCTATGTATGCTAAAGGAAAAGGTATTGTTGCAAATATTAAAATTTGGCACAAATGCATTGGACATGCACATGTACAAAGGCTAAAATTAATGCAATCCAAAGGGTTTTCCTACATTTATAATTGTAGAATTTCATAAGGTATGCGAAGCATGTCAGTTTGGTAAGTAGGCAAGACAACCCTTTTCACATTACAGAGATGTAAGCAGAAATATCCTTGATATTGTGCATACAGATATTTGGGGGCCAACACAAAATGTATCTCTTGGAGACAGTTCATACTTTGTCACATTCATTGATAATGGCAGTTCATACTTTGTCAGAGGCATATTGCAGAAGTTGCATGCGCCTTGATGGCTGAAAAGAATATGCCTAAGCATTTTTTGTCTGAGGCTGTTCATACTGTTGTTTATATTATGAACAGAAATCCCACAGCTACAGTTCATGGTATGACCCCCGAAGAATGTTTTACAGGTAAGAATCATGATGTCTCACACTTGAAAGTGTTTGGCTGTATTTCATATGTTCATGTGCCAGATGAGTTGTGGAAGAAACTGGATCCAAAGGCTGAAAAGTGTGTCTTTCTTGGATACTCTTTAGAGAAAAAAGGGTATCGTTGTTATAACCCTATCACATGTAAGTTCAGAGTGAGTAGGGATGTCATCTTTGATGAAATGAGTAGTTGGTATGCATCTAGTGGTGATGCATTGGATGATGATGATGATCATGACACTCATGTGCAGGCTAAAAAGCAAGAATCACGGACTCTTAGTGGACTAGAGACATCATCTGGCAGTCCTTGGTCTGGGAGACTAAGGAGTATCTCTACATCTTCAGGTGCATCTAGTAGCACTACAAGTAAAGACAAAGGAAAGAATAAAGTGTCAGATGGCATTGATGTAGTTCTTGATGGAGACTCCAGCGGCTCAGAGAGCTTGGATAATGAGCTTGGCATTCCTTCAGTGAGGACTCCAGGTGTGCAGAGAGCACGTGTCAATGCAAAGACTCCATTGAGTGATCCAGTGGTATGCATGTCTAGTAGGGTGAGATACCCTGTTAATAGATTTGGTTTTGAAGGTTATGCAGCTCACCATTATGCTTATATGGTGAAAGTGATTGAGGATGTTAAGCCCACATGTTTTGAGTAGGCTATTGGTCATGCTCATTGGGATGCAACAATGGATGAGGAAATGGCTGCATTAGAGGCCAATAAGACTTGGGATCTAGTATCATTGCCGAAGGGCAATAAATCTATTGGATGTAAGTGGGTTTATAAGATTAAGCACAATGCAGATGGTTCTATTAGTAGGTACAAAGCTAGGCTGGTTGCAAAAGGCTATGCCTAGACATATGGCATAGATTATGAAGAAACCTTCAGTCCAGTTGCTAGGATGGAAACTGTCAGATGTGTGATTACTTTGGCAGTAGCCAAAGGTTGGAGGTTGTAGCAAATGGATGTGAAGAATGCCTTCTTGCATGGTGATTTGCAGGAAGAAGTGTATATGGATCAGCCAGCAGGTTATAAAGATTTAGAGCATCCCACGTATGTGTGCCGGTTGAAGAAGGTGCTTTATGGGCTCAAGCAAGCACCTAGAGCATGGTCTGACAAGATCAGAGAGTATCTTGTCAATATTGGCTTTTATGTTTCTGAAGTTGATCACTCACTATATGTGAGAAAGGGAGATGCAAGTTTGGTCATCATAGTCATCTATGTGGATGACTTGATTATTACAGGTGATAGTGATAGTGGGATTGCTGAAGTCAAGGACTTTTTGAAGAAGAAGTTTGAGATGAAGGATTTAGGTGAGCTAAGAAAATTCCTTGGCATTGAGGTGATCAGATGTGATGATGGTATATGGCTATCCCAAAGACAATATGGCTTGGATATGTTGTCGAAGTATGGTATGACAGCATGCAAACCACTTTCAGTCGCGTTGGAGCAGAATCTAAAGTTGAGTGCTGATGTTGGGGATGAGATAGAAGACTCTACTATGTTCAGGAGGATAGTGGGGAGTTTGATCTACATGACCATTACAAGGCCAGACTTGAGCTACGTTGTTGGTCTTGTGAGTCAGTTTATGCAAGTACCTAGAAAGCCACATTTGGATGCAGTCAGACACATATTGAGATATGTGAAGTCCACATTACATTATGGACTTTTCTACGAGGCAGGTACAGATGCACAGGTGTTTGGATACACAGATGCAGATTGGGCTGGTAGTATGTCTGATAGAAGATCTACCAGCGGATACATGTTCTCTCTTGGTAGTGCAGGAATTACTTGGAGCAGTAAAAAGCAATCTATAGTTGCTTTGTCTAGTATAGAGGCTGAGTATAGGGGTGCTGCTGTTGCAGCATGTGAGAAAGTATAGCTGCAAAAGTTATTGGCTGATTTATATGCGCAGGTGGAAGATCCAGTTGTCATTTATTGTGACAACATGAGCAGTATACAGTTGGCTAGGAACCCTATGTTCCATGCCAGGTCAAAACATATTGAGGTACAGTATCACTTTATGAGAGAGAAGGTACTAGCAGGTTAGATTGACTTGGTGTATGTCAGTACACATGATCAAATAGCTGACATCTTCACAAAGGCATTGGGTACAGAGAAGCTTCAAAAGTTTCGAAGCTTACTTGGAGTTGCAGAGATGCAGTTGAGCTTGAGGGGGAGTGTTGAGATGACAAGCTCAACACATGCAGACATTGATGGATGGAACGCCTAGTTAGATGGGTCCACACATCTACACTTAGCACGTCCGTGGTCATTATGACTCTCACATGGCCACTGACTCATTACTTATTATATTTAGGTTGTTACACCTATTTACATCTAGCATAGTTATAGTGCCAGCCAACTAGTATAGTTGGTTATGCATTGTTTGACTTAGTAGGCCACTTTCCTTTATGTTGTATCTTATCTATACTTTGTGTACATTGTAAAGTGTGTGGAAGAAGAAGAAGAAACCAACAAGAAAACGTTTTGGCCTCCATCTCTCTTCTTGTCTCTTGAGTGAGCTTCTCCTTGTGCATTCTGTGTGTGTTCGGCGCAGCATCTTAAGCAAATCCCCCCACCACGCGATTCTTGACATATATGAGATACCAATGTCATGGATAGTGTCCTGCATTGAAATAATTTGATTGTTTTGTTGAATTATAGTGTAGCTGTACCACTTGTCCTATGAGCTGTTGTATATGAAGTTGATGTGTAGCGATCACATCATGACAAATTTTTATGGTTACTTGGTAAGTTCTAAATACTTTGAATGCATGATCATTAATTCGGTGGCCTAGTGTAACTGAGCAACCCATTTTCACCCTCGCACACATACTTTAGCGAATTTGTGATTCCTGACCCTTAAATTGGGTAGATTTTCCCATCAACCCTCAAGTCCACATGTTTCAATCCCATTTTCCTGTAACTCTGCAAAACTTGAGGGTTGACACTGGTACATTGGGTTCTTTTGAATAATGGGGCATATTCAATCTCTACCTCAATATGCACCTCTTTCTTTTCTATATTCATTTTACTATTAATAGAAATAGGGAGCCTACTTGGTTGTCAAAGGAGGTAGAGTGGAGATGCACACAAAGGTGCCAAGGGAAAGGAGGGTGTAAGTAATTCACTATGTTAATGAAGGTTGCATAAACATAGAGAAGAGGTCACAATAGAGCCGTGAGAGAGTAAAGATATGGGGGAAAGTAGCTCAGAGGGTAGAGATGTCCAAAAATTTTAGTATTTTAGACATTTCTATTTTATCTCCAAATTTTTTTCCAAAAAACATGAAATTTGACCAAGTGGGTTTTTTAAAATACCAAAAGCTAGAATATAAAAAATCCCCAAAATATCTTAAAAGGAACTTTTGAAATTTTATTTTCATTGTTCTCGATTAAAAAATCAATTACCTCATATCTACTAATCATTTTGCATTGAAAACGAAGCACGACATCCCATAACTAACTCCTTTTTGAATATAAAATTTGGTTGAAAAAGACTTCTTGAATGAGGAGAGAGAAGGAATCTGAGTATATCTTTGTAGATAATATAAAAAAGGCAAAACAAGATTGCAAAAGTGGAGAGAGAAGATGATTATTTTACTACTGTTCTCTCCTCTTTTCCTTGTTTTAAGGAGGAGAGAGGGGGGGCTAAAAGGCCCATTTGTGAGTTCATTTTTTTCCTAATGTCTTGACTGCTACTGGTCCCCAACAAAGTACAAAACATCTCCAAATACACATACGCGTTCAACTTAAGGGGAAAGAACTCCAAAAGGAAAGACACCATTTGGATTGGCCATAAGAAGCTTCCACACAGCAATTAGCTTCATCTAGATGCTTCTTCAAACTTGTCATCACTAAAATAAAGAACCATCAGATGCACCCACACCAACTAGAAACATGGCCCTCTTGGCCTAAAGAAGTAAAACATTTCACTACAAATAAGTGGTCTTCTTGGCCCAAATTTGAAATAGAACATTTATACTAACTCAACCTCCAACATTTGAGAATTACTCCCTTGGTTCTTAAGATTAGCATGATACACACCACTAGATCAAGAATTTAGATCATTTAGGACCCTAACTAATTGTACTTCCAAATACCATCTCTTCCACCTTGTGGAACCTAACTAATTGTACTTCCAAAGACCATCTCTTCCACCTTGTGGACACTAACCAAACCAAGCCATAGCTATCATAGCCCTAGCCTAACCCACTAATTCTTTGGTCGTGTCACAACAAATGAGACTATCATCATTAAGGACATATTTTCTAAATATCTCTTATTCTTTTTATTAAAATTTTCCCTTAACACCCTAGCAACACCACTTACAAAATCTCCTTTCTAAACATAGGTCCCCCTAAGGTCACTCTCTTTATTTGACTTATTTGGCCTAATGTCCTCATTATTTGGCATTGGCACTTTACTTAATAGTGAACTATTATCATAATTGCAAGGTTTGGGCTTCCAAATCCATTGCCTTTAATCTTTTCATGGCTTGATTGGATGCCATCACTTCTTCTATTTTTATATTCTTTTATGATTGATCTATGTTGGCTCACTTGCTACTTGTTACTATCTCTAAGCCAACTCCTTTTACTAGATCTAGTCCTAGGTGGATCTTTACCATCATAAACCCTAGGTTTCTTATCACCCGGGCTTCCAATAATTGAGATAGCCTCCACATGATAGCATGCATCAGCTATGTTTCAGGGACTCATCTCATTGGCATAATATTTCTTCAAATTTGGACCCTTTAGGGGTTTCTTAACCACTCCGCTTTCCCCATCATGTCTAAACCAATTTCCATTTAGCTCGTAGCTCTAGAACATAAGATTGGTTGCACTAGGATGTAAGGGTTCTTGGACCTTGGGATCTTCATAAATAATGTGCATGGTGGACTCTCCCTAGTATGCCTCTCATTCGCACCTCTAACATTGTAGCATTTAGCAAAATTTTCCAATCCTTATGAATTTCAAGGGTGCGGGGAAAACTCTAATAGTTTTCCCAACACCTTTGAATACAGATCTCATAATAATTTGCTTAAACCTTTGCCTCCTTTAGTGACTTAGCTTTCTCATCTTAACTTGAAACTACATGTTTATTTCCAAGCCACTGACACAGAGGCCACAAATCACATCTTTTGGCAGATGGTTGACTTTCATTGGCCAAAGCTTCAAAATGTAATCAAAGGCTCTTGTGTACTCTTTGATGGAGATATATGACTCTTGTCGAGTCTATGCAATCTGTCCCAAGAATTTAGTAATGGGAACCTTCTTCTCATAATCATCTAGGAAATTTTCACATAGTTTCTCAAAGGTTCTAATTAACCCTCTTGGGAGGCTGCAATACCATTTCTTGGCCTCTCCATTTAGGGTACTTGACAACATAAGCATCTGATGTATATCATCAAAACCACTTGCAAGGAAAGTTAGGTTGTATTCATTTAGTAGCCTATAAAACATTGGGAGATCCCTATAAAGAGGAAGGCATTTAGTCCTCTTCTTTGGGCTAGGTCATCTAGATCCTCATACTCATCTTGATCTAGTTCTAGTGGCATAGAGATTTTTCTCTCTTTCGTTTCTACCACTAACAATTTGGAAAATTTACTTGTTCCATGGACTTCCCTTTTTTTCAACTTAAAAATTGATATAGGGAGTCCAATACTATGCAACAAGGGATCTATATCATCACTTACTAGTGGTGTTTTAGCAAGTATATTCTCATCTACCACTAGTTTACTAGAACCAAGGATAGGTCCCAATAGAACCTTCCTTGCTAACAATGGTTTTCCAAATACATAGACATCATCCAATGCTTTATGGATCTTAGTAATTTCACTATGATATCTAACTACGTCAGGCACTAGCATCGAATGTATCCTTGGGTCATAATCATGTCTTCTTGTGTGCATATTGGCCATTGTTGACCATTGTCATCATAGTCCTTTTTCTACCAAAATATCATCATTAGTGATCATACATAATTGTAATATTGTAACCTTACTTTTACTTTCTCTTTTTTCTAACTCCAATGGGCTATTAATCTCATGGGCAACTCCATGGGTACTTTTTCATAGCGGCCTAAACTCAAGCATGTTATCACTTACGAGGCAAAGGATGAAATAGTTAGCCACATGACCAGCCACATGACCAACCAAAGATCTCACTAAACCATCCAGGATTGACAGATTGTCTTTTGGGTCATGGGGATTCTTTAGACTAATCGTCATGCTAATGACAAAGGCTTTAATTAGCCCAAATTTAAAATTCATCGCTTCAAGGTGGCTCCTAGTTAGAAACTTAAAAAAAATCAAGTTCCTTATAGCCAAGGTTTGAAAACTACCACTTATTAGCAACTCTCAACAAACACACCACCTGTTTGGGACCTAAAAATGGGCCTAATATTGTCTCTGATGGCTCTAGCTAAGGCTCTTAAACATACCAAACGATATCACATGGACTCACGGCTAAGAGCGTTTGGGTACTATAAATTATCCTTCTAATTGCTATGTATGTAGATGCAATTTTGGGTTATAGTCCAAATAATTACTCCGCGACTCCAAACAAAGGAGTTTTCCACACGTAGATGACTGTGTCAACTCGAATCATGTAATAAAGATACCGCAGCTGAACTCTATGGCTCCTACACTCTCTTATACCCTAGGGATTGGCCCCAAGATGCACCATCTAAAATATATAAAACATCGTAACATACTCCTCTCTTGATATTTATTGTTCCAAGAGACTTTCCATAACCTTACATAATATTTTCCTTGATAATAAATGCAATAACCTATGGTTAGGGATCCTCTTCCACTCCACATAGGTTAGCACATCTTTTCAAAAAATTGCTATGCATCCAAGAGGTTTATTTTGATACCACACTTTTATGCTTCTTTCACGCAAAGTGAAATACTCTAAAGTACACAATTATTTTATTCAATTTTACTCAAATTAATGCCTCTTCTAACAACCAAATATTATTATAGAAAGCACATTGATCAAGAATTTATAATTTTTTATTTGCTTTTTTGCAATAAGAACACTTCATATGTACATATACCATTCATTTTTTCAATTTTCAAATAAAATGAGAATTATCATAAAATATTTCATAAAGTTGATTTATTTTTATGATTTTAGCATCGCTTAGGCAGCCCCTTGATGCTCCACATAGCCGCTAACAACTACCTTCATTGGTCCTTTCTTCATTGCTCGCATTGGTATCCATTTCCACTCTCCCTCTTAGCCCATATGAACACCTACTATGGTGAGAGAGAAAGAGGAGAGACAAAGACTAAAAAAAAAATCTTTTCATAGAATTATCATTTTTGTGTGCTTCCTATGGCGCTTAGAGGCAAAGCAAATTACAGCCAAGAATGCTCTCTTCTGAATCGAATAGTTGCCAAAATCCATTTTTCTAAGGATTGGAGAGGTGCTGAAAAAAATATCCCCCTCTCACGTGAATAATTTTAAGCCTTAAGCTCTTTTAATCACTTATTAACAATTAGTAAGTTCATCTCTTATGCATTCACACTGTTGCTAAGTAGTTTCACTAAAATCGGAGGGACAAATAAGCTAGGATTTGAGATTTGAAAGCATACCACATTTCTAGCATCATTATCTATTGATTTGGCCTTGTGGACACTATTTCTAACTTTTGGATTAGGTAGTTGCTTTGTAATGCTAAAGCTGCATCTCTTTAAATGGGCCATCAAACAAACTGTGAATTGACAAACAAACACTTCCAATGCATTTTGACCCATCTATTTTTGCTTAGAAAACTCTGACACCTCTTCATTTTGTATCGCAAATGCTTTATTTTTTGCCTCAAATTTGGTGTCTAGTCACACCTCTCAAGATGCAATCCATGGTGTTATCTCTAATGCCTTGTCCCTACTATTATCTCCTTTTTGAGTGCTGCTATTTCTAGATAACACCTAAGGGCATTTTTGGCCTGGTTTCACTCTGTCCACAAGTCCTTTTGGAGGCAAGCTTGCTTGTGTAATAGAGTAAAAATGCCTTCATACCTTAGCTAATATTTAGCTTATTGGATTTAATTATAAAAGTTTAAGTTGTAACTAGCCAAGGATGTTTTTGCCATTTTGCAACATTTCATATTTGAGGTCTTAGCCTCCCACCATCTAAGAGGGTGTATACTCTTGGCCATAATAGGTTGGGGTGCATACCATGATGCAGCCTCTCATCACTTGATTCTCAGCCATTCATGTAATATCATTTCATGCCTAGCCATCTTGGCTATGGTTTCTTGTCATTTTAATCTATTTCTTTGTACTTTCAGTTTAATGGTTTCATGTGGAAATTAGTTTCTTTACAACTTGCATCTTTCGGCTCCTCAACCTTGTTACAAGTCTTCTCAAAGATAGTCTTTATCATTTTGTGGGCTACAAATGGACCAAAAAATCTCCCTTTCTTACCTTGCATGCTATCCTTGATACGTCGTGCATTCTATACTACTGACAATACATGTGTTGAAGCAAGGAAGTAGCTTCCTCCCACTTGGGTATGTCTAGGAGTTGGGGCCTTAGTCTAGAGATTTTGGGTAGTCCTAATAGTGACTTAGCCAAAGTCCACACTCCACACTCTGCACTTCAAAATTTGTACTAGTCTTGATTCTAGACTCCCAACTACCTAGCACTCATGACCACCTAACACTCTTGATCACCTAGCACTTCTAACTAGTCCGCACTCCCGATCACCTAGCACTTGCGAGACTAGTCCATACTCTTGACCATCCAATGCTCCTAATTGTTTCACACTCTTGATTGACCATTGCGATATCCTAGAGTGGCGAATGGAAAATAGCTTGGGAGCCTAGGCCCCATCACAATGGTACCAATAGTTCAAAATATTTGCTCTACCCTCCTCCTCCCTTTAGTTAGTAAACCTTGTTAGATCCTTTTAAAAACACTACCTCACATGTAGCTTTCTTAGGGCTCTTTTTTTACACAATTGTTTTTAGGTTTTTCCTCTGCCACTCCTCCCCCACTACCATGTCATAACTCCAGTATCTTTGGTGAAAATCTTAGATTCATGAATTTATTAAGATGAAAACCTATGTTGGTTGTTGCATGGCCAATGACTAAAGATCACATACGAGAAATCGGTGTATGGGAAGGCACAAGGTGAATATATGCCAAAGGAGAGTGACCTCAACCAACAGCGTGTCCATGGATCAAGGGTTACATTGGCACCAAGCTACTATTCACATACTTCACATTTATCTATTTGGGAGATTGTGCTTGAACATTGTAATGCATTGTAACTCACTATAAATTTATGCGCACATGGGATTTGCACTGTAAAATGGATAATACATTTGACCTCTATCAAGGGACACCATTGTGGGACTTAGGTCATCTATGTGTGCCATGTATATGAGGTAAGGGAAAATAAGGTGTGAAAGGCCCTAAGAATTAGGGGTGTGGAATTAGGGTTTTATGGCTATAAAATGTAAGGCATGGAAAACCCCTAAGAATACACATGAATCATCTTTTGTTTTGAGTCTCTTTGTGTTCTTTCTCTCTCTCTCTCTCTCTCTGATGGAACCTAGAACGGGTCGGCACTGGCTCGTGCACTAGCCGGACCTCTATCACACGCGCTCAACAACCCCACGGCCTCGCGGCTAGGAGCGTTGATGACACATACATTGCCTTTCTAAATGTCTTGCATTTGTATTACGTCGTTGTAGTCCACTCTTCTCTCACCCACTACTCCTCAGAGGGAGTCCCTTACACATTGCCTAATGGCACAAAGCACAAACATAGGGGGTCCTCCAGCGGCTGAATGCCGCCACCCCTCTGCGACTCTCCTACACCTTGGGGATTGGCCCCTCGATGCATCGCTCAACATATAAACATGTCGCACAAAATCCACTCAAGGCACCATTTAATCATATATAGGAATGTACCATTGTCCTTACTTCTCTTTCCCCTAGACCCCACGACTAGCCTATGGCTTAGGGGGTCCTGTCTCTCACTCAACGTGGGTCAAGGTCCTAATGAAAGTAATTGCTGTGCATCCAGGATTTCTGATACCTTTAAATATTTTCATGACTTATGCATAGTGTGGATGCCAAGTGCTCAAACAATTATAAAATCAATATTGTGCACATGTGCCAAACATCCTTTCAATGATTTTCAACTACCGATCTTATGCGGCGTTGCACGAACCTAGCATCAAGGAAACCCTCGTGCTATTAGGCTCTTATTCTACAATTATTCACCAACCTATATGGCATGCAAACAAAAACAGCAATCTTTTCATCATGTTACTCCACATTTAGACACACTTTAACCACTCTACCCTCCCATGGATCGAATGTTGCATTGTTGTATAGATTTATAGGGCATTTTGCCATCATTTTATGTGTAAAAAGTGGGAGAAAGACACTAGAACAAGAAGGTGGGGTTGAACTTGATTTTCCATATTTTACGTGTTTTAGTGTATTATTTTGAGTCACAAGATGCATGTTTTTCTGATTTCCTAATTATGATCAACAAGTACTCATGGAGAACAGCAACATAAACAATTTTTAGCCCACATGAACAACATTTTATCAATCAAAAGCCATGAAATCTCAAATTTCCTTTGAAAAAAATTGAATTACCGCTTATTTGCGTGTTTCGGGTTTCATGTCCATGGCTGCAAATCTGAAAATCAGCAGCACTTCATGCTCATGACGATCACAAATCACCATTTCCAGCCCGTGGAGCAATCCGATCGATACCGGACAAGCCTCCATCATTCTTTCTTCTTCTTTCCTCTTCCCACATGAACTTGCCTTTAGAAGAGAGAGAGGGAGCAGAGAGAAATACTAGATTTCTATCTCAGCATTCAGGCCACCAATTGAGGAGCGAAGGACGGCGATAGAGTCCACAGACAGAAGGGAGTGAAGCCCCATAAGCCATTAGGCAGGGTGTTTGTAACAGCCATGATGCCCTCTCTCCATCCATGGTGCATTTTTCGGCGCCCTCTGTTGGCCACGTTTTTCATCTCCCTCATGCCCACGATTCTTCATATTGCATGCTTTGTGGTTGGGGGGTTAAAATTCCCCCAAAGGGCACCCCCTCTTTGGTCCATGTTGTGGCGACCCTTTCAAATCTTGACCAATTCTTGGCCATTTCCCCGTCCGGACTTGGAATTGAGCTCTGAAAAATCCTGGGCGTCCGGGCTTGGCATCCCGCATTGGCCAGTAGCTTGTGTCAACCCACACGACTATCTAAAAAATTATGAAAAATCAACAAGTGTCGCTCGGGCACCTTTAAAGCACTTTGGTGCTTAAAATCGTCCTAGATCGAGCCGCCGCATTTGACGGTGAATATTTTTCCCTTGATATTCATAAATTTTAGCTATTTTTAAGCAATTCCCGGCACCAAAATTCTGCTCTCATTGGCGACCATGGGAAAGGGCGACTGAGCCCGTCGAATCCACGAACATATCTGCACATAAACAACCAAAGAAGCATTAAGCTGATACAAAACAAATATATAATAAAATTCAGTACAATGTGCACCCTACCCCCTGACAGAACCAAGGCATGACATCCACAAGGAGTAGGCCTAGCATCATCTAATAGAAGATCCAAAGTGAGTCGCTAACCAACTGCTCCAACACAGCGAAACTAAAAAACCTATCAAAGAGGTTGCCCTAAATGGTAGTCTGAAGTACTTACCAACTAAGGACAACACAACTAGGAGCTCCTACAAGGCGAGGACTCCTATAGCCTGATCAAGAAGTATTTTCTTTCAGTACATTTCTTCTTTTAGGGTTTTTATTTTATGAACATACTTGGGCATGTAAAAAGGAGGGAGCTGAGCGTAGTGACCCAAGGAGAACAGGGCATCGGTCTTAGGACCTGTCTCGGCACCTAAGAACCTACCAAGCCCTCGCAAGGCGACACTTAATCATTTTCTAACGCTCACTTTTATTTTTGCTCCAACCTTCCTTGTTTTGTCATTCATTCTTCAGCAAGAAGCCACCCCTAGGAAGACAAGGTATCGGCCCCGGGTCTGATTCGTCCCCAGGAACCTACCAGGCCTTCGCAAGGCGATGATCAATTGCCTATACATTTCCATTTCTTTTCTTTTCTTTGATAGGGGTTAGAACCCCTTTTTACACACCTTCGTATTTATAGTCATCTTGTCGGATGTACAAGGTTTCTTGGCATCCTCATTATTATCTTCTCGCAGGCTTCTCTAACTACCTCACTTCTAACAAGAACTCCTAGAATAGCTACCTAGCAGGCTAGCAGAACAGGGCCACTAAGAATTCCTTCTAAAACAGGCCTTTCGATGCCTGACAATGTCTTTACAAGAGGCAATGACTACTCCGACCTCCCTCAAACATACTTAGCCTAAACCTAGGACTTCATGCCTTGGTTGCCGGTCCCCAATAAAAATATATCCCCTCGACAAGTACAGATACACATATAACATGAAAGAAAGGTACTCGTAAAGGAGAGATATCACCTGGATTGGCCACAAGAAGCTTCCATCGCAGCAAAGGCTCCTCCAGGCTCCACCAAATTCCACGAATCACGAAATCTGTCCAGCACAACACTTAAAACAAAAACCCAATTAAACGCACCCGCACTAGACAGGGAAATGGCCCTCTTGGCCTAATGAAATCAAACATGACTTAGCTACAAAACTGAATCGGCCCTCTTGGCCTAATGAAATAAAACACTACTACGCATAGCATCCTCCTGGAAACAACTATGATAGACATCAAAGCATATCATTCCCAAGGGAACAGAGGCTCGTAGCCCTAAACTAGGTGCATTAAATTATGACCCATCCCTCCTGCGTATATCGCAAGAGGTGTTCGCATCACCTATTGTCTAATCAGTCTATGGGTCCAAGATAATAAAGGCAAATAAGTCTCACCTACCCTCTGCATCACCCAGATCAACCATCGTCTGCCAAAGAGGGCATGCCCAGAAAGCATACCCCACAACCGACTAGGTCCTGTCTCATCGTCAATAGATATATCGGGACAAGGGCCACAATTAAAGAAGAGGTCTTCTTCATACGCAAAATTAGCCAATGAATCGGCAAACTGAGTCCAATTTCAAGGAATCAGCTGAAAAGACACTCTATCAAATTCGTCTAGCAGGGCTATGGCAGTATGCTGGTACATGCAAAGGATGGGGTTTCGTACCATGTACGTCCCATTGAGTTGATTTAAAACCAACTGAGAGTCCCCTTTCACCAATAATTGGCGAATACCACCCTTCTTTGCAATATTCAAACCCATAATCAGGGCTTTGTATTCTGTCATATTATTGGTAAAATTCACCCCGAGATAAGCAGCTAACTTCATGACAATGCGTCGTTGGGGGTCTCGGATGACAACTCCTACACTTCCTTTTTTACATGCACCCTTGGACGCCCCATCAAAGTACAAGGTGTACGTCCATAAAGGGTTTACATATCCCGCCATCCGGAACTTTACTCGTAATTGCGGTAATCGAAATTTAGCATATTCAACGGGTGGACTGTAGGCTCCATCCCTCCATCATCATTTAATTCAACAGGGATGCTCGTCAAAATTTGTAGGCAGTGATGGCAGAAGACCTTGATTTCCCAAATAAATGTCACGCCTTCTTGCTCAGTCACCTTATATCCTTTGCTCCACCAAATGAGCTTTCCCTGATGATACCTCTGTTCTAAATATGGGTGTTCTAAATAAGGGATCAGACGACCCATCAACCTCTATCACAATGCCCTTGCAGATATTTGATCGATCTCGCCTAGACCTGCAAGGCAATCATAGTATTAGTGCAATTAGAAATAATAAGATTTAATCTTATTAAGATTAACCTTATTTTTAAATTCTATCCCCTCAAGGTCAGCTAACAAAACTGTGGATTTATTCTTTCCTATTCTAACGATCCTATAGGGGCCATCCCATTTGGGCTCTAGCTTGCCTAGAAATAAGTCACGTCGTGCGTCATAATACAAAACAAGCTGTCCTTTCTTGAAGGTGTATCTCTTGGCTTTGAGGTTGTGTAGCTACTTCATTCGGCGCTTCGCCACTTCTTGGTGCAATAAGCTTTGTAGCTTAAGCTCATCTAAATGTGCTAGTGTCGTCAAGCACTCAAAAAGTGCGTCTTCATCACTCAAAGAATGATTGATGGCAAACCGAATAGTCGGCAACTCAATCTCTAAAGGCAAGACACACTCCTCCCCATATATTAACTTGAACGGAGTATGGCCAGTGGCTCGTTTGAAGGTCATATTATAGGCCCACACTGCCACGTATAACTTTTTATCCCAATCCCATTTCTTTTCCGACACAATTTTGGACAAGATGCCCACAAGCTGCTTGTTGGTGCTCTCAACTTGCCCATTGGCTTGCGGGTTATATGGGATTGTCTTGTTATGCTTGATTTTCCAAGTCTCTGTCAAGCCTTTGATTACCTTATTCAGGAAATGGGTTCCGCGGTCCGACACTAATTCTTTTGGCGGACCAAAACGGCATATTATCTACTCTAAAAGGAAACTAGCAGTTTCTTTAGCATCATCTTTCCTTGTTGCACGTGCTTCTGACCACTTTGTGAAGTAGTCAATTGTTACAATGATGTACCTCTTTGGCGCAGTCGACGACGGAGTAATAGGACCCACAAAGTCTATTCCCCACTTCTCAAATGGAAGTATCGCCATAATAGGGTTGAGTGGACGTTTCCTATTCTCTCGACTATCATGTCGTTGACAAATATCGCATCTCTTAACATACCCAAATGCATCTTGGAAGATAGCAGGCTACCAATAACCTGCTCTTAAAGCCTTTTGTGCTGTAAGCCGTCTTGCAAAATGGCCACCCCAAGCAGAATCATGGCACTCTTCCAAAATGAATGGCACCTCGTCAGGCATCAAACATCGGCGATAGATGTCATCAACTCCTTGCCGATATAATGTACCTGCGATCAAAGCAAAATTTAACACTTGCTGCTTAATTTTCCTTCTCTCAGCTTTAGATAATTCGGATCCTGCCTCTCCTGTAGATAAATAATGCGTTATTGCAGCATACCAGGAGGGAATAGATGCCGTATCTATTTTAAATAGCAACTCCATGTCACTACCTTCAGCCACAGATTCTTTCGGCTCCCCAAAGTCCACAAGACATTCCACGATGCCTTGCAACCTTGGTGGCTTACTACGGATTTCATAATCAAATTCCTGCAAAGTGATTAACCACTTCGCTAGACGATCAGGCGGCTATAGCTTATTCATCAATAATCGAAGCCCCTCCGCCTTCGTATAAAGCACGACTTTCTCATAGAGAATATAATGCCTAAATTTCTTGGTCCCAAAGACCATCGCTAGACACAACTTCTCCATGTAGGTATAATTGATTTCGGATACCCCCAGCTTCCAGCTAGCAAAAGCAATCGGGTGGTACCACTTCGATTCCCAAATTTGGGCTAAATAGTAGTAGCTGATACTATACATGGTGGCTACCAAAAATATATAGAACACCTCACCTCTTTTAGGTGCTTTTAAAACGGGCGCTCTTGCTAGCTCTTGTTTCACATCCTCAAATGCTACCTTACAAGGGTTACCCCATTCAAACGAACAGCTAAAGGACAATAAATTTGTAAGAGGCAATGTTCTTTCTGCCAAGGCGTTTATGAATCTACGGTAATAACCAACCGAAAACAGAAAGCTATGAACTTCCTTTGGAGTGCATGGTGGACCCATGGCAACTATAACTTTGACCTTCTCGGGGTCTGTCGCAATTCCTACTGAACTAACCACATGACCCAGCAATAGCCCATAAGGTACTCCAAAAACACACTTCCGTGGGTTTAGAGCGATGCAAAATTGTCTACAGCGCTCAAAGCATTTTCTTAAAATGATCAACTGCCTTCCTCTCACGGTGGCGGCCCCTAAGTCATCAATAAACACCTTCAACTCTTCAGGGGATATGTCACCGAATGTCTTATCTGCTGTTCCTTGCCACGAACCAGGCGCATTGCATAAACCAAAGGCCATCACATGGTATGCAAAAGTACCAAATACAGTAATAAAAGTTGTTTTCAACTTGTCCTCTTCTGCAATTGCCATCTAGTTATATCCTGCAAAGCAATCCATGAACGAATATATCTCCCTACCCGCTAATTGATCCAAAATCTGGTCAATAAATGGCAACGGGTAGTAGTCCTTAACTGTCTACTTATTCAGCTCCCTAAAGTCTACACATAATCGAATTTGATTATTCTTCTTCTTTCTGATCACAACTGGCGAACACCATTCCATGTGTTGCACAGGAAAAATCAAACCCGCTTTTTGAAGCTTCTGTAACTCTTCAAACAACCCATCCCTCAGTTCGAAAGGCATACGCCTTACTTTCTGCCGTACAGGACGACTGCCCTCTTTCAACGGAATTGTATGAACAGCCAGACTAGGAGGAATGCCTCTCAACTCATCATAACTCCAGGCAAAGATATCATGGAATTCCTGGATCAAGGCCACATAGTCCTCCCTTTCTGCTATGCTGAGCATAGAACCTAATTTGATTGGCCGTGAATCATCAGGCGTACCAAGGTCTAGCTCGATAACATCTGCATCTCTTATACGATCTTGGCCCTCTATCGGCTCGTTCAAAGTAATCTGATAGATGTCTTCCGTGGTGGATCCCTCTTTGGACTCATCACTCGATGATGTCTCACTGGCAGATAAATCCTCTAATGTCTCCAATTCTGTAGAGAATAGAGGAGCTCTCTCACTCTAAGGGGACTCAGGATAAGCATCAACCACCACACGCTGGGCACCTCTACCGAATATTAGTCGACTGGCGGGTATATCCACTTGGCAGTTCTCTTGCAAGATCCAAGGTTGCCCGAGTAATACTTGGTAACTTGGACGGCCTGCAAAACGAATCACCCTAAAGTCCAACATGCACTCTACATTTGCAACAGTGACATGGACCTTAGTAATGCAGCCTTCCGGCTGCCTCAAGCTATCATCCGCCATTCTGAGAATTGTGGAGGTATCTTTCTGGATCGCAAGACCCAACCTTTCCATCAGTTCAAAACTCATAATGTTAACAGATGATCCCGTGTCGACAATGGCATAATCTACTAATATCCCATCGACATAGGCTGTAACCCTTGGGCAATGCTTCTTAGCATGCTCGAACCAGTCATCACCAACTCGCGCAACACCCAAAGGTTCTAAAATATACCCGGTACGTAGGATCTTTCTAAATTCCTTGTGTACTCCTGGGGAAAGCTTAATAAGCTGTAAGAGGTTCACATCCCGCTTGACTTCGCAAAGAGAGCTCGCCAAATCAAATTCATGATAGTTCGATAGAGCTCGCTTTTCATGCCAAACCATATGCCCTTTAGGTCGCTGAACCAGCTTTATTGCCTCTTTTTTAACTTTCACATTCTTCTTTGGTGGTTCCTTATCGGCTTTACTTTCCACGGGCTTCAAAGGTCCCCCTTCCATGGCAGGATCCAAAACTTGCGTTCCTTTGTCGCCTTGTTTAGTGTTTCCATCGACAGGCTTATCCTTGTCGGCTTCTCTACCCTTTTGACCTCTTGTAAGAACAGCTCGCAGATTAGAGGTTTCAGCATCGTTAACGCGTTCAGCCTCAATCAAACTAACCCCACTACCACTTGGTAGCTCCTCCACTGTAGTCTTTGGTCGTTGAAGTATTTGTTTAGGCCTGTCTTCTCGCTAGGAATCATTTCCTTGGGCACGATGATTAACAGGCCCTGATTGCTGACTACCTCGCTGGAGGGAACTGATCTTACTCCAGTAAGTAGCTGCTAAATGGCCGGATTTTCCATAAATGTCGCACTTAACATTTGGGCAATTTCTTGGATAGTGCTGCCCACCACACCATTTGCAACTAAACCTCGAAGGTGCACCCTCATCTGGGTATCTACTTCCTATCAAATTTTATTGTTTTTTAAGGAAGTTGACATCAACTGCTATTTGCCGATACTGCTCTGCAATCATGTCGGTATAATGCTTCATCATTTCCTTAACCTCGCCAAGAACATTGGAAGCGCTCGACTCATAGCCTTGGTCATTACCATGTCGTTCCATCAGCCTAACAATTCGATTATGTACTGGTTGTTGAGCCACATGCATAATATTAGAATTGACCGCCTGGCCTCCACCATTTGGAGCCATTTGACTGCTCGTAGGCACCGATATACTAGGGGGAGCTGGTAAATAAGGCACATTTGTATCATGTTCCCTCTTCCATTAGGGTTAGCCATCGCTATCCCTTGGCCACTACTGCCATTGGCCATTGCCACATTGTTTCCCAATACTAAACCCATATTCGAATTGCCTCGAGAAGCATAGGCTGCTTGTAGTCGGGATTCCACCTCTTGTGCTCGTGTAATGGCAATATCTATATCCCCCAAGGGGACACTACTCAACTGCAATTGGATATTAAAGTCCAAACCATGTAGGAAATATTGCAATTGGGCAGATGCGGGGATAGGAATAGAGGTGTCCAACTTACGGAAAACCTCTTTTATCTTCTTCGCATAAGCACGAATATCCTCGTGTGGTTCTTGGCGGGTCACATTGAGTACACGCAACCAATATTTCCCACCCCTTTCAGGGGCAAACTCCCTTTAAAAAGCTCCATAAAATGAATCAATATTCAATATGGTTCCGGCTTCTAAACCATGATACCATATAGCGGCTCTTCCTTTGAGAGTCATATTGAAGAACATCATTAAATGTCCTTCTTCTTGAATGAGACAGTTAAACATCAGCTTTTGAAACTCCCTAATGTGGAGTTCCACATCTTCCTCAACTAGCCCTTTAAAAATGGGTAGCGGGCAACCTAGAGCCGACAAATCCGTCGTTCCTGCTGGAATTGCAATAGGCTGTGCCATGACGAGGATTGGATTTGCACTAGGAATAAGGGAAGGTGGGGTTACACCTCCCGCACTTGATGTAGACTGGCTTATGGAAGAAAGGGGAGCACTAGAGCTTCCACCTTCTGCTAACTTACTACTTATGGCACCAAGACCACTGGATCCACTCCCTCATAAGGGTTCAGCACCGCTACGCTTAGGGGAATATCTCCTAAAAATTTCAGCACGTCGCCTAGCTCTCTCGTCTCTCTCTTGCTTTTGGATTTCTGCTAGACGATGCTTATCGATAAATCATGGATCAATCACAGTATCCTTTGGCATAAACTGCTAGTTGGTCCCTAGACAACCAGGATTCGAGGACCGCCACTTTTAAGCGGCTCCCGGCAGGCGCACCACTGATGGAACCTAGAACGGGCCGGCACTGGCTCGTGCACTAGCCGAACCTCTATCACATGCGCTCAACAACCCCACGGCCTTGCGGCCAGGAGCATTGATGACACATACATTGCCATCCTAAATGTCTTGCATTTGTATAACGTCGTTTGTAGTCCACTCTTCTCTCACCCACTACTCCTCAGAGGGAGTCCCTTACACATTGCCTAATGGCACGAAGCACAGACATAGGGGGTCCTCCAATGGCTGAATGCCGCCACCCTTCTACGACTCTCCTACACCTTGGGGATTGGCCCCTCGATGCGTCGCTCAACATATAAACAAATCGCACAAAATCCACTCAAGGCACCATTTAATCGTATATAGGAATGTACCATTGTCATTACTTCTCTTTCCCCTAGACCCCACGACTAGCCTATGGCTTAGGGTGTCCTGTCTCTCACTCAACGTGGGTCAAGGTCCTAATGAAAGCAATTGCTGTGCATCCAGGATTTCTGATACCTCTAAATATTTCCATGACTTATGCATAGTGTGGATGCCAAGTGCTCAAACAATTATAAAATCAATATTGTGCACATGTGTCAAACATCCTTTCAATGATTTCCAACTACCGATCTTATGCGGCGTTGCACGAACCTAGCACCAAGGAAACCCTTGTGCTACTAGGCTCTTATTCTACAATTATTCATCGACCTATATGGCATGCAAACAAAAATAGCAATCTTTTCATCATGTTACTCCACATTTAGACACACTTTAACCACTCTACCCTCCCATCGATCGAATGTTGCATTGTTGTATAGATTTATAGGGCATTTTGCCATCATTTTATGTGTAAAAAGCGGGAGAAAGACACTAGAACAAGAAGGTGGGGTTGAACTGAGGCAAATACTCATGCTTCAGTCCCCACAAACATTCACAAACATTGTTCTTAAATTTCATTAATTTTCCGCACCCAAAATGCATTTCCCCCCATTTTTAGTGATTTTTCTCTATTTTCATTGTATATTTTCTTATTTTCTGCATTATTTTATTACTAAAAATTCAAAATAGGTTATGGGCTATGGCCCTTAGTTCCTTTTTGCAGCAAAATTGAAAATTTAGTTGGTGCTCCTATTCATTTTTCCATTTTTATGCCCAAAAACATCATTTTTCCTTGATTTTCCATATTTTACGTGTTTTAGTGTATTATTTTGAGTCACAAGATGCATGTTTTTCTGATTTCCTGATTATGATCAACAAGTACTCATGGAAAACAGTAACATAAACAATTTTTAGCCCACATGAACAACATTTTATCAATCAAAAGCCATGAAATCTCAAATTTCCTTTGAAAAAAATTGAATAACCACTTATTTGCGTGTTTCGGGTTTCATGTCCATGGCTGTAAATCTGAAAATCAGTAGCACTTCATGCTCGTGACGATCACAAATCACCATTTCCAGCCCGTGGAGCAATCCGATCGATGTCGGACAAGCCTCCATCATTCTTTCTTCTTCTTTCCTCTTCCCACATAAACTTGCCTTTAGAAGAGAGAGAGGGAGGAGAGAGAAAGACTAGATTTCTATCTCAGCATTCAGGCCATCAATTGAGGAGCGAAGGACAACGATAGAGTCCACAGACAGAAGGGAATGAAGCCCCATAATCCATTAGGCAGGGTGTTTGTAACAGCCATGATGCCCTCTCTCCATCCATGGCGCATTTTTCGGTGCCCTTTGTTGGCCACGTTTTTCATCTCCCTCATGCCCACAATTCTTCATATTGCATGCTTTGTGGTTGAGGGGTTAAAATTCCCCCAAAGGGCATCCCCCCTTTGGTCCATGTTGTGGCCACCCTTTCAAATCTTGACCAATTCTTGGCCATTTCCCCATCCGGACTCGGAATTGAGCTCTGAAAAATCCTAGGCATCCGGCTTGGCATCCCGCATTGGCCAGTAGCTCGTGTCAACCTGCACGACTGTCTGAAAAATTATGAAAAATCAACAAATGTTGCTCAGGCATCTTTAAAGCACTTTGGTGCTTAAAATCGTTCTAGATCGAGCCGCCGCCTTTGACGGTGAATATTTTTCCCTTGATATTCATAATTTTTAGCTATTTTTAAGCAATTCCCGGCACCAAAATTCCGCTCTCACTCTCTCACTCTCTCACTCTTGAGTCCCTCTTTCTATATTTCTTGGTTTGGGGGTGGATTGGGGGAGGATAATCCCTTTCCTCACCCCTATATATATATATATATATATATATATATATATATATATATATATATATATATGAGAGAGAGAGAGAGAGAGAGAGAGAGAGAGAGAGAGAGAGAATATAGGGAGAAGAGATAGCGAGGGAATAGGGATAATGAGAGTGTATATATATACATTGTATAATAATTACTTAGCCAAGTAGGTTTTACATAGACTTTGACAATTTTGTCTGACTTCTACCTTGACAAACATAAGAATTACGCCTACTACACAAAACACCATTTAAAATGCACACACATATTTAATTGAACATTGCTGCACTAAACTTCTACTTAAAGACCAAGATACACACACAGAGTATTGAGATGAGAAGAAGACAAAATGTAAATTGTAGACTGCATCTTTCATATCAGAAAATTTCCATAGCCTTTATAACTTCTGCCCCTTGCATCCGCCTTACATAACTGTATCTCGTCGTGCAACTAAAAAGCCAAACGTCCATTTTTTACTTTCTAAGATTCAAAAAGTCACCATACATAAGCTAAGGTTCATACATATGCCAAAAATAATCTGCCTGAGGTGCTCGTCCTTATACACTTGGCACGGCTCGATGGCCTGACCTCAGGCCCAAAATCCCTTGATCGGCTCAGCCACAAGCTTTGTCTTCAGAACCTCCTGCCTTTTTCATGGCATCCTCCATTCCAACTTCCCCCTGATGACTCCCCATTGCATCTTCCTTCTGCATTCTGCTACAACTCTGACATCTTGACATAACTTCCAAAGGTTGACTTCTTCACAACTACGTTGGTTCTTCCTCAATGACCTTAGGAACAACATCAACCCACTTAAATGCAATATCCTCATCCCCTATTCACCATCCAATGAGGAACATTAGGGATATTCCCATAAAATTTATTCAATCAAAATACATTTACCGGTTTCAACATCGAAGTCCCAAATACATCCGTCAATCAGAAAGTACCTTGTCCCAATTCCTCCACAATTTGATATGGCCCAAAGTGTCTCAATTTTTACTTACTGGGTGTGGCCCCAACTTTGAGTTGCATAACATTACCCAATCACCTTTCTAGAATATTTTGAAGTTCACCTGCCTTGGCATCCACGCTTGCCTTTTGTCTTGACTTATCTCCGCTACATAAGCACTCCGAATCCGGTCCTCCTCCAATTTCAAAAACTCTCTCTAACGGTGTAAGATTGGACTACTAGCCTTAAGCTTGGAACCACATATTCCATGGGAACAATAGCTTCAATTCCATAAACCAATTTGAAAGGTGTCATCCCTGCTACAACTTTAAATGCTATCTGAAATGACCCGAATCCAATTTGTCATCCCAATCCGACTTATTCTCTGAAACAATATTTTTCAAGATCCTTACCAGTACCTTGTTAGTACTCTCTGCTTGCCCATTTTCTTGGAGATGGTATGGAGTTAATTTCTTATGAAAAATCATATGCTTTGTTGGCAATTATTCAATGGCTGATTTTAAAAAATGCACCCCTTGATCTAACACTAGCTCAATTGGACATCCGAATCTTGTCATAATATGCTTGTACAAAAATCTGGCTACACTTGCCGCTTTGTTGTCCCTCAAAGGTACTGCTTCCACCCACTTTGTGGCATAATTTGTTGCAACCAAAATATACCTTCTCCTGTTCTACTAGCTTTTGGCTTAATTGGACCAACAAAATCCAATCCCCACTTTTGAAATGGCTCAAGTGGCAACATAGGGTGATCTTGCATCCTATCCATTTGAGTGGGTTGTCCAATCTTCTAGAATTGTAAACATTCCTTGGCAAACTAATGTGCATCCTTGAGCAACAATGACCACCACAAACCTGCTTTCATAATCTTTTTACCTGTAATCTCTCTAGAGAAATGTCCTCCAGCTGTCCCATAGTGAGCTTCTTGCAAAACTGCCTTCTGCTCCTCATCTGGAACACATCTCCTAATAATCTAATCTACTCCTTTTTTGGACAATGCTCTAGCAATTATCAAGAATGGCCTACTCCGCAACGCAAACTTCTTATGATCTGGTGTCATATTAGAAGGCAACACTCCATATGTAAAAAATTGTACCATTTGGTCATACGAGTTGATAAAAGTCCTTGCACTTGAAACAGTTTTGCATCCAATAGCTGATCTGACACTCTATGTGTCTCTTGCACATGCTCCAATCTACTAAGATAATCGGTTACTGAATCTTTATTTCCAAGTGTATGCAACACCGTATAGTCAAAATCTTGCAACAAAAGCATCCATCTTGCAAGTCTTCCTTCCAACTTTGGCTTCTTCACCAAGAAAATGAGTGCTTGATGAACAACATGAAAGATAACGTGATTTCCCAACAAATAATGTCTCAACTTTTCCAATGCAAACATCATCCCCAAGGCTTCTCACTCGGTGACCTTATAGTTCATCTTAGCTAGTTTCAGCATCCTACTGGCATAATACACTAGTCTGAACCATCCTCAAATCTTCTCCTACATCAAAATTGCAATGATGGCCATATTCGATGCATCCACAAACACATGAAAGGGTAACTACCAATTTGGTGGTTGGATGATACACGAAACTATTAGCATCTTTTTCATGATCTGAAATGCCTTCTCTTGAGCATCTCCCCATACAAACTCAACATCTTTCTTTGTTAAATGAGTAAAAGGTGCACTTAGATCTCCAAGTACCACAAATATTGATTATGCCACTTAATCTGCCCCATGAATCTTGACACTGCCATCAAGTTGTTAGGTGTGATGTTGCCTTTTGAATTGCATTGATTTTGTCAAGATCAATTCACATGCCTTCCTCTGATATAATATGCCCTAGCAACTTTCCTCTGTGTACTGCAATTGCACACTTGTAAGGGTTCAAGGACATTCTAAACAATCTGCACCTTTTGAGGCATTTTCTAAGATACTCCAAATTTTGTCAAGTATGGTTCAAATGTCTTAAAAGTTGCTTTTGAAAATGATGGAGGTCCATTCTTCAAACCAAATATCATTACTGTGTATGCAAATGCTCCCCAATCTATAATCAATGCATTCATTGCAAAATCCTCCTCAGCCATTCAGATCTGATTATATTGTGAAAATCCATCAAGAAAGCTATACATCTCGTGTCTTGCTACATCATCCAAAATTGAATCCAAAAATGGCAATGGGAATGGGTCTGCAATTGTTCTTGCATTCAACTTCCTATAATCCACACATACATGGATTTTTCTTGACTTCTTTGGCACCACAACTATTGGTGATAACCATTTTGCTTGATCTATTGGCTTGATGAAACCCACTTGCAATAGCTTATCTAACTCCTCCTTCACCTGCTTCGCATAATTCAGATTCATCCTATGTCTTTACTAAATCAATGGCATGGCATCCTCCTTCAAATTGATTTGATGCTTATACACTCTTGAATCCATCCCTTTTAGATTGGAATAGTCCGTCCCAAGCAAATGCATCAATAAACTCTTGCAACAACTTCATATCCTCAAATATGTAACCTAGATTGACATTGATCTTGACAACTTTTGGGTTGACTTCAGATCCCAAATTTAAATCCTACAAGTTGTCTTCCTTCACCTGTGAAACTTTTTCCATCAACTTATCATACAAAAATTTTGCCTTGGTAATTGCCTCCTTTGGTGCAACCTCCCCATCAGAGTATTCAACATCCCCCTTTGTCATAGTCATGTGACTGACCTCTGACTCCTTAATCGGATTCTGATCTTCACTTTATTCTTCTAACAAATTAGTTGTCCTCTTAGATCCCTCTTGACCAACATACTTTTCAACAATTCTTTCTAGATCCACTTCAAACATTGGTACAATAGTGGGATTGGCTTCCAAAAAACATGCCTCGTCATCATCTTCAACCTCTTCAGGTAAATTGATGGTCTGTGCCATCATGGGCTTCAATGACATTGACAACTAATTCCTCTTTGAGCTCATCAAAATTCTTACCAAGTTCTTTCCTTTCTTCAGAATCACTTCATTCTTCTCCCAATCCTTCCTTGCTGTCTTAAACCACAACCTTTCTAATAACATTGAATATGCATTACTTGCATCTTCCAACACTCTCCATCGTTGATATTCCATCCTTACCTGAAATGGTGCAGGCTCTAGCTTCCCACCATCTACCATCTTCAAAAATTCATATTCTGACAAAATGTTTACTCCATATCCGCCGTCTAACAAAACATCTGAGAATGCATGCCCATTAAACTCAAGCTTAAAAATTGGTATGGTAAAGTCAACATCATCAGGACTGATCTAATAACTTCCAAAATTCTCCTTTAATGCATTCTGATTATCTAGAATTTTCATCATCCTTGTGGTAGAATAAAATCTGTCCCTAAAAATTGAAACCAATGAGAGTAACTGATCCAATGTAAAATGCATAGGAGTATTCACAATTCTTCAAACAATACTCTAGATGAAAAATTTGAGTTCTCAACCTTCTTAGACTTCTTCTACTTCTGCCTTGAAGCCATCTCTTCTTGTCCTAACTTCTCAATCTCCTCATCAGCTTCATCTCTTACCTCTTTTTTCTCCTCCCAATCCAAAGGTGGTTTAAGCCTTGCTTTAGCACGTGTGACTGCCAATACATCTAGATTACCTAACTGACAATGAGAACGATCACACTCCGGAAAAAAATCTATTGTCACGTGATTTTCCCCATGATCTTGAGAAACTTCAACATCTATAGAATTACTTTGAGGTGCTTAATCTGCTTCCCCTTGCTGCAGACGGGTAGTGCAAGTAATTGTGGCAACTGCTCATTTGGTACTTACTAATTCCACCCTTGTGGAATGGATACCAATTTTGCTGATTCCAATTTTGTGGTTGTTGCCAACTCTGTTGTTGTGGCAACCTTGATGTTGGTTCCAATTTCCTCCCCAAGGTCTAAAATTCTAAAATCTGCCAAACCTCGGTCGATATCCTTGGTTGAAATTTCCTCTAAATGGCCAATTTTGATTGAAAGCTTGTCACCATCCAGAAAATTGTTGCTGATGTTTCTGCCATCCTTGATTATTAAACATCTTCTGTTGTCCTATAGCTTCTAGAAATACCCTGCTTTCTTGCACCATATTTTGCTGAATCTTTTGCTAAATCCTCTCTGGAATTGGTCCTCTAAAATTTGGATTGTACCAACAATTAGTTGTCATGTGACCATCCTTGTCACAAATATCACAATGAACCTTCTTACTTCTCGACTCTTGTTTAACACCCATTTCTTTCAACTTCTTCTCCACCATCTTTTCAACAGAATCTCCCTTTGTCTTGGCTTTGTACTTCTTTTTAAAATTCTTCTCATGCAACTATAAAAGAGTGTACTTGACAATCATTCGAATGAGAATGCTATTGTACTTTTTACTTTCAGTATTGTTCGTGTCTACTCAAGATTGTTTTTATAAGTCCAAGTCAATTAATCTTGGAACCTAATTCACTTGAGTAATAATCAGTCTGTCTAGTCTTAGTCATGCCTCATCATGCTTCTTATCATTGACTTCCATCCTCCATAGCTAAACCTTGCTCAAGGATCCACATTTCTCAACAAGATTTATCCACAAGGGGTGTTAGGACTATCCTTAGATGTGAAATATGTCTCCGTAGGGAGGATGTTAGACTAGGAGATTACAAGGGTTCCATGGCTATAAATTCCTTAAGCACGGAGGACCGGTCTCGTGAGCCTAGCAATGTCTTTATAGAAGGTCTTAGTACTAGAAAAGAGTGGATTGGTTGATTGTACCCTTGCATGTGTATATGGGTACTTGGGATACATGTCTTTGTACAAGGGACAGAATGCTAGCATGGCATTTTACCTTGGAGAAGGTAAAAATAGATATACCGCTTCCAACTATTTTTAAATGACTATTTTAATCTATATTTATATACATACCTATTTTATGTGAAGTAGCATCACTTTAATAATTAAGAAAGCTAATGTCTATGTGTCAAATTGAATTGTGCTAGGACTAATTAGCAAACTAAAGAAAACCCTAAAGGAAAGTCGGTCATTAGATCTCCAAAGGATCTTGCCAAAGGCACATTAATATTGGTTCATCGAGAGGCTTCGATCACAATTTAAGCATTAACCTAGGAAGAGCTGAACATTGATTGTCCTAGTATGTCATCAATAGAGCCCGACTAGTGCCATTTTAGGGGGCCAAAGTTGAGACTTTATCCTATTGGTAGAGGGGTTAATGGCATCTCCTCCCCTTATTTCTCACTCTCTTTGAACCAAGTGCAATGACTGTAAGAGATTCCTAGAGTACCAAAACAAAAGAAATTGCATGTCAAAGAATGCACATAACTTGCACAAGTTTTGTCCAAGTGAGATAAAACTTTACCATAGAACATCCATGGAAGATATCAAGAGATCAAGAGATCAAATTGTCCCGAAATCATCCAATGCAAACAAGTATCTATCAAGAGCATAGACATGTAAGAGATCCCAGTCTTATCTACTCAAGAACCTCAACTGCATAAACCACAAGGTGATCTACAATATCCATAGATAGCAATAAGCTTCCATTGGGAGAAAGATCAATGTCAATCAAGAAACCAAGCTCAAATATAGCATGTGAATACATAAAACATCATGGAGCCAAGACCATATATCAATGGAGCATCCAAAGCAAGGGATCAGTCAAGCTCACCTATAACATCCAGTTGATCATGTAACATTCAATGTCAAATATCTGACAGCCCAAATAAGCATCCAAGAGCTCCAAAGTATGCAAATGAAAGGCCAACTGAAGCTCCAAGTGGAAATCAAACACATACAATGTAAGGAGCATGCATTTCTAACATATGCATCAAAGCATGTATCGAAGGGTCAAGCATAAACCATAGGCATAATGACTATCACAAAGCATGCCACTATATTCCAATATCAATCAAGTACTAGCCAAGACAAAGCTCTATCAAATCTCAAAAGGCATTTTGGAGCAATTAAAGACATGTTTCAACCTCTATATACATCCGTGTAGTCATATGAGCCACTCGGGAAGCACCCGTGACCAATAGGTAGCGCATATATTGACCAAATACGCTTTAGTCTTGGTTATTATAGCAGTGAATTCACCAATAAAATTGAGTAAATTAGTCCTCAAATGAATCTCAAATCCATCTCAAATCATGCGCATATGATATACCAATGTAGTAGCATCAATGGTACACATCAATAGTGCGTATAGAACACCCGAATCATGGCTAGGAGCACTAGGCATATAAAATCCTTGTTAAAAGAGATTTAGCTCTGTTGTATACAATACTAAATACACTATCAAGACAAGCTATTTCAATACCAAAATCAGCTCCAAATCCAATCCATAACAAGGGCATAACATTCCCATACATGTAGATATCACCACAGCATAATCATGCATCATAGGACCAACAAAGCTGACCATAGAAGCATCAAATAGAGTGATGCCTTATGTTTCCACCTAGAAAACCTCAGTCAAATAGAGTAAATGAAGTGGTTAAATCGGTCCAAAATCAACTCCAAGCAATGGCATAGAATCCCTAAATATATAAGCATCAACCGGGCATCATCCAACCAATGGCAATGAGTGTAGACATCAAAGATAAGTGTTGCCCTATTTTATGATAGTCTATGGACTATTAAAACACTCCAAAAGTGAATCTTAGCACTCAAATTGAATGCAAAGTGTGGAAGGATCAAAACCAAGCATCAAAACCAAGTGTATAAGTTCTTGTATAGCTTTCCAATGAAGAAGATATGTTGTAGCAGATGAAAAATGTGAGCTGCTACTAAAAGAAGGGCATGTTTCACACGATGTGATACTACACTAGTAGGGTGAGGGCTATGAGGATTTCTCCAACTTGCGTGGCTCAAAGAGTGCCTAAGAAGAATGTAACTGATAGGAAGCTCAAACGGAGTGGCTATGGTTGCCAACAAAGAGATGATAGCTATAGGTATTCAAATGGAAGCTAAGAGTGTGCTGGACCACAAGCTTGTGAAGAAGAAGGCTCTAATACCAATTGAAGGGAGGTGAGCCCTGAAGTGGAAGCACGAGTGGGATCAAGAGCTATGGTGGAAGGAGCAAGAGCAAGAGAGAGAGCGACACACACAATGTGAGAACTCCAGCAATCACAATGTGTGACCGACCTTCCCTTTATTCAAATGCCACTGAAAGAATAAAGAATGAAGTGACATTGATGGGTGCCGGCCACCCCTACAATGTGCAAGCGTAGGTACTATCAGTGTAGTAATACACAGGCGGCTAGGTAGAGGCACCTTTATCCCCAACATTGACAAGATCAAAAAGTATATTTTCAACATTATCTTTCATGTTTCCGATGTTGATTAGTTACTTTATGTGAGAAAGGGAGATGCAAGTTTGGCTATCAATGACTGTGGGATTGCTGAAGTTAATGACCTTTTGAAGAAGTTTAAGATGAAGGATTTGGGTGAGCTAATGTACTTTCTTGGTATTGAGGTGATAAGATGTAATGATGGTATATGGCTATCCCAAAGGCAATATAGCTTGGATATGTTGTTCAAGTATGGTATGATAGCATGTAAGCCTCTTTCAATGCTATTAGAGTAAAATATGAAGTTGAGTGCTAATGCTAAAGATGAGATAGAAGGTCCTACTATGTTCATGAGGATAATAGAAAGTTTGATTTACATGACTATCATAAGGCTAGACTTGAGCTATGCTATTGGCCTTATCATTTAGTTCATGCATATGCATAGAAAGCCTCATTTAGATGTAGTTAGATACATAGTGAAGCATGTGAAGTCCACTTTGCATTATGAACTTTTTTATGAGGCAAGTAAGGATATACAAGTGCTTGGATATAGAGATGCAAATTGGATTGATAGTATGCTTGATAGAAGATTTGCCAATGGATTTATGTTTTCCCTTAGTAGTATAGTAGTTATGTAAAGTAGCAAAAAGCAATATAATATTGCTTTATTGAGTACAAAGGATAAGTACTGAGGTGCTGCTATTGCAGCATGTAAGGTGATATGGATACAAAAGTTATTGGGTGATTTGGATGTGAAGATAGATGGTCTAGTTGTCATCCATTGTGACAACATGAGTAGCATACAATTGGCTAGGAGCCCTATGTTCCATGCTAGGAAAAAATACAATGAAGTACATTACCACTTTGTGAGAGAGAAGGTACTTGTAGGTGGGATCGACTTGGTATATATCAATACACATAATCAAATAGCTTATACCTTCATAAAGGCATTGGGTGGAGGGAAGCTGTGAAAGTTTTGAAGCTTACTTGGAATTGTAGAAATGCAGTTGAGCTTAAGGGGGAGTATTGAGATGGCAAGCTCAACACATGCAGATATCGATAATCGGCCATATTAGATGGGTCTGCATGTCTACACTTAGCATATCGATGGTCATTATGACTCTTACATACAATTGGCATAGTTATAGCATCAGTCAATTAGTATAATCCATTATGCATTGTTTGACTTAGTAGGCCACTTTTCTTTATATCGTATATTATTTGTACTTAGTATACATTGAAAAGTGTGTGAAAAAAGAAGAAGAAACCAACAAGAAAATGTTTAAATTGGCCTCCATCTCTTTTTGTGTATTATTGAGTGAGCTTCTCCTTGTGTGTGTTATGTGTATTTGGCATAAGAGCTTAAGTCCTCTTACCACGTGATTCATGAAAAAAAAAAAGTTGGTATAGATGGGGTATCATTCACACATGCAACTTTCTCTAACTCTCCACCTCTTTGGGACCATCGTTGTTAGCACTTTCTAGATTCCTCCTTTGATAGCCTTTGGGTTCAAGACATGGTTTGTAGAAGCAAGGGAACACATGCAAGGGAAGTGTGTGTGGGATTTAAGAGATCGAGAAATTTGGTTTAGAGGGGTGGATTAAGTAATGAGATTATGGTGGAATCTTAGAAGAGTTTGATGCGTTATTCCATGGATAAGAGATATGATAAGAGCAAGGTGTTAATGACACAAAATGAAAAGAAGTAGTAGAGGTAGTCAAGTATTGCTTCTTGGAGTAGGCAAATGGGGTGAAGGGAATGGCAAGTAGTTTTATGGGATGGGGGAAAGAATCTTGCACTATGAATGCGAGTGTGAATGAGTGCATAACCCTAGAGAAAAATAGTGCTTCGTCCCTAAATATCCCTATCTCTAAGTCGCTTCACTTTTTCTTAACTCTCCCTCTCTCTCCTGCCTCTTCTTCTCTTTCGTCCACTATCTTCTCTTCCTTTTTCTTTTTCAAACTTCTTCTTCTTCTTCTCCTCTCTCTCTCTCTCTCTCTCTCTCTCATTGTGTGTGTGTGTGTTTGTGTGAGGGCAAGCGCCTCATGTGGAGTATTTTTGACATATGTATGAACCTTAGCTTATGTATGGTGACTTTTCAGATCCTAGGAAGTTAAAAATGAACATTTGGATTTTTAGTTGCACAACGAGATAGAGTTATCTAAGGGGGATGCAAGGGGCAAAAGTTATGAAGGCTATGGCAGAATGACAGACGCATGAGTCTGCAATTTGCATTATATCTTCTTCTCTGTCTCAATACTCTGTGTGTGTATCTTGGTCTTTAAGTAGAAGTTTAGTGCAACAATGTTCAGTTAAAGATATGTGTGCATTTTAAATTATGTTTTGTGCAGTAGTAGGTAGAATTCTTATGTTTATCAGGGTAGAAGTCACACAGAATTGTGAAAGTTTGTATAAAAACTAATTGACTGAGTAACCATTATACACTAGCAATCACGGTGCTTATAAAGGGTGTTGATGGTCAAGTTTTCTCTCTTCTTTATAAGGGGGATGAGTGCCAAGAAGATGCTGGCGAGCAGCATTATGGTAGCAATTACAGTGGAAGTTATGGTTTCTTGGAAGTTAGATGTTGAATGGTATTTTTCTCTTGAGACTTCACAATAGCCTATTCATTTGTATTTCACAAGGTTGGTAGCGGGGCAGTGAAAGGTGCATTAGCAAGAGAATGAACAGCGTGCAAAAGGGCATGTAGGAGGTGAACATACTGGAATGCAAAGCAGCAGTTCTGAATATGAGTTGGATCCAAATACATAAGAGCTAGAGGATATAGAATACTATGGTGGATTGTTCAATGAGCCTGAGGATCATAGGCAATTAGACCGAGGTTTTGTAGGGGGAATTGTATTGGAGCATGTGTTTTTGGCTATAAGGCGGTTGGAGTTTGACCCTTTGGGCATTGGAGGCAGCATACCAACTCAATCTCCATTACCATATCATCATCATCATCCTCACTAGGTCATTTGACCCCTAATACACTAAGGAATATGGCAACAATGGCTAGAGAAGATTTACGCATCAAGTTCGGGACCTATTCAGGGAAGTCTAAACAAGACCCCGATTGCCATGTAGCTCAATTTGAGACAAGGTGGTAGGCCAGAGGATTTGACAGAGTGTATGACACGCAAGCTAAGATGCAACAATTCCAAGCAAAACTTGAGGGAAAAGCCATGCAATGGTCAAGTACTTTCAATGTGGGACATTTTGCAAATTATATTATTGCATTAAGAAATGCATTTTTGAAAAGGTTTTGGAAGGAGAAGACTCCTAATGATGTGCTTGCTAAGATTAAGAAGATCAAGCAAAAGAAGATGTTTGTGGAAGATTACACATAGAAATTCCATCAGTATTTGAAGGGTTTTAGAGCAGCTAAGCGGCCTACAAATGAAATGTTGGCTAGATATTATATAAAGGGATTGCGGAGAGAATTGCGGAATGTAGTTGCAAGTGTAGATGTAGGAGCAGGATTGAATGCATTGGTGGAAACTGCTACAAGAGCATAGCAAAGGTTTGGAGTTTCAAATCCATGTACTTCCAAGAAGAGTTCTCGGGAGAGGAAGAAGAAGAAGACTAAGGGGAAGAAGAAAAAGTTTGTAGATGAAGCAGTGATGACAATTCCAATTTAGATTCTGATGTAGATTCGGATTCTGATTCAGAGACTAGTAGCAATTCAAATTCAGATTTCGATTTGGATTCAGAATCAGAGTCAACAACCACTTCCCTCAATGTACCTATGGGATAAAGGCAACTCTTCCTAGATTAACCTCCATGTTCCTTGCTTAGCTATTCCATACAAAGATGCACAAATGTGTGTTATTGCATATTTCTCAATACCCCTCCTCAATCACAACCATAAAAAGTGCTGAGTATACAAAGGCTGTCATGAGTAGAACCTTGCTAAGTGTAGACATGGAAAAAACAATCATATAAAGCTAGAGGCTATTACAAGGTCTCATTAACTGTGTAGAGGTTGTAGTGCATAGGTTACATGAGGAGTACAAGACTTATGACAAGAACATTAAGGCAAGTACATACAATGCTCTAAAAAAGTTAGTCTAAATAGAAGGACTAATGAGGCTTGTCCTTCTACTCTTGAGTATCTTCTTCTTCTTCTTCATGGTCTTCTTATTCTTTGGCAGTTGTAATGTTTTCCTAGAATTTTTTTTTCAATGTGCCCAGCGCTTTTACAAAAGTCCCAAACAAACAATGTCTTTCTTCCCTTTGTACTTATTATTAACATAGAGCTCCTATTCTCCTTTTGGAATCCTTACTTCTTCATTACCTTTGAGATTTTTATCTTCTTTAAGGAATGATGCTTTAATGTCCACCAACTTTGGATTTGGCATATTAATTAGAGTGGTGGAGACATTACCAAATTTTGGAGAAATACTCTTGAGCAAGGCTCCAATGCATACGTCTTCTTCCATTTTTAAGTTAATCCTTGCAAGTTGAGTTTGCAAGCTTTCCATATAATTAAGATGAGCTATAAGGGATGTAGTAGTCTTCATATCCAACCTAAAAAACTCAATCAACAATCCATATTTTGAGAATTTAGATTGGGCACCAAACAGTGTGTCCAATTGTTCCTAAGTGGCATGAGATGTATCGCATGTGTCTACATGGTGGATAGAACTATCAGCAAGCTCAATCTTGATAATTACTTAGCCTTCGTCATGACTCTTTTGCCATCATTAGGAGAAATATGGACTCTCCTTTTTGCCCCTTAAGGGGTTTCTCTCACCTCTCTCTCTCTCTCTCTCTCTCTCTCTCTCTCTCTCTCTCTCTCTCTTAAAAAGATTCCAAAATAATATTAGAATAAGAGATCTTCTACAATCAAGAAAATCTCATATTTGTGTTTTCAATAGATTTCACCTATTATTTTATTCCCAAGCTATAGGATAAGGTTAAATTTTCTCAAAATTCTCATAACTAAAAAAATACAATTCTATTTTCTCTAAAAATGGAGCCAATCATTAATATATGACTCTTTAATGTTCTCATGACTTTTCAACATGAAAACATATTAGAATCATTCTCATTCTTGCTTCTTAAAAGTGAGGAAGTTAAAAAATGATATAAAATGACATACACATCATATTTTAAGATTATTTTTAACCCAGAGACACCTTTTTGACTCGAGAGTTTTCTTGTAAATTTTTATCTTTTTTGGACAAGTATATGCCTATTTTTGGGCATTTTTTCATTCCCTCTCAAAGCTCTAGCTTTGTGTGAAATTTTGTGAACTCTTCTCCTTTCCTCCAGAATATGGTTTCTTGCATATGAATTCTTCTGAAGCAACACTCAGTAGTATCTACAACACTCTCTACCCTACTACAAGAAATCTCAGGAATGGTTTTGATAGCATTTACTGAAATCAAATAATCTCCATCTACAACACTCTCTACCTTGCTACAAGCAATCTCCCTCTTTAATATTATGCTATAAGATATATTCCTCTTCAACACTCTATACTACAAGCAATCAAGTGATAATGGATATATCTTTATTTTTTAAATCTTTTGTGATGTTATTATTCTTCATAGTTTTTGTTTAATCCTTAAGTGTCAATTCATAGAGAGAGAGAGAGAGAGAGAGAGAGAGAGAGAGAGAGAGAGAGAGAGAGAGAGAGAGAGAGAGAGAGAGAGAGAGAGAGAGAAGGGGAAAAGAGAGAGGACTGTGTGAGATGAACTAAGAAAATAAGTGATAGAGTGACAAAGAGTAAATTAGGGTAGAAGATCAGATGATGTTATTGTTCTTCACTAGCCAAGCTTTTGTATAAACGTGTTTAAATGATCAATTCTTAGAGAGAGAGATAGAGAGAGAGAAAGAGAGAGAGAGAGAGAATATTTTGGATAGAACAGAAGATAAGATTTGATGTTAATTAGAGGTAGATTAAAAGCTAAGATTGCAGGTAGATTAGGGATTGATTAGGGTTTATCATGTCTGAAATCAAGAGAAAGAGACAAGATCCAACTAGGTTAAAAGGAACACAAATATAGTGAATCAAAGGGGTGTAATTGTGTGTTTTGAATGTTAATCCGGCATATATTTTTATTTACAAGATGTAAGTGTAGGATGTACCAAGAGAAAGAGAGATATTCACTTTGAATTGGAGGATAAATATGCAACAATATGCACCAATGTTCAAAAGAACTGTGGAAAGGGTTGATGCAATAAGATACAAGATGCAACAAGAAAGAAATGCAGAGGAAAAAAATGTGGACCTATGGGTTGATGGGTGCATTTATCCACCCGATCCAATCACTTAAAGGCCACCACAATTTGAAGGGCTTGTATCATTTGTAAAGTTTTTTTGTGAAGGAAATGAAGGATTGTATGAATACATATACAGACTTGTCACACAAGGATTAGCAGGGGTTCATCAAGCCTTGACAAATATGCAGATAAGATTACAAGGGAATATGCATTCTTTGATGGAAACATATAGATTATTGGCTAAGAAGGATAGGGAGAACCAAAGCCTACAACAAGCAATGTCTGTCATTGAAGATGCTATGCATGCTGCGCACGTGTAGAATATGGAGTTAGAGTCTAAAGTTATGGACTTGGAGAAGGAGAATCAAAACATAAAGAGGAAGCTCACAAAAACTTTGGAGATTGGACCAACTTTAGAAACCAAAGAAGCACGTCGGTGCATGCGATTAGTCAAACCAATTCACCAATTAACCAAAGGAAGTGGACAATATCAATTTGTTACAATGAGAAATATGTTCCCTCATGCAAAGAATGATACTATTGCCAAAGTCCTAAGCAATGATATGGTAAAAAATGCATTGGAAAATTGTAAATTCAGGGACATTGTAGATGGTGTCGCAAGTGAACATCTTAGGGATGTGAGCAACTTGTTTACTGCTACAGATGCTCAGGGATTATGTGACAAGGTGGGAATGAGTTTTGAGTCATATAGTATACTCTATCAACAATTGGATACAGATTTTAAGCAAGTCTTCAAAACTAAGCGAGTAATGCCTTTGCCAAAACCATTTCACATAAAGAAGGCTCAATAACAACTAAATGATAAAGTTTTAGAACTAATTGGTGAGCCAATGCATCTAGAAAATACACACATATTGAAGTATGGTTCCAAAGAAGTTACATTTATATTGAATGCATCCAACAACTTTGTATTGATATATGTAGGGTTCAGATTGCTATGGTCAAGTTCTACAATATGTCTATGGTCAAGTTCTACAATATGTCTATGTAGGGTTCAGATTGCTATGGTCAAGTTCTACAATATGTCTATGGAAGAATGTAGAGGCAAGCTTACGTTTGTCCTCAAACTTGATGAGAATGAGATTATTAAGAGGCAAAGACTTGAACATGTGAGTATAACACATATGAATCAAGCATTGGATTTCAACATCAATGAAAACCATCCATTATACTTTAGTGTACAATCAAAGAATGAAATATAGTGGCTTGCAGCATTTGAAGTACTAGAGGACCATGTACTTAAAGTTTTTTTGAACCTCACTAATATACCCGATGTTATTCAACAGAAACAGTGAATGCAAAATTTCCATGCATATACTACATGCAAACTAGGAAGAAAGGAAAAGATGGAAACAAAGAAAGGCTTGCCAAGGCAGGAAAACAAGGTGTTTCAACACACGTGATCAAAAAGTCATGAGAAACGGAATGCTAGTTCCAATGGATCAAAACAAGTGCCCTATTTTGGAAATACCACTAACAAGGGTTCACTTTTGCACATTGCATTGTTTGGTTAGAATAATTGAGAATCTAGTATATGAATATATATGCTTTGCATACAAGATGCATCCTGTGTCAAAATCTGATGCTACATGCAAGAAGGTAGAACAAGTCCTCTTTGAAGTTGGATTGCATGGGGGCCAAGTAGAAATAAAAAAGGATGAGAAAAAAATCAGGAAAGAGTGGAAATATCCCTTGTAAACCATGCTTTGGCGGACCCAAGGCTAGGAAGTTTATATCTCCACCTCGAGATGAGGAAGGAAATATACTTGTAAAACAACCAGAGAAGTATGAAGCATGGAAAAAGTGGCACCTTGCTGTTCTAGATTGGAGCAATGGGGGATGAATGAGGATTGCAAAGGTAGAAGTGTGGATACACCTAGATAGATTAGCAGCTCTCTTACAAAAGTTGAGGTTTAGGGATGGTGATGCCAATATATTTAAAGAGACATTTACTGAATTTCATAAGTCCATATGGTGGAGGCATGGACTACAAACAGCATGACACACTACATGGTCAGTATTGCCACCATTACAAAAAAATATCATCATGTCGAATTAGTTTGAGTTTCTAATCTCTCTTCTTCTACAGCATATACTTGAAGCACATGGTCCATACTTTGCAAATCAATGAAGTTTGGCAGTATGGTCAACTCAAGGCATGGAATGATGGCAAGCTCGTTGTGCTTTTCAAAAGGCAACTGATCATAAAGGTGGCTTCAATGATTCCAATTCTATGAGAAAATCATTACAATGGTGGTATAGGAGATTAGAGATACAATATGAGGAAAAAGAAAAGAAGTTCAACACTTTTCAAGGAGAATTTATAAGTAAGGCAATATATGAAGTGCGAAAAGCAAGATATGAAAACAACACAGCTAGACAACGCCACACAGAATGGTTGGCAAGCCAAGAGAGAGATGGAAATAAATGGAGACCTAGATAAAGATAATACTTTTGATGCATTTAGAGTCCATGAGGGAGCATAGATACTAAGGATATGACACATCAATATTCCTACCTTTAACATGAGATGTCTTGCAAAAATTGTTTGAAAATTTGAAGGTTTGTCACTATGTATTTCAAAGTCGATTTCAAACTATGTTTTTTAATTATGAAAAGTCAATTTTGAAATCCTAAGACAAAGATATGAAAATTCCAAACCTTGGAACATTCACTGGCTTAGACAAAGAGGGGCATGAGGGGGGTGGTAGGAGAGAGAGAGAGGCAAGGATGGGGTGGAGAAATGATAATTTTAAAGTTCATTTACACCACAATAAGTTTAAAAGTTTCATACTTAAGTCAAATCTCTCCTTGTATTTTTTCCCATTACTCTTCACTCTACCCTCCACCTTTCTATCCTTCATCATCACAATCATGGCATGTTCCAAGCTTCCTATTGAGAAGGCACCTGTAAGAGCAAGAGCTCAATACTCTTTCGAGTCTAGTGAGTGTACTATGAGTGACAAAGGTCCTCTGGTGGTCGACAACAGTGGCCCTACTGTAGCTAATAATGGTGGCGCTACTATGTCCAACAATGGTGGCCCTAGTGTGGTCAATAATGATGGTTCACCATTGTCCAGAAATGGTGATCCACATGCTCCAGTTGCTCCACCTCCCACTACTGCTCCAACTAGTAATGCATGTCCTCCAACCCACACTTTTGAAATGCATCTCAATTCGTATGAAATTAATCAAGTGCTCGATTTTGACGTTTCATGATGATTCTTTCGTGCATATTATGAAAATGGTTAAAAATGATTGAATATGATTTTCATTGCTTGAAAAATCAAAATTCTCAATTGTTCTTGCTTTTCATATAAGAATGAAAATCAAGAAAATTTGCAATGTGAAAACTGTGGAATTTTGGGAGAATTGAAGGTTTTATGAGTTTTCATGGTTATTATAGTATTCATATGGGGTCATATGGAATATAATGCTGATTCTTGATTCATACAAGCTCTACATATTTGAAAATAAAAAAAAAACAATAAAATAAACTAACAAGAATCAATAAAAATGAAAAAAAAAGATTTTATGCATTAAAAAATTACAAAAAATTATGAATATATCCATGAATGTATAGTGGGGCTAGGGCATGATGTTTAGCCTTCGTGTATCTCCATTATTTATGTTATAATACATATTTATTAATTTTTAAATAAGAATAATACATAAAAAAGACTTTTTACACCTATCAACGAATGCAAAATCATAAACGATTGGGGAAAAGGGATTGTGGAAGTTAAATATCATTGGAATGTTGATTTTATGCATATCTTTACATGTAGGATTTGTTTATTCTGAGTCTCTAAAGGAAGAGAAGTAGCATGAATTATTTTGGTGCTGCCTTAGCACAATGACGCATTGCGTTAGAGTGAAATCATGAAAAACATTATTTGTACATATCCACACTGATTCATTTTTAAGTTTACTTGTTGTGAAGTATATGCCATTCATTTTGCATTTGCATTTTCATACGTGATATTAAGAGAATTATCTCTTGGATGCATAGCACTTGTTTTCGAATGATTGACCAATGTTGAGTGTGAGGTTCCCTAAGTTGTAGGTCTAGCGTTATTGTTTCATTTGGGAAACTAATGTGGTGAGGATTAAATTATCTCTTGGAACATTTCAATAAAGAGTAGGCTATGTTGCATATGTGCTTTATGTTGGAATGATGCATCCTAGGAATGATCCATGGGGTGTAAGAGAGCCGTAGTGGGGCCACAATAATAAGCTAGGAGATACTCCCTTTGTTTGTGTTACCAGGTGCTAGACACCATTATGTTCGGATACAATTGATTGGAGTCAAGGAGGGCATTCCGTTGGACTATGATTTGGAAATAGTGTTTATAAATGCATTCTTCAATTAAATTTGTTCATAGTATCTATACGCTCTTGGTTGCGAGGCCATGGGGTTGTTTAGTGAGTTTTGGAGGCCCAACTAGAGCCCTAGGGTGTCATGCCCATTTTTTTTCCCAAAACATATCTATCATATGTAGATCATCATATGCATACATGGCTAAGGTTGTGGAACCTATTTGTTTTGAGGATGCAGTGGGTTATGAGCATTGCAATAGGTATGGATGAAGAAATGGCTGCATTCATGGATAATGACACATGGGAGTTACTACTCTTACCTGAAGGTAAGAAAGCTATTAGTTGCAAATGGGTTTATAAGGTCAAGCATAAGTCAAATAGATCTATTGAGCAATATGAGGCATGACTAGTTGCCAAAGGGTATGTGCAAACTTATGGTATTGATTATGAGGAGACCTTTGCTCCAATGGCTAAAATGGCCATTATAAGGGTTGTAATAGTAGTGGCTACATGAAAAGGTTGGATCATGCATCAAATGGATGTTAAGAAAGTATATGTGGAGTAACCACCTCATTATGTGAATGAGAATCATCCTCCAGATTATATATGGAGGCTTCATAAGGCCTTGTATGGGCTGAAGCAAGCACCTAGGGCATGCCATGATAGGATTGTAGAATACCTTTTCAACACTGGATTTCCCAAAAGCACATGTTGATCACTCACTCTATGTATGTGAGAGTGATATAGGTATGTGCTCATTACTATATATGATTGATTTAATTATTGTGGGTCATATTGAGATAGAAATGGACAATTTTTGTCTCTAATAAGAGGGAGACCCCTTACTTTTGAAATACGCAATCCCCCCTTTGGTTTTCTTTAAGCTACCCCCTTAAGTAGGGCCTATGCTTGCTGCAAGTAGTCCCCCTTACTTCGAGAACCATAAATCCGTTGGACGAAAATGGAATAGAGAGATGATTGAACCGAAAAGGTATACCTTGAGACAATGCTTGGGTGTTGGACTTGAGCTTCTTGGGACTTGTGAGTAGCTATGGATGCTAGCCTAGACAATTTAAGTGACCATCTTCCACATCTTGGACCAATGAAATTGCTATGGATGCTTTTGGTCCAATGAAGATAACATCTTTTTGTAACTACTTATATTTTGTGACTTTCATTGATGACTATTCCAAGCATGCATTTCATGTATAGGTTGAGAGCTAAGTCTTAAGTATTTTTGTGCCTCAAACACTTTGTTAGAATGACTTACAATTTGTTGAGATGTAAAGTGGGAACCATTTATTTTTATCAAGGGGGGGAGTTGAGCTTGTGAACTCCAAGCATAGTCATGAAGTGTTGAAGCTTCTCAACTCCCAATGCCTTGGTAAAAATATCAATAGCTTGATTCTCCGTGCTGACATAAACCAAGTCAATATCACCTGCTAGAACGTGCTCCCAAATGAAATGGTAATGGACCTCTATGTGTTTGGTCTGTGCATGATACTCTAGGTTCCTAGCTAGTTGAAGGCTACTAAGGTTATCACAGTAGATGATAACCTTCTTATCCACCTGCATCCCCAAATCACCGAGTAGCTTGCTGGTGCGCAGATCGGATGTTGTACGCTCGCATAGTGAATGCCGGAAGGTCCCCAAGAACAATAGAACTCTACTTTTTGCACAAAATTCAATGTAAAAAGCATGAACGACATGAACAAGAGACCAATTGGGTGCAATCTCCCCCCATGCCTTGTGTGAGCACTCCACAAAGCATGTATTTTATGTATTATTCATCTTCAAGCTCAGATAATAGCCCAAATTACAAAATAGAAAGCTTTTAGCTTTTGAGTTTGCTTTAGCACAAAATAGGAATAAAGTTAACGGGCAGTGCCCAAAGAGTCTGGCATGCCCAATACAATGTCCAAGTATAAATAACATAATCGTGCACCCATGTGCATACAACATAATAATAAATATCCAACACCTCAATAAATAAGCGTGACAAAATATAGGTGCCATGCCTAAGGTATGTACCCATCAAAATATAAGTAATAAATCGAATACTCGCTATCCTCCAATGCTTTCCTCCGCCACTGCTGCTATCTCTACAAATCAACTGAAGCATTCACAATCGTTAGTAAAATAATACAATTAAACCGACAAAAGTGAATACCTAGCAGTCTTCAGCTACATAAATAAATCAACTGGTTAGAAATCAATCCTAACCTTAATTTATTACGAGTGCGCACTCAAAACTCATAAATGTTTATTAATTTAATATGCATTTTGCAGAATCACCCGCTATGGAATCACCCATGTACACACTAAATTAATGAAACGCCCAAAAAGGATAGGCGTCCCCATCAACTTCTCGCACAAAGAATCCACTTTGTGTATGAGCCCCGATCATCAAAGTTTACGGAATCCATCGTAAAACCTCACGGAATCCACCGTGAAATATGCCTCTTGGTATCATACCCCCGGGGTGGGATAGCAATTGACCTCAATTGCTATTAGCTCAATGTGGAGCTAACAGAGTGGGGAAATAATTTAAGTCTCTAGCGTGCATCCATTGTGCTTCCTCTACAGGATGGTTCTTAAATTTAACTAGATATCAAGAATATCTTCGGCCAGTTCTAGTGGTCATAAAGTCAGTATCTATGATAGCTTCAGGTTCAAGTATTTCAGTCTCTTCCTCTAACAAAGGTGGGTTTTCATAAACAAGGTGTACAGGTAATTGGCCTCTAAAGGGTCTTAAAAAACTAATATGAAATGTGTTGTGAATTTTCCAGTGAGGTGGTAATTCTAACTTGAATGCATTGTCATTAATTTTATGAATGATCCTAAATGGTCCATAGAATCTAGGTGCTAATTTGACAACTGAGTGTCTATCTACACTTTGTAATCTACGTTTTTCTATTCTCAACCAAACATAGTCATCAACTTTGAAATTCATTGCTTGTCTTTTCTTATTGGCTTGCTTGGTATATGATTGTTGGGCTATGGCAATCATGTCTTTAACCTCATCAAAAATAGTGTTATGCATACTAGCAATATCATCAGCACTCTGAATTCTATTTGACAAAGATGCAACAGGTGTAGATAATCTATAACCATAAATCACTTCAAACGGTGCTTTCTTTGTAGATGTGTGTGGTGCATTGTTATATGCAAACTGTAATAAATGTTAGAAGTCAAGCTCCCCATGTAGTGTGTGACTGTCTTTAAGTACTACCGACATGACAGCTAGTGTACATCTGTCTCCTGCATGTGACTACATTAAATAAGTCGGTTAGCTAGTCGGTGACCTGACTATGGTTAGTTTGTCTAGTCAGCATGTCACTTACTCTATGTTACTCGTGTATGTGTGTTTTCACTCTATGATGGAATAATGAGAAGAAGAGTGTGGAACCTGAATGGTTCAGATAGTGCTTAACCCTGTCTCTCTCTCCTCTTCTAACATGGTATCAGAGCAGGACTTGGTGGATCTCTGAGAGCTGGAGAAAGTGAAGATCTACTTCCAGGAAGTGAAGACTCATTTTTCCTTTGTGCAGACAGGCTGCCATTGTGGACTGCAGGTAGGCATTTGTTCACTACACACTCCAGGGTCAAGATCAAAGCTTGTGGCTTCTTGAGAGCCTTGAGGAGGCTGTTTAGAGTGCATTTGGGTGTGGCATCAACATCACCATCATCATCTCCATCTGCTGGAACAGAAAACAGGGGTCTGCAATCAACGTGATTGCGCCTGGTTGGGCTGAAGGCCTGCACTGCCTATTGCAATCAATGGTCACCATAAATGGGTCATGAGAAGCATGTATGTCTACTGTAAAAGGTCTTTGTGAAGTACATGGAGTAGCTACTTGTGGTTGAGCTCTGATATGAGTTGAAATAGAGTGGGCAGAACTGTGTAAATTGTCTGCACTGCTGTATACATAGCATACATGGAGTCTACAACACTTTGAAGAGCATTGGAAGCTCTAGAGTATGCCCAGAAGCACCTGCGAAGTATAGGTACATGCTGGAGACTACATGTACTTGTCTTGATCAATTGCAAGCTGAGTTTGGTGGCTGAAATACACAGATCTGAAGCTTCTTTTGTGGCTGAAAACTGTCTTGGATTGTGGGTAGCAAGCATTTTGCTTTCTACTGAAGCACAGAGTGACAGATGCAGACATCTGAAAGACATATATGTTGTCATATGCATGTTAGAATTGTCTTGGGTTGAGAGAAGCATCAAATGCCACTGAATACTGGAAGTTTGCAGCTGAAGTAAAAGAAGTCTTGTCTTCTTGGGATGAATATAAATTGCAGACATTTTGTTTGACTTACTTGTCAGATGTAGACAGGGTATTGTCACTCTATAGTCATGTACTGACGGTGACATACTGAAGCAAATGTATGGTCTGATTTAAGGACTCTTTTGAGCTAGTTGAAGCGGGTTATGCTGGTTTATTGACTGCAATCTTTACATAAATTGTTGGCACTGGCACTTGTTAAGAATACACTGGCTGATGTCTCTATGCTTATGTCTGAAGTGGCATATGTACCAGCAGTCAACTAAGCAGTTTTGGAACATGCATTACGTGTATCCAGGTGGAGTTTGACTTTGGAAAGGCTACTATATTGCAGTTTACAGGTTTGGACTGCATACTTTTGGACCCTGGCAGTGGATCTGCAGGAGTTAAATCTGAACCGAACATCAGGCATATGTATTGACAATTGTCTTTATGAGTTGGATCAACCGACTGTGACTTTGTTTGGGCTGATATTTGACTGAAATTTACTGGTTTTTTTTTGCAATTAATTGCAGAAAACTTTCATAAACAGTTCCGGGCTGAAGTTGAATTGTTAAGAAGATCTTGGTTTGCAGGTAGTCAGTCAAGGTCTACAACATGGAAAATGCTGATAGAACTGATAATGTAACCCAGATTGTGGGAGAAAAGCTGGATAGCAACAATTATGCAATATGGAAGTTCTGCATGGAGAACTTTTTGATAGGCAAAGGATACTGGGACTTAGTGACAGGTGTTGAGGCTGAACCTGAAGTTCCAGATAGGAATCCTACAGCTGATCAAAGACGAGCACATCGAGCTTGGACGGAAAGAGCTTGCAGAGTCTTACATTGGCTGTCATTATGTATCTTGGATGCTATGATGATGCAGATCATGAACTATAAATCCCCAGCAGATGCATGGAATATATTGGTCAAATACTATGGCACAACTACAAGTGCAAGGAAGATACAACTGAAGCAAAAATTCAATAACATGGAGAGGAAGAATAGATCCATACAAGATTATGTCACAGAGGTTAAGACCATAGCCGATCAGCTGGCATCTGTTCGCTCACAGGTAGAAGATGAGGATATGGTTGTAGTGACCTTAAATGGCTTGGGTCCGGAGTACAAGTCTTTTGACACTTCAGTATCTGTGCGGGCTGAGATGCCTGATTTTAATGAGCTGGTTGCATTATTGATTCATGAAGAGGTGAAGCTTGGCTTAGCTACAGGGTCAAGCAGCTCAAAGAATAAGGATGCAATTTTTTATTCGAATCAGCGTGCTCCTGGTAGCCGTGGTAGAGGCTATGGATCTGGACGAGGAGGCCAGCAAAATGCATCCTATAGTAATAGCAATCAACAGTCATCAAATGCAAGAGGTAGTGTCAACTTTCGAGGCAGGGGGAGATCTAACTCCCATGGCAGAGGCTCATGGCAGCAGTAGCGTCAGTCAGACAATCCAAATAAAGATAAGGATTGTCACTACTACGGAAAGTATGGGCATATTGCAAAGGATTGCTGGAAGAAGCAGGGAAATCAGAAGGGCAAGCAGCATGGACATTATGCTACGTCTAGTCAGGCAGATGACTCTGGTGATAGACTGTTTGCCATGCAGTATGTCAAAGATAAGGCTGCTGAAAAATCATCTGATGATGCAGTGTGGTACATTGACTCGAGGGCGTCGAATCACATGACCCCTCATGGTGATTGGTTCACGGATATGGTGGCTGAAAAGCATGGCTGTGTATGCACAGGTGATGACACGCAGCATAGCATTGAGCATAAAGGCAAAGTGCCTCTAGTTGTACATGATGGCAGGAAGAAGAATCTTCATGATGTTTTGCATGTCCCTTCGATTACGAAGAACCTATTGTCTGTGGGCCAGATGACAGAGCAGAACTTGCAGGTTCACTTCAATAAGCATGGCTGCTTTATTGAAGAGTTTGGCAATGGATGCAAGTTGATTACGAAAGGCCACAGAAATGGAAGAATGTTCACTCTTGATGCCACACTGCCAGAGCTAAACTCCGCCATGTTTGCCCAGGGTTCTGGCACTATCAGGGACTTAGAGATTTGGCACAAGAGAGTGGGGCATGTCAATTTGCAGAGGTTGCAGACCATGCAGAAGAAGCAACTGGTAACAGGGTTACCTAGATTCCAATATTCAGATATTGGTCATGTATGCGAGGCTTGCCAGTTTGGTAAGCAGTCACGATTGCCGTTTGTTAGGCATGTAAGACAGAGTACATGACCACTGCAGTTAGTGCACTCTGATGTTTGGGGACCAGCTCAAAATGCATCTATGGGGGGTTCCAGATACTATGTATCTTTCATTGATGACTACAGTCGATATACCTGGCTTTACATATTGAAAACAAAAGATGAGGTCTTTGCTGTTTTTCAGAAATTTAAAGCACAGGTTGAGAAGAAATTTGAGTGTTACATCTCTTTCTTGAGATCTGATAGCGGTGGGAAGTATGTCTCCAATGAATTTGCTGATTTTTTGGCTAAAAATGGCATTCGTAGGCAGCTAACCTGCAGCTACACTCCGCAACAAAATGGAGTAGCTGAAAGGAAGAACAGGGTTCTGATGGAAGCTGCTAGGGCCATGATGAATGAGAAGCATATGCCGCTTTACTATTGGGCAGAGGCTGTTGTGACAGCCGCATATATTCTGAACAGGACTCCCACTACAGGCATTCATGACATGACACCATTTGAGAGGCTCTATGGCTATAAGCCAGATGTACGACACATAAAGGTCTTTGGCTGTCTTGCTTATGTGCATATTCCAGATGAGAAAAGGAAGAAGTTGGATCCCAAAGCACATAAGTGTGTTTTCATTGGATATTCGCAGGAGAAAAAGGCATACAAATGCTATGATCCCTCTACCAGGGAGACTTTGGTAAGCAGGGATGTTATCTTTGATGAGATGGGTTCTTGGTATGTATCACTAGTTGCAGTGCCATCTGATATGCCTTCCACTCATGTCTCTACAGTTGGTTTGCAGCAGAGCACTGCTATGACAGGACCTATCAGTCAGACAGTATCTCCATGGACAGGGAGATTGAGGAGCTCACCGTCCACTGACACGGGTATGTCAGTGAGGGGGAGACATGATGTCTTGGACAGCAAAGGAAAAGAGAAAGTTATTGAGGATGCATCTGGTATGATGACACCTGGCAGAATGACTTCGGGCTATGAGTCTAGTGATACTTTAGACAGTGAACTTGGTATTCTGACTGTCTATACGCCTGGCACGAGGCAGAACAGGTACGTTTCGCCTCATGAGAGAGGTGAATTGAGTAGTGCACCACAGCTTAGATGCTCGCAGAGGGTCAGATACCCTGTTGACAGGTTGACATACAGTGGCTACTCTGCAAAGCATTATGCGTACATGACAAAAGTGATGGAGATCAAAGAACTAGGTACTTATGCTGAAGCAGCAAAGGATGAAAATTGGTGCATGGCTATGGACGAAGAGATGAAAGCCTTGGCTGAAAATCAGACTTGGGATTTGGTACCACTGCCTGAAGGGAAAAAGCTTGTTTGCTGCAAATGGGTTTATAAAATCAAATGTAAGTCTGATGGCAGTGTGGAAAGGTACAAAGCAAGGCTGGTCGCTAAAGGATATGCTCAGCAGTATGGCTTGGATTATGATGAAACATTCAGCCCGGTTACAAAAATGGCAACCATACGAACTGTTATTGCCGTGGCTGCTGCTAAAGGCTGGAAATTACAGCAGATGGATGTTAAGAATGCATTTCTTAACGGTGACCTAGCAGAGGATGTCTATATGGTTCAGCCGGAAGGGTATGTGCACCCTGATTTTCAGCATTATGTATGCAGGCTAAAAAAGGCATTATACGGGCTAAAACAGGCTCCGAGAGCCTGGCATGCTAGGATTAGCAGTTACTTGCAGAGTCTTGGATTTGTTGTTGGCAGGTCTGATCACCGCCTGTTTACAAAGAAGACTGACAGTGGCTTGGTAGTGCTGGTCATATATGTTGATGACCTGATAATCACTGGAGATGATGACATGGGAATTCAGCATGCTATGAAGATGTTGAAATCTGAATTTGACATGAAAGATCTGGGAGATCTGAAGTATTTCTTGGGTATTGAGGTTGTACCAGCTGAAAATGGCTTATGGCTGATGCAGAAGCACTATGCCATGGAAATGCTTAAGAAGTATGGCATGGCTGAATGCAAACCACTGGATACACCTCTGGACTAGAATGTAAAGCTAGACATGAACACTGGGACTGAAGTAGAAGATGTGACTATGTACAGGCAGATGGTCGGTAGTCTGATTTACTTGACCATCACTAGGCCTGACTTGAGCTATGCAATAGGGCTGATAAGCCAGTTTATGCAGAAGCCGAGAAAGCCGCACTTGGATGCAGTTAGACGCATCATGAGGTATGCTAAGTCCACTGTAGACTATGGGTTGTTCTATGTCAGAGATAAGCCCTTGACACTGATTGGATACACAGATGCAGATTGGGCAAGATGCTCAACTGACAGACGATCTACGAGTGGATATGCCTTTGGCTTTGGTAGCGGCATGATCAGTTGGAGCAGCAAGAAGTAGCCTGCATTTGCTTTATCTTTTTGAGGCAGAGTACAGGGGGGCTGCATTGGCAGCATGTGAGATTGCTTGGCTGCTCAAGCTTATGGCTGACTTGGACATTCAGGTTGATGCTCTAGTGAAACTATTATGTGATAATCTGAGTAGTGTACTCCTGGCCATGAATCCAGTTTACCATGCCAGGACAAAACACATAGAGGTACACTACCACTTTATTCGTGAGATGGTCCTTGCAGGAAAGGTTGATCTTATGCATGTGAGGACTGATGAGCAGGTAGCAGATACCTTTACCAAGTCTCTGGGTAAAGATAAGTTTTGTGGTTTTAGACAGCTACTTGGTGTGCAGATGCTGTCTTGAGCTTGAGGGGGAGTGTTAGAAGTCAAGCTCCCTGTGTAGTGTGTGATTGTTTTTATGTACTACCGACATGACAGCTAGTGTACAGCTGTCTCCTGTATGTGACTACATTAAATAAGTCGGTTAGCTAGTCGGTGACCTGACTATGGTTAGTCTGTCTAGATAGCATGTCACTTACTCTATGTTACTCGTGTATGTGCGTTTTCACTCTATGATGGAATAATGAGAAGAAGAGTGTGGAACCTGAATGGTTCAGATAGTGCTTAACCCTGTCTCTCTCTCCTCTTCTAACAATAAATGCAAATGTGTGTCCCATGTTTGTGGTTTAGAAATAGTATAAGCACATAAAAGATCTAGTATAGTATTGTTAGTGGCTTCTGTTTGTCCATTAGTTTCAGGATGAAATGCAGATGAAAAATCAATTTTTGTGCCTAGGTTAGCAAACAGAGTAATCCAAAAGTTGTTACAAAATCTAGAATCACGATAAGAAATAATAACTTTTGGTAATCCATGAGTAGTAAAAACAGTTTTTAAAAATAATTGTGTTGCTTGTGATGCTGTTAAAGTTTTCTTACATGGAATGAAATATGCTTGTTTACTAAACCTATCTACTACTGTCCAAATCAAATCATGGTTATATTTAGTATTAGGTAAACCAGTACTAAAATCCATAGAAATTTGTTCCCATGGTCTCGATGGAATAGATAAAGGCATAAGTAATCCATACTGTTTACCATGATGCCTCCTAACTCTTTGACAAATCAAACATTCAGAAACAAAGTTAGATACATCAGTGTCCATAAGCGGCCAATAAAAATCTTCAGTTAATGTACGTAAAGTAGATATGATACCTCTATGACCTTGATATGGAGGACAATGAATCTCATTCAAAACAAAAGATCTGAATGGAAGTGTAACACATAATCTCTTTTCATAAAACATAAATCCATCATTATAAGATAGTGAATCAATAGGAATCAAGTTATTTTGAACTAATTTATTCCAATTAGTATGAAAAGTAATGTCCTGATGATAAGTATCTTTCATAGCAATCAAAGAATCAAAAGATATAACAGAAATATTATGAATGGCAGGTCTTCTACTTAATGCATCGGCCACTACATTTTCTTTACCAGGTTGATATTGAATGATAGGATGAAAACTCTGAATAAAGGATGCCCATTTGATATGTCGGTCAGATATTTGGGGTTGGCTAAGTAAATGTCTAATACTTTGCTGATCAGTCTTAATCATAAATTCAGAGCCCATTAAGTAGTGTTTCCACTATCTTAATACTTGTACAACAGCTAATAATTCTTTGTCATATGTGGAATATTTCAGTTCAGAGGGTTTCAGCTTACAACTAGAGTAGGCTATGGGATGATTGTCCTACATAAGTACGGCTCCTATTCCTGATCCATTAGCATCAGTCACTGCTAAAAAGAATGGTCTGTTAAAATCAGGCAACTGTAGTACAGGAGCATGGGTTAATGCATGTTTCAATAAGTCAAAAGATTTCTATTGATTATCGGACCAATGATAAACAATACCTTTCTTCAAAAGTTTAGTCAATGGTAAAGCAAGTAATGAAAAATTACGTACAAACTTCCTATAGAAACTAGCAAGACCTAGAAAATATCGTAACTCATGCACATTTTTAGGTACAGGCCAATTCAATATTGCATCTATTTTCTTAGGGTCAACTTTAATTCCATCAGATAATACTATATGACCTAAATACTCAATTTCTGTTTTAAAGAATTCACTCTTTTTCGGATTTGCATATAGTTGATTATCTTTTAATAACTGAAAAACCAAGGACAAATGCTCATAATGTTCTTTCTCATTTTGACTAAACACCAAAATATCATCAAAGAAGACAATAACACAATACTGATATTTCAAAAAGATACGATTCATCATTCTACTAAATGTAGTAGGTGCATTAGTAAATCCAAATGGCATCACTAAAAATTCATAGTGACCAAACTGTGTCCTAAATGCAATCTTGAATATGTCAGACTTATCTAGTCTCACCTGTTGATAACCAGATTTAAGGTCTATTTTACTAAATATGGCAGAACCTTGCAGTTTATCCATAAGGTCATCGACTCTAGGAATTGGATACCTATTCTTTACAGTGATCTTATTTAAAGCTCGATAGTCAATGCACATACGATAGGTATTATTCTTTTTCTTGACTAACAGAACAGGTGCACCAAATGGAGAACTACTAGGTCTAATCAATCCTCTATTTAGTAATTCCTCAACTTGACTTTAAATTTCTTTTTGCTCTATCTGGTTATGCCTATATGGTGCTTTACAAGGTGGTTGTGTACCAGGAATCAAATCTATCTTATGGTCTTCTGGACGTGAAGGAGGTAAATCAGGTGGTAGATCTTCGGCAAAATAGTCTTTAAAATGTGCAAGAAATTCTTTATGGCTAGGGTGCATATGATTTTCTTTAACTTGCAGTTCATTCACCCAAATGAGATAAGATTTACTACTCTTGTGTAATGCTCGTTTAGCTTGAGTATGTGAAAGCAGTGGAAAAGCATTAGATGCATGCATACCATACAATGTAATATGTTTTCCTTGAAATTGAATATTAATTGAATGCGTGGAATAATCTATATCTGGGTTATGCTGATGATGCCAAGGTATACCTAAAATAATGTCACTGGACTGTAGTGGTACAACTAGAAAATTTCTTCTTTCAGTGTATTGACCAATTTGAATTTCTAAGTCATGCACTTCCTGTGTACCATTATACCTAGTGCCTAAGAATGTTGCTTTAATGCGATAATGCGTAGGTACAGTCTGTAACTTCAATTCTTTTACTAACTTTGCAGAAATAAAATCATGAGTACTACCATCATCATGCAAAATAATCTTTTCCTTTCCATGCACTAAACATTTCATAGTCAATAAAGAATGTGGAGTTGGCATACCTGGTAAAGTATCCGAAGGAGTAGTAATGTCATCCTCATCTTCCGTGAAATCAGGCATTTCTTCATGTTCATCATATTCCATTGCTCCAAGGTAGTTGATATGGATAGGTGGCTTCTTCAAATGGCAATTTGCCGCTAGATGTCCAGGTTGGTGGCATTTATAACACACTATAGGCTTGGCTTTGGTTACATTGTTTGCAATGGTGGGAAGTCTAGGGATATTAAGATTTGGCTGTGGAATAGGCTTAGGGTTTTGGTTGATATTGGATGGTAAAGCAGGTGGTTTTGCCCAATTCTTACAGAAAGATGATGAAGAAAAACGACCTTGATTAAATCTTCTAAAATTTGAGTTGAATTGCTTAGATCCATAGTTACCATTAGGTTGGAATTGTTGTGGACATCTATCTCTACCTCGCAGCTTGTCTTCAGTGTCATGAGCTAATGAGATTGCGTCTTCCAGAGTTGTAGGCTTGAACATATTAACTTCAGCGTAGTAATGCCCAAGTAGTCTAGACATATACTTGCGCTTGTGTCTCGCTTCAGGTACGTCTTCAAGCATGTGTAACTGGAGTAATGCATTCCAAAAGCGTTCGGTGTACTGAGGAATAGGCTCACGATCACGTTGCTAAAGAAGGTCCCATTGCTTTATGGCTTTTTCATGAAATTGTGGAGGAAGAAAATTCTGCATAAACTTCTTCTTGAAATTCTCCCAGGTAGTGGGACAATCTATACTCTTGCGTACCACAGTCCACCAAAGAGATGCTCTATCCACTAAATGATTAGTGACACACTTGATTTTATCTTTTTCTGCATAGGTTTCCTCATGAAAATAGTCATCAAACTGACTAATGAATGCGAGAACAGTTTTTCCCTCTCGAGTGCCATTGAAAGTATGGAATTTGAAATTTCTTTTACTTATCTTTGATTCCTTGCGGATGGATTGAGCTTCAAGAGTCGCATCGATGGTACGTCGAATAAAATCTTCAGATTGAGGTTCCTCTTTGTCAGTAGTTGATCTTTGTAAATTTGCCAATTAAACTTGCAATGCTTGCCTAGCTCGTCGTTCTTCGTCCAATTGCATCATAATTAAGTCCAGCTTTTGCTCCATCGTAGGTTCAGGTAGGTCACCTTCAGCCATTAAATCATCCATATGTGGTTCCGTCATCCTGCAAAACTCAAAAGACCTCTCACTCTCAAAATCAAGTTAGCGGGATGAGCGTAGCTCAAGATCGGGAATACAAGGCTTATATATTTTTGGGTGTGGCTTTCACAATCTTCGTCTTTGACTATTGCGAGATTTGTAATTTTTGAGAAATCTGCATTTTATCTTTCTTCGTATGCTGAAAATGCTTCAACAAACCTGCATATGCGAAGAGTACCTTCCAGTGAACAACTTTGTAGTTCGGAGTTTCTGCGCAGGAACAGCCCTTCTATGAGTTTTGAACAAAAGTCAGTTTTGACTTCAGGTGACTTGTCTGACTTGCAGAGTTGCAGACTTATGTGACTTGTAGAGTTTGAAGACTTGCAGAACTTGGTTGCTTTATGTAACTTGCAGAACTTTGACTTGAGAAACTTGCAGAACTTGAACTTGGAGAACTTGCAGTACTTAATGAGTTGTAAGGCTTAACTCACTTGGAGCTTAAGTGATTAAGCTTAATCTTACTGAAAACGGCGAATTGTGGGGGGGGGCGTTTTTGCAACACGGCGAAAATCACGGAAACCTCCTCAGATACCTTGCGAAGAATTTTGAAGCTTAGAGCTTCTTTAAGCTTTCTAAGTTTTAATTTTTAAAGCTTTGAAGATATGGAAATTGTGACTTATCTCTCTGAAACTCCACAACTTGTAGAAGAGGATGTAGGAGTGGTCCTCCGCCTCTGCAAGCTGGTACTTCGCAGTCTGATGATAGAAACAGAGGTTTTTGATCGCCAGGAATCCACCCGTATCGACCGTTCGCGACGAGATTGACCGTAGAGCCCGATCGTTCCAGGAGCTCCGCCTTCGCACAAGATGGGTAGCGATTGGAAGCTCTTGATCTCAGCTTTGCTCTGATACCACTGGTGTGTAGATCGGATGCTGTACGCTCGCGTAGTGAATGCCGGAAGGTCCCCAAGAATAATAGAACTCTACTTTTTGCACAAAATTCAATGTAAAAAGCATGAACGACATGAACAAGAGACCAATTGGGTGCAATCTCCCCCCATGCCTTGTGTGAGCGCTCCACAAAGCATGTATTTTATGTATTATTCATCTTCAAGCTCAAATAATAGCCCAAATTACAAAATAGCAAGCTTTTAGCTTTTGAATTTTCTTTAGCACAAAATAGGAATAAAGCTAACGGGCAATGCCCAAAGAGTCTGGCATGCCCAATACAATGTCCAAGTATAAATAACATAATCGTGCGCCCATGCGTATACAAAATAATAATAAATATCCAACGTCTCAATAAATAGGCGTGACAAAATATAGGCGCCATGCCTAAGGTATGCGCCCATCAAAATATAAGTAATAAATTGAATACTCGCTATCCTCCAATGCTTTCCTCCGCCACTGCTGGAACTCTACTTTTTACATAAAAACCAATGAAGAAAGCTTGCACGATATGAACAAGAGACCAATTCGATGCAATCTCTCCCCATGCCTTGTGTGAGCGCTCCACAAAGCATGTATTTAATATATTATTCATCTTCAAGCTCAAATAATAGCCCAATTTACAAAATAATACGCTTTAGCTTTTGAGTTTGCTTTTTTGCCAATAAAGAATTAAAGTTAATGGGCACCCAAGAAGTCAAGTGGTACCCAAATACAATGTCTAATACAAGTATTTAAATCGTGCGCCCATGCGCATACAAAAATAATAAATAAATATCAAGTGCTTTAATAAATAAGCGCGACAAAATATAGGTGCCATGCCTAAGATACGCTCCCATCAAAACTTGATGATAATTTGAATACACGCTATCCTCCAATGTTTCCCAATGCCACCGTTGCTCGCTCTACACATCAACTGAAGCATTCACAATTGTTAGAAAACTAATACAATTAAACCGACAAAAGTGAATACCTAGCAGTCTTCAGCTATATAAATAAATTGGTTAGAAATCAATCCTAACCTTAATTTATTACGAGTGCGCACTCTAAACTCATAAACGTTTATTAATTTAAATATGTATTTTACGGAATCACCCGCTATGGAATCACCCATGTATACATAAAATTAACAAAACACCCGAAAAGGATAGGCGTCCCCATCAACTTCTCACACAAAGAATCCACTTTGTGTATGAGCCCCGGTAATAAAATTTTACGGAATCCACCGCAAAACCTCACGGAATCCACCGTGGCACGGAATCCACCGTGGAATATGCCTCCTAGCATCATACCCCCGGGGTGGGATAGAAATTGTCCTCAATTGATATTAGCTCAATGTGGACCTAATAGAGTGGGGAAAGCATTTAAGACTCTAGCGTGCATCCATTGGGCCTCTTCAAAAGGATGATTTTTAAACTTGACCAAATATATAGAATATCTATGGCCAGTTCTAGTGGTCATAAAGTCAGTATCTATAATAGTTTCAAGCTCAAGGATTTCAGTTTCATCATCTAGCAAAGGAGGGTTTTCATAGACAGGGTGTACATGTAATTGGCCTGTAAAAGGTCGTAATAAACTGATATGAAAAGTGTTGTGGATTTTCCAATGTTGTGGTAGTTCTAGTTTAAATGCATTGTCATTGATTTTGTGTATGATCTTGAATGGTCCATAAAATCTAGGTGCTAATTTCACAAATGGGTGCTTATCTACACTTTGTAATCTTCGTTTTTCTATTCGTAACAAACATAATCATCAACTTTAAAATTCATAGCCTGTCTTTTCTTGTTTGCTTGTTTTATATATGATTGCTGGGCTTTGGCAATCATATCTTTAACTTCATCAAAAATAGTGGCATTCATGTTAGCAATATCATCAGTAGTTTGAATTTTGTTTGATAATGATGCAATAGGTGTAGGTAATCGATATCCATAAATAACTTCAAATGGTGCTTTCTTTGTAGCTGTATGTGGTGTGTTATTATACGCAAACCGAAGTAAATGTAGATGTGTATCCCATGTGTGTGGTTTTGAAATGGTGTAAGCACGTAAAATATCTAAAATAGTACTGTTAGTAGCTTCTGTTTGACTGTTTGTTTCAGGATGAAATGCAAATGAAAAATCAATCTTTGTTCCTAAGTTAGCAAACAAAGTAATCCAAAAATTATTATAGAATCTAGAATCACGATCAGAAATAATGACTTTTGGTAAACCATGGTTAGTGAAAACAATTTTCAAAAACAATTGAGTAGCTTGAGATGCAGTTAAAGTTTTCTTGCATGGAATAAAATATGCTTGTTTGCTAAACCTGTCTACAATAGTCCAAATCATATCATGGTTAGCTTTAGTGTTAGGTAAACCAGTAATAAAATCCATTGAAATCTGTTCCCATGGTCGTGATGGAATAGATAATGGCATTAGTAAACCATACTGTTTACCATGGTGTCTTTTAACTCATTGACAAACTAAGTATTCAAATACAAAGTTAGATACATTAGTGTCCATATGTGACCAATAAAATCTTCAGTCAATGTACGCAAAGTAGATATAATTCCTCTATGACCTTGATATGGAGGACAATGAGTTTCATGCAAAACAAATGATCGAAATGGAGTTGTCACACATAATCTTTTTTCATAAAACATGAATCTATTATTGTAAGACAATGAATCAATAGGAATCCAATTATTAGCAACTATTTTATTCCAATCAGCTTGAAAAGTAGGATCTTGATGATAAGTATCTTTCATAGGGATAAGGGAATCAAATGATATTACAGAAATATTGTGAATTGTCGGTCTTCTACTCAAAGCATCAACTACAACATTCTCTTTTCCTGGTTGATATTGTATAAGGGGATGAAAACTTTGAATAAAAGCGGCCCATTTAATGTGTCGGTCAGACATTTGTGGTTGACTAAGGAGATGTCTAATGCTTTATTGGTCAGTTTTGATCATGAATTCAAATCTCATTAAATAATATTTCCATTTGTGTAAGGCTTGTACTACAGCTAGCAATTCTTTATCATAAGTAGAATATTTAAGTTCAGATGGTTTGAGTTTACAGCTAGAGTAGGCTATGGGATGATTATCTTGCATAAGGACTGCTTCTATTCCAGATCTGCTAGCATCAGTAACTACTAAAAAGAATGGTCTATTGAAGTCAGGTAGTTGTAATACATGAGCATGAGTTAAAGCATGTTTCAATAAATCAAAGGATTTTTGTTGATTGTCAGTCCAGTTATACACAATACCTTTCTTTAAAAGTTTTGTCAAAGGTAATGCAAGTAATGAGAAATTCCTTACAAACTTTCTGTAAAAACTAGCAAGACCTAGAAAAGACCGTAATTCATGCACATTTTTGGGTATGGGCCAATTTAAAATTGCTTCTATCTTTTTAGGGTCGACTTTAATACCTTTTGATGAAATAATATGTCCTAGATATTCAATTTCTGTTTGAAAGAATTCACTCTTTTCTAGATTAGCATATAATTGATTGTCTTTTAACAACTTAAAAACTAAAGACAAATGTTCATAATGCTCATTCTCATTTTTACTGAATACTAATATGTCATCAAAGAAAACTTTGATACATTACTGATGTTTCAAAAATATGTGATTCATCATACGACTAAATGTGGCTGGTGCATTAGTTAAACCGAAAGGCATAACTAGAAATTCATAGTGTCCAAATTGTGTTCTAAATGCAGTTTTGAATATATTAGATTTTTCCAATCTTACTTGATGATATCCAGATTTAAGATCTATCTTACTCAATATGGCAGATCCTTGTAGCTTAACCATAAGATCATCTACCCTAGGAATCGGATATCTATTCTTAACAGCAATTTTATTTAGGATACGATAATCAATGCACATGCGATAAGTATTATTTTTCTTCTTCACTAATAAGATAGGTGCACCAAATGGAGAACTACTAGATCTAATTAATCATCTGTTAAGCAATTCCTCTATTTGATTTTAAATTTCTTTCTATTCAATTTGGTTATATCTATATGGTGCTTTACATGGTGGTTGTGTTCCAGGAATTAAATCTATCTTATGATCTTCAAGATGTGAAGGTGGTAATCCAGGTGGTAAATCAGCAGCAAAACAATCTTGAAATTGGGCAAGAAATTGTGTATGCCTAGGATGCATCTGTTTTTCTTTAGCTTTAATTTCATTTACCCATATTAAATAAGATTTGCTACTTTTATGTAATGCACGTTTAGCTTGAGTATGAGTAAGTAATGGAAAATTATTGAAAGCGTGCATACCATGCAATGTGATTTGTTTTCCTTGAAAATAAATTTTAATTGAATGCGTAGAATAATCTATGTCAAGATTGTATTGATGACGCTAAGCTATTCCTAAGATAATGTCACTAGACTGCAAAGGTACAACCAGGAAATTTTTTCGTTCAGTATATTCACCAATTTTAATTTCTAAATTATGCACCTCTTGTGTTCCATTATATCTAGTACCTAGGAATGTAGCCTTGATGAGATAATGTGTAGAAACAGTTTGTAAATTCAATTCTTTGACTAACTTTACAGAAATAAAGTCATGTGTGCTCCCATCATCATGTAAAATAGTCTTTTCTTTACCATGCACAAAACATTTCATTGTTAACAAAGAATGGGGAGTTGGCATACCTGGCAAAGTATCCGAAGTAGTACCAATGTTGTCATCATCTTCTGTAAAGTCCGTCATTTCCTCACGTTCTTTTTCTTCTATGGCTCCCAGATAATTGATATGGACAGATGGCTTTTTGGATTGACAATTTGCTGCTAGATGTCCAGGTTGATGGCATTTATAACAAACTATGGGTTTTGCTTTAGATACATTATTGGTAATGGCAGGAAGTTTAGGAATGTTGAGATTTGACTGTGGGGATGGCTAAGGATTTGGATTGGTGTTTGATGGCAAGGCAGGTGATCGTGTCCAAGATTTACGGAATGAAGATGGAAGAAAATAACTTTGATTGAATCTTTGAAATATTGAATTGAATTGTTTGAAACCAAAGTTACCATTAGTTGAAAATTGTTGTGGTTGCTTGTCTCGTCCGCGAATCTTGTCTTCAGTGTCATGGGCCAAGGAAATTGCATCTTCAAGTGTTGTTGGCTTGAACATATTAACTTCCACATAGAAATGCCCAAGTAGGCCAGACATAAACTTGCGTTTATGAGTTTCTTCAGGTACATCTTCAAGCATTCGTAGTTGCAGTAGAGCATTCTAGAAACGTTCAGTGTATTGGGAAATAGGTTCGCGATCCCTTTGTTGTAGAAGATCCCATTGCTTGATAGCTTTTTCATGGAATTGAGGAGGAAGGAAATTTTGCAAAAATTTCTTTTGAAAAGTCTCCCAGGTAGTGGGGCAATCAATGCTCTTGTGGACCACAGTCAACCATAAAGATGCTCGGTCAACTAAATGGCTAGTGTCACATTTAATTTTATCTTTCTCAGCATATGTTTCTTCATGGAAGTAATCATCAAATTGACTGATAAAAGCAAGTACAGTCTTTCCATCGTGTGATCCATTAAAAGTACGAAATTTGAAGTTTCTTTTACTTATCTTTGTTTCTTTGCGGATGGATTGGGCTTCAAGTGTTGCATCGATGGTATGTCGTATAAGATCTTCGGGTTGCGATCCATCTTGGTCGGTGGTAGATCGTTGCAAATTGGCCAATTGAACTTGCAAAGCTTGTCGGGCTCTTTGTTCTTCTTCAAGTGGAGCCCCGAGAGGAACACCAAGGAAAAGGGAATTCTCTTGCAAGAAAATCTATCTTGTAACATCAACAAGCTTGTTTATCATGTTTCATATGATCACAATGAAGAAAAGAACACCAGGCACAACAAATCTTCATGCAGCATCATGTAAATCTCCCACGGTTTTTAATAGAATCAACCATATTCTTCAACATCCTCACAAAATCCATCAATATCACAAAGAAAGCAAAGAAGTACACCATCTTTGAATGGAAATACATCACATAGTATTCATCTTCAATATCTTCATAGTCTTCTCTCTCAATCTCTCATATACAATCACTCTGTTTGAGTAGAATTGGCTATCTCTGACTCTCTCTCTCTCACCATCAATAATACATCATATCCTCACTACAATCTCTCCAAAATTACTCTCAATAATCCCTCTTAGGTCGTGGATACCCCTCCCAAGAGGTATGTCTGATATGAAAGGTCACCAGAGCCACTACAGTGTCTCTTCACAGCTTACTACTGTCACTTCACTCTAGTCTTCTCTTGAGTCTTCAACAGCTACTTCTTCCACTTCTTTCAGCTCTTTTGCACTTGTATTCACCTCTTTCCAAGGCTAGAAAACTTTCCTCAAAGTCACACATACATTCCACAGAACAGTCTACAGAACAGAAACAGTACAGAAGCTCTACAGAAGACCTATAGAAGGTTACAGAAGGTCATCAAAACCTCATAACTCACTCTCAAACCATTCCAAACTCTCACAAACCATTCAATAAACTTTCACAATATCTCATTCTTCATCAATCAATACTCCATCCCTCCTAACAGAAGACAATCAGAACAAAACAGAAGGTATACAGAACCTATCAGAACCTATCAGAACATCACAGAACCATCAACAAACATCATGAACTTCCAAAACACAATCAATATCATCTAAAACACTCTCAAACCACTTCCAAATCAATCAATCATCCCATAAAATCAACCATTCAGCTCTCAAAAACAACAAAAATCAGCCAAAAAACAAGTCATTTCAACACTCAACATATCCCCACACTTAATAAGGAAGCGTCCTCGCGACCCAGGAAAAAGGGAATACAAGTTCATTTAAAAGCTTCACTTTGATCTTCATTAGCTTCTTACAAAGAATCCATCCACCACGACCCCATCTTATAACCTGTTTCTGATATAAAAATACAAAGAAAGGAAAACTCTTTTGAAATTAACACCACTTATCAAACTAAAAATCACAACAAATTTGTAAAGGATATAAGAGTTTGCTTCTTCGTCATCTGTATCAGCTTCAACTCTCCAACCACGACCCCATCTCGACAAATCTCCAAAACATAGCTCGTATACGAAATCCAATAGGAAACCACCACGTTCGTTTGACATACATGAACTCACAACACAAACACTAATACACAACCATCTGAATGACTTCTTCAAAAAGAGAAGAGTTTGGCATTAAAAAGCTTGCACCATACATTGGAAAGGCATCAATGAAGATGATCCCTCTTAAAAGATTGATGTTGTCTGAATCGATCCATAGATAAGGATTCATCTACAAAGTTTTTAGGAGGATTTTGAAAAAATTGGAGACAACACATCCTTTCCAACAGGACTAAGTATCTGCTAGGCAAACAGAGGGCATAAAAATACAGTATCTCCAACTGTTGGGAATCAATGCTAACATTGACATTCATGCACAACTTTGGGATAGGCTTTGAATCAGTATGGGAGTGCCTATGCATATATGCCACGTACCAAGCAAAGTGAGCAGTTAATCTCACTGAGGGATCTGCAGACTGTGAATATTGTTGGGCAAAATGAACATAGTTTTGATAAGCTTGACTTGAAGCTGTCAATTCCCCTGGAATTACGGGCCAATTAATCTGCGGTCCTGTAAGGCAATCATCCGAACTCCATCCCCTTCTTCTGGAAATCTGATTATCAAAACCGGCACAGTCACTAACCAACTGAGGTGGTTGAGATATGGAAGTGTTAGAAGAGGGTAATGGAATAAGGGAAAGTGGATGTAGGGAAGGATAAGAAAAATCATAAAAGGAAGAAAATGTTAAAGAAGGAGTGGCAGAAATTTGTAAGGAATCACTAAGGAAAGGTGTTAATTGATAAATAGGAAATGTAGAGGGTACATTGATGAGGGGTGAAGGACAAGGTGGAGAAGGGGAAAATACCCTATCCTCAATAAAGGAACAGTAAGTGAAAATAGGAATTTGAGGGAAATTGGAAGGTTGGAAAAAAAGTGGTAAAATTACTGTGGAATTAGATTGACAAAGGGAAAAATATATAGCATAGCGGTGAGCCAATTGTTGGTAATAAAGGAGGGTAGGAACAGAAGGTCCCAAGAGAGATCGTCTATGATAGGCATCAAAGAAAGTAGCATCAAATGGATTATGTTTGGAAAGATAAGTTAAAAGATCCATCCTCAGGTGGTTAGTACTCTGTACAAAGGTAGGAGCTGTGTTTTGTCTTTGATTGAGGACCACCGAATCAATCATAGGATGCCACGAATTATCCTGACAATCAGCCACTTTGGAGGAATAACTCTGGAACATATCAGCTATGCGCAACTCCAAATGATTGACATAGAGAACAGCCTGTAAGACCACATCTCCCACATACCATGCCATATCTACCTCATCTGGAATTAACAAATCTCCTCGGAGATACATGTATGACATCAGCATGGTGTCTGGCATGACAGAATCTTCAAAGAGCATTCTAACTACCTCTGTCAACAACTCAGCAGACCAAGCCCCACTCCAGCCATCCTCTGGAAAAGGTAAATCCATCGTGGAAAGCTTCATATAAAAAACCAGCTTCTGTAAGTGGTAGTGGACAAAGAAAGAATGGTCAGGTAAGACATATTCCTGAAACTGCTCAAAGGTAGACCATAACAAGTCCATTCTGGACTGCAATCTTTCCACTTTGTCTTGGAATAGCGGGCACAAAGTAGCCTGTCTCTGTAGGGCAGCCAAATCCTGCTGTGAAAGAGAAGGAATTAATGGAACAGGAGGGCTTGGAGGAACAGAGCGGGACTTTGCAAGCTGATCTTGCAACTGCTGGATTTGGGAGGCTTGGTTGGCCACTGTGTCATTAGCCATCTGTAAAGCTGAAAGCTTGTTATCTAAAAGAACTTGGAATTCTTTCGCTTCACTGGACATCCTCTCCTTCTCTGTTGAAAGGCTAGTAACCTGTGACTGAGCCTCGAATAACTGGGTCTTCAATGAAGCAATCTCATCACTTTGGGTGGCAACCAGTTGGGTTTGCTGTTCCATTTGCTTAAATAGATCTGCTAGGGTATCCTTAGCAGATGCTAACTCAGATGTTGCCTTATGCAACTGGTCTTTGGACTGCATGAGCTCCTCATAGAAAGATGCGTACAGCTGTTGAACACAGGCTGTCACTGACAACTCAATGGAACTTTGAATATCCTTGCAGAGGAAAGGAATGGCATCTCCTGAAACGAGACTGTTCAGGGAAGGAACTGAGATCTCCAAGGATCCTTCTCTATGTGCTCTGAATAGGTTATTGCAAGTGAGAAACCCAGGGAGGTCACTACCAGAAGTAGCAGGGATAGACACTGAGGGAAGTACAGCAGGGGCTTTGTCCGCTACCCTCTTCAAGCGTTTGCGTTGTATGACCAGGGGAGGCAGAGAATCATCATACTCAATGTCAATATGTGCTGACTCTTCTGAAGGTGGAGGAGGAGGTACTGGATCTGATGCTGGAAGGGGAGGTACAGTCTTCTGTAAACCTGAATAGGTCAAGAAGGCAGACAAATATGATCCATAGGTAACATTGGTAACATTACCCCTCGTGACTTTAACAAAATGCTGATCCATTTTAGTAAGGAGGTATGTGCTCCAATCAATGGCAACTCCTTTTAGCACCATCCTGGAAGCTGTGAAAAGCTCTTTGGACAAATAGTGGGATGGCGTTTTGGCAGGCATGAACCTGTCCTGAAGGAACTGGCACATCGTCTTCCAGACGGGATCAGTGATCATAGAAAACGAAACTCCTGAAGAGTTTATCACTTTCTTAACATCAAGGACCTCCCTTGTCTGCTTCTGCAACAGCTTGAGAATCTCTTCATTAGAGAAGAGCTGTCGAGTGGTCACAAAAGGTTCTCCTTTGAAGGGTAAAGACAGAGCCTTCCCTAAGCCTCGAGATGTCAACGTCATAGACATTCCTTGGACTTCGCCTGTCTTCTTGCTGTAAGAGGCCAGGAACTCATCACATAAGGACGGATCCTCTGGAAGTAATGGAAAAGGAGTGGCCACAAAAGCAGCAAGTCCTGCCTTCGTGAGGGGCTCAAAAGTAAGTAGGGACGAGTAATCCCTACTAACTAGTGGGACGTACTGGATAGGGGGAGGAGCATGAGAAGGCGCCATTCAGATGGTTACACACACACCACAAACACAGACAATCAAGGTGAATGCCTGCAAACCAACAGACAAAAACCAAGGATAAGATGATTACCAAATAAGACATGACCCGACCTACTAACCCCAAGCAAACCACATCCTAGAAAAAATTTGACATGACCTTGAGACAAATGCGACCGAAAGCTTCATGCGATGCATCAAACAAACACCCGGAACCCCGTATCAGGCAACAAAAGAAAAAACTACATACCGTACCCGTAACCGTAACTAAAACATGAAACCAAAACCATACCATATCCGACACATATCAATACGACATCTGTGATAGAACCAAGACTGGACCATGGAAAACAACACTAAGAACTGCGTATACCCATCCCACGAAACGGTTCATTGAAAAGGGCAATTAAGTGCAGTGAGGGGGTAATTAATTTAATGAAGGGTTGATTTTAATCAATTATTAAAAATGGATGAATTTTTATTAGGTGATAAACCTTAATAAGAAAACGGCGGTTCCTTATTATAAATTTATTTACCAATTATTAGGTTAAACCGGTGCTTTTATTCGATTCCCGGACTTCGATTCCCGACTGGGTCTCTAAATGCAATTCATTAATTATAAATTAAGGTGATGTGGAGCGCTTTTTTGCCAGCGCGTGCTTATGTGACGGCTGGTTGATTTTAATTAAAATTTAAAGTGCCTCTGTAGCGCACGTAGCGCTTGCTAAGTGAACGGCTGGTTTATTTTAATTTTTTTAAAAAATGTGTGTTTAGCGCGAATGCGCGTGCCATGGTGGGTGAATTAAAGGGTGTATTTTAACAATTAATTGTGATTAAGGGGGAAAATAAATAACATAACATAAAATAAATACCTGGAAGGATGTGTATGAAATGCAGGAATGCGCACGGAAGAGTCCCAGTAAAGGAAAAGCAAAAAGCACTGATGAAACAACAAACAACACCTTAGCAGATGTGTTAATTTGATTTATGTTGGTTTTTTATTTTTATTTATTTTATTTTATTTTTAGTTGTAATTTTGTTATGTTGGAATAAATGGAAAATGAGCAAGGGAGGTGAGGGAAATTTTTTAGAAGATTTTGAGAAATTTTTAGAATTTTTTACAAATTTTAAAATGAATTTTCCATATTTTTTGGCAATTTATGGGTAATTTTAGGAAAGATGGATTTTTCTAAAATTATAGGAAAGGCAATTTCCAGCAGACAAAGGTCCAAAAATTGGCAACTGGCAGAAGGAATTTTTAGAAATTTTTTTATGGAAAAATTAATGTTGTGATTAATTAAGTCACATTAATCACATTAGTCACATTAGTCACAAGTCACTTAAGTTAGGTAAGTTAAGCTAATCAGGTAAGTCTACCTAGGTTAGTCTGGTAAGTCACCCTAGGTTAGTTAAGTTAGGTCTACCTAAGTTAGTTAAGTCTAACTAAGTTAGTCAGTTAAGTCTAACTAAGCTAGTCAAGTTAGGTTTTAACTAAGTTAGTTAAGTTAGGTTTTAACTAAGTTAGTTAAGTTAGGTTTTAACTAAGTTAGTTAAGTGGTAACTTCGGTTAGTTAATGACCTGAGGAGGAGGTGGAGGTTGGAGGTGGAGGTGAGGGGAGGTGGAGGTGGGCGAGCCGGCGGCGGGCGTGGCGATGGCGGGCGACGGCGCTGCGGCGACGACGCGGCGAACCGGGCGGCGACGGCTCTGCGGCGTTCCGGCAGGCGGCCTGGAGGCGACGGGGGTGCGGGCGGCCAGTCGAACCGTGCGGCGACAGGGCGATCGTGGGAGGGAGGTCGCGGGCGGCCACGGCGACAGGCGAGGGCGGCGACGACGACGACAAGGCGCTGCGACGGTGAGGTGGCGACGTGGCACGGGCACGGCGACGGCTCTGGCAAGGGCGGCAACCAGGCGGACGGGGCAAGGAGAGGAAGGAGAAGGGGAGGAAGAGGAGGAGGGAGGAGAGAAGGAGGAGAGGAGGAAGAAGAAGAGGGAGGAGAGAAGAGAGAGGGAAGGAGAGGAGGAGGGCGATGGAGGGCAGGAGAGAAGGAGGAGAGAAGGAAGAAGAAGAGGGAGGAGAGAAGAGAGAAGGTGAAGAAGGAGAGAAAAGAGGGAGGCGGGAGAAGGAACGCACAGAGAGGGAGAGAGAGAGAGAAGGAGAGAGAGAAAGAAAGAGAAAGAGAGAGAAGAGAGAGAAAGAGAGGGTGGTTGAGAGTCGGGGGGGAGGGAAGGGTGTCCGTTGGGTGAGTTTTTTTTTTGTATTAATTAATTATTATTTATTATTATTTTTTTGTAAATAAAAGGTGGGCAGGGGTAAGGGAGGATGGGTGCGGTCAAGAGGGGGCGGATCCCCGTCCCGCGCACGTGCGCGGGGCGGGGTAAAAAAATTTGCCGTGACGGGATTGAAACGACGCGGGGATGACGGTACGGGGTACGCGGACACGACCAGGGCGCGTGGAGACGCGTTAAATCGAAAAAGGGCGCGTTCACGCGCAAAACGAGCGCGAGAAAAAACAGAAAAATAAAGAAAAATTAATAACTCCCAATTCGGATGTCAAAACGAAATAACGTAAAAACGAAAAGTGGGCAGGACGACAGGGGGGAAACAGGAAAAATACGGGACGGGGGTTTCGGGAGGGGTAAAGGGCGTTCACGTGCAAAAAACACAAAAAACGAACCAAAAACGCAATTGAAAAATTAATATCGAAAGATCCGTGCATCAGAAGGAAGTGCAGAAAAAAGGAAAACTGGGCAGAAAGATGTGCCCGACAATCCTATCATGTCAAAACATAATTCCGACTAAGGTAAGACGCGTTCACATGGGAAAAACCCAAAAAACAAACCCGAAAATGGGATCGGAAATTAAAATCGAACAAACCGTTTACCGGAATAACATGTAGTAAGAAGAAAAAATGTCCGCAGGAAGGAATGGCACAGGGTGATCACGTTAAACCGCAGTTCCGGTGGAAGTAGGAGGGGTTCACATGTGAAAAACTCCAAAAATACTCCCGAAAAGTCATTTAAAAATTAATAAGTAAAAATCCAGAAGCCGAAAAAGGGTAGAGGAAAAAGGAAAACGGGAGGGGAAGGCACGGGGGACAGGGCTGTCAAATCAAATTGGAATTCCGATGCGAGTAGGGCAGGTTCACATGAAAAGATGTCAAAAATACGCACGAAAAAGTCGTGAAAACCCCGGAAAATTAATAACGGACAAACCATGTATCGAAATGATACGGAATAAGAAGAAAAAATGTCAGGGAAGAAGCGTGGGTCAAGGCTATGACGTCAGATTATGGTTCCGAAGCAAGAAAAGCGCGTTCACATGGAAAACCGTCTAAATTGCGTAAAATGTTTCAAAAATTAATAACTCGAAAACCGTGCACCGGAACAGGGGTAGGTAAAAAGGAAAAATGATCAGTTCAACGGGAGGAACAAGGCTATAAGGTTGGATTTGGATTTTGGTGAACGTAAGAGGCATTCACATAGCAGGACCTCAAAATCAGGGAATGAAGGAAAACTGCAAGGGAACAGCCCCAAGGGTGGGTGGAACATAACCGGGCGGGTGGGAAGGGACCCCAGGAAGGTAAAAGCAAGGCAAGGCATTCATGCATGAGCAGGGTAAGGCATATGCAAAGGATATGCAATGTAGACGCGCAGGGACGCGTCCCCACACTTAAGACCTTAACGGATAGGGTTAACCGAGCAACAGGGACCTAGGACCACGCCACAGACCATCCACTAACGTCCCCACACTTAAAACATGACCATCACTAAGAAACAGAAGTTGTAGGGTTAGAAAAACTTGGCCCGTTTCGTCAAGAATCAAGGTTGAATGTCAATGGCACGTCCACGGTGGTTGTCGGCGCTGGAGTAACCAAGGCAACTTCTCGGCACACGTTCGTCATGGCAGGGACCACGCGGCAGCACCCAAGGAGGTAGCTGATGGAAGGAATCGTAGGAAATTCGTTGTCGATGATGAGGGATATTGCACTCAACTCACAGTCACTCAATTGGAATGAAAGATCAGTCACTCGCCCCATGACTAATATCACTTAAGGAAAAAGGATTGAAACCCGTATCTCATACCCGGTTGAGGAATCAACAAGGGGGAATGGTGCAGAAGGAGTATGCCAGGGTGCACAGCTGATGGTGCATTAGTGCATCCAACCCGTCTGGCATAGGTGCAAGGAGGAAGGCAAGGGAGCCTTACAGTGCCGTGTACAGAACAGGGTGATGTGTCTTGTGATGACGGTAAAAACCCATCCCGTGGGTGCACAAGGAAATGGGAACATACCTGACTCCAAGTGTCGTAACGTCCCTCAATCTCACCTCTCGGTAATTGATTGAAGAAACTCCAGTCACACTCAGCCCACCCTCTGTCTCACGCTCTGTTAATAGATACAGGAGGGCAGCCTTTTCCTGAAACCCATTGATGTAATCCTCACAGTCGCTTGTGCAAAGGGTGTATGCCTTGTGCGCATTTGATGGTGCAACAGTGCATCCCGCCCTGTGCCGGCATACAGTGCGAGAAGGAAGGCCAGGGAGCCTTATGGTGCAGTGCACAGAACGAATTGTGCTTTGTGCTTTGAGAGGCCCATCTCGTGGGTGCAACACTTCATTCACACTTCTCACCTCTCATTTGATTTGAAGGGGAAAAACTGGTCTCTCACCCCACCCTCTGTCTCACTCTCTGTTGATAGATACAGAGGGCAACCATACTCACTTCCCCATCCGGTTAGGATGAAAGCTCACATCACTCGATTGTTTGTCGATGAAGATCGCGTCATCAGTTGTTGAGGAGGCGTACCCAGGGAGGTAGCCATCAAATCGAACATTGTTTTGGACAGGAACATGTCATCTGCTAGAGGACAGTTAGTCACTTTGCAAAGAGACCCAGGACACAGCGTACCAAGGGAGGCAGCTTCGGAATTGGATCCGAGGGATATCAATCAATGAATCCACTTTCTGGACTGCTGGGTGTTACCACCTTTTCCACAGCCAGCTTCCCGCCCAAGGGTGTTTATCACCTTTTCTTGGAACGAGGCCTGCTATGACAGGGAATTGCTTCCTTTTCTCTCATAACAGATTTGTTTTGTTTTTTTTTTTTTTTCCTTCTTTGTATTGTTCTTTTTCTTATTTTTCCCTATTCTCGAGGGTGTTTCCACCTTTTCTCGAAGAATAGGTCGACATGACAGGGACCTAAGTCCTTTTCTCCCATGACCGATATGTTTTGTTTTTTGTTTTTCTCTTTTTTTTTCTTCATATTGAACAAGGAAATGGTAGAAAAACCATGTGTCAAGACCCACCTCGCCACTGTCGCTGGTGGAAAATAGAGGATAAGAGATCAAGGCTGGAAGGGGGTTTGGAGGGGACAGAGGGTTGCGTCCATTTCATCAGGAGTGATTGAAGAACGGCTAACAGAAGTATCATCATAAGAAGTACAGTACCGCGCCAATGAGGGAAAAGATCAAGTGACCGTAATTGTCAAGATTCCCAAGGAGGGAAGTACTTCTTCAGGCGATATCCATTGATCAGAAAGGGATCATCAGAGGCATCAACGGTCTGCACTTGGACAGAACCATTAGGGTTGACGGCAAGTACCTTATAGGGGCCCATCCACCGCTGTTGGAGCTTGCCAGGAAACTTGCCAAAGCGTGAATCATAGGCTAGGACCAAATCACCTTCTTTGAACTCCTTGTGCTTGATGAAGCTGTCATGGTAAGCCTTGCGTCGGGCTTGCGTGGCTTCCATGCACTGTAGAGCCATCCTACGAATTTCGTCCAAACATTCCAGGTGCAGGAGATGGCGTTGCAGTGAATCATCATCCCCCAAACGCTCTTTGATAGCCACTCTCAAAGAGGGTAGTTCCAGTTCAACAGGAAAAACTGCTTCTGTACCATACACCAACTGGAAGGGTGTTTGTCCTGTTGCTGCTTTATGGGAGGTTCTGTATGCCCAGAGGGCCTCTGTAAGTCGATCGTCCCAATCACGACGATGTGCGGCAATTGTTCTTGTTAGAATCGAGCAGAGGATGCGATTCGTGACTTCGACTTGGCCGTTGGCTCTGGGGTAATAAGGAGTGGATTTGCAATGGCGGATCTTATACAACTCTGTCAACTCTTCCATGACTTTGTTAAGGAAATGAGTGTCTCTGTCACTTACCAGCTCTAAGGGACTGCCAAAACGGGTGATGATATTCTCGTACATGAACAGGGCCACGCTGTTACCATCGTCCCGCTTTAGGGCTTTAGCTTCACACCACTTTGTGACATAATCCGTACATACGAGGATGTATCGGTTCTGTTTCCTTCTGGTAGGAGGGTCGATTGGACCTACGAAGTCAATGCCCCACTTCTCAAACGGCTTCAACGGAAGGATAGGTTGCAATGGCATGGCACTTGTCTTGGTGGGTTTCCCCATTCTTTGACAAGCATCACATCTTTTATAGTAATCATAGGCATCCTTATGAATGGTAGGCCACCAATATCCTGCTAGCAGAGCCTTCCTGGATGTAGCTTCTCCTGCAAAGTGACCTCCACATGGCTCGTCGTGGCAAGCCTTCAAAACAATCCCAATCTCATCTCCTGCAACACATCTTCGGAGCACTTCATCTTTGCCCTTCTTGTACAGTGCACCGCCTAGCAGGGTGTAGGGGGCTGATTCTAACATAAGCTTCTTCCTTTCCCGACTAGAAATACCAGGAGGGTACTGTTGGGTTGCCAGCAGATTGGCAATGTCTGCATACCAGGGAGTTACAGTTTCTACCAAGAATAGGGAAGCATCAGGGAGGTCTGGATCATCCTGCTCCTCGTCTGCAGTTTGTGGGATACGCGACAGATGATCAGCCAGAACATGGGAACGACCAGGCTTAGTAATCACCTCAAAGTCGAACTCCTGGAATAGAAGGAGCCATCTCATCATTCGTCCTTTCACATCTGCTTTGTTCATCAAGAAGGACAGGGCCTCATGATCCACATAAAATTTAAAGTGGGTGGATAGGAGGTAGTGGCGAAACTTCTCCAGGGCAAACACCATTGCCAAGCACTCCAGCTCTGTCACTGTATAGTTCCGTTCCCTATCAGTGACTTTTCAGCTTGCGTAATAGATCGGTTGATCCAACTTTGAGGAGCCCTTTTGGTAGAGGACAGCACCTAAGCCTTCAATTGATGCATCAGTGTGTACGTGGAACTCTTTCATCCAATCAGGAGGTTGCAGGATGGGTGCCTCTATCAGACACTGCTTCAGAGTGTGGAAGGCTTTATCACATTCTTCCGTCCAAGTAAACTCTGCATCTTTCCTCAGGAGCTTGTGCAAGGAGGTTGCCTTTGTTGCAAAATGGGCTATGAACCTTCTGTAGTAACCCACATGGCCTAGGAATCCCCTCAACTGTTTGAGGTTGGTGGGTGCTGTCAGAGCTGCGATCTTTTCGATCTTTGCTGGGTCTGTTGATATCCCTTGTGCAGAGACAATGTGGCCCAACAGAACTCCAGAAGAGACCCCAAAGATGCATTTGTCGGGGTTGAGGGAAATCCCATACTCCCGGCATCAGTCAAAGCATTGTGCCAGGTGTTCCCAATGTTCACTGATCAAACTGTAGACACAGAAGTCATCCAAATATACCTCAATAAAGTCATGCAGATGATTTTGAAAGGCAGCCATCATGACTCGTTGGAAAGTAGCAGGGGCATTGCAGAGCCCAAATGGCATCACTCGGTAAGCGTAGGTCCCCCATTCTGTGGTGAAGGTTGTTTTGGATTGGTCTTCTTCTGCGATTTGGACTTGGTTGTATCCACTGAATCCATCCAAAAGAGAATAAAGCTCATGTCCTGCCACTGTGTCCAACAGTTGGTCTGTGAAAGGAATAGGAAAATGATCCTTCTTTGTCTTGGAATTAAGCTTTCGGAAATCCACACATATTCGCAATTTGCCATTCTTCTTGGGTACAACCACGATGGGTGAAACCCATTCACTATTTGCCACTGGATAGATGAACTTGGCTTCCAGAAGCTTCAGCAGCTCCGCTTTCACCAATGTGGAATAATTCGGGTTCATTCGCCTCTGTCATTGCCGTACTGGCTTGGCATCAGGCTCCAAGTCAATATGATGTTGACATATTGTGGGATCAATCCCCTTTAGGTCTTTGTAAGACCACGCAAACACGTCCAAATTTTCTTTCAACAAGTTGTACAAGGTTAAGAACTCCTCTTCTGGGAGACTGCTACCCACCTTCAAGTGGCGTTCAGTGCCATCTGCATCCACAAAGGTTAACTCCCTTTCACCTTCTACTTCATGGATGAAGGTCCCGCGGACTGCTTCTGGATACAGATCCGACTCCTTCAAGGGAGTGATGTCCTCTTCTGATGTCCCACTAGAACCGATTTCTTCTTTTGGTGGAGACTTAGGTTGCTCTTTAAGATATTGGAATGGGATAAGAGCCGTTTCGGGTTTGGTTTCAAAATTAATTACCTCTTGACTTGAAGACTCATCTTCTGATGACGCATCCAGGAACGTCACATAACAGGGACCCTCTAATGCCTGTTGGGTTGGTGGGACTGGTGCTTGTTGGCACGGTGCATCATCATCATCTTTCTTCGACAAAAATAGGTTAGGACGGCAGGAGCCACACTTGAAAGACGGCTTGTTCTTCTTAATCCATTTCTTATAAAGGTTTTGCATATGAGAAGATCCATTGACCAGACCAAATGGTACCATTGCCATTCTGTCCCATAGCATGAGCTCATTGGCTTCTGATACTTCTGGAACTTCTTCCTCAAATGTATCCTCTTCAGGTGGGATAGACTCTTCTGGCTCACCTTCATCATTCTCTTCGTCCATATCATATCCATCCTCTTCTGTCTCTGTCTCTGTCTCTGCTTCTGCTTCTGCTTCTACTTCTGCTTCTGCTTCTATCTCTGCTTCTGTTTCTGCTGTGACCATGTAACAGGGAGAGCAGTACATCCATGCTTCTATCTCACTATCAGAAGTGATTTCAAAAGTTATTTCCGGTTCAGGCAGGAAGTATTCACCCATGGATAATGGCTTTGCATCTTTTGGAAGTCGGCTTACTGTATCCACTGTTAAGGAATGTGCCACTGTTTTCTTGGGAAGGATCTGTTTGACAGCATCTTCATCTGCTGATGTTCCATCCGCAACCTCGTTAGGGGAATCAGAAGATAATTCCAAGGAGGTGGAGCCATGTCCTTTTTGAGAACCATACAGATTCAGCACCACTTTGTTGGGTCCTCTACCCAAGGTCAAGGTTCCTTTGAACCAATCCGTCCTTGCTCTAGCTTCAAAAAGCCATGGTCTGCCCAGTAACAGAGGATAGGATGTACCATAAGAGTTTGGCTTCACCACCAAATAGGTTAACCAATAATCTTTTCCAGCCACTGTAGTCTTTACATAGGGAAGAATGCCCAAAGGCTTGATTCTACTCTGATCCGCCAATCTGATGAGCCATTGGGTTGGTTGCACACCTTGTAGGCCTAGATCCTTCATTGTCACATCCGTCATAATGTTCACTGATGAACCACCATCAATCAGTGCATTTGAAATAAAGCAACCTTCGATCCATACGCCAGTCTCTGGAGTACCCGGATCTAGAAAAGCATTAGCCACATCCACTTCTTTTGCAGGCTCTAGAGCCTTGTTGGACTTTGTCACTGTTGAGGGAGCAATCCTTAAACCACGTATTTTTGTCAGTATGCTTTTGAATCTTTTCCGGCAACTGGGGGACAACATCAATAATTGTCGGAATGTGAGGTTTGGTTTAAAGGTATCTAGATCTCTAACTAGATCGTATTCCTTAATAGGATCCACTGGCTTCTCTAACCGGTTAGGAAATGGGGCAACACCCATTTTCATTTTCCCTCTTTCTCCCAACAGAGGAATTACAGGAGCTTCTTCTGCCACTTGTGGCACTTCCTCCTCTTCTGTCTCTTGGACCTCTGGTCCTGTCTCTGTAACTGTCTCTGTAACTCTCTGTGGCACTGTAGGGCTCTGTACGGCACTGTTAGGCTCTGTTCTGTTCTGTTCTTCTGGTGGAAGATTGAACTTCACTGTTCTGGCAGGAGGGTTATTTTCTTTCTGGATAGGTGGTTCCTTCTGCTTTGCACGTGTGATGGCAGCAACTTCCAATTCCACTAAATTGGAGGTAGGCTCTTGGACCTTGGATGGACTATCAGTAGCACTGTTTTTCACTGGGGCTGGACTTGGACAGTCTTTTGCAGTGTGGCCTTCTCCTTTGCATCGACTGCATAAGGGCTTGTAATCCACTGACCTTCGAGGATTTGGACAGTTTGGTGAAATGTGGCCCTTTTCCCCGCATGTGTAACACTCCACTTCTGATCTCTGACCACCGCCAGACTGTCTTCCTCTGTAACTTTGAGAGGGAAATCTTCTGGGTCCGAAATTAGGACCAAACTCTCTAGGCTTGGGTCCAATATCTTGTGTTGTCATTTTGGATTCTAGCAGGTTGAATCTTGCGTCTTCTTCCTTTCTTCTCCTATCATGCATCTCCTTCAGAGAGCAAATGTCCTCTGTATGATTCTTCCGCAAACAGTAGGAACAGAAGGCTCCAGGGATGGTTGGTTTCCGTGTACATTCAGTGGCTAAATGGCCCGCTTGATGACACTTACCACACCAAGTATTTGACCGCATCACATCCCTTCCTGCTCCTGCAACGTTGGATATGCTAGCGGTATTCACTTTCAACGTCTGTAGTTGCTCTGTAATCACATCCATCAACTCCTTTTTGATGTTCGCAACTGAGTTGGATAAATAATCCTTCAAGCTTTCTCCTCCGGACGTACTGGCAGGAGGGTTTTGAGGAGTCTCTGCAATCACTGCATAAACGGGTTGAGCTGGTACAGAGGGGTCTCTGTTCTGGTTCTGATTCAGAGCTCCTGTTTGAACTGTTGGCTGTTGGCTCCAGTTGGTAGGGTTCCACTGTTGCTGCTGATTTGGCATTGAGGAAATTGGTTGAGACCATGGTTGTTGTGGTGGAACCACCATTTGAGGCATGGATTGTGGCCATTGTGGATTTGGTACACTGTACTGTGATACCGGGGGCATCTGTTGGTAGGGGTAGGGAACAGTCCCTGCAACTACATTTGGTGGATACATCATTCCTGGCACCGGAGGAGGTAGGACTCCTCTTCCTGTATTCATTGCTAATCTAGCTTCCACTTCATCGTACAGTCTGGCACCTTCTGTCGCAGCTTGCAGGGTGGCTGGTCTTTGTAGCTCCACAAACTTACGGACTTCTGGTTGTAATCCTCTGAGAAACACTCCCTTCTGAATGCCATCATCTAGATTATGGTTAGTCCATCTCTTCAGGATGGATTCCATTCGTGAGACATAAGCTTCTACTCTTTCTCCAGAGGACTGAGTTAGGTTCATAAATTCCTCTCTCATCCGCTCTTCAAAACCTTCACGCCTGAATTTAGTGAGGAAGGCCAACTTCAGGTCGTCCCATGTGCCAAAAGTTCCTGCTGCTTGTCTCTCATACCACTGAAACGCCGTGCCCTTGAAAGTGGCGGGGAATATTGCTAACCAATGCTCAGGGGTTCTGGCATTGTTAGCCACACACGCTACCATAAACTCTGCTACATGAAGATCAGGGTCTTCATTGTACTCTCCCTTAAAAACTGGCAATGGGACTACATTCGCTGGTCTGTCATCAATATTTCCAGGACGGATCTGGCTTGGAAGTGGACCTCCAGTAGGAGGAGGAAGGGCTTGATGTGCCATTGGGACTTCTGTAAAGAGTTCCGCAAGGGCGTCCAAGGCAGCTTTTGCTGCGAGCTCGCTCTCGGCTCTGATTCTTGCTTTCTCTCTTCTCACGTACCTCTGGACTCGTTCTAACGCTTGCCTTTTTATTGCGTCATTCATCAGGGGGTTGACTCCACTATGTTTTTAGTGCTCCACAGAGGGTTAACAGAAGGCTTCAGTCTCTGGAGGACTCTCTTGCCAACATTTCTTCTACTTCTTTCTTCTCAACGTCCCTAAATTCTGCTTTCATGCCACTGCACAGAGGAAGGTATTCGGTTCTGAAGGTGTCAAAATGCATACGTCTGAGCATTGTGGTGGTGCCATCATTATAGTAATGCCAGCTTCTGATGGTTTCAATAGTGTATGTTGTGAAAAACACTCTGTCTACCAACTTCCAGTGGGTTGCTAATTGAACAAACAGAAGATTATCAGTACACCAAGCATCCCATGTATCTTGCTGTTGAGCATCCATGAACAAATTCCAACTCTTTTCCTTCTTGTCTTTGTGAACCTCTACAGACCAAGACTCCTGAAGCTTCTTCACAATCTCCCACTTGATAATGTCTGGAAACTTCTCAATAAATGCCAAATCTTCCATGGATGTTCATTCTCTCTGTTTCTGTTCTTCAGTTTGTTCCCAAACAGTTTGCCACCAAGATGCAAGTTTCTGCTGCTTTAATAGAAAGAGGAAACTGTCCACCACATAGAGCATGCATCATGATGGTGATGTGTTTCCGCCATTGTGGGATGAACTTCTTATGGAAAGTGGCTTTGATTATGAGAAATTCCAACTCTTCAGTGGAAGAAGGAATTTTACAAACATCCATTGAATTCTTCTTTTCTTGGCAATGCCATTTCCTTCATTTTCAGCCTCTTTTGGTGCTTGTTGATGGCAAGTTTCCCCGGCTGCGCACCAAAAACATAAAGCCCCGAGAGGAACACCAAGGAAAAGGGAATTCTCTTGCAAGAAAATCTATCTTGTAACATCAACAAGCTTGTTTATCATGTTTCATATGATCACAATGAAGAAAAGAACACCAGGCACAACAAATCTTCATGCAGCATCATGTAAATCTCCCACGGTTTTTAATAGAATCAACCATATTCTTCAACATCCTCACAAAATCCATCAATATCACAAAGAAAGCAAAGAAGTACACCATCTTTGAATGGAAATACATCACATAGTATTCATCTTCAATATCTTCATAGTCTTCTCTCTCAATCTCTCATATACAATCACTCTGTTTGAGTAGAATTGGCTATCTCTGACTCTCTCTCTCTCACCATCAATAATACATCATATCCTCACTACAATCTCTCCAAAATTACTCTCAATAATCCCTCTTAGGTCGTGGATACCCCTCCCAAGAGGTATGTCTGATATGAAAGGTCACCAGAGCCACTACAGTGTCTCTTCACAGCTTACTACTGTCACTTCACTCTAGTCTTCTCTTGAGTCTTCAACAGCTACTTCTTCCACTTCTTTCAGCTCTTTTGCACTTGTATTCACCTCTTTCCAAGGCTAGAAAACTTTCCTCAAAGTCACACATACATTCCATAGAACACTTACAGAACAGTCTACAGAACAGAAACAGTACAGAAGCTCTACAGAAGACCTACAGAAGGTTACAGAAGGTCATCAAAACCTCATAACTCACTCTCAAACCATTCCAAACTCTCACAAACCATTCAATAAACTTTCACAATATCTCATTCTTCATCAATCAATACTCCATCCCTCCTAACAGAAGACAATCAGAACAAAACAGAACAAAACAGAAGGTATACAGAACCTATTAGAACCTATCAGAACATCACAGAACCATCAACAAACATCATGAACTTCCAAAACACAATCAATATCATCTAAAACACTCTCAAACCACTTCCAAATCAATCAATCATCCCATAAAATCAACCATTCAGCTCTCAAAAACAACAAAAATCAGCCAAAAAACAAGTCATTTCAATACTCAACATCAAGCTGCATCATAATCAAATCCAACTTTTGCTCCATCGTTGGTTCGGGTAAATCACCTTTGGCCATAAGATTGTCCATGTTTTGATCGATCCTCTTGCAAAATTCCAAAAGACCTCACACTCTCGAAATCTTATTAGCGGGATGAGCATAGCTCAAAGGTGGGTTTACAAGGCTTGTATATTTTGTTTGGCTTTTGTAGTCTTTCTCCTTTACGATTGCAGTATTCGTTGACACAACCATTTTCCAAGAGAATAGTGTTGCGTAGAAATTGCGTATGAACTGCGTATGAACTTCTGCTTTTGGGTGAAACTGGTTCAACAAGTCTGCAAATGTGAACAAGGACTTCCAGAGAGCAATAGACTGGTTCGTGTGCTTTTGCGTATGAACTGCCTCTTAAATAGTTGTTGAAGAAGACTTTAATGATCTTTGTAACTTAGATTACTTAGAAGACTTGGAGTACTAGGAAGCTTTAGTGGATAAAACAAATCGTGATTTTGAGGACGTCAGTATCTTTTCGGCGGAATCGGCGGCAATCAGTCTATACTGATGCCGCAAGCAGAAAAATTCGTGGGGATAAGCTTTTTAATAAGCTTATTATTAAGCTTTGAAAGATTTTGGCTATGGAGTTAAGTTTTTCTTATCTGTATGAAGACGACTTATTGAAGGAAGTATCTGTGTGGTCCTCCACCTACAGAGGCTGGTCTCTCGCAATCAGAGGGTGCAGAAGGGGATTCTTGACTGCCAGAAACATGCTGGTATCGACCGTTCGCGACGAAACTGATTTTAGAGCTTGATCATTCCAGGAGCTCTGCCTTCACGCGAGATGGTAAGCGATTGAAAGCTCTCGATCTCAGCTTCGTTCTGATACCACTGGTGCACAGATCAGTCACCGTATGCACGTGTAGTGAGCGTCAGAAGGTCCCCAAGAACAAAAGAACTCTACTTTTTACACAAAAACCAATGAAGAAAGCTTGCACGACATGAACAAGAGACCAATTGGATGCAATCTCCCCCCATGCCTTGTGTGAGCGCTCCACAAAGCATGTATTTAATATATTATTCATCTTCAAGCTCAAATAATAGCCCAATTTACAAAATAGCACACTTTAGCTTTTGAGTTTGCTTTTGTGCCAATAAAGAATTAAAGCTAATGGGTGCCCAAGAAGTCAGGCGGTACCCAAATACAATGTCCAATACAAGTATTTAAATCATGCGCCCATGTGCATACAAAAATAATAAATAAATATCAAGCGCTTTAATAAATTAGCGCGACAAAATATAGGCCCCATGCATAAGATACTCTCCCATCAAAACTTGATGATAATTTGAATGCACGCTATCCTCCAATGCTTCCCAATGCCACTGCTGCTCGCTCTACATATCAACTGAAGCATTCACAATTGTTAGAAAAATAATACAATTAAACCGACAAAAGTAAATACCTAGCAGTCTTTAGCTACATAAATAAATTGGTCAGAAATTAATTCTAACCTTAATTTATTACAAGTGTGCACTCTAAACTCATAAATGTTTATTAATTTAAATATGTATTTTGCGGAATCACCCGCTATGGAATCACCCATGTACACATAAAATTAACAAAATGCCCAAAAAGGATAGGCATCCCCATCGACTTCTCGCACAAAGAATCCACTTTGTGTATGAGCCCCATTAATAAAATTTTACGGAATCCAATGCAAAACCTCACGGAATCCACCGTGGCACGGAATCCACTGTGGAATATGCCTCTTGGCATCACTCACTCACTCACTCACTCTCTCTCTCTCTCTCCACAAGCACAAAACACGATAAGCTAGAAGCAAGAATAGGCTCCCTCAGAATTTCACACACAAGAATGAGCTTCTCCATTCACTTTTTGAGTACATGGGATTGGGTTAGGCACCCTACTCTTCTCTTTGGCCTATTATTGATCCTCTTTTGTTTTATGCACATACTGTTACAACTATATATATCATCTCTCACTTGACTTGGGTCTCACCTATATATACTAACTCTACATCAATATGAATCATTCTTTGGGAGCATGTCTTGTGTATCTCTCTCGTACTCTCTCTCTCTCTCAACATGGTATCAGAGCTATGGATGCATAGCAACAACAAGGAAGATAAGTTGTTTCATTGTTTATACTTGATTGAATTCTTTGCACAAGTGATGATTTGATACATGAACTTGTTCAAATTAGAAGTATTAGTTAATTTTGTCTTTAAAAACAAAACCAGGTCCAGGTGCGTAGCTCTCATCGTGCTCTCGAATCCTGTCAAAACCGCTTGTCAATCGGAGTTCTGGATCAAAAGTTATGACAGTTCAGGATTCAAGACAGCAATTCTGCTCAAATCTGCGATTCTTTATTTAAAACTGTATTTCTAATTACAGTTTGTTAATCCCCAATTAGGGTTTATTAATCGCTCGTCTTCGTTAATGATGTTGATTACAACAAGCAAACATCTTGCTATTTTTAGCGATGTTTTATTATCGTTCACGTTCTTTGCTCGACCGAAATAGCACTTTTCTTATATGCGTCATCTCGTCTTGCACGTTACGCCTCTCTATTTCGGGCTTTCTTTTTAGTCACTCAATACTTTTCGTCTTTCTTACGTGCGTATCCCTATTTTGATTGTCATGCGTCTCAACTACGCTCATCTTGATCATGGTTTGTAGATTCTGCGATCTCATCTTATTTGTTTTCTCTCGACATACAGGCATGGCCAATTGTGTAATTGTTAACGGATATCCGTCTGGCCAACGTTCGGTTCCCTTCTTCCAAGGACAAGGCTTTCCTGGGTGGAAAGCAAAGATGATGCTAATTCTTGAAGGTGACGAATTATTTGATATTGTTTTGGGCGACCTGTCTTGCCCACTTCAACCTATTGATGTGATGAATAACAATTCTGTGATTACTGATGGTCCATTATTTGAACAATGGAAAATTGATCATACTGATTGGATTCGTCGTGACAAAGCGGCTCGTCGTTATATATTGTGATACCATGTTGAGAGAGAGAGAGAGTACGAGAGAGATACACAAGACATGCTCCCAAAGAATGATTCATATTGATGCTTCTCGACATGGTAATCTATTTGAGCTATCATTGAATGATACAGTTGCAAATGTTGTAACACAGTGATCAAATGGTTGCAGACATCTTCACAAAAGCTCTTAGTGAAGCTCGCTTTAGCTCATTAAGACAAGAACTTGGAATTCTCTTCCTGTCAAGAAGTTTGTTTACCTTGCGGATGATACGACTTGTCAAGTCAAAGGAGTGGGTGATTTATATCTGGGGACTGTTTCATCCACTAGAATATTAAGAGGAGTTCTTCATGTTCCAGATTTGCAAAGAAATCTTCTTTCTGTTGCTCGTCTAGTTGATCTTGGTTTGTTTGTTGGCTTTGATCATAATCAATGTCGTATAGAGAAAGACGGGCATACTATAGCAGTGGCTTCTCGACATGGTAATCTATTTGAGCTATCATTGAATGATACAGTTGCAAATGTTGTTACTGCCCCTGGAGATGCAGATTGCAAATTATGGCATCAACGATTTGCACACTCCGATTTTGCCAAAATTCTTGATCTTCATCGTCATGGTCTTGTGCAAGGTATGGATCTTAAATCTCATCCACGTATGGGAATATGTGAGTACTGTGCACTTGGAAAACACCATCGTTCGCCTTTCCACACTTCTACTTCATCACATTCCTGTGCTCTCTTGGATTTGGTTCATACCGATATTTGCGGTCCTTTTCCTGCCTCAAAGTCTCAATATCGATATTTTATAACTTTCATTGATGATTTCTCACGGTACACACATGTCTATCTTCTTCGACATAAGTCTGAGGCTTTATCTATATTTAAACAATACAAGATAAGTGTGGAGCTTCAAACTGGATTCTCTATAAAGACGCTTCGTAGTGACAACGGCGGTGAATATGTATCCAATCTATTTGATGACTTCTATAAGGATCAAGGTATTCATCATGAGTTTACAGTTCCTTATTCTCCTCAGCAAAATGGTGTTGCTGAGCGCAAAAATCGCACGATTCTTAATGCTATACGTTGCATGCTTATACACTCTGGTTTGTCTCGAAAGTTTTGGACTGAAGCACTTCTAACAGCTGTTTTTATTCAAAATCATCTTCCAACTACTGCACCTGCTGGTAAAATTCCTATAACAATTTGGACAGGGAAGACACCTTCAGTCTCTCACTTTCGTACATTTGGCTGCATTGCTTATATTCATGTGCCCAAGGACACTCGACATAAGTTGGATCCTCCAGGTTTGAAGGTTATTTTTCTTGGTTATTCAGATCATTCCAAAGGTTACAAATTTTATGATCCTTCTTCTCAAAAGGTTATCATTAGTCGTGATGCTATATTTGATGAGAAGACTATGGGTGGCACATGGTCGTCAGATGTTTCAGATGATACACAATCCTTGCTTAGTGCATTTCCTTACTTGCTTTGTGATTCTACTAATTCTGATGATCATAAACCTCCTTCACCTCCAAAGAAGATTGATGAAAATTTGGAGATCTATGTTGATCTTCCTATTGAGATAGAGCATGGATTCTATTCTATTGAATATGATGTCTTTGATGATGTTATGTCTGTCCAAGAGGATCCAATATCGTATATGGAAGCTATCAATTCGTCTCAAAGGGATCAATGGCAAGAAGCTATGCAAGCTGAGTACGATTCTTTAATCTCCAAAGGTACATGGATTCTTACTGAACTCCCCCCAAATCGTGTTCCTATCAAATGTAAATGGGTTTATAAAACCAAGACCAAAGCTGATGGCTCGTTTGATAAGTTCAAAGCACGACTTGTTGCAAAAGGTTACTCACAGATTGCAGGAGTAGATTATCAAGAAACATTTTCTCCCGTTGTGCGCTCCACAACTGTTCGTATGATTTTGGCTTTTGCAACACTATTTGATCTAGAAATTCACCAAATGGATGTTAAAACGGCTTTTCTCAATGGAGATCTTGAAGAAGAAATCTATACGGAGCAACCTGAAGGTTTTATGATTGCAGGAAAGGAGCATCTTGTATGTCAGCTTCATCGTGCATTATATGGATTGAAGCAAGCCTCTCGTGCTTGGTATATTAAGATTGATCAGTTCCTCACATCTAAAGGTTTTGTTGCATGTTTTGCTGACCCAAATCTTTATATCAAAAGGGAGGATAAATATTTTATTATTCTTGCTCTATATGTTGATGATACTATTCTTGTGTCAAATAATATTGTTTTCTTGGATGCTATGAAGAAGCTTTTATCGACTGCATTTGAAATGGTGGATCTTGGTGAGATACATTCTTGTTTGGGTATTCAAGTTCAACGACACCGACAACAAGGAATTCTTCTTCTTCGCCAGACAAAGTTTATTAATGATATTGTTAAGAAGTTTGGGTTGACAAATGCGCACTCTACTAACACTCCCATTCTTTCAAGCTCTACCAAGGGTACATCTACAACACGCAATGAAGAATCAGCCATTCATCAACCTTTTGCTAATCTTGTTGGTTGTCTTCAATTTATTGGTTTAAACACAAGACCAGATATTTTATTTGCAGCTAACTTTTTGGGACAATATCTTTCTTCCCCTTCCACTATTCATTGGAGTGCTGCAAAACGTATTCTTAAGTACCTCAAGGGTACTAAGGAAATTGGTCTTATTTATCGTCGTCGAGAGGATTCTTCTTTATCTTCTTCAACTTCTCTTGACCTTATTGGATATACAGACGCTGATTGGGCAAGTTCACACTTATCCATGCGATCTACAAGTGGGAATTGTTTCTTTGTAAATGGATGTTTGGTTTCTTGGTCCAGCAAGAAACAACGATGTGTTGCGGTTTCTACAACTGAAGCCGAATATGTTGCTGCATCATTAGCAGCTCGCGAGCTAGTTTGGCTTCGACAACTACTTGCAGATTTGGGACATCCTTCATCATCTAGTACACCTCTTCGATGTGATAACCAAAGTGCTATTAGTCTTACCAAAGACTATATACAACATAGTAAATCAAAGCATATTGCTATTCATTATCATTATGTTCGACATGAAGTCAAGAAAGGTTCCATTATGGTGGAACATTGTCCCAGTGATCAAATGGTTGCAGACATCTTCACAAAAGCTCTTAGTGAAGCTCGCTTTAGCTCATTAAGGCATGAACTTGGTATTGCTCCAAGTTCTTGTCTCACTGATTGAGGCATGTATCATTGTATTTAAGAAAACTTTATAGTAAATCATTTTTGTATCGTAGGTATGTGTAGGGGCTCGGGTTTTTCCCTTGTTCTCCCCAAGGGTTTTTTCACTCGCAGCCAGAGACCTTTGTTTGAGTGGGGATGTTACAACTATATATATCATCTCTCACTTGACTTGGGTCTCACCTATATATACTAACTCTACATCAATATGAATCATTCTTTGGGAGCATGTCTTGTGTATCTCTCTCGTACTCTCTCTCTCTCTCAACACATACCTTGCCTAATTAGACCTCCAACTGAAATGAATTGAAGACTCTATGACCATACTCGTGTTTGTTATGGCAAACTAATCTAACCCAAAATTTTACCATTTTTGAGCAATTTTCATAGGAGTGAGCCCCAATCTCTTCCAAAATGCAACATGGTGTCCTTTGAAAAAAAGAAGTGCCCAAAATAATATTGAAGGGTCTAAAAGTTAATACATCCTTAAAGTATCTTTTCCACACGTGCTCTAGTGAATTAATGTAAGAAGGTTAACAATCACTTAAGCCTTTGTTGAGTGATGAAAAATTGTATTACTATGGGGGATGGGGGCCATTTAATGCAACTCATACATGATAATAATCACAAAAGTGTCACATCAAACTAATAAGTGTATGCTATAAGCACAAAGGATCGAATAGCACATCAACCAATAGTAGTGAGCAATAATAAGTGAATCAATTGATATGGGAGTGCAAATTAGTGGGTTGACTTTATTTTCTTCAAAATTATTAGATTTTAGAGATCTCAAGCAATGAAGAGAAAGTGCCCCACTAGATAAACATCAAAAGCACTAACAAGCTTGCATACATACTGGTAAATTAATGCTAACTTCTAAACCAAAGAGGATTTGGACCTTGACCTAGATATTGCCAATTGAGCCATTTGTGGAGATAAATAACATATATTTATAGACCATTATACATGTCAGTTGGTTCTAAGATCATGCATGATGTGATACCTTTACTTTTAACTCTGGGATCACTTATAGATATGTAAGTTTATCATGTGAGTTCAATAGATGGGATTTTTGAAATCCCCATTTAAGACATTTCTAACATAAAAGTATTATAATTTACATGGAATATTCATAGGTTGAATAAGAAAAGGGTGTGTTTACTTTATAGTAGATCTACAAGTAAGGGGTAGCCTTGAACACATGATAGTAGTGAAACCCCCTTTTGCCAAAGTAGATATATTTTTGCTTTTATTCCTTGACTTTATGTCATGAATTCCATTCTTGATCAATATTTATGATTGGAATCGAGGGAAGTAGCTTTCAAAATGTGATAGAAATCATTTCATAAAATAGGATGTGAGCTTCCTTCATTTGAATAGTTGACTTTTCAAAGTTTTCTTGTGGGGACAAGCATGATCTATTTGTTTGCCCACACAAATTAGATCCATTACTTGAACAAAGACTTTCCTATTTTTTGTGCTACTATGTGGACATGGTCAAAGTGATAAATATTTATCCTCAATGTTTTTTTTTTCCTTCAAATACCTCTCATCACATACTTGTGACAAAGTCCTCAACTTGACATGTAGCTTATCACATCCTTTAATGCATTCCTCTATGATTTTCTATGGATGCCACTACTTTTCCTTTATTAAAATGGCACTTTTTATTCTAGATTGTGAACTTTAAGTGTCATTATGATCTTGGAGGCTAAAGAATGATCCTATCTTTTTTAATTTTGTGGGGCCCTTTATTTTAGCCTAAAAATGGAAATTAGTTTCTAAAATAAGGATATTGTTTATTGTCTACCCCATAAGCCACACACCCAAGAACCAATGGACAAAGTAGTTGTTTGTTTTTGCCAATCTGTGTACCTCAAAGTCATGTAAAACATGTTAACATCTTCTTCTTCATTTTTCCTTCTATGAGTTTGGTCAACCTTTATCTACTTTTGTAAGCGTAGTCTTAATGTTTATCCAAACGTTGATATCTTATATCTCAGTTTATAAGCATGATTTGAAGTAATCATAATCCATGTCCAATTGTTGATTATGAGGTTGATTCTGTTTTTGGTGATTTTGGACTTGGTTTAATAAGCACATGGTTAAGGCTTCGTAAGGTCAACTCAATAAGATTTTATTCATTTAGAATTGGTTCACTGGCATGAGTTCCTTAAGTGCCAAGGACTAGCCAGGAGATGTTCTTAACTAGTATAATTTTTATTGTGCATGGTGAAGGCTTCGTAAGGTCAACTCAATAAGATTTTATTCATTTAGAATTGGTTCACTGGCATAAGTTAAGTGCCAAGGACTAGCCAGGAGATGTTCATAACTAGTATAATTTTTATTGTGCATGGTGAAGGATTCGTAAGGTCAACTCCATAAGATTTTATTCATTTAGAATTGGTTCAATGGCGTGAGTTCTTAAGTGCCAAGGACTAGCAAGGACATGTTCTTATATAGCACACAAATTCTCTCAATACCACTTATAAAAATTGCTCTGTCCTCACACACACACACATTGGCAGATACACACACTCTTATCACATTGCCATAATCCATTCATCAATCGATCCCCGCGCCGCTCCCCCCCCCCCCCCCCCCCCCGGCCTCTTTCTCAGACACGCACTCTGTGTCACGTCATTGCCATTCATCGATCGATCTCGGCCATTTCCCCCGCCCTTCTCTCTCTCTCTCGCTCTCTCACATATTCATGACACGTACTGTCGATCAGAACGATGGAGAACCCTTCACGCCTGACATTGATGAGGATGACGACGTCCCTGCCGAGTTTCTGTGCCCGATCTCTCTCCAGCCCATGCGCGACCCCGTCACCCTCCTCACGGGCATCACCTACGACCGGCCCTCCATCGTCAAATGGCTCGCCTCCGGCCATCGCTTCTGCCCCGTCACAGGCCAATTAGTACTCCTGGCCGGGCGCGGCATCCATGGCGCCAGTCATGACGCAGTGATCCTGCAGGACCCAGTCGACTCCGTCATGGTGCCCAACCACACCCTCCATCGTCTCATCCACCGGTGGGCGCAAGCACACGGCCACCATGTTTCTCCAGATCTGATCATTCCTTCTTCATCTGCTTCCAATGGATTAAATGTTGATGATCGGAACCCTAACGTCCCTAGCAACCCGTCTGGTCTCCATCGACGAAATCAGAATGCCCCAAGCGTGTCTGTCGGAAACCCGAACTCTGATCAGAATAACGCTAGCGTGTCTGATAGAAACCCTAACTCTAATCGGACGAACCCTCCTGCCTCTGATCGAGATCGCAACTCGGATTGGCATAACCCTGATCATCAAGTTGATATCCCTATCTCCATGTCTGACCAAAACCCTAGCTCTGTTGATCGAGCCTCCAATCGGCTTGCGGCCCGACTGCAGGTGTCCATTGGCCGCGTCGTCCGAGGCATCTCCTCCGACCGCAGGACGCTGGTGCGGCTACAGCGCCTCCATAGCATCGTCCACTTTGCTTACCTCCACCGTCAATCCTTGCACGCGTCCTCCTCAAGCCATGCTGCCGCCACAGTTGCCTCACTTCTCCCCACGTACGGCCCTGCGGTCATCGCCTTGCACCATCAAAGCGCTTGCAGGAAAGGCACCCGTGCAGATTCAGCGATGGCAAAGCATACACAGAACAATGCAGCCACGGAGATATGTGTTGAAGCGATTGGTGTCCTGACGCATTTGCCTCATCTGGGGGGCGAGACTGTGAGCCTCCTTTGTGGGGCTCCATGCCCGGAATGCATCATGACTATCCTCTCATCATCGGTGCTACCAGGAACAGCAAGGTTCCATGCCCTCAAGCTTCTGCACAGGCTCTTCTTCCACAGCAATCAGGCTCAAGCCAAACTTCTCCGCCATATCCAAATAGACAATCTCATCAGAGCCTTACTTGGCTACACCGCCAGTGCCGGGCGAGAACACACAGCCGGTGCCGGACGAAAACACAGCCTGCACATGCTTCTGGTCCTATCCAAAGTATCTATTGGATTGCATGAGTACACAGAAGCCTTGATTTTCAAGACACTCATGGATGGCCACGCCATGGCCATCATCCTCGAGCTTCTAATGACAGAGTCGGAAATTGAAGCCGAGCTTTGTGAGAGGGCATTGGCTCTCCTAAATGTTCTAGTATGTCGCCGAGAGGGCCTTGCCGTCGCCATTGCGCAGCATGTGAACATGGTCCCCATACTTGCCAGAGGGATAATGACAGTATCAAGTGAGGCAACCGGTGCTGCCATTAACTCTTTGATACAGCTTATAAGGGGCGCCTCAACACCGAATATGCGTGCAGCGCTTGTGAGGGATGCCCTCAAGGCCGGGATCATCCATAGATTGTCGGTATTGCTGCAGAGCACGTCCCAGTCTCTGATCTCGGTGAGGGATCAGGCCGAAGAACTGTTTCTCCTGTTGGATGAACATTCCTCACCTGCAGGACGTCGCCATGATCAACACAGTTCTACGTCAAGCAAGCTTGGCCTCATCTTCCACAAGCAGCTAACCGCCATGTCTAACTTTCTGCTTCATTAGACCAGTTCATTCATTCAAAACAGGGGTTTTATCGAACGCATGTGAGCATTCAGAATGTAAAGAAGAACAGCCATGTTACTCTCTCTTTTCTACATGCAGAAAACCTCTATATTACTGCTTAGGTTTTCTCATATGTCAGAAATTTCTTTACCAGAGCATCACAAGGATCTTGTTGTATAGCATACCCTTAGTGTCTGTAAATATTCACTTGTATATCATATCTCAAATGGTCGATGCTTATCACCTTTAAGCGTTGCTTACTTTGTTTCGCATTATGAGGACACTATTAGTGACTCCAAATATTTGGGTGAAAGCATGGTACGTTACATATTTAGTAGTGTCTTTTGGTTTGGAAGAAATTGAGTGCGCTAAATATATTTTTAGCACTAAAAAGATAAGATTCAAAAAAATAAAGCCCCAAAATTTAAGAAGTTCTAAAATTGCATGCTAGTCTATGTTACCCTCGTTCTTGTCACATTCACACTCTTCTTGTACTATCACACTTTGGCTCTCTAACCCTCTTGTTCTCCACTCCTCTCTTTGCTTGCCTCCCCTATTGCTCCCTTCTGTTTGCCCACCACCTGCCTACCCTACCCCCCCCCCCCCCCCCCTCTAGGTTCTCTATCCTATTCATATATATCTGCACATATGGAACAAATGCCAATTGAGCCATGTGTGCACACTAGGTCATCATGTGGATATTCAAAGCGCTTTGAGAGGAGCAAGCATGGTCTTGCATTGTGTACAATGCATTATTTCCTCAATATTACTAGTAGTTTTGATGGAGAAGGAAGTCAAAAAACTCTTAGTAGGATTTCATGACATCCTAAACTACAAAGAATTGTAGTTAAGAAGACCATGCTTCCTAACTAGATAATTTCAAAGGCCATTGCAAAGAACATGAATACATCAATAAGCATGGTCACAGATGTGAAAGTGTAGATAAGCTAGCTACAAGGAGAACAACACTTCATATGGTTGCTAAGAGCCGTGACACACCTAAATCTATTAACTTGAGCAAGTCTGCTCTTAGTAGGCAGTTCTATATGGGTGCCTATGATACCCTTGATTTTCAAGACCTAAGAGACCCATTGTCGGTGTGATTCATAGGATTGTGCTGAGTCAATGGAATACCTCAAAAAATGGAGGTACTCCATGTGCAAACATTAATCTATCAATGTGGGGATTGTTGTTGGTTAAGGTTAGGCTTCTCTCTCTTGCTTTCAACTACAGAGTTAAGAACGTCCCTTCTCACTCCTCGATTTATCTTCTCTCTCATTGTTGACCTTGAAATGTAGACTTATGTATGTTTGCAAAACCTTTATGTGATAGGATAGCATGCCAAGTTTCTTTACTTGCAATATGTGTTGTGACTCTAACAATGCAACAAAAAAACAATACAATGATAAGAGAGTTGCTAAATCCCTTGGTATCTAGCTAATTAATTTAGAGAAATATGATGCTAATATGCAAGCTAAGAAGTCTACATGGATAGGAGAAAGTCATAGATGTAGGAATGACTGTCAAAGTGAAGAGGTTGTTCACTTTTAATTTTGCACAAGCAACACAAGAGTATCTCCAAACAAAAAGGATGTTTACAGGTAGGGACTTATAAGTTGAAAAAACTACATATTTCATCCCTGACATTATCTAGAGTTTATTGAGATACATCTACATCAAGTATTACTACTATCAATGATATAACTTGCCTTTACATATTTTTCTTTAATGAATTTTCTAGCTTGACAACAAATTTCTTCTCTAAATATTCTCATATGCATCCTTTACAAGTAGAACCAAGAAGCAAAAAACTTCTGTGGATGAGCAACTAAGCTTCTTAATTCACCACCTCTATATTCATGTTTGAATATTCTCATATGAATCATTTGATAACTTAGTCTAGGATCAGGAAGCACAAAGCTCTGTTGAGTGTATATCTTTAGACTAGCAGGTCTACTCTCTCAAGCAGTACCACCAACCTCTTTGATAATTTTCTATGAATTATTGAGATTATTAGTACATTTATTATTGATAGTATTATTAGTATGAGTAACACCAATACCATAACAACTAAAACTACTATTGATAGTATCCAAGCTCATACTTGCTAATTCTTGATTTTGTCATCTTTGTTCTTATCATGTAGGGAGAGTTCTTCATGAATAGGGTGAGTTCTTCATGAACTTCAATGAGAAAAATCCATCTATTAACATTGGGTTTTGTGCTTTTTTGAGCCTAAAGCCTTTTTCTATTAGATAACTTAAGGAGAGAAACACATGCTATTAAGTTTATAATCCTATAAACATTGATTTAATGTGGCTTGTGGTGACATCCACATGAGGATGGACATAAAATCATTACATAGAAATGCATGTAATTGATTATATATAGTTCGTAGGCCAAATGCAAAGGAATTGCAGCACTTATGCAACCTCTTTTTTCTTTGTGTCAGAATTATGGAGGTTGGTAGTATGACCAAAGGTGAAATTAGGTAAGTGGCACAATCTTGTGTATTTACTATAAGCATGTAAAAACTATCCAAAGTTCTCTTTATTTTATCCTTGTCAACTTGATAGAACAAATCAAGGACTAGTAAAGTTACTACAAGAAATTAGGCCCAAAGATTGCCACATTGACACATTCCTTGAGTTGAAAAACAACTTGTGACCATATCTATGGTTGTGAGAACCAATATGTCAAAAGATCCACATTGAAAATCACATTTATTTTATGAATTATAAACAAGACTCATTAAAACATATGAATGCTATACTACTGAGATTAAAGTTGTACATTTGCATGAAATTGTTTGAAAATATCAAGCCTCACCATCGAAATATCTATTGGTAAAAGCTTTGATACAAGTACATCAATATGTGTGAGAGAGTATATGTCCAAATATCAAATATATTACTAATCATAAATCGAGGATACATAGGAAAAACAAAAAGTAAGGATTTATAGGGGGGGCCAATCATTGCTATCCATGTCGGCTAACTTGTCCGACATGGACTAATATTTGGACATGTATAAGTGCGCATTAGGTATCTTTTATGAGATTAGAACTAACCACATGCTATAAAAATTTATATATAATAACATTACTTGACACAATGCCATCTTGAAGGACAATGCAAGAAGAAATTGAAAATGACTAAATTGTAATATTCTTTCCACTACAACATGTAAACGAGTGTAGATAAAGATTTCACTACAATAGATAAAGCACATTTAACTTCCCAGAAGAAAATCCATTTATAAATGTGTAGACCTTAGCAATTTTTTTTTCCATGTAGCTACATTGACAAACACATAAAGAAAGATAACTTTTTTTAAAAAAGGAATAACATTTGTAAGCAGACCAATAGGACGAGAGAGAGAGAGAGAGAGAGGGGGGGTGGGGAGAGAGACTTTATCAAAGATGATATGAGGTGCTTATACTTGTATCACAAATCATGGGAGCTTTCTTAAAGCAGAGAGAACCCTCCCTTTTCTCAAAAAATCCAAGGTTTGGCTCTTCATCAATTCCTTTTATTTGTATAGAGCTTCTCTATTGTTCTTGTTCTTTGCTATTTGTTGTTGAATATTCTTGACCATCATACTTATTTGCTATCAGAGATCATGAGGTTCTTGTTTATTTTCTCTTAGCTTGTGAGATTTAGGGTTTCTCTCCTAGCTTCACCTTGAGGCAAGATTCTAGTCTTGAAGGAAGGTTCCAATGTCGCTTATGTTTTGTTATTATGTTTTTCATAGGACTCTATATAACAATATTTTGTTGAGATTTTTAATTGGGTCCATCTCACATAAAAGAGATGGTAATATTTCACCATAGTCGCCCAATTTATAATCTCAAAGTATCGCGTTTAAAGAGTTTGTTAAAGTGTATGACACAAACAAACTTTTTAAATATTGAAACTTCGAGATTATATAGGGGTAGCTATGATGAAATATCACTATTTCTTGTAGGTGTGCTCAATCCAATTTTTTTTAAAGGAGAGTTTCTTTTTTTAAAAAATATAATAAAAAAACATGAGCAGTATTTGAGCCATGTTATGGAGGAGGAAGTAGAAGAGGCCTATTCTCAAAATATCCAAGGTATGTATCATGTTCTCTCTTGTTTAAATTGTATGGTTTAGATAATTCAATTTTATTTATTGTTGATTTGTAAAACTTATCCTATGAGCTCTGTAGAATTTGATATACATGCTTTGCCATATGATTGTACAAAGCTCAAATCTTCGTGGGAGTCTTGTCCATGCAATTTCCATCCTATACTTTTAAGGAATGTAGCATGGAGTATACAAAGTTCTCGAAGTAGAAGTGCAAGGCCATACTTTGTATATCACTTGAAGGTGTCAAATAAAACTCTTAGTTCTATTGTAGTTTGGTTCTTAATTGTAGTGTTGAAATATTTGAGCTTTTATGCTTCTAGTTTTCTACTATTTTTTCTTATTCCTAATATGTAAGTTGTTTCATTTATGTAGGCAAAAAAACATTAAAGAGGGAGACTTGGAAGCCAGAACCACTCAATCAAATGGTTTTAGGAGTAGTGGATTATATATTTTACCTTAGGTTATAAAACTTTTATTTTCAATGCAAGCAAAGATTTAGTAGCTTTAAGTTCATATATATCGTATGCAAGTCAAATATTGACATTTAAAGCTTTATACAAGCTCATGTATAGATTGTAATACAAACAAAGATATTATTTTTTCATTCTTAGTTTTTCTTTGTATTATCCTTCAATATTTCATTTTGTTAAGCTATGTTATTGTGTGCAATCTTTAACACTATGTTGGTTCTATTTGTATAAATAGTGTGCAACGAGCATGCAAGAACTAGGGGGAAAAAGAAAAGACAAAACTAGGAAGCTATTGGTTATTACACACATGTGATAGATCTATAACTAGTAGCTCCCTAGTTTTTTTTAATGTGGACAAAAAAGTGCTTTTAAAGTTGAGTGAGAAAAAGTGTGAAAATTGCAAAGAAAAGCACATTAAAGTAGGCGTTTATAGTACCATGAAAATTACATGTAATATGCATTTAAAGTAGCATAAAGGGCCACACTTATATGATGTCATATAAACTCGATTTTCAACATGGGTATGCTCATGCTTTGCTAATTGAAAAATTAGACGCGTAGTGTGCCTATAAAAATTTTTAAATTTGAAAAATGTGACAATGTGGCTGTCTGTGGGCCTAATCCTTTGTAGTGTTTGGAAACCAAGGTTTGGCTTACATACAAAATATGAGAACTACCCTTACCCAAAAAATTTAATCCACTTGTTCTTGATTCCAAGTTTCCCTCCTTGGTGTCTTTTACTATGTGAGAATAATTTCATATGTTAAAATATTCCCTCTCCTCTCTTCTAACTCACTATATTGAAATATTCTCTCTCTCTCTCTCTCTCTCTCTCTCTCTCTCTCTCTCTCTCTCTCTCTCTCTCTCTCTCTCTCTCTCTCTCTGATCTCTCCCTCTTACTCTTCTCTCCCTTTCCCTCTCTCTTCCCTTTCTAAATGTTCTTTCTCCTCTCTTGTCCTTTGTCCATCTCTCTTTTCTCTCTCTCCCTCTCTCTTCTCTCTCCTCTTGCCCTTTCTTTTTTTCTCTTCTCTCCCTCTAGTCTTGCCCTCCTTCACTTTCTTTTTCTCTCGCTCTCCCTCTCTTTCCCATCACTTTTACCTTCTCTCTCTCTCTCTCTCTCTCTCTCTCTCTCTCTCTCTCTCTCTCTCTCTCTCTCTCTCTCTCTCTCTCAATACAAACAAAAATTGTAACAAAACACCTATACTTTAGTAATTCAAACCTACATTCCATATTCACATTCAACAATTTAGAAAACACCATCCTTACTCGGAATGTGAATGGCATTGAAATGAGCAAAATAGTAGAGCCTTGGTCGAAATATTTTTAATTGCATTGATCGTAATAGCATCTATACATGAGACAAAATATTCATATTAAAATTATGTCACTTTAGATATTAGAAAATGTAGAGACTTTTTTAGACATAATTATTGGTGTAATTACCAAGCATATATTGGCCTTTGCATATTGGCATTGGCTTTTTTTAATAAAATGAATGCATAAAAAATCTTCATCAATATTCCCCTCATCCCTTGTAGTGACTCTACATATGTAAATGCAATTCATTTCTTTTGTGATAACTTAAATAGTCATTTAAATGCGATACACTTGTAATTTTTGCCCTTCCTTTCATGTGACTACAAATTCGCTTTTGTAGAAAAAAACACCAAGAAGTTGTTAGTTGTAGACTTTTAGTTCTAACAAGAGTCTTGTAAAACTAGAAACTCCATGTTTTTTTTTGTGCTCTTTGTTGCATACTCATTGGGAGTTAATTTTACAAATCGAATCCACATATTAAGAAAAGACTATACACAATAACATGGATTGAGACAATTAAATGTACACAATAGAATGGAAAAAGTGGCTTATATTATTAGACATATATTGAAGATATATACATGAATTTGAAACCATCTATTATGGCATGTAGTACTACTATGCTACTATGTACATCAAAATTCATATGTCTTTTAAAGAGCTATCACCACCAGTGCCTTTTTGGTCATCATCCTCATCACTCTCCTCATCCTCTCATTGCCATCACTCTACTCATCCTCATCACCATTTTATCATTTTGATCGTCACTCTGTGTATTACCCCCTTCTCCATTCCCTCACTCTCCAATTGCCTCATTGCATTGTTTCCCGTATAGATGTGAAAATTTCAAGTTTATAATAACTAATTACTTTCAATGTTTTTGACAAAAGAAATGAGACTTAACAAACTCTTTCTATTATGATATCATACCAGTTACTTTTTTATGACACCTTGCTGCCACAAGTGCATCCATGTATTGGGCCTATTATGAAAATGTTTATATAAGTTGTCTCATGGTGTGGATGATAAGTAGTTGGCCAATAATACTAAACTGCAAAATGGAAACACCAAAAGTACTAGATACAATCAATTCCAAATAGTCACATATAAAAATTTGAAAAAAATGTATACTTAAAAAATTCACCTCCCATGTATTGATGCCCCCTACGCAAAAATGCAATGAGCCAAATCAGTCCATTTGAATTTGTTGTGCTTACCTCTATTATGGGATGAAGGCCCCATGCTCCTCTCTACTTTGATCATCTATCCACTCTTGACAATGTGCAGTAATGCATAATGGATTAAGACCCACGTCATGCTCTAACCTCCTCTTATTTTCCACTGCTCTTTTTTAAACTATTACCCTTTTGTTAGAAATTTCATTTCGGATCCTTTCTCGAGCCCAATGGTCTCTAAATCTTAGATGCAAGGGATTAGAGAGCTTCTCATGCACTAAAACAATGGTTGCATGGATGCATTTGGGTCACTATTTTTAAGGGCTTAAAAGAAAATCTCTATAGTTTGTATACACATTACAACACATAAGTAGTTGATGACCTCCTTTTACATAGGATTTTGGAGGATCCTTGGGATTTAGTTGGTAGTACACATCCAGCTAGGGATATGCCTCATTCTCTTCATGACATTGGATCATCTCTCTCCATGCTATTATGGGGAGGGGCCCTCATCACTACCAAAACAATCTCTACCTTGACCCTTACACCCATGGTTCCTACTACTATCACTTTCTCAAGATGGCTCATGTGATGGAGACTATGGGGTGTTTGCACCTTGAAAAGGTAAAGCTACTATTGGAGTAACTAGGGATTGTATGACTAAGCTTGTAGTCAAGAAGGCTAAGGGGTGATCATGTACTCATATAGCTTGGCTAGGGTAGGGGGAATACCCAAAGAAGGCCTCTACCTTAGTCATAATTCTCTCTCTCTCATCCATAGGTTGAGATCTTGAGATGATGACCCCCATACAACAAAATTTGCATAGCATCTACAAAAACATAGTGCATAACATGACATAATGGTACACATAGGTTTATGCATATGCGTATGTATACCTATAGGTATATGTTTACCTATAGACACATACATGTATAGGTACACGTATACATATAGGTGCATGCATTCCTATGTGTATGCACATGCCTATACCTATACATAGGATCATAAAATAAATGCATATGCTTACATATACATATGTATACCCATGACACACACAGCATAACATACTATATGCATATGCATACTTCCATCCATGGTATATATATCCCCATAGGTACACATAGGCTTATGCATGTGAATACATATGTCTAAATATATACATGTATCCATAGGTATATGTATACATAGCCTATGAGTATGCATGTTCCTATACATATACATAGCATAACACAATATATGCACATGCATATGTTTACACATAAGTATATGTAGCACAAGACAATATATGGATATGTATATGTATACCCATAGCTATGTATATACCCATAAGTACACATAGGCTTACACACACACACACACACACACACACACACACACACACACACACACACACACACACACACACACACACACACACACACACACACACACACACACACACACACACACACACACACACACACACACACACACACACACACACACACACACACACACACACACACACACACACACACACACACACACACACACACACACACACACACACACACACACACACACACACACACACACACACACACACACACACACACACACACACACACACACACACACACACACACACACACACACACACACACACACACACACACAATATATATATATATATATCCAAGTACACATAGGCTTACATGTATGCACACATATACTATATGCTACAATATATTCATACATAGCCCATGTTTATAGGTCTGCCTTTATGTATATGTAGCATAAAATAGTATAATAGGATCAATAGGCATAACATGACATACTGGTACACATAGGCTTATGCATATGCATACGTATATGTTTACATAGATATTTGTACATGTATCCACATAGGGACATACATACATATAGGTGGATGCATATGTGTATGCATGTGCCTACACATATAAGAAAAATTGTGTACCCTAAACGCATAGGACATCAACAACTAGACAAGCCAAAAATTTAATAGGCCTAGTAAGACAAGTGTTTAAAATCTAAAAAACTAGAAATACCTTGAAAACTAGTTGCATTGACTAACCCGTCAACAATCTCACTATGTGTGAGTACTATGTTAGTCTATGTTGACTCATGCTAGTACTACATTAGTACTTTGTGTTGGTATCATGATAGTCTATGTTAGTGTTATGTATACTATGCTAGTATCATGTATAAGTATTATGCCACTTTATGTTGGTAATGATAGGTACTTTTTAGTAACCAATGGTTGAATGCTATGAAACTATTTGATACCAAGCATTGTAAGGGAGAGGATGATGGCACATGTGTTTTGATAAAGTGTGCTTCTACAATTGAGTAAATAGATGAAAATGGTGCCAATATATAGAATTCCCATGATTTTGTTAACCGTTATCTTGGAAGATGATAGATAATGGAAAGAAAAGGCTTTTATGGAGCTGAAAGTCAATAATGTCAACTAGGTAATATATATGCATGCCAAATAGTCAAAGGTACTCACAATGCACATTGTCTATCAAGTCACAAAGACCCTACATAAGTTTTGTTTTAAAGTATGTCATGATTTTGTTCCTTTTGTGTTAATGAATCTTGGGACCAGTACATCAATCTAACTCATGTGTAACCATGGAAGGTGTATAATATGGAACTTGCTAGAGAGGTGAATAATGCCATGCATGTGCCGCAAGATGTCATTATCTACTTAGAGAAATAGGACTAAATGTAATAGAGTAAAGTACCCAAATGCCTTAGCCAATATTTAGCCTACTAGGGTTAAGTATAAAAGGCTAAATTGTAACTAGGCTAGCATCTTTTTGTGATTTTACAACATTACATATTTGGAGTCTCAACCTCCCACCATCTAAGAGGGTGAGTACTCTTGGATGGCCACCATAGCTTGGGGTGCATACCATGCTATAGCTTCTCATCATTTGATTCTCAACCAACATTGGTAATATCATTTCATGCCTAGCCACCTCGGCTATGGTTTTTTGGTTAAATAGTCTAATTCTTGTATTTTCAGTTTAATGGCTTCCTGCGAGGATGAGATTCTTTACAATGCTATTAGAGAACATCTTTGATCCAATGGGAAGGCCATTTTCATAGTGAATCTGGTTACAGTTATAGTCTAGGCACATAGTAACTGGAGGACAATAATTAGTTACATGATTTGACTCAGTTAAAACCATGACTAGTTAAGGTCCCTACAGTAAGTCATGACTAGATTTGATAGTCTTGAAGAATGTCTGAAGAAATAATGGTAGCTTCATGGTCATTTTGGTAGTTCGTGGTCAATTTGGGACCATTTAGAAGTGTTAAACTGTGGTTAATTTTTAGAGCATGGCTTCTCTTTCCTCTTTCCAAGCTTCTTGGTAAAAGCTTCCATGGAGATCTCTTCTCTGCCATTATCATTTCTCTTCAAACCACCTACTGGAGATGATTCGTGATACCTTGGGAAACCTATTGACTACCTATTTGATAGATGAAGGGAGCTACCAGCTCAACCCCCGAGACCTATAGACCACGTATTGGTCAAGCATTTCAAGCTGATCGGCCATGGCTACCTCTCACATAGTTGATGCGCCCTCCCTACCTATGGGGTGTAATGAGCTCACCTTGATGCCCGATCGAGTACCCTCCTGTCCCATGCATTCTGGTAACTCTAGGATCCTTGAGGCAAGCTCAAGCAATCTCAATTCCTCTCCAACAAACTCCATCCTCCATAGCGGCGCGAGACAAGAGAAGAGTAGAGAAGAGAAGAAGATTAAGAGAGGAGATGGGGAGCTTCTTCTCCTCGGTCCCTCACTCTCACACACTCACTCCCTCACTCCCTCACACTCGCAAACTCCCTCTCTCAAGCACAAGTAAGAAGGCAAGAAGAAGAGAAGAAGAAGAAGAAGCTTTTTGCCACACACAAGAATGAGCTTCTCATTCACTTTTCAAGTTTATATACATGCCCTACTTCCCACGGGTGGTCATCCTCAATTTTTACATGTCCGGCCATGGCCTAGGTCCTTTTTCTCCATTCTTTCACTTCCTAGCTAGTCCTACCACTCTTCTAAGTTTACAATTTGCACAGGAGGGAGCTTGGCACTCTTTTACAAGGATTTGAGAGAGCCTTTGCATTTAAAGGTGTGCTTTCTTGCTTTTAACTCCTCCAGAATTTGGCGGCTGCGCCTTGGACTTTTGGGGGTTGTTCCTATGCTTTTGGATTTTTTTCAGACTTATTATTCTTCTTGGCGCCTTCTCCATGCCTGCCCTATTCCTTTTCTTGCTTCTCAGATTTTTCTATTTTCCTACTTTTTTCCTATTGCTGGTGTTGCAATAAACATTACCCCCTCCTAGCCAAGAGCCAATCGCATGGCACTGATGGGTGGTAGCTTGGAAGGTGGTAGTGTTGGTGGCTGGGTGGCCTTTTGAGTTTGTATACATGCCCTTGTCAAGGATGGTGTTGGAGGGATTATCCTTGAAATTGAAAATGGTGTTGAATTGGAAAAAGGTGGCTTGACAAAGATCTACCCTTGAAATTGAAAATGGTAGTGGGGTGGATCCATTGGTTGATGTGGTTTCTCCTTGATACAGCTCGATCTCAACCAGCAAGGAAAAGTTTTGCACGTCCTAAGGGGTGTGTCTACCTCTCCATGGTGCGTGCAATGCACATGGCGGTGTAACTGGGAGTTGGGTCAAACCTTGGGCAACAAACCTTGGGCAAGCCCATGGTGTTGTCCCACACTTGAGAACCCAGTTCGTGCATCGCCATGGGTGCAGTGCAGAGCTTAGGGTGACAGGTCTGGTAGTCCTGCCCTTGATGTGCCCTAAGCGTGAGGTGGGAAAGGGGCTAGGTGGAAACCCTAGGTGCACTGAATGTGGCATTCAAGATGTTTCATGGGGAGCTCAAACCTTTGCTTTTCTCTTTCTTGCATCTTTTTGTCCTCTAGTGCCCTCTTTCTTTTCATTCTTGGTACTGACCTCTTTTCTTTTTCTTTTTCGCTTTCTTTCTCTCTCTCTCTCTCTCTCTCTCTTTTTTGGATGACTTATTGATCATGGCTAACTCAAATACAAAAAGAGTTTGTGTGCTGTATTCCTATCATCCTCAGACGGTCCACGAGGTGGCCTCAGGCACTTAGTCAAAAATGTGCGGCTTTGTAGATTTTCTTTGATGCTAGCTCTTACCTTCAGAGGTGCTGAGGAAAAAAAGGGATGGTTACACCTCATGAAGTGGGTATCACTGATGTCCTCTAGGATTTTTGTGCAAAAGGAGGGGAGTAAGGTCGCCCTCATCATGAGCCTAGCCATGGGACGAATATCAATGCCTAAGTTGATATCAAAAAAGAGAGGGGGAAGGTGGGCTTCCTCAGCTGCAGGCTTTTGCTTAAGTAAGAACTTAATGAGCCTAAGGTAATTACAGGTTACTATATATGTCGGGTCTGGACATGAGGAGAAATCCTCAAGGAAGTGGTTGATTGATGGAAGGATATTCTCCAATCTAAAAACCAAGAATCCCACAGGAGTCCGTGCATTGACATTGTAGATTGTTGGAAAGTCAAGGGGCCCATGCAGGTTCCTATCATGGTCAACTCCATGTCTGCGAGGGTAAGGCATGTAGATGGGATCGTTCCGCTCTTCAGGCAATGAGCTGCAAAAAGCACTCCGGGCATCAAAGTTGGTATCCCAAATCTTCCTCCTCCACTTCAGCTGCGCCTCGTAGCCTTGGACGGTCTTGGGAACCCGGTTCACCTTGTCTTTCCAATAATTTGTTGGTTCCTACCTCCATCTGGTAACTACAATGTTTCTCTCCTCTATCAACCTGTTGGAAATGTCATTAGCTATCTGGTTGATTCTTGCCACAGTCTCTAGGGGTAGAACACGATCCAAAGCTCGTGGATAAGAAAAGGATAGCTCAAATGGTCGTGTCTGAAACTCGTGCTATGGCCATATAGTCAACTCCTGAGACTAGTTGATGGGATGGGGATCCTCGTGTATCGGCATGGGCTCTTCACAGAGTTGCTATGGCCATACTCTTACTCTCCTATGGGCTTGCTCTGCAAGCTCTTGCCTTCTTATTCAGGCTGCTACTATGTGTTCAGGAATTTGTGCCCCTTCTAGCTCTTTCAGTGGCAATTCAGGCAAGGGCAAACTAGGCTCTCTGTGCTGTTCTTCCTCGAATTCTTGCTCAAAGTCTGGTCCCTCTTCCATGGCTTGCTCTACCGTCGGCTGGTCTTCAAGTGGTGGCTATTGCACTTGTCCTTCAAACCCTAGTTCCCTTAGCTTGTCGTCAACAGAAAGGTTGGCTTGCCATAGGTAACTGTATTATTGTGCCCCAGTAATACTTGTGCTGGTTGGAAGGGTGTGTTCTTGAAGGCCGTATCTCAAGGCATGAGATGTCAATTCTAACTTCCTCTTCATCCTTTCCATTGAGTCCTCGCCTTCAACTTGGGTAACATTCTGTACCGTGCTCAAGAAGGCTTGTCTCTGAGTGTTTGAGCACACTTCGGCAGCCTTTGCCCTTGATTTCAAGAACACTCTTTTGCATTCACTCACCACCAGGCATTTTGTTAGTCCACACACTCTTTCGAAGTTATGCCACTCCCATTGCTGTGCCTTCTCTTCCATCTTTTTCCTTCCCTCCTCCATTTCTCAAGACAACATCACTACCACCTGTTGTTGCTCATTCACTAAGCCTAGCATTTGCGTCTTCTCCTTATTGCGATGGTTCAGCTGCTCTTCTATTGTTTTCGTTCCTTGTTCCACAATGGTAAACTGCAGTTGTGCCTCTGCGAATCTCTCTGACAGTTCCTCCCGGATCTGCTCATGACTTTCTAACTCTGCAAAATGCAGTCATCTTTTTGTTATTGCCATAGCCATGAGAGCTTCCACATCTCTTTTTTTGTTTTCCAAGTTATCTTTCAGCTCCTGTGTGCTTCTTCATGTGGCATCCTGCCTTTCTTGCTCTAGGACTTGGATCTCTCTTTCTAGTCTTCCTTGCTCCTCTATTTCATATCACAGTCGCAATGCCAGGGCGTCCTCTTGCTCTTGACGTTTCTCTTCCAACTCCTGGCTTTCTTCCTACTGTCGGTGCTTCTCCAAGCGAGTGGTCCTTTCCATTAGCTTATCATACTGCTGAATTAACATTTTCTGACTCTTTAGATGAGCTACTACATCCTATTCTTCCTCCTCCAATCTTCACCTCAAATGATTCTCATTCTCTTGAGCTTCGTTGGTCTTGGCATCTAACTGCTCTTTTAGGGCCTTAAGCTCTTTTTGATGATCTATGGCTTGCTTGGACATGTTGAGCCTCAAAGCTACCAAGATTTCCTTTTCAACATCCAGCTCTGCCAAGGCTGCTTTCTTTTCCTCTCCGACGTTGCTCAACTGAGTCAGGAGTTTAGCCACATATGCATCATAGTCTACTATTGGTGACACTATGAGAGGGGCCATGGTTGATGCTTCTAGCTTCTACCGCTTAGGGTCTTGCCGTCATTCTGCATCTGCTGTGCAGCTGGCCTCTTTGTTCCTGCTTCAGGGGAAATCTCCGCCACTTTGTTAGCCAAGAGCTATATCATTGCCATTAATTGAGCCGTGTCAGTTGGAATCGACTCCTATGTCATGGTGGGTGTGATTTTGAGTTGGGAGTGGCACAAGGGAAGAGGAGAGGGGGTGTAATGGCGCCTTGCCCTTTCCTGCAACCACATCGAGGTTGTTTCTACACTGCCACCAACTCCAGCCTTATGATGCGGGCTCAGTGGGCTCATCTCTCCCCCTCCATGGGTCTCTTCCATAGACCTATGAGTTGCCTCTACCAAATCTGCAGCTTCCTTTCTCTTCATTTCTTCAGCTTCATCTTCAGCTCTTCTCTTCCTCTCCTCCTCGGCTCTTCTTGAATCTTCTCTTATCCTTTCAAATTCTTCCTCTTCTTTTCTCCTTCATTCCTCCTCCATTCTCTTGGACTCTTCTTGTGCTCTTTTCAACTTAGGTTTCTCTTCCTTGCTTAACTTTTCCTTCTTATGTTTTTGGATCTTGGCAGTCGTCGCCTTTCCTTGTGCCCTAACTTCGGCTTGAGTGGATGGTGCTTCAGGCTCTTCTCTGTTACTAAGGGTGTGTTCACTGGATCTATCTTCCTCATGGTGCAGTGGTTGGGAGGGTGCTATTATCTCTTCAGTTCCCCTTGCTCCCTTGGTGGCCTTGTGAATAATGGCCGTTAGTACACCACTGTATCTGATGGTAGAAGCCTTGGTAGAGGACTTCTTGCAAGCCGATCTCACTGTAGAGGCTGGGGACTCTCCTCTAGCTCTACTACACCCGTAGCAAGGGACTTTGCTACTGTCTTGATGGTCTTTATGATGAACCCGTTCCAATCCACTTCCTCAGGGGACCCTATTGCTATGCTTTCGAACATCGGGATACTGATCTTGTTCATCAAAGCATTGTATCTCTGTCCTAAGAAGAGGGCATGGACCATCTTTTCTTGCATCTTTACTTCCTGGTTTGGGATGTCTTCCAAACTTACTCCATCCACTGTGTGCACCTCACTCCTATTCATCCCTAGCATGGCATATACGTCTCTTCTATGATGCTTCATAGCCTTGGTGCCCAATCCAAGGGCCTTCTCTACCACTTCAGCATTAAGCGGTACCTCCACCTGGTGGGCAACATCCCCTCTTTTTACTGTCACTGTGCCACAGTTCCTACGAGCATCAAAACTCCTCAGAAACTTTGCACAAGTAGTGTAATCCACCGCTTGTCCTAGTTCCTCCACATACTTTTGGAGAGTACACTTATCCACCAATTGCTTTACTATTGGCTCCTCTAGGATGGCTTCGTCCAAGTTTAGAGTGTGCTTGAAGGTGAATTGATTACATCCTCATGTCTCCACACCTATCCCGTACTTGACTTGTTCTTCTTCTGTGAACGAAATCTTACTGCCTTTTTCATGTCCTACCGTTATGGATACCTACCATGCAACATTACCCATAATTAGTATTGATGGGGTAGGCAAGAGTGAATTATGACATTATGAAAGAATTGAAAAATTAGAAAAGTTGCACAAGAACATGAAATTTGAGAAATAACAAACTGAAAGAAAAGACATGAATTTTCCAATTGTGCTTTGCTCTTAAGTTTTTACATGTAGTTCAACTCTTCATTATGTTTTTCCTTTGTGTTATGTTTTCGTGATCACCTTACCCCCTCCCCCTCATGGAAACATGAAAATCCTTCCTAGAATTGAATAGGATGAGGCAAGGGCATTAAAGCACAGCATGGTGTGTTTAATTTGCCAACAGCCATTGGTAGAAATTTGGGTCGTATTCTGATTGGGCATGATGGCCAAGTTCATGCGGTCAAATGGATGCTTGCATGATATAAGTTAGGACATCATGTAGCACATCACCAGATTTGAGGGAGCTAGAAATGTGTAGCTCTTCTTCTATAAGGACTTGATCGATGTAAGGATGGGCCAATAAATGGTCGTCAAGTAGTTTGTTATGTAGGATGGCCATAACCCTAAAAGAAGTAGGAGCTATGTACGTGGGGTCATATTCCGTAGCCTTGATTGTGCATCTCTGCTTGACATTTGTCATAATTTGGCAACCTTTCTGCTCCCATTGGAGGCAAAAGGCGTACCATTGCTGTTAGAATGAAGAGGTAGAGTTTGCAAGACTTAGGAGCTCTTCAAGCTCTTGGATTGGTGCAGAACCGGCCGGATTTTGGTATGAGGTCAGCATCCTGCCGATGATTGCTTGCTCCTTTGAGACTTCACCACTAGCAATAAGCATCCTGTCGATGATTGATTGCAAAGCCAGTAGGCTTTCAATATGAGGTCAACATCTTGACGATGATTGCTTGCTCCTTTGAGACTTCACCCCTAGCGATAAGCTGAGCTACAACCTTGGGGAATTTGATGGTCATGAGCTCGTACTCTTCCCAAGTGCATGGTAAAGCACGAACTTCAGAAGCAACTGGCTCATCAAGAAGGCCAAGGTCTAGCCGCTCATAACTTCGGGCAAAGGTCATGAATGTGTTATCCAGCATTTTAATGCAAGTAACCAAGTCATCACCTGAATTGGCAACAACGTCCTTAGCCATAGCAAGAAATGAGGGTCTCTCATATGAAGGCCTAAGACTTGCTGGTGGATGCGCTGGAACAGAACTAGATGGATGCATCAACGATGATGTTTCACTAGATTGCTTCTTGGGATGAGCATCCGCTTGGAAGGTTAGTTGTGTGTCCTATGGCCTGGAAGATGTGCAGCCTTCATCGTGAGCTGCTTTGAGAATACAAGAGTCGGTCACATTAGATGATTGTGGTACATCTAGCTGCTACGTAAGTTGATAGGTTTGTGAGATCTCAAGAGACATAGTGGGTTCAGGCTGCACGGGGCTGATTGGTCGAGTCCCTAGAGGCTTTACTTTGGCATCAGTAGTGGCTGGTTTAGAGCCAGCGGGTTGTGGCTTTGGCCAATAGATGGACTTAGGTTTTGGGGCTTCGGCCTTTGTGGTTGTCATAGATTTGACATCTTGGATCTTAGGTATGGCTGGTTGTTTAGTGAACGCGCTGCTTGAAGTAGGTGTAGCCACAAGCTATGTAAGGGGTTTGTTCTTAAGGACTAATGTCTTGGGCGCCAAAATCCAGTTGTTTCCCTCATAGTGTCCTTGAGCACGTAATAGAGTTATGGGGACCCATCATGGCTTAAGGGTACATTTATAGCTTTGGTGTCTAGGTTGCTTTCTAGGCTTTGTATAAGAGTTCCTAGGTCTGTGGGGTCGCGTTTGCTTATTGTGGGAAGGCTTGCCTTGATGTTTAGGTACCCATTGAAATGTAAGTTGCTTAACTTTAGGAGTGGGTTTGATGGGGTGGTGTTTTGTGGGTTGAGTGGGGTGTGACACATCACAACCCCCCTCCTTAGCCTTAGGCATGGTCTTCTCTATTGGTGGAGTAGCGGTCTTGGAGGGACCCGCACTGCCCTTGCTGAAAGTTGTCACGACATGCACATTTCCTATGGCAAGGTGGATATGCTAGAGGTCGTAATTGACATAGTAATGGGTTTGTTTTGTGAAATTGTGCTCTACAGCAATGCCTTGCCTTCCTCCTTTGTGTTGGGCAACACATTGAAGATGATTGGCAAACTTTCAGGCTCAATAGAGACAATGACTTTGCACTTCCCAAGAAGTGCATAGGATTCACCCCCAAATGGGCTAAGTTTAGCATTAGTTGGCTGCAACTAGGCTTGACCAATGAGGGTCCAATGAGCATGGGTTAGGATATGGAAGTCAGCTCCCTCATCGATCAAAGCATCAAAAGAATGTGCCTTTTGGGCTGTGGCCATGATTCATAAATAAGCTGGAGCAATAGCTTCCTCATCATCCTCTATCTCGGTGATGGTTGCGATACAGACATTGACAAGGGCCTCTATCATAGGGGGCTCATGTAAAGATATCTGGGAGGGTAGTACTTCTTCATGCGATTGCCATTGAAAAATCCTATGCCCTTGCCTTCCAGTGTTTCAAGTTGGACATTGCTCGTCCTACTGATGGCATGCACTCTAAAAGGTCCTAACCCTCAGAACTTCATTTTCTACTTATGGCCCTTCACAGAGTATAGAAACACAAGGTCGCCCTGATCAAAATCACGTTATTTGACATGCTTGTCAAACCACATCTTTCTTCACAACTTTTCACAAATTAGAGCATGGGTGGCGATGAGTCTAGTTTCAGTGAGGCATTCCAACTCGATAAGATGGTTAGTCCAAGCCTCTTTCCCTTCCCAATGCTCCTGCACCGTTATCCTCAAGCTAGGGATAAAAAATTCTAAAGGCAGGATAGCCTCGGTTCCCTAAGTCAGCCTGAAGTGTATTTGTCCCACAACCATTTATAGGCTGTTTGATAGGATCATAAAGCTGCCATGAGCTTATTATCCAAGTCGCTCCGAGAAGTGGAAACCACCTTTGTAAGCACGTTGACTAGGATCTTATTCATTGATTCTACCTGGCCATTGGCTTGGGGATAGTATAGTGAAGACTTCCTATGGATGATCAAGAAGGTTGAGAGGAGGTGGACAATAAAATCATTGATGAAGTGGGTGCCCTAGTCGCTCACTATCTCAATAGGGCAACCAAATCTTGAGATGACTTGCTCCCATAAGAACTTCATTGTGGTCCTTGCGTCGTTCTTCCTTGTGGCTCTTGCTTCAGCCCATTTCGTCAAATAGTCAATTGCTATGATGATATATCGAGCATGTGAATACTGGGCCACAGGATTAATGGGTCAGATGAAGTCAATGCCCCAATTCTTGAAAGTTTGTCATGCTATCACAAGGGTCAATTCCATTTTTTCCTTCCGTGCGGAGACCTTGGTCCTTTGGCACTCATCACAGTGCTTGAAAAATCTAACTGCATCATAGAATAGCATGGGCCACCATAGTTAAGACTGCAGCACCTTGTGGGCTGTCATGTCTCCACTGAAATGCCCCCCAGCGATTCTGACATGTGCCTCTCAATGTGTCGTGCATCTCATATTTGCACACACATCTGCATAGAAACCCGTCTTGCCTTAACCTATAGAGTTGACTTGCAATCCACTGATAGGGTTGCATATTCACTTGACCTTCTTGATAGGTCTCTTGGATAGAGCACGTGGATGACATCATCATCCCAATATGGCATTAAATCAGCCTTGAATAATTCCTTATTACTGGACACGCCAAAGAGATGCGCATCTGGAAGGTCGTCCGTTATGCCTTGTCTAGCGGCTTCACCTGTGGGTATGCGAGACATGTGATCTACCATGTAATGTTGTTTCCCTTTGCGTACAACCACAAATAAGACAAACTCTAGAAGAAACAATAACCATCGTGCAATTCATCTTGTAGCACAAGGCTTGTTTACTACATAGAGCAATGCTTGATTGTCAACAAGAAAGGTAACAGGTGTGGCCAAAAGATAATGTCTAAATTACTTAATGGCAAACACCATGGCTAGCCCCTCCGTTTTTGTAGTGGAATAGTTCATCTCCATGTCAATGACCTACCTACTAGCAAAGCTCATTGGGTAATCAAGGTTGTGCTTGCCAGGTTGGCACAAAAGAGCTCCAATGGAAAACTTAGATGCATCTATATGCACATAGAACATTCTGGTCCAATCTGGGGCTCGTAAGATGGGTTTAGTGGTAAGAGCCTTTTTCAATTCTTCATAAGCATGTTGGCATTCTTTGGTCCACTCAAATACAATTAGAAACTTTTACAATAGTCTTGCAATTAGTGCATAATTTAGTACAAAGCACCGATAGTACCCTGTGTGACCTAAGAAGCACTGAACACCCTTATAATTTTTTGGTGGTGGCAAGTCGACAATAACCTTGATCTTTGAGAAATCAGTGTGCAATGCCATTCTTGGACACCACATACCCTAGGATGCATCCGTGTTTCACCCAAACTTGGCACTTCACGGGGTTCACGAGAGATTATAAAGTCGACAACGCTCAAAGATTGCCCATAGTTTCTCTAAGTGTTCCGCCCAGCTAGAGTGGATGCATATATTGTCCACAAACACCTCTAGCTCATGTCTAAGAATGTCTTTGAAGATAGTGCACATCAGGCGATGGAAGGCTGCGGGTGCATTCATTAGCCCAAAGGGCATAACGATGTAGGCAAATACCCCCCATTCTGTAGCAAAGGCAATCTCATGCCTGTCGTCGGGGTGTACTCACACTTGATTGTAGCCCGAGAAGCCGTCCAAAAAACTGTAGGCTTCTTTACCTGCCACCCTTTCAAGGATGTGCTTGATGTATGGCAATGGGTAGTTATCTCTCTTCGTAGTGGCATTGACTTTCTTGTAGTTGACACATGCTTAGATCTTTTCATTTTTCTTCATAACGATCACTATTGGTGATACCCAGTCTATGTGCTTTATTTCATAGATGAATCTTGCTCTCTTGAGTTTATCAATCTCCTCTTTTACTGCATGGGCATGCTTTGGATTCATGGGATAAGGGCGTTGTTTTACAAGGACAGCGTTAGGGACCATAGGGATGTTGTGGGTCACAACCCTAGGATCGACTCCCTTAAGTTCATCCAAAGACCAAGCAAACACATCCACGTACTCTCGTAGGAGAGCAACAAGGCTAGCTTCCTCATCCTTGGTCAGGTCCTCTGCTATGAATATAAATCAAGGCTTCTTACCTTCCCCTGCCAGGTTGACTTCCTTGACCTTGGTGGATCCTTCAATAGGCTCGTTGATCTAGCCATGCCTCTTTGCTCCTAGCAAGACCACCACTCTATCACCCTTCTTGAACTTAATGAAGTGTTTGGGTAGGTCTTGCGGTCTCTTCTGTTTTTCAGCGTTTGACTCTTTTGTTCGTTTCTTTCTTTTGTCCTTTAGCCGATTGTGCCTTAGGTGGACCAGCAAGTCCCCCTTGGTGCATTTGGTTTTGGATGGCATGGGTATTTCAAGGTTGCTCTCCATATTGACTTCAGATTCCAAGTTAAACTCATAGCCCTCACTGGAGGAAGAAGTCTCCTCGGGTGGTCGCAGTTCAATAGGTGTGTATGTCCTAAACACAGGCACCACTAGTGGTTGGGCAATTCTAGCCTGCTCATAATCCACTACCCCTATGCGTTCCAACCAAGATTGATCCCAATCCAATCTCATAACTCCTCTCTTGATCTCATATGCATTCCACTCTCGAGGCCTGGAGTCTGCTCTTATTGCTCTATCACCCTTCTATCAGTATCGTACTCCATGGTATTCATTTCCTCCTCGCTCTCCTCACTGATGGAGGAACAATCTTCATATTCATTGCTAGAACCATCACTCCCTAACTGCTCGTCATCTCCTGGGTCCTCCTTTCTAGCCTCTTTCTCATCGGTGACTAGAGCCCAATTGTATAGCAAGTTCAGGTCATGAACTTTGGTCCACTTCCACTTGTCCTCACCCAAGATGTCTCTAAGGGGCAAGAGACTAGCAGAAGGATTGCCCTCCAATCTGCCTGAAATACTCTAGGGTTTTTAAGAGTTCTAGTTTATTATTTGGGACATGGAAAGTGACAGGTTTGGGCCGACCACACACACTCCTTGCCATCATGCAGAGTGGTACTGAGTGTTCCTCATCTGGTGTGCACATGGCTTGTGCGGCTTGCTTATACTCCTCCTCATTGTTTGAGAATGGGAGATCGATGGTTGCAAGGACATGCATCCGATCTCGCTCATCCTCAGGGCAGGTGATATACTTGGTGAGTGGCCCATACGATGTGGTTGATTGCATGTCACCCCTCAAGAGTTCTAGTTTATTATTTGGGACATGGAAAGTGACAGGTTTGGGCCGACCACACACACTCCTTGCCATCATGCAGAGTGGTATTGAGTGTTCCTCATCTGGCGTGCACATGGCTTGTGCGGCTTGCTTATACTTCTCCTCATTGTCTGAGAATGGGAGATCGATGGTTGCAAGGACATGCATCCAATCTTGCTCATCCTCAGGGTAGGTGATATACTTGGTGAGTGTCCTATATGATGTGATTGATTTCGTGTCACCCTCAATGTGGCTGAGATGGCATCTAGATCAACAGGTGTTGTCTTCCAGGTATCCATCTCCACCCTTATTGCTTCCTTCCGATTCCCTAAGAAGATTAGACCATTTCCCCAGTCCTTGATGACTCTTGCATTCCTCATCCAGGGTCGGCCTAGTAGGATATCGTAGTCCACTCCCTTCATAACAATGAAGTGTACAGAGAACTGGACACCTACAATCTTCACTAGCCAATTCTTTAAAACTCCGAACGGCCTTACCTTCATTTCATTTGCTAGTGTGGCATTGAACCTAGAAATCTTGATGGTAGGGTTTTCCCAGGCTTGCAAGACTGTGTGGCCCAAGACACTAACCCATGCGCCCGTGTCTACGATTTCTTTCTGCGTCATGTCTCCTAGGGCCAGGATAGGTAGAATAGTGTGCATCTTGGTGCCCTCCCAAAAAGCATTTACATGCAAAGATTTAGGCACTGAGTGCAGCGTCAAGCTTGATATTTGTGTGACTGCATCATGTTATGAAGGTTAGCAGCAATCTACTCAGTTGGTTCCTCCACCCAGTGCTTCAATTCCAACCAAAGCGTCAGATGCTGCCTAAGTAGGTCTTCTAGGCTCAGGGTTACTGGGGTGGTTACTAATTTCATGAGGAGGTTACTCATCATTTATCTCTCTACCATTCCCACACCTCTAGGCCATTGGCCTTGGGCATTTTGCTGGCCCGTGGCTCCTAAGCTTCTCCTGGGTGGTGCTTCCCATGGCTAGGCGCATCTCTTGACCTTGGTCAAGAGGGTGAGACTGGGGTGCTCACACTAGAGAAGTTCTTAGTTCCGTCTTCTATGATGGCCTCAACATCCTTTAGGTTCTCTTGGGCTTCCTTTACCCACTCCTTTACCTTTTCAATTGCTTCTAATTGGAGCTTCGGGCAGGGGTACTCCCCTACCTTAGCACTGCCTTTCTCTATTGTTTTCGGAGTGATGGTTTCAACCTCAATATTAGTTACTTTCCTGCCACTCACTAATGTCATCTCTCCATCAATTTTGAGAGTGATCTTAGTGTCAGTTTTCTTATTTCTCCACTGACGACTCTTCTTCCCTATTGAGGCAGCGTCTAGGTTGCTAGGCCCAAGCAGTGATATGCCAGCATGCTGCATCTGTGCATGTGTCATGACATGCAGCGGGATGGGTGTATCCTCGCTATTGAATGTCTCAACGCCAAACAGTCCCAATGGCATTGATGATACATTGCCTGAGCTCGAGGACAACTTTTGTCTACGACATTCCCTGAAGAGATGGGTGAAGCCGCACTGGGCACACCTGAGATAAGCTCTCTCCCTATTAGCCTACTTTTTTTTGGGCATCGTGTCGATATATGACCAGGGTGACCACAAGTCCAGCACGTGACTAGGTCTTGGGTTAGCCCTGAAAAACCTCTACCTCTTCCCCTTCCTAACGCCATCACCGACACTGGTCGATAGTCCATGAGGGCCGAATTACCCTCTTCATCATACGAGATGTAAAGGTTCACATATGACTCCTCATCATTGGGCTCTTCCACGTAGTGGATGGGAGCATCACTTGGTGGATGTGTCACAAAGGGTCCAGGTGGTCTGGGTATGCCCATAGCATTGATCTCTAATCTAGGAATGGCTGCTTTTGCATCATTAGGTGCTGGAAGGGCCAATGGGACTCCTCTTCCGACGAAGTTAGGCGGCCTATTTCCGTAGTATGGTGAGTTGTACTATTGTATGTAAGGAAACCTTCTTGGCAATCAAAAATTCATTGCGTCATGGCCAAACCTTTCGCAATTTGCATAAGGCCTGGATCTTGGATCCTGGCACTCGGTAGGGATGTGGTTGCCTCCACAATGCACACACTGGACATGCGGTCTACTGGGTCTCTTTACCAACTCCTCATTTACATGAAAATCTGTTCCTTCGAGGTATACTTGACTACTGCCTAAAAGTATAGTTCTCTTATGTGCATCCAATAGAGTGCATACAATGGCTCTTGCCTTCCCATTGTCTTTCTTCTTGCCCATACATCAAGCACCAAAAATAGGTACATCTGCCATGGCAAAATGCTTACCAAAAAACTCTGAGACTTTCATAGTAAGACACAGTGCAATATCATCATTTGTTTTGGGCAATCCCCAAATAACCAAGTTTTGAGCTCGCTTTTCTCTTTCTTTAAGTTCAAATGCATTCACATCATCTACCACTGCATCACCACCCTCTACATGAAGTACAGGCTGTTGAGATATCGAGCTCCACTCGTGATATGCCAGGGTGACCGTTGTGCATTTATGTCACCAACTTGTCACTTGCAGATGCAGTTGGTACACCACCCATGAATAATAGCTAGATGACAGCTATCCTTATCTACTCTAGTTCATGGCTCAGTTAGTATGCCACCTTAGTTAGTTGAGTTTGGTTTGAGACCCATATATAGGGTTCTTCTATTTCTATGTACCAGAGTTCTTTTGGCTTACACAACTAAGAAGAGGAAAACTGTTTTCAGCCTCCACCTGTGTGTGTATTCCCCCATTGTGCAAGCAAGAAAGCTACAAGTGAGACTCCTTCCTTCTCTCCCACAATCTTGACATGGTATCAGAGCCTTGTTTGTGGTAAGGAGCTCAAGAAAGCAAACCATGTTTGCGGTGTCTTGGTAAGAGGACCAGTGTTGCTTTCATTTTTCTATTTTGGGAGCAAGTCTCTGCAGCAGGTAGCACAGCCGGAAAGTGCAAGAGTGTATTGTCTCAGATTGAGACATTCTTCGCGGTGTAGCAAGAGGGTAGTATATGCTGCGGGAAAGGATTTAGCCCTTGGTTGCTCTGTTTTTTTTATTTGACGCCATTTTGGGGCCTGTTTTGGAGGCGGAAGTTTTCTGCACGCACTCAGGAAAAGGCCATGTTTTATGCTGTGCGACCACTGTTCTACAGGTCGGTGAAAAGTTACTGTAGAAATTGCATCATATGCCTGTGCGTAGAGACATTGGGAGTTACAGAATCATCCTTGTTTCCTGTTGATGCAAAAACGTCACTAGGAAGTGACTGTGTGGTCAAATACCACTTTCGTCAGTTTTGTAGATTTGCCCTTGTGAGGCTGAAGCTGTGTTCTTTATAGTGAGAGAATTTTTTGCAGTGTTCTGTAATGGCGTCTGATTCTCTTTCACAGATTGTCACTGAAAAGCTTGACAAGAACAACTTCCAAGCATGGAAGTTTAGAATGACGAATTTCCTTATGGGAAAAGGATATTGGGAATTTGTTGCAGGAAATGAAGAAGAACCAGTTCTTCCTCATGTTTCTAATCAACAGCAAGTGCAGGCATTTAAAGCATGGCATGAGAGAGCCATGAAAGTTATGTACTGGCTGTCTATCAGCATTTCAGACTCTATGATTGTGCATATTCAAGATGCAAGTACGCCAAAGGAGGCATGGGATACTTTGTCAAAAATGTATAGCATAAATACGCAAGCCAGGAAAATGCAGCTCAAGCAAGAGTTGCACAATGTGCAAAGAGAAAGTATGAGCATCAATGACTACCACATGAAGGTAAAGAAGATTGCAGATGCACTTGCTTCCATTGGGTCGCCAATGGAAGATGATGATTTAGTTTCTGTGACCTTGAATGGTCTAGGAAAGGATTATGCACAGTTTCGAACATCCATTTCCGTCCGTGAAAGATTTTCTAATTTTGAGGAGTTGATTGCTCTTCTAATTTCTGAGGAGCAGAGAAATGGTGGTGCATCTTCTTCAGGAGGAACTTCAAAAGAAGCTGTCTTCTACTCAAATGCTGGAAGAGGTAGAGGCAGAGGTAGAGGAGGCCGATCTGGAGGCCGTGGTAGAAATCAAAATATGCAGCAAACTCAAGAAAACCAGACCTATGGAGGAGGATGTGGTAACTCTAGAGGCAGGGGGAGCCAAAGAGGTCGTGGTGGATGGCAAAGAGGCCAAAATGCAAACAATAATGTTGAATGCTACTACTGTGGTAAAATGGGTCATATGGCTAAAGACTACTATAAAAAGTAGAATGACATCACGAATGGAAAATTGTAACAAGGGAATTATGCATATTCTAGTAGACAGGGTGATGATAGAAATAAGCATTTGTTTATGGTGCAGCATATGACCAATTCTGTGACAAGTGCAGAAGAAAGCAACGATGTGTGGTATGTTGACTCAGGTGCATCAAACCACATGATAGGTCATGCAGAATGGATGCACGATGGAAGAAAAATGGAAAAACCAGGATTTGTGGAGATTGGTGATGATACTGCACATCCTATTGTGCATATTGGAAAATTTCCTTTTTCTATGCAGGATGGGAAAAAGAAATACCTGTCGGATGTATTTCATGTCCCGAATATCACCAAGAACCTGGTTTCTGTCAGTCAAATGATTGAGCAGGGCTTGCAGGTCTGATTTAATTCTCATGGATGATTTTTTGAGGATATGAAAAATAAAGGTTGCTTGATAGCAAAAGGAAAGAAGGGCAGAATGTTTACGTTGGATGCAGACATGCTTGAATTGAGTGCAGCAATGTTTGCACATAGGACCGGTGTAGTTGCAGATATTGATATCTGGCATAAACGCATTGGTCATGTTAATGTTCAACGACTTAAATCAATGTAGGCCCAAAATATTATTGCAGGGTTGCCTAAATTCAAGGTTGCAGAAATGCATAAGGTATGTGAAGCCTGTCAGTTTGGAAAACAGGCAAGGAAACCATTTCCTAGACATGTTCAAGAGAGTAAGAAGCCATTGGAACTAATCCACTCTGATGTGTGGACTACTAAAGCTGCATCTCTTGGAGGCTGTCATTATTTTGTCACTTTTATTGATGACTATAGCAGAAAAGTTTGGGTGTATTTTATGAAAAAGAAAAGTGAAGTTTTTGGGCATTTCAAAACTCTTAAAGCTATGGTTGAAAAAGAAACAGGCCTGCAAATAAAATTCCTAAGGTCAGATGGAGGGGGAGAGTACCTCTCAAATGAGTTTGCAAGGTTCCTGCAGGAGCATGGCATAAAGCAGCAATATTCATGCAGTCATACCCCACAACAAAATGGAATTGCAGAAAGGAAAAATAGGCATATTAGAGAGGTATCTCGTGCCATGCTCAATGAAAAAGACTTGCCAGATTTTTACTGGGCTGAAGCAGTTGCTACAGCAGTCTACATAATGAACAGGACTCCCACTGCAGCAATACATGGGATGACTCCAGAGGAGAGGTATATTGGTAGGAAACCAGATATTTCTCATTTGAAGATTTTTGGATGCATTGCCTATGTTCATGTGCCAGATGAGTTGAGATCCAAGTTGGATCCAAAAGCTGAGAAGTGCATCTTTATTGGTTATTCTCTGCAGCAAAAAGGGTATAGATGCTATAACCCTTCTACTCGTAAGTTTACAGTGAGCAGAGATGTTTTTTTGATGAGATGAGTAGCTGGTATAAACCACTAAATGTGATTGATAATGTAGATGCACAAAATGGTAATGCTGCATAGAATTCACAGCAGCGGTCACAAGATATTAGTGGACCTGGAGCGTCCTCTAGCAGTGGTTCACATTCTTCACCATGGACAGGCAGATTGAGATCAGGAGAATCTTCTCAAAGCAATGCAGATAGTGGTATGCAGGTATCACGAAAGGGAAAAGAGAAGGTAGATCAGCCCATATTTGATGTGAATGCAGGTCACTCTTATGTGGATGGTGAATCTAGTGGCTCAGAACAGAGCATTGATGATGAGTTGGGTATTCCTTCTATTGTTACACGTGGAGTAAGGAAGACCAGGGATGTTTTGAGAGCACCTAGGAGTGAACCTACTTTGCGAAGGTCTACTAGAGCTAGGTATCCTGTGGATAGGCTGAAATATGATGGATTTACAACCATTCACTATGCCTATATGGTCAAAGTGATACAAGAACTAGAACCCACTTCTTTTGAGCAAGCCATGGGAAAAGAAAAATGGGAGAAAATCATGGATGAAGAAATGGATGCCTTGGAAGAAAATGCTACATGGGAATTGGTACCTTTGCCTAAAGATAAGAATGCAATTGGTTGTAAGTGGGTTTATAAGGTGAAGCACAATGCATATGGTTCTGTGAATGGATATAAGGCAAGATTAGTAGTCAAGGGGTATGCACAAACATATGGCATTGATTATGAAGAAACATTCATTCCGGTTGCAAGGATGGCAACCGTAAGAGCAGTCATTGCTATGGCTGCATCAAAGGGATAGTCTTTACATCAGATGGATGTAAAGAATGGTGATTTGCAAGAAGAGGTCTATATGGAGCAGTGACTAGGTTATGTGCATGTTGTTCATCCTGAGTTTGTTTGCAGGTTGAAGAAAGCCTTGTATGGCTTGAAGCAAGCACCTAGAGCATGGTCTGACAAGATATGACAGTATCTTGTCACTATTGGCTTTCAAATTTCCAAGGCATATTTCTCACTTTATGTGAGAAAAACAAAGAAAGGTATTATGCTGCTTGTCATTTATATTGATGATTTGATTATCACAAGTGATAGTGATGAAGATATATTTCATGTGAAAATGCTATTGAAGCAGAAGTTTGAGATGAAGGATTTGGGAGAGCTGCGTTATTTCTTGGGCATTGAGGTGATTAGATCACCAAGTGGGATATGGCTCTTGCAGAGGCAGTATGGATTGGACATGCTGTCCAAATATGGGATGACAGGCTATAAGCCTATTTTAGTTCCTTTGGAGCAGAATGTGAAGCTAAGCACAGATGCAGATGAGCTTTTGGAAGACCCTACTATGTACAGACGCATAGTAGAAAGTTTGATTTATATGACTATTACCAGGCCAGATTTGAGCTATGCTGTTGGATTGGTAAGTCAGTTTATGCAGGCTCCAAGGAAACCGCATTTGGATGCGGCTAGACGCATACTCAGGTATGTGAAGTCCACATTGCAGTATGGACTATTTTATGAGACTGGGATTCAGATACAGTTGCATGGATACACTGATGCTGATTGGGCTGGTAGTATTTCTGATAGACGATCTACCAGTGGATATGTGTTCTCTTTTGGGAGTGCTGCAGTCACTTGGAGCAGCAAGAAACAACCTACAGTTGCCTTGTCGAGCACAGAGGCTGAGTATAGGGGTGCAGCAATGGCTACATGTGAGGTATCTTGCTTGCATAAGCTACTTTATGATATGCATCAGTCGACAGATGGGCCAGTTGTCATTTATTGTGACAACATGAGTAGTACGCACTTGGAAAATAACCCAGTCTATCATGCTAGAGCAAAGAACATTGAGGTGCCTTATCACTATGTGCGGGAGAGGGTTTTACTAGGTCTTATTGATCTAGTTTATGTCAGCACAGAGGATCAGGTAACTGACATATTCACGAAGGCATTGGGTGCAGAGAAGCTGCGCAAGTTCAGAGACCTACTTGGTGTATAGGAATTGGGATTGAGCTCGAGGGGGAGTGTTGAGATATCGAGCTCCACTCGTGATATGCCAGGGTGACCATTGTGCATTTATGTCACCGACTTGTCAGTTGCAAATGCGGTTGGTACATCGCCCATGAATAATAGCTAGATGACAGCTATCCTTATCTACTCTAGTTCGTGGCTCAGTTAGTATGCCACCTTAGTTAGTTGAGTTTGGTTTGAGACCCATATATAGGGTCCTTCTATTTCTATGTACTAGAGTTCTTTTGGCTTACACAACTAAGAAGAGGAAAACTGTTTTAAGCCTCCACTTGTATGTGTATTCCCCCATTGTGCAAGCAAGAAAGCTACAAGTGAGACTCCTTCCTTCTCTCCCACAATCTTGACACAGGCATGTCTCCGGCCCATGTTTTTTGTGTTTCCATACATGTGCCGGTCGCCATACTTGTTTCCAAGTCTATGATTCTCTTGGCATGTTCCTCCACAGTCTATTCCAATTGTGTATTCTTTCTTTCCAATGCTTGACACTTGAGAACCAAGTGTGTGATTTTGTGATTCTATGCATTGATTGATGCTTAAAGTGTAACCAGAAAATTCCATATCCCATCCTGTGAGATTTGCTGCATGTGACAGATCGTAGAGAGAGATGAACATGTGGCTGCTCCAACATGCTAGTAGAGAGAGGTGAACCTGTGGTTGTCGAGTTGGCTTTGCTACATGCGACAGATCATCCACTTTGAGAAAGGCACTCATTAGTATCTCCAATCATAGTCATGTTTCTTGGTTCTTAGCTTCTATGCAATCTTCCAAGCTCAAGCACTTTTGCTTCTCTTCTGTTGGGCATCCTTGTTTCTACATTCGTTGATTGATTGCTCTATTTCTATTCTCCTTCTGGAGAAGATTGCATATGAAACTGCAGTCAGCAGTGTCCCATGCCCCTACCACAACCGCATAGCCTGAATCACTTTCCTCTTATAATCTCTATGATTGCTAGTCTTAGTTAAGTGTAAAAGAGATGAGGAATGTGAGATATGATGAAGAGAAGTGGAGATAGAAGATGATTTGTGCAGGCTATGTGTCTACCAAAACGGTAGGCTAACCAAAAGGATGGCGATAAGTATATGGGTAGCATGTTGTGGTGAATTCCATGCAAGGAAGGTTGAGAGGTAGTGATTGCAGTTGCACAATGCTACATTAGATGGGTGACAAGGTAACGTAAACACCTTGCTTAAGAGGAGATGTTGAGAATGTAAGTTCAGTATTTGTCAATGTGTGTATATGTATGGGACAACACCCTAAAGATGTAAGGTGAGTGGATAAGTATTGACCATGGAAAATTCAAGATAAGGATGCCACATAAGATGGCCACTTGTATGAGTGAAAGGGAAAAAGGCTAAGCCTTTTATTTTAGCATTTTGAGATGTGGAATATCAATTATCATTGTTGAGTATAAAATCTCATTTGTCACCATGTCTTTCTTGATATACTTTAATCCACCTTGATTAAACACCTAACCTATATCACACACCATGATCAACCCCACATTGGGATTGTTAACAATAGCTATATTGGATACTAAGGCAATAGTTGCAATAACGTTCCCAATGTTATAAGGAAAGTACAAGGTAAAAGGATGCAAACCAATTTAATATCATGTCCCTTTGGAGGTGCAAGGGTGTAGCCTTAGTAACATCTCACTTTTATAATTTCAAAGAGGTCAATTTGAGAGAGAAGATTGGAAAGTTAGCTACTTACATGATTGACATGGTTAATCACATCAAAGAGCGTAGGAATAAGAATAATCATTTTCCTTGCAAGAGAGCAAACCAGGACAAACTAACCCCTCGTAATAGTTAACAACTTAAGGTCTTAGAACGCATATTTCAACATATCTTGCTAAGATCATATACTTTTTTGAGATTTTAAAGATATATTTATGTTTTCTAGTTCTTTCTTAGTCATGTTTCTAGTCATGATGTTGTATCCTATCTTTGGAAAGATTTATATCAAGTTTATGCTATAAAAATGTTATTGTAGGTTTGATGATGTTAATCCAAAAGTCTTTTACCTTTGTTCTTCTTTTCTTCTATTTAATTCTTGGAATTTTAACATTGGATAGTAATAAATTTTTCATAACTCGTTAATCATCAAGAACTTTAATCATGCTATCTTTGGATACTATTGGTTTAGTATTGGGTTAGTATTGGTATAGTACTAGGGGGATCCTAAACTCATGTCATACATGCTATCTTTGGATACTGTTGATTTAGTATTGGGTTAGTATTGGTATAGTACTAGGGGGATCCTAAAATCATGAAATACAATTTCAAACTCTTTTTCTAGTATCATATATTTCTTTGCATATTCAAAAATGTATTTATGTTTCTCTATCTCTCTATTAGTCCTTTTTCCACTCATGATATTGTGTTCTATCTCTGGATAGTCTTATGTCAAGAGTGTCCTACAAAAATATTTTCATAAGTTAGAAAGCCTTTTGAATCAGTAAAAACTTTAACTATGTTATCTTTGGACAATATTGAATAAGTATTCGGTTATTACTTAGAATGGAAGGGGGCAAGAAGGGGGGGAGGGGGGGATATGGGATCCCCCTTCCCCTCATTTGGAGCTTTTTAGGCACACCATCATGTTGCATACTAATGAGTCTATATACTAGGGAGTAGGAGTCACTCAAGCTTTGCTTGGGATGTGTTCTATATGTGATTCCCTATGCTCAGTGAACCCTTACATATGTGGCATCAAGAGGGTAGACTCTTGAGCTATGCCTATCTATTGTAATTTTCTATTTGATGAAAACAAGGATTCCTAATTGATATATTCTAGGTTCATTTCTATTGTCCCATTTTTATGCATTTTGATAGATTTTCACTTGAGGTCTTGTGAAAGTCAATAAAACTTGGTATTAGAGCAATCATGGAGCAAGCTAGCTTGATAGGGAAGCATGTTCATGGTTTCGTAGAGGATACCTTGATAGGGAAGCATGTTCATGGTCTCGTAGAGGATACATAATGTCCAAGATGACAACCACGTGGAAAGATCTCAAGCTATGGAAGGACACCTCATTTGAAGAGGAACCCAAGATATGTAAGTAACTCAATGTTGCATGATCTCAAGCTATGGAAGGACACCTCATTTGAAGAGGAACCCAAGCTATGTCACTAGCTCAAAGCTGCATACAAGAAGAAAGAGCTACTGCTCAAGTAGGCCAAGCAAACATGGAAGACAATTAAGGTGTTGAAGAAGACTCACAAAGAAGCCGAGTCATTGAGAAATCTAAAGGAGAAGGATGAAGATCTAGATAAAGACTTGGATGAGGTCAATTATCGATTGATCATGGTGCATGAAAGTGAGAGAGACTATGGCAAGTCAAGATGGCTTGGGAACTCACTACGGAGTTGCAAGAAGATATAACCATAAAATAGGACTAGGAGACTACCATAAAATAGGATTGGGAGGCTACATTTGAATCTAAAGAAGCACAAGAGTGGACGAAGTTGTACCTAAAGCAAATGAATCCTATCAAAGTCCAAGAGTTGCAGAGTGAAGTGAAGCCAAAAAAAGAGAAGTAGAACATCAAATTGAAGCCAAAGGAGAGCAAAGAGAAAAAGAGGTTATATGTAAAGATGAGTTCAAGCTAGAAGAGGATAGAAAATAGTACTAATAGACAAAAGTAAACTACTACCTCGAAGACTACTATGAAGGAGCAAGAGAAGTAGAAGGAGACTACCTCAAATATAAATATCCCATAAACTATTACTGTAAAGAAAGTGAATGCTCCCACCCTAAAGAATGTTGCATCAACTACCACCTGGAGGTAGAATACCTCTACAATGAATTGTTGAGATGGCAAGCTCAACATGTGCGGACATTGATGATGGACCGCCTGGCTAGATGGGTCCGCATGTCTACACTTAGCACGTTGGTGGCCATTATGATACTCACATGGCCACTAACTTATCACTTATTATATCTAGTTTGTTACACCTACCTATAGCTGGCAAAGCCATAGCGCCAGTTGATTAGTGTAATTGGTTATGCATAGTGTGACTTTGTGGGCCACTTTCCTTTATGTTGTATCTTATTTATACTTTGTATACATTGTATAGTGTGTGGAAGAAGAAGAAGAAACTAGCAAGAAAACGTTTTGGCGTCCATCTCTCTTCTTGTGTTCTTGAGTGAGCTTCCTCTTGTGTATACAGTGTGTGTTTGGCGCAGTAGCTCAAGCAAGTCCCCCCACCATGAGATTCTTGACATGAATACCACCACAAAGGAGAAGAAGACTACCCCAAACAAGATCTAGAAGGATGCCAAAACAAACAAGGAGTGAAGGAAGAAGAAGAAGAAGAAGAAGAAGAAGAGATAGAATACAATATGAAAGGAGAAGGATGGAACTTAGATGTTAGATCAAAGCTAGAAAAGATCGTGGACTTAGGCTATAAGAAGGAAGACAAAGATAGGTGGATATGGGAGAAGGATGAAACCTTGCACCTATAAGTTGTAGCCCAACTTGAAGAAGAACCAATGTTAGAAGAAGTGAAGATAGAGAAGGGGGAGGAGATGCTTAACTACATGAATCAAGAAACACCTCTACCCATTGAGATTGAGGGTGAGGCTAATGTGGCATCCTCCTTTAAGGCATGTGATGCCTTTATGATAAAGATGATGAGAAATTAGATGAAGAGGTAGAATTAGAAGATGAAGACATCGAGGAGGAAATCTTCTACATGGCACCAACACCTCAATGTGTAGGGGTGAGACCCCAAGCTTAGAAGATGAGAGATGAAGTAGAAGAGAATGAAGAAGAGTAGAACCCAAAGTTATGTTGAGATTCCAGCTCATTTATGCATCTTAGTCCACTGACACTAGACAACTATAGTTTAGCTGGATTAGACATGTGTGTGTCTTAAATAAGTCGGATAGGTTAACTCTAGTTAGTCAACTAGGGTCAATTCCTAGACCTATCTTTTACACTATTGTTGTAGACTCAATGATGTGTTACAGGTTAATGAATAATGAATAAATAGCATGAGAGTACTCCACTCTTTGAGCTTGCTCCATGTTTGTGTCTCTCTCCCTCTCCTTTTACATGATATTAGAGCAAGAGAGTCTATGAGCTTGGCTATTGCAAGAGCTGGGAAATAATGACCTATGAAGTGGTTTGCAAGCAAGTGCTAGCAACCATAGCTTTGAGTATTAGAAAGTGTTGATTTTTATGCTTGGTGGAGCCTATTGAGGCTATTTAAATGGGTGAAATGTATAGCATTACACTTGTGATATTGCAAATTTGTGTGTCTCATCATCTTAATACGATTGTGCTCTTTGTGTGGGATATAATTGGCACTAATGAGTGCTTGGTAATGCTCAACATTTATAGTAGGAAGTGGTCACATCCAACCCCAAAAATTCAACATGAATAAAAAAAAGAATATGCCTACTTGAACTATCTGGACATGACTAATCATTGGTATGTTAATCAAGCTGGAGTGACATATGATTTTTGATGCCAAGAAGTGCTTAAAAATAGCCAAAAAGTTTAAATTTTAGGGGAAAAATAAACTTCATCAAAGGTGGCGGTGGAAATCAATACGATTTTAAGTGGCAATGCTTAAAAGTGCTTAAAAGACCCACTAGACGATAGTTGGTGAATTTTCATAATTTTTTGACATGTCAGATGAGACCCTAGGAGATGCTTGATAGTGCGGGACTTCAAGACGGACGCCTAGGATTTTTCGGACTTCAATTCGGACACTGGACGATGGAGAGGGAGTGCCCAGGAGGCCAAGCCCAAAATGGCAAGTGGGAAAGGACTTAAGAGAGCCTGTGGGGGCCCTTTAAAAAAACGAAATTGTGTGCGTGGGGGTAGGGGGAGGGGGGCTTTTTTTTCAGCGTGATCAGAAAGAGGGCGCCATTTTCTTCACGCTTGATGGAGGGGGCTATGGGGGCTGTAAACAACCCCCCAACTGACTGGATGCCTGATCTACATTCTATCTTCGCTCCTCATCGCTCCAGACTGTGCGTGAAATGGTTGCCTCATTATGGAGATCAAAAACTAGTATTTCTCTCTCCTTTCTCTCTCTCCCCTTAAGAGGCACTTCATGTAGCAAGAATCAAGAACAGAACCGGGAGATGGATGCTTATCTGGGAGGCACCGGATTGTTCCAAGAGGCTCAAGAGGTTGAAGGCTGAAGATCTATGTTGAAATCCATGGCTGGTTGGTTGATACACAATCCCAATTAAATATTCAAGAAACCGAAAACATACAAAAAATGTGATATGCTCTATTTTATTAAAGATTTTTGCTTGTTTTTTATCGTTCATGGTCTAAATGGTGTGGACATGGGTTGAAATTTTATTTAAATGTTCCTTGCATTATGTTTTAGGGCTGCAATCACTCTTATGCAAAACTCCTATTGATTTAAAGTAATTATAAATTTTCAAAACCTGAAAAAATACTAATTTTGATGGAAATTGATAGTTTCTTTGATTTTGAGTGGGAAAAAATGAGTGGACATGGGATAAAATAAGAGAAAATGTAGAGTTTCAATTCCAATGATCAATCATTAGAAAAAAATCAAAAAACTACATATTTTCTATTTTTAAAAAATAAAAAAATATAGAAAAAATGGAAAAAATAGATTTTTTGCGTTTGTAAAAAATAGAAAAATAATATCTATATATGTAAATGTCTGATGGGGCTGAAGCATGAGGTTAAGCCTCAGTTTTGCCCTTGTCCTTTGTATTAAAGTGTGTATTTATTGGTTTTACATACAAAAAACGACATAAAAGAACATCTACACCTATGCATCACAACAAAATTTAAACGATGAGGGGGAGAATGATGTTATATAATCATTTAAGCGCTGAAATAATACAAAGTCTGCTTGTTCTCTTTATGCATAATATGTAGGATGCAGTTTATTTAAAAATAATGGATCTAGTAGCACAAGGTTTACCTTGGTGCTAGGTTCCTACAACTAAGCATTGCGTATTAGCAAAAATTCATTAAAAGGGTTGTTTTTGCACGACACATAGGCTGATTTTAAACCATAATTGTTTGTGCACAAAAAGGCATACACTATTGCATGAATCATACACGTGGTATCTATTCCTAGCATACACAACACTTGGTTGAAGTATAAATGACCCACACTGGAGAGAGTAAGGCACCCGAGCTATAGGTCTAGATGGTGGGCCCAAGGGGACAAGTAAGTGAGGACTGGTACATTCCTAGAATGATATAATATTGGTACCAAGAACGGAGTCGATTTCGTATGTGTTATATGTGTTAGCGACGCATCGAGGGGCCAATCCCCAAGGTGTAGGAGGGTCACAGAGTGGGGCCGGGGCAATTAGCCGAGGGGTGCCTCTTATGTTGTTCTATGTGGTGAATTATACCAAAATGTGTAGGATCGCCCTCTGAGGAGTCTGAGAATGTTAAGGGTTGGACTATAAACACGATACAAATAAAAAATGTACGTACGATGGCAAGGCAATGTGTCCTATAGACGCTCATGACCATGAGGCTGTGGAGTTGTCTTGTGCATGTCAGAGGTCCGGCTAGTGCTATAGCCAGTGCCGGCCCATTTGAGATCCCATCGGTGGTGCATTTTGTGGGAGCCACCAACAAGTGGTGGTTCTTGAATCTAGGGTTTTTAGGGACCAAATATTCGATTTATGTCCTCTGACAAGGACTGTCAAGCCGAAATACAAAAAGCAGAACATGTTGAGAGGGCTAGACGGCGGTTGGAGATTGTAAGGCAATATTCTCCTCAAAGAAGCAGCCCACTACGCATAAGCGATAGTGGTTCTAGTAATGTAAGTGGTACAAGTAGCTCTTCGAGTGCAAGTGGAAGTCTTAGTACTTCCCTACTTTCAGTTAATCAACCCACAACAAGTGGGGATGTAGTTGCACCTATACGAACTCCCGTTGTCAATCGGGTTGTAGCCATGGCACAACCTATCGCAATTCCAGCAGGGACACCAAATTTAACGGCATTAGGAGCACCTTTGCCCATTTTCCATGGGTTAGCAGAAAAAGATGGAGAAATCCATTTTAAGGAGTTCCAAATGCTCATGTTCAACTATCAGATCCAAGACGAAGGACACCTAATGATGTTCTTTGGCATGACGTTAAAAGGAAGAGCGATCGTGTGGTATCATAGTCTAGAAGCCGAAACCATAATTAGCAGTGCCCAATTCTTTACGGCTTTCCGTAGAGAGTTTGCTCCTGAGAAGGGTGGATAGTATTGGTTGTGTGTCTTGAATGTAACATGCCAAGAGCCAAATGAGAATGTCCAAACCTATGCCAAGAAACTAAAGCAAGTTATTCGCAAACTTAATACTTATATTCTCATTCTAGCAGTAGCTGCATAGTTGCAATATTTCCTACATGGATTAGATTTTAATATCCAGGTGCAGCTTAGTAGTGTCACTTTGGCCGACATTGACAGTGTTATTACCCAAGCAGAAGGAGTAAAGTCGCGCTTGCTAGCGGCTTATGTAGAAAGGATAAATTGGAATGGTAATAATTTGGCCTTAACCAATGGGAGTCAAGGGGACCCCATGTCAAACACAAATGGGAGAGGGAGTATCATGCCAAATTTGCCTATGTTACCAGCCCCTCCTAGTATGACTATGCCCATGGCTAGTCAGGTGGCCTCACTAAATAGTGGTGGAAGCCAAACAATGAATGCTAATGTTGTCCCAGTAGGTTAGAGGCCAATTCCTAATCAAGTAGTTAGGCTGATGGGATGACAAATAGATGATCGCGGCTATGAGTCGAGTGCCTCTAATGTCCTTGGCAAAGTTAAGGACATGATGAAGCACTATATCGATATGATTTCTGAACAATATATACAAATAGCTATGGACGCAATTTTCTTAAGAAGTAGCAAAATTTGATAGGGAGTCAATGCTTTGAAGAGGATGCCCCCTCAAGATTCAGTTGTAAGTGGTGTGGTGGCCAACATTTCCCTAGGAGTTACCCGAATGTCAAATGCAATATTTGCGAAAAGTCTGGCCACTTAGCTGCTACCTGTTGGAGTAAGGTCAGTTCTCTCCAACAAGGGAGTAAACAACTAGGTCCAGTTAACCACCATCACGTACAAGGGAATAATCTCCAACAAGATGAGGGATCAAGACAAATACTGCAATGAGGAAAGGCTATTGTAGAGGAGTTGCCTCATAGCAGTGGAGTTAGCCTTATTGAGGCCGTACGTGTCAATGATGTTGAAACTTCTAATCTACAAGCCATAACAAGAGGTCAAAATATCAAAGAGAGTGACAAAGGAATTGTAAAACCTGTCGAGGGAAGCCCTAAGCAAGATGCTAGGGAAAAGCGAGTCCTGAATCCTAATATGGAAGGTGGACCTTTAAGACCTGTTGATAGTAAAGTTGATCCCAAGAAGGATAAAGGATTGCTAAGAAATAAGGTAAAGGCTAAAAATGAGGTACCAAATCCAATTGAAAGACCAAAGGAGAGAATGGTTTGGCATGAGAAGAGAACTTTGGCTAACTACCACAACTTTGACCTAGCAAGTTCTCTTTGCAAAGTTAAACCAAACCTAAATCTCCTACAATTGATTAAACTTTCTCTGTGTAGCCCAATTTCTGATAGCACTTGCTCCACATTCCTACACATTGCAATGGCTTCTTTTTCTAGTTGCATCCTACAAGCAAAGCAAATGTATTCATATACAAGTTTCTCCATTATTTTGACAAAATCATGCAATGAAAAAATGTGAATACGATCCAATGGAATGTTGAAGATGGGCTTCCAAGTGGGATCTTCTCTATTGTGCACCAGTGCAGCACTTGTCACCCTTTTCTAGTTCTTCTTTCCATTCTTTCCTTCCACCCACTCTGTCAAGCAATATAGGCATGGATTCTTTGTATTATTGGAGATTCCACACATACATTTTAAAGTTTTCAAGTCTCTTTCAAGATGCCATTCAACCAAGTATTGACCATAGCCTTCAACCGAGAGCATCTCACCATGTTCTTGACGATCGATGATGCTTTGAATGCTTGTGTGCATAAAGAACAGGTGTAGCACCTCTCAAATATTTAGGAACTTCAAATGCAGCAAGCCACCACACATGGCACTCAGATTGAACACTAAAGTTTCCTGGGTTGTTCTTGTCGAATTATAAATCTCTATTCATCAGAGTTACAATAACTCTTTCAAGCTTTACTCCTTTGACAATCTCACTTTCATCTAATTTTATAACAAACTATAATTTACCATTATATTCCTCAACAGACATATTATAGTACAGTACCATTACCGACTCCACCTTGTACAAATCTAAATAGTAATTGTTGAGTTCGATGAACTTTACCTCATATGCATTTTTTGTCCCGACCTTTAGTCTTTCCATGCATTGAACATGCATGGGATCTCCTATCAGCACCAAAACCTTCGTATTAAGTTGTCGTTGGGCCTCTATTAACTTTGAAGGTTGAGGAAGAGGTGTGTTTCTATTTTTCTTCAGCACGCGACTAAACCCAGCCTTCACACCTTTGCATATCTTTGAGTAAGTTGTTGTGCTAATACTAGCTCTGTCACAAATAGATTGTGCATCCACAGCTAAGAACTCATTTAACACATCTTTTAATATGCACTCAATCACCTTTTCCTTCATAGCCTTAAACTTAGGATTGCTTAAAGTGTTTTCCAATGTATTTGCCTTCAGCAATCTACTAATACATGATCCAACCTCACCCTCACCTAGGTTCTCTTTCTGGAACCTTACATGCTTTGATATGTCGCTTCCACTGGCCGCTATTCACAATTAGCTCATTGATTGGCTTCTCCTTTCATTTACGCTCCTGTGTTAGCTTGTTATTGATCTTTCTCAAGTCATCTAATTGTGCCTTTGCCTCCTCATATGAGATACCAATGTTATGGATAGTGTCCTACATTGAAATAATTTGATTATTTTATTGAATTATAGTGTCATTCTATTGTACCACTTTTCTTATGAGCTGTTGTATATGAAGTTGATGTGCAACAATCACATCATGACAATTTGTTATGGTTTCTTGGCAAGTTTTAAATACTTTGAATGCCTAATCATTGAGCCACCTAGTGTAACCAAGCAACCAATTTTCACTCTCTCATATATACTTCAGCAAATTTGTGATTCTTTTGAAAGTTGGAGGTCTATTGCTTAAGGGGTCGATTGGATAGATTTCCCAATCAATCAACAAGTCCACATGTTTCAATCCCATTTGCATGTAACTCTGCAAAACCTGAGGGCTGACATTGGTATGCTAGGTTATTTTGAATAATGGGGCATAATCAATCTCTGCCTCAATATGCAACTCCTTCTTTCATGTATTCCATTTACTGTTAATAGAAATGGGGAGCCTACTTGGTTGTTACAGGATGTAGAGTGGAGATGCATAGAGAGGCACACAAGGTGCCAAGGGAAAGGAGGGTGTAAGCAATTCACTCTGTTAATGAAGGTTGGATAAACACAGAGAAGAGGCCACAATAGAGCCATGAGAGAGTATAGATATGGAGGAAAATAGCTCAAAGGGTAGGGATATCCAAGACTTTTCGTATTTTAGACATTTCTATTTTACCTTCGAAAACATTTCCAAAAAACACAAAATTTGACCAGTTGATTTGTTTTTTGACCAAAAGCTAGAATATAAAAAATCCCCAAAATATCTTTGAAAGGAACTTTCAAAATTTTATTTTCCTTGTTCTCGATTAAATAATCAATTACCTCATATATCTACTAGTCATTTTGCATTGAAAACGAAGCACCACACTCCTGTATATCTCCTTTCACTACAAGGATTTGAGCTAGTAGCGACGCCGATTAGCGACGGCGGATAGCGACGTCGCTATTGGCGTCGCATTTGCGCGCCGCAGGGAAAAAAAGCGGCCAAAACCGAGCGCAGTTTTCATTTCGCGTTTGCTCCATTGTGAGTTTTGAGAGCGAGAGCGAGGGAGAGAGCGACCGTTGTGAGAGAAGGAGAGGAAGAAGACTTGCCGCCGCCGCCGCCGTTGTTCGCGAAGGAGAGGAGGAGCCTTCATCGCAAAGAGGAGCCGCCCCACGCTCGCCATATCTCATCGGTGAGTCTCCCTCTCTCTTTCTTTTGCTTGTTTAAGGTTTAAATCACTCTCTCTTTCTTTTGCTTGTTTAGGAGAGGAAATGAGAGAGAGGGAGAGGGAGAGAGAGAGAGAGAAAGAGAAAGAGATGGAGAGGGAGAGGGAGAGGGAGAGGGAGAGGGAGAGGGAGAGGGAGGGGGAGGAAATGAGAGAGGGAGAGAAAGAGAAAGAGAAGGAGAGGGAGGGAGAGGGAGAGTGCATTCTCTCTCTCCCTCTCCCTTTTGCTTGTTTAATGTTTAAATCACTTTCTTTTTTGCTTGTTTAGGAGAGGAAATGAGAGAGTAAGAGAGAAAGAGAGGGAGAGGGAGAGGGAGAGGGAGAAAGACGGAGAGAAAGAGAAAGAGAAAGAGAAAGAGAGGGAGAGGGAGAGGGAGGGAGAGGAAATGAGAGAGGGAGAGAAAGAGAAAGAGAGGGAGAGGGAGGGAGAGGGAGAGTGCATTCTCTCTCTCCCTCTCCCTTTTGCTTGTTTAATGTTTAAATCACTTTCATTTTTGCTTGTTTAGGAGAGAAAACGAGAGAGTAAGAGAGAAAGAGAGGGAGAGGGAGAGGGAGAGGGAGAAAGAGGGAGAGAAAGAGAAAGAGAAAGAGAAAGAGAGGGAGAGGGAGAGGGAGAGGGAGAGGGAGGGGGAGGAAATGAGAGAGGGAGAGAAAGAGAAAGAGAGGGAGATGGAGGGAGAGTGCATTCTCTCTCTCCCTCTCCCTTTTGCTTGTTTAATGTTTAAATCACTTTATTTTTTGCTTGTTTAGGAGAGGAAATGAGAGAGAAAGAGAGGGAGAGAAAGAGAGGGAGAGGGAGAGGGAGGGGAAGGAAATGAGAGAGGGAGAGTGCATTGTCTCTCTCCCTCTCCCTTTTGCTTGTTTAATGTTTAAATCACTTTATTTTTTGGTTGTTTAGGAAATGAGAGAGAAAGAGAGATAGAGAGGGAGAGAAAGAGAGGGAGAGGGAGAGGGAGGGGAAGGAAATGAGAGAGGGAGAGAAAGAGAGGGAGAGGGAGAGGGAGAGGGAGAGGGAGAGGGAGAGGGAGAGGGAGAGGGAGAGGGAGAGTGCATTCTCTCTCTCACTCTCCCTCTTGCTTGTTTAATGTTTGAATCACTTTATTTTTTGCTTGCTTAGGAGAGGAAATGAGAGAGAAAGAGAGAAAGAGAGGGAGAGGAAGAGAGAGGGAGAGAAAGAGAGGGAGAGGGAGGGGAAAGAAATTTAAGATAATAGACTTATTGATAATGGTATGCAATGTGCTTTGCCATGGGCCACGTACATTGGTGACTCTTTAAGATGGCTTAAAATTGGTCATGTCCTTCATAATGTCCAAGTAGGGGATCTAATTGTGATATGCATAATTCATTGTTTTTGTATTAACTTTATAGGCATAACAAATTAGAAATCATGCCAACTAGTCAACGGAAGGACTAAAAGAAAATGATACCGTAGCTAATGGTCATTATGGTACTTCATCAAAATGAACCCAAAAGTATTGTTATAGAAGAAGAATCCCCTAAATTGAGTATAGGATATTTTCTCTCAGGTCTTATGACTATGGAGTAGAATTGATTGAAATAAATTTTATTACTATAGTTGATAAATTTCATAGATGGCATTAATTTTAATATGCGATCCTAGGACAAAAAAACCACATCTCTAAGATGCTTTTTGTTGAGACTGGTTTATTATTAGACTAAGAGATCCTCAATGATGCTCATAAATGGATTACTTATACTCAAAGCCCTCAAGTGCAGTTTTTTACAATAACGAATAATTATCTACCGGGACAAACAAATCCTTGAGCATGATACAAGGCCGAGATATAACATCAAAAAATCTCTCAACTACTATGTACAATGCAAGATTTATGGTCAACTTGCAACTTGACGTACATCTCCATAAAGCTATCCATTGAAGCCTCGTTTGCTGTAATGTAGATAAGATGGAAAACGAAGAAGGTCTTATTGTTCAAGACTGCGAGACGTATCTTAATCAGCGTGTCCCATGTCCTTGCTCTCAATGCAAGTTGGCAATTAAATGAAAACGCCGATTGTCTATAGAACACGTACAACAATTTGGCGAGTTTCAATTTGAGATCATTGATCGGGCGATTGCGGATTTTCAGCAAACGGTAATTTGAAGTTAATATTAATCGTGTATTGTACTCGCAAGCTAATTGAAAACCATACACAATAAGATTGGGTCTTGTTGGCAAATTTTCTATCCAGGGGGTGATGTCTCGACCCAAGGGGGAGTGCACCCTTTGCGGCCAATTAGAAGAGTTCATGGACGTGCGATGGATGGATTGCAAGAGCCAATCCACCACTCGCAAGGCCCATCTATACCGTCAATGCTAGAGGAGACAGACAACTTTCCCGACCTACCTATAATCTTGGAGCCTGAGATGGAGGCAATGATCGATGCATTGATTCCCATGGATGTTGAGACATCTGACCCGCTTAGAGAGGAAGCATCCATATGATTATATGATGGGTGCCGAGTATCTCGGTTGAAGACATTGCTTGCACTCTTAAGTGTGCAAGCCAAATACGGTTGGAGAGATACGAGTGTGACTAAGTTATTCAGGTACCTTGTACATAGGCTTCATTGATTTTTTTTTCAGTATTATTGCAAACATTTGTGCTTTTTCAAGTTGTTTTATAAAATTTTTCAGATTATTGAAATATCATATATTACCACCTGAAAATACCATGCCCGAGTCTGGTGATGATGCACGACATGTTTTACAGAAGCTTGGCATGGACTACAATAACATCCATGCATATATCAATGACTGCATACTGTTTCGAGATGAATACGAGACTATGGAGACATGTCCAAAGTGTGGTGCTCACAGGTATCGACAGGACTTGCAAGGGCAAACCATCCCTCGAAAAGTTCTCAGACACTTTCCGCTCATCCCCTGCATAAACCACATGTTTCGCACGTCTGGCATGGTAAGCTTGACAATGTGGCATGTGCAGAATAGGTCCACGGATGGAGTTCAATGAATATCAGCGGATTCACGCGCATGGAGCCACATTGACTCTACCTTCCCAGGCTTTGCGCGAGAGCCAAGGAATCTTCGGCTCGGTCTCGCCATGGATGGTGTGAACCCATTCGGTCTGCGCTCATCTTCTTACAGTGTGTGGTCTATAGTGCTTGTCAACTATAACATCCCTCCATGGCTTTCTACGAAGAAAGGACATCTCATCCTTAGCTTACTCGTCCCGAGCCGCTACAAAGTAAAAAATATGGATGTGTATCTTCGTCCATTAGTCGATGAGCTTAACATTTTGTGGGAGGAGGGGGTCACTGTGCAAGATATGAGCAGGCGCGATGGTCGGCGGTCAGCCAACATTCGAGCCATTCTCATGTGGACGATGCATGACTTTTCGGGATTGGGAGAGTGCTCAAGTGAGTAGACCTCCGTTCTCGCTGGTAATATCTATCTTTTATTTCATTCAATTAAGTATTCACTAGGTCGTGGCTCGCCTTACAGGTCTGGTTACCTCAGGTTATCATGCATGTCCATTGTGTGGGCAACAGTTAGACTTCCGAAGGTCACGAATCATGAAGAAGATGGTATATCAAGGACACGCCACTTTCCTACCGGAGGATCATGAACTCAAAGAAGGTTTTCTTGTACGACCTCCAACACGTATGAACGTTGCAAGCTGGTACAAGCTGAAAATGGTAAACCCGGAATCACATCCAAATGGAATGCAATGGTTCTCAGTTTTCTACGAGTTGCCATATTGGACCCACTTACAGGTCAACCACTTGTTGGATCCCATGCATATTTTCAAGAATGTGGGCAGCTTGCTATGGGACCACATCACAGGAAAGAGAGACACTATAGGGTCACGAATGGATTTGAAGGAGGTAGGTAAGATGGAGGCGCTTTGGCTGCAGTCGAGTGCTGAAGGGGGAGTGCAGCTTCCTCGCGCTCCTTGGGTTTTGTCCACCAAAGAAGAGCGCATTGTGAAGAAAGTAATCAAGTCTATCCACACTCCGATGGATATGATGCGTTCTCTCAGGTCCGCATTTTCTAAAGATGACCAATTGTCGGGGCTAAAATCCCATGATTGGCATAAGATATGTCAGGTTTGTGAACAGAATGGATTGTAATTAGCGTAGGCATTTTGCAATTTGAAAAGTGGCCATTATTCATAATGCTTTCTCATTTGTGGCAGTTTGTCCTACCGATCGCGATCGCAGGATGCCTTACTCCAGAAATTCGCGGGGCCATTTACAAGTTGTTGACTTTGGTACAATGGATCTCATAGAAAGAGATTAAGACGTCCTCTATTGAATCCGCAAGGAGGGGAGCAGTGGAGACGGTTTGTCTCTTTGAGAAATACCTGCCCACTAGCATGCTCACGATACAAGTTCACCTTCTTGTGCATCTTGTGGACGAAGTGGAGATTGGTAGACTTGTCCATATGCAATGGATGTTCTTCTTGGAGTGCTTCATGAAAACCCTGAAAGGCTTTGTGCGACAACGAGCTCGTCCAGAAGGTAGCATGGCGGAAGGTTGGTTGGTGTCAGAGGCGTTAGTGCATATCTCACAATGGCTACCAACGGTGGAACCAGACAATGAAATGCTATGGATGCTCAAGGACGATGATAGACTAACTGGAGATGTGGTGGTTGGAAATGGGTTAGAAAAAAGAATGGATGCCTCAATGGAAAAGAAGGTGAATCGCTTTTCTATGTTGCACCATGCCTCCATGGAGACGTGGCTCGCCAAGTACCAGATTGCACGGCAAGATCGAGGGGAAGCACGAGCTGAATTCCGACAAAGTACGCGTCATCGACCGATTCCATATCCCGAAGGCATGGAGGAGATGCCACTATTTATGTCAACACGATGGTTGCATGGAGCCTTCACCGCAGCATCGAGTGAAGGGACAGAGATCTCAATGGAGGAGTGGGAGTTCTCGAGGGGATGTAGTCCAAAGGTGATGAGGGGTTTAGAATGTGTCGTATCTAAATTTTATATGCGACATCTAATTTGAGTATTTCAATGTAAAGTACAAAATATATAGTGCAGCGTGGTCGCGCGGATGGCATTTTCGCGTGGAGCGTATTGACAAAATGCACTCCACAATGGACTGTGGTGTCATGGCAAGGCTTGAGCAAGAGAGCCGGTGACGAGCAACGGATCCGAACACGGTTGTGGATGAGATGGAGTATTTTGGGAACTTGCAAAGTATTATTACGGTGGATTACCGTAGCTTCTCCATGATACTATTCGATGTGCAGTGGTTCAAAGTGGTACTTGGAGGAGCTGGAGCAACAGTTCGACGAGGTCCATCTGGATTTCTCGAAATAGATTCTGAAAAAAAATGGATGGATTTGCGCAACACCTTTGTGTTGCTGGCCCATTGTGAATAGGTGCATAGAGTCATTTGCTTGCTAATTGTAACACGACATGGTTTATGTCACAATGGTTTGAACTCACTTTGTACATGTTTGTGAACATGTAATCTTCTATCCAAACCCCCGACAACCTCGATGGTGGTATGTTATACCTTCAACTCCTCGAAGTGCAAGAATTTATGATCAAAGCGATGTTCCGGGCATAGATGAAGAAAATATGCAAATAGAGGGGTCGATATTACAAGGGGTGGAGGCCACCGCAAGCTTGGGGCCTGCATCGGCTAACAATGATGGAAATACAGTAGTCTAAGAATTTTTTGAGAATGAGACAGACTCGTTCTTTTGTGGTGACATGTCTATCGACCTTCCAGTGTATGCAGAGTTATGTCAGGAGAATAACATGGGACCATAGAATACTTCATTCTTGGAGAATTGTATTACTCAATTCGTTGTTTAGATCTTCCATAAAGGTACATAAGATATGCATTTTAAGAGGGATTTTAAAAAAATAATTTATATTACTATGCTTTGTATAGTTTAAATTGATTATTCTAACACCATTTTTTATCTGTGCAGGTGACATTTTCAGGATGAGTCGAGGGGTGAGCGATGAGGAGTTTCAGGACATGATGGCACACATGTCTCCAGACCAGCTCGCAAGATTCAGAGAGATGGCAGACCAGGAGCTGTCTTGTTCTTCGTCAGGGCGCTCTGCTAGATCTGCTTCAGCGCGATCAGATGCTTCAGCTTCGAGTAGACGATCTCGACGCTCACGACTTGGGCCAGAGGGAGGGACTGCATCGGGATCAGGGGGTGCTGCTGTGGAGACACGGATGTGGTGTCTCCATCTCGTCATTCAACTGGAGCTGCGTCACCTCTAGGATTTGTCACACCTGTGGGGACGTCTACTCCAATTACTCTGGCTTTTGCGCAGCCGTCAGCGGGTGGCACCCCTTTTGGTGGCACCCCTTTGAGTGGCACTCCGAGAGAGGTTACCCCCGTCGGTACACCGGATGCATAGGGGTCTCGTGGATATGCCCAGGAGCGTGGACGGAGATGGGAGAGGACCCATCTTAGGCAGACTCCTAGGGGTTATGGATACCTGGTTGATAGTAGGTCAAGAGCCATCATCATGAATGATGAGGGGAGGAGGGTGATGGCTCGCATGAGAGAGTTGTGCCAACAAGTTTTTTGGCACAATGTCTTGGATCATTGGAAGAACATACCGGATGGGAGCAAGGACTACATAGTAGCATCCTTACACAAGGAGTTTCCGGTGCCAGCGCAGTAGATAGATTCTCTACGGGTTGGATGATGGATTGCATGCGTGCATACATGTCACATAAACGATCTGACGCATGCAAGGCAATCAAGAGTGGGACCGCAAAGCCCGAGTGGTTAGATGCAGATGACTAGCGCCGACTGAGGGAGGAGGCTACGAATTCGCCAGGACATTGGAGTCAGCAAACAACGGGAGACGGCGAGGGCACGACTCGAGGCCGGAGTGGTCCATCATCTTGGGAGTGGCGGCCACATGACATATTTGGAGGACTTTGTAAGTTTTTCTTTTGTTTTGCTTATTTGTTTTTTTGAAATATTCTTTGTACTGACAATCATGTTTCTAACAGTTAGCATTTTGTTTTCTTTGTAGCACTCCATTACAAATCACGATCCGTAAGGCCTTGAGACTCGATATGCAGAGAGGCACGGTCTCAATGCATTGATCGACCGATTGTATAGACGCGGCGGCCCTGTAAGTCACTCATCTTTCTTGTCCGTAGTTACCATGAGATATTTGAATGCATTATTGTATGGTGGATTGATATGTTGTCTCTTTTTCTGCAGAATCCGTTCGATGCTCCTTTGCGGCGGGACGAGCTTTCGGGGGACGAGGATTTCTAGCTCACCCTTGGATCCTTGGAGCTCACACACCTTTAGTTTTTAGTCACCTGATCTATGTAGACATTTTCTATGTATTAGTGATATCCTTTCATGATTGTACCAATCGCATTTTATGCGATCATGTATTTATTTCATGTATGAGTTTTATGATGTCAGTATACATTCTTTTTGTTTGCAAGCGCTTTGTATGCAGTAGTGCAGAAACTATTTTGTATGGCTCTCATATAGCACACAGTGCTATATGTGGCAGGGCAGCTTGCTACCCTGCAACAAATTTTTTTTTCCCTGTTACCGTCGCTATTTGCGTCGCAAATTTACTGCTTGCGTCGCTATTATAGCGACGTTTCTATGGCATCGCCAATAACGACGCTTTTTGCGATGACGGGGGCAAATTTTGTTGTTTGTATTTTCGTCGCTTTAAACGCCGGTATAAGGTCTATATCTTGTAGTGTTTTTGAATATAAAATTTGGTTGAAAAAGACTTCTTGAATGAGAAGAGAGAAGGAATATAAGTATATCTTTGTAGATAATATAAAAAAGGAAAAACAAGATTGCAAAAGTGGACAGAGAAGAGGATTATTTTACCATTCTTCTCTCCTCTTTTCCTTTTTTTAGGGAGGAGAGGGCACTAAAAGGCCCATTTGTGAGTTCATTTTTCCCCTAATGCATCATTGTGGTTCTTGGAGTTGACTTATTAGGTTTCCTTCCTTTTCCTAACTTTTCTTTTGACAAATAATGTTTTAACCCAAGAGCTTTCTTATAGAATGGGTCTATGCTATTACCCAATAAATTATCAGAAGCAAATGCTTTCCAAATAGGTTTATTGAAACCTTCAATATAGAGTTTATTGGGCTCAATTCAAATATTGAGGATAGTGAATTTGGAAGTATATGCCTAGATTGATCAATCCCCTTGCTTAAGGTGGTGGACTCTTTAAGTTTCTACACATTTATTCTATCAAGTTGGAACCAAATGCAAAATGCAATGAGTGTATCATTCCATATTACCAGCTATGTTCTATGGCTAGCCACATTGCAACCTTTTTTCATATTGAAAATTTGAATACATCAAATTTATGAGGCTCAATGACTTGGCCAAGGAAGTTGACCATGTATGCCACATCAAACTAACAAACAAAGACATGTGGATCCTCATTAAAAGATCCAAAGAACATAAAAAAGGAGATACTATGTGGGTGAGCAATTGAAATCGAAAGTGAGGGTGGAGTTGGGGTTATGGAGGAGATAACTACCAGGTTAACTGAAGCCAAGAGACAACCTGTGAGGTTTAGTGGAGTAGTGGGAGAAATTAGGGGAAGAGTAGATTTTCTACCAATCATAGGAGTGAAATGAAAACAGTTCCTTTAACTAAAGAGAAGATCGATGCACTCAAGATACATTATTATTGAGGATCAAAGAAGCCGCAAGAGATGGTATCTTTTGGTGCTTTTTAGACTTGGACCATCATGCTTCACCTAGAGCCATGGAACTACATCAACCAGGTTGTGCAAATGCGTATGCATTTAGCTTAGCATGCAAAGGAATGATGATTGAGGTCACGATGTATAATTGGGTCTGAGCACTATTGTCACAGAATGGAGTGTGGTCATACTCAGAGCCAACATGGGTAGATACTAATATCCTACTCTATAGTTGGCATCTAGTGTACAAAGCTCGATATAGTCACAACAATGAAATTGGATGTCAAAGTGTACTCAATAGAAAAAATCCAAATGTATATTGCTATATGAAAGAAACAATGCAACTATCTCAATAGAGATGGAAAGTGATAACAACAAAATACTCAGGGAACAACTATGAGTACACAAGGGATAAAAGAACCTTCATAAACTCAAGATAACCAATGAATACAAGACAATGGTATTACTACTACTAGATTTTGTGACTGAGGATGATACATGAGTTAGCTTTGCTACTAGATAGCACCGGAGGGACACATGAAAGATCTAACAATCAAGTGTGGGCGCTTTGATTTTGAATCCTAATTTCCCTTGGATACTTGATCCCTTGATCTCCTACATTGTGCAACCCTTGATCTCCTCACTCCCTTTGTTATATAGCCCATTGCTTGCTGCAACATTGTCTCCACTTATGTGTCATGTCAAATGGTCTTCACACTGCTCTTGCACCTGTCGACTCATTAGTGAACCACTCGCTAGCAACTCCTAGCTTTAAAGGATGCTAACTACGCCACCTTTAACACTCTCTCAAAATGTCCATCTCCTCTCAAAATTCTTTGATGATATGCCACTGCTTATTTATGCATTTTTATTATTCACAATAGATGTCATCTTGATATTGTTGATATGTCCCTACTTATTACTTCATCCTAACACTTCATAGTACACTTTGCCTCTAAAAAAAATGATTATTGGTAGTGTCCACCACACTAATGGATGTTATCAAAGGGAAAATATGCCAAGTCATGAATCCATAGGGGATAAAGGATCAAGCAAGAAAAAAGAAGGACTACATGTAGGTTCAAAGTTCTCCCTTTATTGAAAGTTAGCTAAGAGAATAAGAAAAATGAAGGAATTGAGACACCTTTAGAGGATCTCAAGGACATGTATTGAGAAACACAGGATCTAGCACATGGCAGAAGCTATGGAGGATGAAAGATGAATGTACAACTCATGATGACATAGACTTAAATAGACTAACTATTACACAAGTGAATTAGGTTCCAAGTTAGATTAGCTTGGACTCATAAACACATTCTTTTGTAAGATGGACAATGACACTAATAGTGACTCAAATTGATAGTTCCATTTCCTTGTTATGAGTGTCAACCAAGTACATGCCTTTATAGCTTTTTGGATAGTACCATTCTCCTCACTATGCATATGGGATTCTGAACATCTCTTCCTAGAGCTTCTAGAGCATACAGCTTTTGTCATGTCTTCTACTACGTCATTTGTTCCATCTTTCAACACCCCCCCCTCAAATGATGAGTCCCTACACTTGCTAGCTCCCCCCCCCCCCTAATAACATGGCCTAGGAGACTAGCTCATAGGCAGCCTAGTCAAGTTAAAGCTTGATACTTTACATCTTTGGCAAGGTTTTTTTCACTACAAGGAAAAAAAGCAATAGCGACGCCGATTAGCGATGCAAAATAGTGGAGTCGCTATTTGCATTGCTATTAGCATCGCAAATGCAACGCAAATAGCGACGCCCCACAGAGAAAAAAAAGCGGACCGAAACCCGAGCGCGTTTCATTTTGCGCATTCGTGAAACTTTTGGAGAGGGAGAGCAAGAGAGAGAGCGACTGTTTTGCATAGAGGGTGAGAGAGGGAGATGAAGAAGGCTTGTCGCCGCTGCAGCCACCACTGTCGTTCGCGAAGGAGAGGAGGAGCCGCCGTCCCAAAGAGGAGCCGCCAAACCCTCCTACAAATCTTTACGGAGTGTCTATTCTCTCTCTCTTTTACTTGTTTAGGGTTTAATTTGTATATATTGAGAGAGGGAGAGGAAATGAGAGAGAAAGAGAGGGAGAGGGAGAGGGAGAGGGAGGGGAGGAAAGGGAGAGGGAGAGGGAGAGGGAGGGAGAGAAAGAGAAAGAGAGGGAGAGGGAGGGAGAGTGCATTCTCTGTCTCTTTTACTTTTTTTTAATATAATTTGTGTATATTGAGATAGGGAGAGGAAATGAGAGAGAAAGAGAGGGAGAGGGAGGAAATGGGAGAGGGAGGGGGAGGGAGAGAGAGAGAGAGAGAAAGAGAGGGAGAGGGAGGAAATGAGAGAGGGAGAGAGAGGGAGGGAGAGAGAGAGAAAGAGAGGGAGAGGGAGAGGGAGGAAATGGAAGAGGGAGGGGGATGAAATGACAGAACGAGAGGGAGGGAGAGTGCATTCTCTCTCTTTTTTATTTATTTTTGTATAATTTGTGTATATTGAGAGAGGGAGAGGAAATGAGAGAGAAGGAGAGGGAGGAAGTGAGAGAGGGAGAGAGAGGGAGAGAGAGAGAGAGAAAGAGAGGGAAAGAGAGGGAGAGGGAGGAAATGGGAGAGGGAGGGGGAGGAAATGAGAGAGGGAGAGGGAGGGAGAGAGAGAGAAAGAGAGGGGGAGGGAGAGGGGGAGGGGGAGGAAATGGGAAAGGAAGAGGGAGGGAGAGGGAGAGGGAGAGGGAGAGGGAGGGAGAGGAAATGAGAGAGGGAGAGGGAGGGAGAGAGAGAGGGAGACATTAAACATAATAGGAAAATGAGAGAGGGAGAGGAAATGAGAGAGGGAGAGGGAGAGGGAGAGGGGGGGAGACGAAAACATATTAGGGAAATGAGAGAGGCAGAGGGAGGGAGAAGAAATGAGAGAGGGAGAGGAGAGAGAAAAAAATGAGAGATTGAGTGGACAGAGAAAAAGAGAGAAGATGTTAAACATAATAGGAAAAGAGAGAAAGAGAGGGTGAGGGTGAGGGTGAGGGTGAGGGAGGGAGAGGAAATGAGAGAGGGAGAGGAAGAGAGAAAAGGAAATGGGAGAGGGAGAGGAGAGAGAAAAAGAAATGAGAGAGAGAGGAGAGAGAAAAAGAGAGAAAAATCATTAAACCTAATGGGGAAAGAGAGAAAGAGAGGGTCAGGGTGAGGGAGGGAGAGCAAATGAGAGAGGGAGAGAAAGAGAGAAAAGGAAATGAGAGAGGGAGAGGAGAGAGAAAAAGAGAAAAATCATTAAACCTAATAGAGAAAGAGAGAAAGAGAGGCTGAGGGTGAGAGAGGGGAAGGAAATGAGAGAGCGAGAGAAAGAGAGAAAGGGAAATGAGAGAGGGAGAGGAGAGAGAAAAAGAGAGAAACATCGTTAAACCTAAGAGAAAAATCATTAAACCTAATAGGGAAAGAGAGAAAGAGAGGGTCAGGGCAAGGCAGGGAGAGGAAATGAGAGAGCGGAAGAAAGAGAGAAAAGGAAATGAGAGAGGAAGAGGAGAGAGAAAAAAATGAGAGAGGGAGAGCAAAGAGAAAAAGAGAGAAAAATCATTAAACCTAATAGAGAAAGAGAGAAAGAGAGGGTGAGGGTGAGAGAGGGAGAGGAAATGAGAGAGGGAGAGAAAGAGAGAAAGGGAAATGAGAGATGGAGAGGAGAGAGAAAAAGAAATGAGAGAGGGAGAGGAGAGAGAAAAATCATTAAACCTAATAGGGAAAGAGAGAAAGAGAGGGTCAGGGTGAGGGAGGGAGAGCAAATGAGAGAGGGAGAGAAAGAGAGAAAAGTAAATAGGACCTTACAATAAGCTTATCCTAGTCTCATAGGGATTAGGCTGATCCTCAACAAACCTAAGGGATATATGGCTAGAGAGCCCCAGCATACTTGTGCCTCCTAGCATAATGTTCTTCTTGCAAAGAGACCTCTCATACATGGGGCTTGTCCTAGCCTCCACCACACAAATATACAACGAAGGCAATCAAACTATCACTATGAAAAACATTCATTTTTCATAACGTAATCCCAAAAATAACTTTGGATATTCCATAAAAATCAATCTCTTCTTAAAAAGACAAATACAAAAAACTAAAAAAGCATCATTCATATGCTTCGCAAAACCAAAACAACCTCATCACAAGATCTCTTAGGAAAATCATCTTCAACTATCAATTTTAATTAATAAATATAATATAAAATCACTTGCAAGGAAGGACACTCTTTTATCATTAATCCTCTTTCTTCCTTAGAATAGTCTTAGAAACAAATTTCTGCTCTAACAAGCATATATTTGAGCATAATAACTATTTTAAGGTTTATTCCATGAGTAGTAATAGTATATATGCAACCATAAATCTAGAGATCATGCTTTGGTATCTGTGGAGATCCCAATCTCATGCCCTCATAGAGATTGTAGTGTGCAATAGTGTGGAGAGAAGATGGGTGAGTTGTAAATGGTAAAGGAGAATTCTATTGATGATGGAGAGAAGATGAGGTGAATTACCAATCCTATTCTTAGTGAGTGCAACCTACCCATAGTCATGGTCATCGTGGTCGTGGTCATGGTCTTGGTCGTGGTCGTGATCGTGGTCATGGTCGTAGTCGTGGTCGTGGTCGTAGTCTTGGTCATGGTTTTCGTAGTCGTGGTCGTGGTCGTGGTCGTGGTCATAGTCATAGTCGTATTCGTAGTCATGGTTGTGGTGGTCGTGGTCATGGTCATGGTCATGGTCATGGTCGTAGTCGTGGTCGTGGTCATCGTAGTCGTGGTCGTGGCCGTGTGATCGTCGTAGTCGTAGTCGTGGTTGTGGTCATGGCCATGGTCGTAGTCGTAGTTGTAGTCGTGGTCGTAGTCGTAGTCATAGTCGTAGTCCTGGTGGTGATGGTGGTGGTGGTGGTAGTTGTAGTCATAGCCATGGTCGTGGTCATGGTCGTAGTCATAGTTGTAGTTGTAGTCGTGGTCATGGTGGTCATGGTCATGGTCGTTGTCGTGGTCGTGGTCGTGGTCGTGGTCGTGGTCGTGGTCGTGATCGTGGTCATAACATAGAAAAAGAGAGAGAGATGGAAAGAGAGGATAATAATTTAAGAAAGAGAAAAAAAGAGAGAGATGGAAGGAGAGGATAACAATTTAAGAAAAAAAAAGAATGATAACAAAAAATAATAATTTGTTGTAATGTAGACAAAATGGAAAACGATAAAGGTCCTATTTTTCAAGATCGTGAGGTGTATCTTAATCAGCTTGTCTCATGTCCTTGCTCTCAATGCAAGCTGGAAATTAGACGAAAACATCTATTGTCTATAGAACACGTACGACGATTTGGCGAGTTTCAATCTGAGATCATTGATCAAGCAATTGTGGATTTTCAGTAAATGGTAAGAAAAGTTAATATCAATCATGCATTGTACTCGCAAGATAATTGAATACCATATACAATAAGATTGGGTCTGGTTGGCAAATTTTCTATCCAGGGAGGTGATGTCTCGTCCCAAGGAGGAGTGTACCCTTTGCGGCCAATTAGAAGAGTTCGTGGGCTTGCGATGGATGGAGTGCATGAGCTAATCCACCACTTGCAAGGCCAATCTATACTGTCAATGCCAGAGGAGATAGGCAACCTTCCAGACCTACCTATAATCTTGGAGCCTGAGATGGAGGCAATGATCGATGCATTGATTCCCATGGATGTCGAGACTTCTGATCCACTTAGAGAGGAAGCATCCATACCATTATATGATGGGTGCCGAGTATCTCGCCTAAAGACACTGCTTACACTCTTAAGTGTGCAAGCAAAATATGGGTGGAGCGATGTGAGTGTGACCGAGTTGTTCAGGTACCTTTAACATACGCTTCGTTGATTTTTTTTCGGCACTATTATTAAAAACATTTGTGCTTTTTCAATGTATTTATGATTTTTTTCAGCTTATTGAAATATCATATATTACCACCTGCAAATACCATGCCTGAGTCTTGTGATGATACACGACATGTTTTATGAAAGCTTGGCATGGACGACAACAACATCCATGCATATATCAATGATTGCATACTGTTTCGAGGAGAATACGAGACTATGGAGACATGTCCAAAGTGTGGTGCTCACAGGTATTGATAGGACTTGCAAGGAAAAACCATCCCTTAAAAAGTTATCAGACATTTTCTGCTTATCCCCTGCATAAACCACATGTTTCATACGTTCGACATGGCAAGCTTGACAACGTGGCATGCGCAAAATAGGTCCACGGATGGAGTTCAACGAATATCAGCGGATTCACGCGCATGGAGCCACATTGACTCTACCTTGCCAGGCTTTGCCCGAGAGCCAAGGAATCTTTGGCTTGGTCTTGCAATAGATGGCGTAAACCCATTCGGTCTGCGCTCAACTTCTTACAGCGTGTGGCTTATAGTCCTTGTCAACTACAATATCCCTCCATGGATTTCTATGAAGAAAGGACATCTCATCCTTAGCTTACTTATCCCTGGCCGCTACAAAGTAAAAAATATGGACGTGTATCTTCGTCCATTAGTCGATGAGCTTAAGTTTTTTTGGGAGGAGGGGGTCACCATGCAAGATATGAGTAAGCGCAATGGTCAGCGGTCTCCCAATATTCGAGCCATTCTCATGTGGACAATGTATGACTTTTTGGGATTCAGAGAGTGCTTAGGTGAACATGCCTCCATTCTCGTTGGTAATATCTATATTTTATCTCGTTCAAGCTTGTATTCACTGGGTCGTGGTGTTGGAACAGGTCTGGCTAACCTCAGGTTATCATGCATGTCCATTGTGCGGGCCACAATTAGACTCCCGAAGGTCACGAACCATGAAGAAGATGGTATATCAAGGACACGCTGCTTTCTTGCCAGAGGATCATGAACTTAAGGTTTTCTTAGACGACCTCCAACACATATGAATGCCGCAAGCTGGTACGAGCTAAAAATGGTCCACGCGGAGTCACATCCAAGCGGAATGCGGTGGTTTTCGGTTTTCTATGAGTTGCCATATTGGACCCACTTACAGGTCAACCACTTGTTGGATCCCATGCATATTTTCAAGAATGTGGGTAGCTTGCTATGGGACCACATCAGAGGAAAGAGAGACACTACAGGGGCATGAATGGATTTGAAGGAGGTAGGTAAGATGGAGAAGCTTTGGCCGCACTCGAGTGCTGATGGTTGAGTGCAGCTACCTCGTGCTCCTTGGGTTTTGTCCACTAAAGAAGAGCGCATTGTGAAGAAAGTAGTCAAGTCTATCCACACTCCAATGGGTATGATGCGTTCTCTCAGGTCTGCATTTTCTAAAGAAGACCAATTATCAGGGCTAAAATCCCATGACTGGCATAAGATATGTGAGGTTTCTACTATGAATGGATTGTAATTGGCGTGTGCATTTTGCTATTTGGAGTGTAGCCATTATTCATAATGCTTTCTCATTTGTGGCAGTTTATACTAACGATCGCCATCGCAGGATGTCTTACTCTAGAAATACACGGGGCCATTTACAAGTTGTCGACTTTGGTGCAATGGATCTCATAGAAGGAGATTAAGAAGTCCTCTATTGAATCCACGAGACGGGGAGTATTGGAGACGGTCTATCTCTTTGAGAAATACCTGCCCACCAGCATGCTCACGATACAAATTCACCTTCTTGTGCATCTTGTAGATGAAGTGGAGATTGATGGACCTGTCCATACGCGATGGATGTTCTTCTTGGAGTACTTCATGAAAACCCTGAAAGGCTTTGTGGAACAATGAGCTCGGCCAAAAGGTAGCATGGCTGAAGGTTGGTTGGTGTCTGAGGCACTAGTGCATATTTCACAATGGCTACCAACGGTGGATCCAGACAACGAAATGCTATGGTTGTTGAAGAACGATGATAGACTGACTCGAGATGTGGCGGTTGGAAATGGGATAGAAAAAAGAATGGATGCCTCAATGGAGGAGAAGGTGAATCGCTTTTGTATGTTGCACCATGCCTCTATGGAGACGTGGCTTGCCAAGTACCAGATCACTAAGCAAGATCGAGAGGAAGCACGATCTGAATTCCGACGTAGTATGTTTCATCAACCGATTCGATATCCTGAGGGCATGGAGGAGATGCCGCGGTTCATGTCAATGCGATGGTTGCATGGAGCTTTGACCGCAGCGTCTCGCAAAGGGACAGAGGTCTCAATGGAGGAGTGGGAATTCTCAAGGGGATGTAGTCCAAAGGTGATGAGCTGTTTAGGATTTGTCGTATCTATATTTTATATGAGACATCTAATTTGAGTGTTTCAATGTATAGAACAAAATATATAGTGCAACGTGGTTGCAGGGACGACATTTTTGCGTGGAGCGTATTGACAAAATGCGCTCCACAATGGACTGTGGTATCATGGCAAGGTTCGAGCAAGAGAGCCGGCGACAAGCAATGGATCCAAACACGGTTGTAGATGAGATGGAGTATTTTGGAAACTTGCAAAGTATTGTTATGGTGGATTACCATAGCTTATCCATGATACTATTCGATGTGCACTGGTTCAAAGTCGTACTTGGAGGAGCTGGAGCAACATTTCGACGAGGTCCATCTGGATTTCTCGAAATAGATTTCGAAAAAAACTTGACGGATTTACGCGACATCTTTGTATTGCTAGCCCATTGTGAACAAGTGCACGGACTCATTTGTTTGTTAATTGTATTACGACATGGTACATGTCACAATGGTTTAAACTCTCTTATACATGTTTGTGAATATGTAATCTTCTATCAAAACCCCCGACAACCTCGATGGTGGTATGTTATACCTTCAACTTCCCGAAGTGTAAAAGTATATGATCAAAGTGATGTTCCGAGCATAGATGAAGATAATATGCAAATAGAGGGGTCGATATTGCAAGGGGTGGAGGCCACCAAAAGCTTGGAGCCAACATTGGCTAACAATGATGGAAATATAGGAGTCCAAGAATTCTTTGAGAACGAGGGGACTCATCCTTTTGTGGTGACATGTCTATTGACCTTCCAGTGTATGCAGAGTTGTGTGAGGAGATTGACATGGGACCATGGGTTACTTCATACTTGGAGCATCCACTTACTCAATTCGTTGACCAATTGCTTATAAGGGTACATAATATATGCATTTTAAGTAACATCTTTTTTTTAGGATTTATATTACTGTGCTTTGTATGATTTAAATTGATTATTCTAACATCATTTTTTATCTATGTAGGTGACATTTTTAGGATGAGTCAAGGAATGAGCGATGAGGAGTTACAGGATATCTTCATGCGCATGTCTCCAGACCAGATCATGAGATTCAAAGACATAACAGACCAGGAGTTGTCTCGGTCTTTGTCAAGGTGCTCTACTAGATCTACTTCAGCGCGATCGGATGCTTCAGCTTCAAGCAAACGAGCTTGATGCTCCAGACTTGGGCCAGAGGGAGGGAGTGCTTCAGGGTCAAGGGGATGTTGCAAAGATACGGAGGCAGTGAGCCTGTGGTCGACACGGGATACAAGTGCGACTTCTCGCTCTCGTGGCAGTTTCAAGGAGCATGGCTCACACTCATGTGGATGCTGTGGAGGCACAGACGCAGTGTCTTTGTCTCGATGTCAGCTAGAGTTGCATCACCTCCAGGATTTCTCACACCTGTGGGGACATCTACTTCACTTACTTCGGCTTTTGCTCAGCCGTCAGCAGGTGGCACTCCTATGGGTGCCACTCCGACAGATATTAACCCGATTGGTACATCGGATTTACAGGGGTCTTTGGATATGCCCAAGAGCGTGGATGCAGATGGGAGAGGACCCATCTTAGGCATACACCAGGGGGATATGCATATCTAGTCGATGATAGGTCAGGAGCCATCATCATGAATGATGAGGGGAGGAGGGTGATGGCTCGCATGAGAGAGTTGTGCCAACAAGTTTTTCGGCACAACGTCTTGGATCATTGGAAGAACATATCAGAGGGGAGCAACGACTACATAGTAACATCCTTGCATGAGGAGTTTCCAGTTCCAGCCTCAATAGATAGATTTTCTACGGGTTGGATGATAGATTGCATGCGTGCATATATGTCACACAGACGATCCGATGCACACAAGGCAATCAAGAGTGGGGCTGAAAAGCCCAAATGGTTAGACATGGACGACTGGCGCTGACTGAGGGAGGAGGCTATAGATTCTCTAGGACGTTGGAGTCAGCAGCGTGAGGCGGCGAGGGCACGACTCGAGGCTGGAGTGGTCCATCATCTTGGAAGTGGCAGCCACATATTTGGAGGACTTTGTAAGTTTTTCTTTTGTTTTGCTTGTTTATTATTTTGCAATATCCTTTGTATTGACAATCATGTTTCTAACAATTAGCATTTTATTTTTTTTGCAGCACTCCATTACAAATCGCGATCCGACCGGCCTTAAGACTTGATATGCAGAGAGGCACAGTCTCACTTCATTGATCGACCGATTGTATAGATGCGGCGGCCCTGTAAGTCACTCATCTTTCTTGTCCATAGTTACCATGTCTAATTAGAATGCATTATTGTATGGTGGACTAATGTGTTGTTGTTTCTTTTTTTGCAGAGTCCGTTCGATGCTCCTTTGCAGCGGGACAAGCTTTCGGATGGCGAGGATATGTAGCTTGCCCTTGAATCCTTGGAGCTCACACACCTTTATTTTTTGGTCATTTGATCTGTGTAGACATTTTCTATGTATTAGTGATATCTTGTCATGATTGTACCAATCGCTTATTATGCGATCATGTATTTATTTCATATATCAGTGTTATGATTTCAGTATACTTTGTTTTTGTTTGCACGAGCATTGTACATAGTGCAAAAACTATTTTGTAAGGCTCAAATAAAGCACACAGTGCTATATGTGGCAGGTACCACAAAAAAAATTCCTTGTTATCGTTGCTATTAGCATCACAAATTTACTGCTCATGTCGTTATTGGCATTGTTATTTTTGTCACAAACGACGCTGATAGCGACATTGATACTGATTGTTCTATGGCATTGCCAATAACGACGCTTTTTGTGACGATGGGGGCAAATTTTGTTATTTACATTTTTGTCACTTTTAACGTCAGTATAAGGCCTATATCTTGTAGTGTTTCTAGATCCACTAAGGGAAACACAACCCACTATGGGAAGTTCTTTGTCATCGCTAATGGAAACAATTTCTTCATCTTCCTTTTGGTGGTTGTCTTTTTCTTGGTCATTTGCTCCAATCTTTGATTTTCGATTTGGTTGTCTTTTTCTTGATCATCTTCTTCAAACAACCACCTTGCTCCAACCACCTTTCTGTTGATGATTTCCCTTCTATGCAAGATCACATCAACAAGATGAAGGATGTACAGGATGAGCTTGCATCCCTTGGTTGGATGATTCATTGGAGGATATGACGATGATTCTCATTACCCTGGTTTCCATCTCCCAAGTATGATGTCTTATACACTAGCTTGCTTACCTCAAGGGTTTAGCCTTGTTTAGGACACAAACTTATGTATAATAGCTAGTGAAGAAGTAGAGGAGGACTTAGATATTTTAGCTCCATCCTTTGCTTCTTAACAAAGGTGAGGGTATTTCTTTTAACACTTCTCCTCGAGATGAGTGCCTTTCCATAGTGTGGGCATTTAGGCTTCTAGGAATCTAGGCAGAGCTCTAGGAAGGCTTGGATTGTTTAACATGCTTCTTCTTCTTGTTCTTGGCCTTTTTATCCTTCTTGTTGGACCCTCCTAAACCTATAATAAAAGCCTCAGTTAGGTTGAATCCATTGATAAGAACCTTTTTGAGTTGCTCTTTCAGCTCCAAAAAAAGTGGATCTATCACTTCTCGTAAAAGAGGTTCTGTAGCCTTGGAGGTAAGCAAGCTAGTAAAAAAGACATCATACTTGGAGATGTCAATTGATTTATGAGAATCATTGCCATGCCCTGTGATGAAATTGTCTTGCCAAGGGATGCGAGCTCATTTTGCAAGTCCTCCATCTTGTTGGTGTGATCTAGCATAGAAGGTGAATCATCAAAAGAGAGTACCAGGAGTTTCTTCTCTATGGTGATATGGTGTGCCAAGGTCTTTTGATGGTAGAGAGAAGAGAGCTTTGTCCACACCTTTGTTGTAGTCCAAAGTCTATGTACATGCATAAGGATAGAATTATGCAAACTCATAAAGGGAAAAGGTCATACCCTAGAATTGAGCTGATCCCAAAGGCTTGCTAGGTCCATTGTAGAACCAATGCAGGGATCCTATGTTGGACAAGGGAATTGCAGAGTAACAAAGTCCCATAAGTTAAGATGTCAAGGATACACTCCACTTCATAGGACGAAAGGGAGTAGTTTGCACCATCTAGTCAATTTTCTTTGGAAAGAGAAGGAAGCATGTGCACTTGAATAGATGGAGCCATCATGGCTATATGAGACTTGTAGTATGGGCCTTGTGAGAAAAATGTAAAGAAGTTGGGGGGGGTGAGAAGGGGGACTCCAACCTTCTTGATCTATCAAAGCAACAATGAGGCTTTGAATGTTCTGTTCAATAAGCTCCCAACTCAAATACAAGAAGGGTGGCCTTTCTAGGCCAAAGCACTTGTAAAATCCATTTTAAAATTCCTTCATGTTGTTATTCCAACAAGAACGATGTCTATTTATAGCTACAGCCATATTAGAATAGGTTTGTTCATTAACTCCATGAGAACTTGCTTTCATCTCTTCCTCTTCTTCATCTCTCTAAATTTGTTCATCTTTTACCAGGCTCTCCATTGCATCAACCTCTTCTCTATCACTTTTCTCACATATCTCAATCCTCATCCCTATCCTTGGTAACCCTCATATCGATCTCAAACATCTCTATCAAAGCCTATATCTCATGCAATAATTTACATTCATCAAATTGTCATACAACAGTGCCATGCAGAAAACTACTCCTATCCTTTGAACGATAACTTAGATTGCCAAGCTTTAAAAAGAAAAATTGTAGCCCACTCACAAATTACAACTTTGCTAATGACCCCAGGACCAAATATTAAAGGTATCAGCCCCTAAAATTTTCTGCACAGCCTACAACTATTCATTACAGCATGCAGTCCCAGCTAGACATCAACCTTCCCAACTCTATCTGAGGCATACAAATGAAAATGTCAACCAAAACCTGTAGGACCCTTCCCAACATATCAAAGTCCACTTTGGATGCATCAATCATCATTAATCCTATCCCAATTAAAACAATTTTGGATATCTTTAGTTCAGCCCTGTCTGTCCACTGTAGTCTCCTTCATCCATATCACCCTGCTAGGTCAAACAACCACTCCATAATCAGCCAATCGATCATGCATGCAACCTAAACACTATCTCTTGGTTCAAATGGCAGTCCATTAATCATGTCATGCCCTGCTAATATCCTTGAACCATAGTCTTGTATGCATGCTTTTCCTTGGAAGAAAAGTGGTAGTATAATCCCAATGTCTTCTTTATGCTTCTCTCTATCATTTTTATCCTCCTAAACATCGAATAAGACATGAGTACCTTGTAATCCTTGTGCTACATTTCATTTACATCCTCCAACTCTATAGCATCCGCATCCACAAACATTGTGTATGACATTTCTGAGTCTAGTTTATACCAAACATTTCTAGGCATTTTATTATGGCCATTATGATGTTCATTTGGGTATTTTATGCTGGCCAACCTATTGCCATTTATGGCATATTTTTGTTCTTTATGTTCAAGCTCCTCCTCCTGAGTTAGTCATTACTATCTATAGGTTCTGTTGGAGAGAGGGAGCCAATGCCATTGCCTATGCAACTAGTGACTCATTGTTGTATGTGACTATCTTGTGTTTGGTATGTGGCTTCCATTTTTTGAATGTTCTTATGAGTTCTCTTCTTTGCAGTGTTCTTCTATGTTTTTTTCTCTTTTGTCCTTGTGTTCAGTAGTTTATTATAGCATCTCTTTATGCTTTCATTGCTACATCCACTTTTGACATGGTATCAGATTTTAGGATCTAGATTCGTATTGCTATCTTCTACAATTTCAAGTTTGCGTTTTGGCTTTTTCTACAGCTGATTGGACTCATTCTTGATTATTGCAAATTGATTTTTCAGCATGGGTGACCATCTTCTACTAAATTTTGGCCTAGTCTTTGCTCTTTTTTTGAGTGTTTTGTAGTCCACTGTTTGTGTTTTAGGGAAACAGGTTGAGGCGACTTGTTTCTATGTAGGAAAACTATATTTATTGTAGTTATTGACTGCATTTTAACTTAAGTCTCTTTGCATTTTCATTGCTTATGCTTATCCACGGCTGGGTGATAGTGTTTCACACTAATTTTTGCTGTGTCTAGTTTGTATTTTCACATTATCCATTGTGTGTGAACTCCGTCGTACAATTTATGCTCTTGGTTTGGCTATACTTTCTTTCTTCTCTTCTTTCTGTTCTTTTCTATTCCTATTCTCTCTAGATGGCTCCTCCCTATTGTTCCACTAATGACAAATTACATGGCCTTGATTATCTCAAATGGAGTGCTGTTATGAAAGCTTGATTTGTGCAAAAGCGATTATGATATGTTGTATCTGGAGCTTGTGAGCATCCTACTTCTCTTCTGACTGATTTTGACTAGGACAATTATGAAAAAGTTGTGCTCACATGGGATATTGATGATGCTCATGCATATTTTTCCCTTCTTTGCTATATTTTCAAAGAAGTTCTTCCTATAGTCATTACTTGTAGGACTTCTCCTATAATTCAAGCAAAGCTTCAGATATTGAATGAGGCTCTCTCACCTATCCATGTCATTACTCTTTATGGATAGCTACAACTGATGAAGTTTGAGTCGAATGATATGATTTAGCCTTTCTTACTTCATGTCACACAGGTATAGTACCAACTTCAACCTATGTAGTTTTCCCGTCCAAAGGCTCATCTTGTGGGGAGTGTGCTCTACAAGCTCCCTCTAGAGATAGAGTGTCCAATGCTTTGCGGGCTCAAAAAACATCAACACATGTCAGTTTTCTACTTACATCCTTGATGCCTCTTGAGCATAAGATGCCTTTGTGGTAATAGGAGAGGCTTCTTTCCTAGTCTAGTGGATCTAGTGAGGCCTTTATAGCTTCAAAGAGGGCTGATAAGAAGAAGTCAAAGGCCTAGCCCAATGTTATCACTGTGGTAAGAAGGGACATCGATACAAGGATTGCAAAGAGTTAGTGGCTTCGAGGAAGGCGGAGATGAAGATAAAGCAGGATCCTAACTCCTCTACTTAATCATCCTCTTTCTTTGGTTCTGACTTGGATCCTCCAGCCAAATCCACAAGGCTAAGGGGCAAGCGTAATCATGTTATGCCCTGTTAATATCCTTGAACCATAGTCTTGTATGCATGCTTTTCCTTGGAAGAAAAGTGGTAGTATAATCCCAATGTCTTCTTTATGCTTCTCTCTATCATTTTTATCCTCCTAAACATCGAATAAGACATGAGTGCCTTGTAATCCTTGTGCTACATTTCATTTACATCCTCCAACTCTATAGCATCCGCATCCACAAACATTGTATATGACATTTCTGAGTCTAGTTTATACCAAACATTTCTAGGCATTTTATTATGGCCATTATGATGTTCATTTGGGTATTTTATGCTGGCCAACCTATTTCCATTTATGGAATATTTTTGTTCTTTATGTTCAAGCTCCTCCTCCTGAGTTAGTCATTACTATCTACAGGTTCTGTTGGAGAGAGGGAGCCAATGCCATTGCCTATGCAACTAGTGACTCATTGTTGTATGTGACTATCTTGTGTTTGGTATGTGGCTTCCATTTTTTGAATGTTCTTATGAGTTCTCTTCTTTGCAGTGTTCTTCTATGTTTTTTTCTCTTTTGTCCTTGTGTTCAGTAGTTTATTATAGCATCTCTTTATGCTTTCATTGCTACATCCACTTTTGACATGGTATCAGATTTTAGGATCCAGATTCGTATTACTATTTTCTACAATTTCAAGTTTGCGTTTTGGCTTTTGTACAGTTGATTGGAATCATTCTTGATTATTGCAAATTGATTTTTCAGCATGGGTGACCATCTTCTACTAATTTTTGGCCTAGTCTTTGCTCTTTTTTTGAGTGTTTTGTAGTCCACTATTTGTGTTTTAGGGAAACAGGTTGAGGGGACCTGTTTCTATGTAGGAAAACTATATTTATTGTAGTTATTGACTGCATTTTAACTTAAGTATCTTTGCATTTTCATTGCTTATGCTTGTCCACGGCTGGGTGATAGTGTTTCACACTAATTTTTGCTGTGTCTGGTTTGTATTTTCACATTATCCATTGTGTGTGAACTTCGTCGTACAATTTATGCTCTTGGTTTGGCTATACTTTCTTTCTTCTCTTCTTTCTGTTCTTTTCTATTCCTATTCTCTCTAGATGGCTCCTCCCTATTGTTCCACTAATGACAAATTACATGGCCTTGATTATCTCAAATGGAGTGCTGTTATGAAAGCTTGATTTGTGCAAAAGCGATTATGATATGTTGTATCTGGAGCTTGTGAGCATCCTACTTCTCTTCTGACTGGTTTTGACTAGGACAATTATGAAAAAGTTGTGCTCACATGGGATATTGATGATGCTCATGTATATTTTTCCCTTCTTTGCTATATTTTCAAAGAAGCTCTTCCTATAGTCATTACTTGTAGGACTTCTCCTATAATTCAAGCAAAGCTTCAGATATTGAATGAGGCTCCCTCGCCTATCCATGTCATTACTCTTTATGGATAGCTACAACTGATGAAGTTTGAGTCGAATGATATGATTTAGTCTTTCTTACTTCATGTCACACAGGTATAGTACCAACTTCAACCTATGTAGTTTTCCCTTCCAAAGGCTCATCTTGTGCAGGGTGTGCTCTACAAGCTCCCTCTAGAGATGGAGTGTCCAATGCTTTGCGGGCTCAAAAAACATCAACACATGTCAGTTTTCTACTTACATCCTTGATGCCTCTTGAGCATAAGATGCCTTTGTGGTTATAGGAGAGGCTTCTTTCCTAGTCTAGTGGATCTAGTGAGGCCTTTATAGCTTCAAAGAGGGCTGATAAGAAGAAGAAGTCAAAGGCCTAGCCCAATGTTATCACTGTGGTAAGAGGGGACATTGACACAAGGATTGCAAACAATTAGTGGCTTCGAGGAAGGCGGAGATGAAGATAAAGCAGGATCCTAACTCCTCTGCTTAATCATCCTCTTTCTCAGGTTCTGACTTGGATCCTCCAGCCAAAGCCACAAGGCTAAGGGGCAAGCGTGATCATCTATGTAACAAAAAGGGTTGGCCACCCCTCCTGCTTTCTAGTATTGGTGATGCGGTCATCCCTCATGACTCTCCGATGTAAGAGAGGGAGTGTGAGTGGGTGGTGAGATGGGATAGGTACGCCTCATCTATATAAGTATACTAATGCACAAGTTCTAGAAGGGCATCCTTGACACATCAACTAAAGTCTAATAGGTTTTAAAATCTTGAAGTTAGGATCGACATCCAAGTTCATGATGGGTTGTTATTTGAGAGTGGTATTGGCTCCTAGTCCCGAGCTCATATGAGGTGACACTTTGGTGGTCTTGGACAAAGGTAAGAAATCCATGGCTATGTCTATCTAGAGGAATTTTTCATAGGATGGTCTTATACCAGATGCTCGACATCGACACTTAGGTTCTCTTTGAGGCACCTTGGTGGTGGCTTTATCATCCACTACTGTTGAGAAGGCAAGCTCAACACGTGCGAACATTGATGATGGACCGCCTGGCTAGATGAGTCTGCACGTCTACACTTAGCATGTTGGTGGTCATTATGATACTCACATGGCCACTGACTTATCACTTATTATATTTAGCTTGTTACACCTACCTATAGCTGGAAAAGATATAACACCAGTTGATTAGTGTAGTCAGTTATGCACTGTTTGACTTAGAAGGTCACTTTCCTTTATGTTGTATCTTATCTATATTTTGTGTGCATTGTATAGTGTGTGAAGAAGAAGAAGAAACCAGCAAGAAAACGTTTTGGCCTCCATCTCTCTTCTTGTGTTCTTGAGTGAGCTTCCTCTTGTGTGTACAATGTAAAGATAGTGGGAGAGAAGGAAGGAGTCTCACTTGTAGATTTCTCACTTACACAATGGGGGAATATACACAAAGGTAGAGGCTGAAAATAGTTTTCCTCTTCTTAGTTGTGTAAGCCAAAAGAACTCTAGTACAAAAGAAATAGAAGAACCCTATATGTGGGTCTCAACCCACACTCAACTAACCAAGGTGGCATACTAACTGAGCCACGAACTAGAGTACATAAGGATAGCTATCATCCAGCTATTATTCATGTGCGGTGTACCAACCGCATCTGCAACTAACAAGTCGGTGACATATATGTACAACGGTCACTCTAGCATATCACGAGTGGAGCTCGATATCTCAACACTCCCTCTCGAGCTCAATTCCAATTCTTGCACACCAAGCAAGTCTCTGAACTTGCACAGCTTCTTTGCGCCCAATGCCTTCGTGAATATGTCAGCTACCCGATCCTCTGTGCTGACATAAACTAGATCAATAAGACCTAGTAAAACCCTCTCCCATACATAGTGATAATGAACCTCAATGTGCTTTGTTCTAGCACGATAGATTGGGTTATTTTCCAAGTGTATACTGCTCGTGTTGTCACAATAAATGGCAACTGGCCCATCTGTAGGCTGATGCATATCATAAAGTAGCTTATACAACCAAGCTACCTCTCATGCAGCAATTGTTGCACCCCTGTACTCAGCCTCTGTGCTCGACAAGGCAACTGTAGGCTATTTCTTGCTGCTCCAAGTGACTGCAGCACTCCCAAAAGAGAACACATATCCACTGGTAGATCGTCTATCAGAAATACTACCAGCCCAATCAGCATCAGTGTATCCATGCAACTGTATTTGAACCCCAGTCTCATAAAATAGTCCATACTGCAATGTGGACTTCACATACCTGAGTATGCATCTAGCCGCATCCAAAAGCGGTTTCCTTGGAGCCTGCATAAACTGACTTACCAATCCAACAACATAGCTCAAATATGGCTTGGTAATAGTCATATAAATCAAACTTCTTGCTATGCGTCTGTACATATTAGGGTCTTCTAGAAGCTCACCTGCATCTGCGCTCAGCTTCACATTCTGCTCCAAAGGAACTGAAATAGGCTTACAGCCTGACATCCCATATTTGGACAGCATGTCCAATCCATACTGCCTCTGCAAGAGCCGTATCCCACTTGGTGATCTAATCACCTCAATGCCCAAGAAATAACGCAGCTCTCCCAAATCCTTCATCTCAATCTTCTGCTTCAATAGTATTTTTTCATGAAGGATATCTTCATCACTATCACCTGTGATAATCAAATCATCAACATAAATGACAAGCAGCATAATATCTTTCTCTGTTTTTCTCACATAAAGTGAGAAATCTGCCTTGGAAATCTGAAGGCCAATAGTGACAAGATACTATCCTATCTTGTCAGACCATGCTCTAGGTGCTTGCTTCAAGCCATACAAGGCTTTCTTCAACCTGCAAACAAACTCAGGATGAACAGCATACACATAACCTGGTGGCTGCTCCATATAGACCTCTTCTTGCAAATCACCATGCAAGAAGGCATTCTTTACATCCATCTGATGTAAAGATCATCCCTTTGATGCAGCCATAGAAATGACTACTCTTACGGTTGCCATCCTTGCAACCGGACTGAATGTTTCTTCATAATCAATGCCATATGTTTGTGCATACCCCTTGACTACTAATCTTGCCTTGTATCTGTTCACAGAACCATCTGCATTGTGCTTCACCTTATAAACCCACTTACAACCAATTGCATCCTTATCTTTAGGCAAAGGTAGCAATTCCCATGTAGCATTTGCTTCCAAGGTATCCATTTCTTCATCCATGGCTTTCTCCCATTTTTCTTTTCTCATGGCTTGCTCAAAAGAAGTGGGTTCTGGTTCCTGTATCACTTTGACCATATAGGCATAGTGAATGGCTGTAAATCCATCATATTTCAGCCTATCCACAGGATACCTAGCTCTGGTAGACCTATGCAAAGTAGGATCACTTCTAGGTGCTCTCAAAACATCCCTGGTATTCCTTACTCCAGGTGTAACAACAGAAGGAATACCCAACTCATCATCAATGCTTTATTCTGAGCCATTGGATTCACTATCCACATAAGAGTGACTTGCATTCACATCAAACATGGGCTGATCTACCTTCTCTTTTCCTTTCCGTGATACCTACATACCACTATCTGCATTGATTTGATAAGATTCTCCTGATCTCAATCTGCCTGTCCATGGCATAGAATGTGAACCATTGCAAGAGGACACTCTAGGTCCACTAATATTTTGTGACTGCTGCTGTGAATTTTGTGCAGCATTACCATTTTGTGCATCTACATCATCAATCACATTTACTGGTTTATACCAGCTACTCATCTCATAAAAAACAACATCTCTGCTCACTGTAAACTTACGAGTAGAAGGGTTATAGCATCTATACCCTTTTTACTGCAAAGAGTAACCAATAAAGATGCACTTCTCAGCTTTTGGATCCAACTTGGATCTCAACTCATCTGGCACATGAACATAGGCAATGCAACCAAAAATTTTCAAATGAGAAATATCTGGTTTCCTACCAGTATACCTCTCCTCTGGAGTCATGCCATGTATTGTTGCAGTGGGAGTCCTGTTCATTATGTAGACTGCTGTAGCAACTGCTTTAACCTAGTAAAAATCTGGCAGGTCTTTTTCATTGAGCATGGCATGAGATACCTCTCCAATATCCATGTGTTCCTTTCTGCAATTCCATGTTGCTGTGGGGTATAGCTGCATGAATATTGCTGCTTTATGCCATGCTCTTGCAAGAACCTTGCAAACTCATTTGAGAGGTACTCTCCCTCTCCATCTGACCTTAGGCCTTTTATTTGTAGGCCTGTTTCTTTTTCAACCATAGCTTTAAGAGTTTTGAAATGCCCAAACACTTTACTTTTTTTTTTCATAAAATACACCCAAACTTTTCTGCTATAGTCATCAATAAAAGTGACAAAATAATGACAGCCTCCAATAGATGCAGCTTTAGTAGTCCACACATCAGAGTGGATTAATTCCAATGACTTCTTACTCTCTTGAACATGTCTAAGAAATGGTTTCCTTACCTGTTTTCCAAATTGATAGGCTTCACATATCTTATGCATTTCTGCAATCTTGAAATCAGGCAATCCTGCAACAATATTTTGGGCTTGCATTGATTTAAGTCGCTGTACATTAACATGACCAATGTATTTATGTCAGATATCAATATCTGCAACTACATCGGTCCCATGTGCAAACATTGCTGCACTCAGTTCAGGCATGTCTGCATCCAACGTAAACTTTCTGCCCTTCTTCTTTCCTTTTGCTATCAAGCGACCTTTATTTTTCATATCCTCAACAAAGCATCCATGAGGATTAAATCTGACCTACAAGCCCTGCTCAACCATTTGACCAACAGAAACCAGGTTCTTGGTGATATTTGGGACACAAAATACATCTAACATGTATTTCTTTTTCCCATCTTGCATAGACAAAGGAATTTTTCCAATCTGCACAATAGGATGTATAGTATCATCACCAGTCTCCACAAATCCTGGTTTTTCCATTTTCCTTGCATCCTGCATCCATTCTGCACGACCTGTCATGTGGTTAGATGCACCTGAGTCAACATACCAAATATCATTGCTTTCTTTTGCACTTGTCACAGAATTGGTCATGTGCTGCACCATAAACAAATGCATATTTCTTTCATCACCCTGTCTACTAGAAGATGCATAATTTCCTTGTTGCAATTTTCCATTCATGATGTCATTCTGCTTTTTATAGCAGTCTTTAGCCATATGATCCATTTTACCACATTAATAGCATTCAACATTGTTGTTTGCATTTTGGCCTCTTTGCCATCCACCACGACCTCTATGGCTCCCCCTGCCTCTAGAGTTAACACGTTCTCCTCCATAGGACCAGTTTTCTTGAGTTTGCTGCATATTCTGATTTCTACCATGGCCTCCAGATGGGCCTGCTCTACCTCTGCCTCTACCTCTTCCAGCATTTGAGTAGAAGACAACTTCTTTTGAAGTTTCTCCTGAAGAAGATGCACCACCATTTCTTTACTCCTCAAAAATTAGAAGAGCAATCAACTCCTAAAAATCAGGAAATCTTTCACGGACGGAAATGGATGTCCAAAACTATGTATAATCCTTTTCTAGACCATTCAAGGTCACAAAAACTAAATCATCATCTTCCACTAGCGACCCAATGGAAGCAAGTGCATCTGCAATCTTCTTCACCTTCATGTGGTAGTCATTGATGCTCATACTTTCTCTTTGCACGTTGTGCAACTCTTGCTTGAGCTGCATTTTTCTGGCTTGCATATTTGTGCTATACATTTTTGAGAATATTGCAGATGCATGAAAGTGGCTCGTTTGAAAGCAAGTGCATCTGCAATCTTCTTCACCTTCATGCAATCTTCTTCGCCTGGCCTCCACCATTTGGAGCCATTTGACTGCCCGTCGGCATCGACATGCTAGGGGGAGCTGGTAATAAAGGGACATTCTGTATCATGTTCCCTCTCCCATTAGGGTTAGCCATCGCTATCCCTTGGCCACTACTGCCATTGGCTATTGCCATATTATTTCCCAACACTAAACCCATGTTCGAATTGCCTCTAGAAGCATAGGCTGCTTGTAGTCGGGATTCCACCTCTTGTGCTCGTGTAATGGCAGTATCTATAACCCCCAAGGGGACACTACTCAACTGCAATTGGATATTGAAGTCCAACCCATGTAGGAAATATTGCAATTGGGCAGCTGCGGGGATAGGAATAGAGGTGTCCAACTTACGGAAGACCTCTTTTATCTTCTTCGCATAAGCACGAATATCCTCGTGTGGATCTTGGCGGGTCACGTTGAGTACACGCAACCAATATTGCCCACCCCTTTCAAGGGCAAACTCCCTTCGAAAAGCTCCATAAAATGCATCAATGTTCAATATAGTTCCGGCTTCTAAACCATGATACCATATAGCGGCTCTTCCTTTGAGAGTCATATTGAAGAACATCATCAAATGTCCTTCCTCTTGAATGCGACAGTTAAACATCAGCTTTTGAAACTCCCTAATGTGAAGTTCTGCATCTTCCTCAACTAGCCCATTAAAAATGGGTAGCGGGTAACCTAGAGCCGGCAAATCCGTCGTTCCTGCTGGAATTGCAATAGGCTGCGCCATGACGAGGATTGGATTTGCACTAGGAATAGGGGACGGTGGGGTTACACCTCCCACAATTAATATGGACTGGCTTATGGCAGAAAGGGGAGCACTAGAGCTTCCACCTTCTCCTAACTTACTGCTTGTGGTCCTAAGACCACTAGATCCACTCCCTCGTAAGGGTTCAGCACCGCTACGCTTAGGGGAATATCTCCTAAAAATTTCAGCACGTCGCCTAGCTCTTTCGTCTCTTTCTTGCTTTTGGATTTCTGCTAGACGATGCTTATCACTAAATAACGGATCAAGCTCAGTATCCTCTGGCATAAACTACTAGTTGGTCCCTAAACAACCAGGATTCGAGAACCGCCACTTTTAAGCGGCTCCCGGCAGACGCACCACTGATGGACCTAAAAATGGGCCGGCACTGGCTCATGCACTAGCCGGACCTCGTCACTATGCACAAGACAACCCCTCGGCCTCGCGGCCAGGAGCGTCTATCAAAATCTCTGCCTTCCTAAACATTGCGTTTGTAATACGTTGTAGTCCAACTGATCCTAACCCAATATTACTCCTCAGAGGGAGTCCCTTTCACATAGCCAAAAGGCTCGAATCACATACACATGGGGTTCCTCCTACGGCTGAATGCCGTCAACCCTCTGCGACTCTCCTACACCTTGGGGATTGGCCCCTCGATGCACCGCTCAACATTTAGACATTTCGCACAAACGTCGCTCAAGGTACCAAATAAACGTATCCAGGAATGTACCATTGTCCTTACTTGACTTCCCCTTTATGATCCCACGACTAGCCTACAGCATAGGAACCTCACACTCTCAACGGTGGGTCAAGGGCCTACTGAAAACAATTGCTATGCATGTCGAGGAGCTAACTCTGATACTTTTAATTTCCTCTAAATGATCATGCAAAGAGGTGGATGCCTAGTGCTCAAACATTTTAAAAACCAGCAGCGTGCAAGTGCAAAACATCTCTTTCATGCTTTCCTTTCTAACCGCTTTGTGCTTCGCTGCAACACCTAGCACCGAAGTGATCTTCGTGCTACTAGGTTTTGATTTTTATCATTATTATTCCGTCCTAGATGCGATGCATATAAAATCAGCAAATTATTCATCATGCTCAGCGGCATTTAACCATTTTTTCCACAACTCTACCCTTCCTCGTTTTGATAGTGCATCATTGCATTCATTTCTTTTAGGGTTTCCTTGTCATTTTATGTGGAGAAAGGAAGGAAACACGCACTAAAACATATAAACAAGGCTGAACTGAAGCATAACTTCATGCCCCAGCCTTGCTATACGTCAACAAACATAAATCCTATTTTTCTATATTTTTCGTAGCCCCAAATGTATTTTTTCCCTATTTTTCATGGTTTTTTAATCATTTTCCCGCCATTTTCTTCATTTTCTTGTATTTTTTTAAATTTCTGAAAATGAAAACCAGTTTGTGGGCTATGGCCCTTAGTTCATTTGCAACAAAATTGAAAGATTAGTTGATGTGTATCGACGGTTTTCCCCGTGTATATGCCCAAAACCCTTGTTTTTCCCCATTTTTCATGCGTTTTCGGGTTTCTTGACATTATTTCGAGCCATGAAATGCATGTTTTTCATAATTTCTGGTTATAAACAGTAAGAACTCAGAAGAATCAGCAGCATAATCAAATTTTAGTCCATATGAACGGCATTCCATCAATCAAAAGCATAAAACACTAAATTTTCTTTGTAATTTTTTTAGTTTACCGCTTAAACGCGTGTTTCGGGTTTTTTTTTCCATGCTGCAAACCAGGAAATCCAGTAGCCTTCAATGCTTCTGACGGTCACACACCATTGTCTTCAGCCCGTGGAACGATCCGATCCGTGCCGGACAAGCCTCCATCATTCTTTCTTCATTGCTCCTTTCCACACATGAACTGCCTCTTAGAAGAGAGAGAGGGAGGAGAGAGAAAGACTGATTTTCTCTCTCCCTCTACAGGTTGCCATTCCTCGCGTAGACCGGAGCGATACGGAGCACGAAGTGAGTACGATTGCCTGCTGTGGTTGGTTGCAGGGCTTGCTCTACAGCCCACAAATCGATTTGGAGGGGGGGGGCGCGATTTTTTCGGCGGCTGTTTTCAGCCGCCGCCCCCCCATATTCACGTTTTTTTTTTAGAGGGGGGGGTGCCAAAGGTCACCCCCCCTCTCTTGCACCTTTTGAAATTTCACTTTTGGGCCCCCTCTTGGGCACCCCGGCCAGTTTCGGGCCATCTTCCACATCCGGCCTCCGATCTTCGCTCCGAAAATTCCTGTGAGCTCGTCTCAATATCCCGGACAGGCCTGCAGCTTCACTGAATGGCATGGGCGCACGGAAAAATTATGAAAATTCTCGGAGTGTCGTACGGGCGCCCGTCAAGTACTTGACGCTTAAAATCGTCCTGGATCGAGCCGCCGCCTTTGACAGTGAATATTTTTCCCTTGATATTCATAATTTTTAGCTATTTTTAAGCACTTGCCGTCTCCTAAATTCCGCTCTCATTGGCGACCACGGGATAGGGTGACTCAGCCCGTCGAATCCACGAACATATCTGCACATAAACAACCAAAGAAGCATCAAACTGATAGAAAACAAATATATAATAAAACTCAGCACAATGCTCCCCCTACCCCTGGACAGGACCAAGGCATGACCTCCACAAGGAATAGGCCTAGCATCATCTAATAGAAGATCCGAAGTGAGTCACTAACCAGCTGCTCCAACACAGCCAAACTAAAAAGAACTGTCAAAGAGGTTGCCCTAAGTGGTAGTCTGAACTACTGACCAACTAAAGACAACACAACTAGGAGCTCCTACAAGGCGAGGACTCCTATAGCCTGATCAAAGAATATTTTCTTTCAGTACATGTCTTTTTTTAGGAGTTGTATTGGATGAACATACTTGGGCATGTAAAAAGGAGGGAGCTGAGCGTAGTGACCCAAGGAGAACAGGGCATCGGTCTCAGGACCTGTCTCGGCACCCAAGAACCTACCAAGCCCTCGCAAGGCGACACTTAATCCTTCTCTAACGCTCACTTTTATTTTCGCTCCAACCTTCCTTGTTGTGATATTATTTTTCCAGCAAGAAGCCACCCCTAGGAAGACAAGGTATCGGCCCCGGGTCTGACTCGTCCCCAGGAACCTACCAGGCCTTCGCAAGGCAATGAGCAACTGCTTATATATTTTTTTATTTCATTTCTTTTCTTTGATAGGGGTTAGAACCCCTTTTTACACACCTTCGCATTGATATTCATCTTTTAGGATATTCAGGATTTCTTGGCATCATTATTATTATCTTCTAGCAGGCTTCTCTAACTGCCTCACTACTAACAAGAACTCCTAGAACGGCTGCCTAGCAGGCTAGCAGAACAGAGCCACTAGGGCTTCCTTCTAAAACAGGTCTTTCAATGTCTAACAATGTCTTTACAGGAGGCAATGACTACTCCGACCTCCCTCAAACATACTTAGCCTAAACCTGGGACTTCATGCCTTGGTTGCCGGTCCCCAAAAAAATAGATCCCCTCGACAAGTACAAATACACATATAACAGGAAAGAAAGGTACTCGTAAAGGAGAAATATCACCTGGAGTGGCCACAAGAAGCTTCCATCGCAGCAAAGGCTCCTCCAGGCTCCACAAAATTCCACAACCCGCGAAACCTGTCCAGCACAACACTAAACAAAAACCCAATTAAACGCACCCGCACTAGACAGGGAAATGGCCCTCTTGGCCTAATGAATTCAGACATGACTTGGCTACAAAAATGAATCGTCCCTCTTGGCCTAATGAAATCAAACAATACTATGCAGAACATCCACCTGGAAACAACCATGATAGACATCAAAGCATACTATTCCCAGGGGAACAAAGGCGCATAGCCCTAGACTAGGTGCATTAAATTATGACCTATCCCTCCTGCGTATATCGCAAGAGGTGTTCGCATCACATGGCGTCGAATCAGTCTATGGGTCCCCGATAATAAAGGTAGATGAGTCTCGCTTACCCTCTGCATCACCCAAATCAACCATCGTCTGCCAAAGAGGGCATGTTCAGAAAGCATACCCCACAAACGACCAGGTCCTGTCTCACCATCAATAGATATATCGGGACAAGGGCCACAATTAAAGAAGAGGTCCTCTTCATACGCAAGATTAGCCAATGAATCGGCAAACTGATTCCAATTCCGTGGAATCAGCTGAAAAGACACTCTATCGAATTCGTCTAGCAGGGCTATGGCAGTGTGATGGTACATACAAAGGATCGGGTTCCGCACCATGTACGTCCCATTGAGTTGATTTAAAACCAACTGAGAGTCCCCTTTCACCAACAACTGGCGGATACCACCCTTTTTTGCAATATTCAAACCCATGATCAGGGCTTTGTATTCGGCCATATTATTAGTAAAATTTGCCCCGAGATAAGCAACTAACTTCATGACAATGCGTCGTCGAGGGTCGCGGATGACAACTCCTACACTTCCTTTTTTGCATGCACCCCTGGACGCCCCATCAAAGTACAAGGTGTACGTCCATAAAGGGTTTACATATCCTGCCATCCTGGACTCTACGCGTAATTATGGTAATCAAAATTCAGCATATTCAACGGGTGGACTGTAGGCTCCATCCCTCCATCATCATTGAATTCGACAGGGATGCTCGTCAAAATTTGTAGGCAGTGATGGCAGAAGACCTTGATTTCCCAAATAAATGTCCCGCCTTCTTGCTCAATCACCTTGTATCCTTTGCTCCACCAAATGAGCTTTCCCTGATGATACCTCTGTTCCAAATATGGGTGTTCTAAATAAGGGATCAGACGACCCATCAACCTCTATCACGATTTCCTTGCAGATGTTTGATCAATCTTGCCTAGACCTGCAAGGCAGTCATAGCATTAGTACAATCAGAAGTAATAAGGTTTAATCTTATTAAGATTAACCTTATTTTTAAATTCTATCCCCTCAAGGTCAGCTAACAAAACTGTGGATTTATTCTTTCCTATTCTAACGATCTTATAGGGCCCATCCCATTTGGGTTCTAGCTTGCCTGGGAATAATTCTCATCGTGCGTCATAATACAGAACAAGCTGTCCTTTCTTGAAGGTGTATTTCTTGGCTTTGAGGTCGTGTAGCTTCTTCATTCGGTGCTTCGCCACTTCTTGGTGCAATAAGCTCTGCAACTTAAGCTCATCTAAATGTGCCAGTGTCGTCAAGCGCTCAAAAAGAGCGTCTTCATCGCTCAAAGAATGATTGATGGCAAACCGAATAGTCGGCAGCTCAATCTCTAAAGGCAAGACACACTCCTCCCCATATACTAACTTGAACGGGGTATGACCAGTGGCTCGTTTGAAAGTCGTATTATAGGCCCACACTGCCACGTATAACTTTTTATCCCAATCCCGTTTCTTTTCCGACACAGTTTTGGACAGGATGCCCACAAGCTGCTTGTTGGTGCTTTCAACCTGACCATTGGCTTGCGGATTATATGGGGTTGTCTTGTTATGCTTGATGTTCCACAACTCTGTCAAACCTTTGATCACCTTATTCAGGAAATGGGTTCCGCGGTCCGACACTAATTCTTTCGGCGGACCAAACCGGCATATTATCTGCTCTAAAAGGAAACTAGCCGTTTCTTTAGCATCATCTTTCCTTGTTGCTCGTGCTTCTGACCACTTTGTGAAGTAGTCAGTTGCTACAATGATGTATCGCTTTTGCGTAGTCGATGACGGAGTAATAGGACCCACAAAGTCTATTCCCCACTTCTCAAATGGAAGTATCGCCATAATAGGGGTGAGTGGTCGTTTCCTATTCTCTCGACTATCATGTCGTTGGCAAATATCGCATCGCTTAACATACGCAAACGCATCCTGGAAGATGGCAGGCCACCAATAACCTGCTCTTAAAGCCTTTTGTGCTGTAAGCCGTCCAGCAAAATGGCCACCGCAAGCAGAATCATGGCACTCCTCCAAAATGAATGGCACCTCGTCAGGCGTCACACATCGGCGATAGATATCATCAACCCCTTGCCGATATAATGTACCTGCGATCAAGGCAAACTTTAACGCTTGCTGCTTAATTTTCCTTTTCTCAGCCTTAGATAGTTCGGAACCCGCCTCTCCCGTTGATAAATAATGCGTTATTGCAGCATACCAGGAGGGAATAGATGCCGTATCTATTTTAAATATCATCTCCATGTCACTACCTTCAGCCACAGATTCTTTCGGCTCCCCAAAGTCCACTAGACATTCCACGATGCCTTGCAACCTTGGTGGCTTACTCTTGATTTCATAATCAAATTCCTGCAAAGTGATCAACCACTTCGCTAAACGATCAGGCGGCTGTAACTTATTCATCAATAGTCGAAGTCCCTCCGCCTTCGTATAAAGCACGACTTTCTCATAGAGAATGTAATGCCTGAACTTCTTGGTCCCAAAGACCATCGCTAGACACAGCTTCTCCATGTAGGTGTAATTGATTTCGGATACCCCCAGCTTCCTGTTAGATATGATCAATGCCCCACCCTCATTAGGTGCTACCAATGATCCATGGTGCTCAAAGTTGTAAGGCCCCCATTATGAGGAGAAGCCAAATGTGAGCCCGGACATTGGTTGAGTCCTGACTTGTATATCAGATGAGGTCTATGTGACCGGATGGCAAAAAGGTGACTGTTGTGGGTCTAATCTTTGGGTTAGACGGAGTGGTTAAGCTGGTAGCAACTCGAGGCACATTGCATTGAGTTGCGTGGTAAGGGAGTTAAAAGGGGCCCCTATTGTGGGGTCCGGGGGCCGCGGAAGCGGCCCCTGGCTGGGGGGTCCCAGGGGGGCCAGCGGCCCCCCTGGCGGGGGTCCGGGGGCAGCGCCCCCGGCCCGATGGTAAAGGGAATATTCCCTGGAATATTCCCTGGCCGACTAGTGGAGGCTCATATGGTAGGTCGGTCAGCAGGCCGACCTAACGACCTTCGCGGGCTATAAAAGCTAAACCCCTTCGCAGCCATCTCACACTCATCTTTCACCCAGTCAGAGTTGTTGTTCCAGCTAGCCTTAAGCTCTTCACCTATCTTCTGTCTAGATCGCCATCTAAGCTTCACACAGTGGAAGCGCACGGGTGGACAGAGCCATCTTTGTATCAGTTGTTTGGAGTTAAAGAATTTTACTGATTCTCCTCTTATCTGTTGTGTACTCTCTATCTCTTTCTCAGATTCTGTTCGCTGCGCCGTGTAATATTTTACACTTCCGACTAGCAAAAGCAATCGGGTGGTACCACTTCTCTTCCCAAAATTGGGCTAAACAGCAGCTGATACTATACATGGTGGCTGCTGAAAATATATAGAACACCTCACCTCTTTTAGGTGCTTTTAAAACGGGCGCTCTTGCTAGCTCTTGTTTCACGTCCTCGAATGCTACCTTGCAAGGGTCACCCCATACAAACGAACAGCTAAAGGACAATAAATTTGTAAGTGGCAACGTTCTTTCTGCTAAGGCGTTAATGAATCTACGGTAGTAACCAACCGAAGACAGAAAGCTATGAACTTCTTTCGGAGTGCGTGGTGGACCCATGGCAACTATAACTTTGACCTTCTCGGGGTCTGTCGCAATTCCTACCGAACTGACCACATGGCCCAGCAATAGCCCATAAGGTACTCCAAAAGCACACTTCCGTGGGTTTAGGGCGATGCAAAATTGTCTACAGCGCTCAAAGCATTTTCTCAAAATGATCAACTGCCTTTCTCTCACGGTGGCGGCCCCTAAGTCATCAATAAACACCCTCAACTCTTCAGGGGATATGTCACCGAATGTCTTATCGGCTGTTCGTTGCCACGAACCAGGCGCATTGCATAAACCAAAAGCCATCACGTGGTAAGCAAAAGTGCCAAATACAGTAATAAAAGTTGTTTTCAACTTGTCCTCTTCTGCAATTGCCATTTGGTTGTATCCTGCAAAGCAATCCATAAACGAATATATCTCCCTACCTGCTAATTGATCCAAAATCTGGTCAATAAATGGCAATGGGTAGTAGTCCTTAACTGTCTGCTTATTCAGCTCCCTTAAGTCTACACATAAACGGATCTGATTATTCTTCTTCTTTCTAATCACAACTGGCGAACACCATTCCGTGTGTTGCACAGGAAAAATCAAACCCGCTTTTCGAAGCTTCTGTAACTCTTCAAACAGCCCGTCCCTCAATTTGAAAGGCATACGCCTTACTTTCTGCCGTACAGGACGACTGCCCTCTTTCAACAGAATTGTATGAACAGCAAGACTAGGAGGAATGCCTCTCAACTCATCATAACTCCAGGCAAAAATATCATGGAATTCCTGGATCAAGGCCACATAGTCCTCCCTTTCTGCTGTGCTGAGCATAGAGCCTAATTTGATTGGCCGCGAATCACCAAGCGTACCAAGGTCTAGCTCGATAACATCTGCATCTCTTATACGCTCTTGGCCCTCTATCGACTCGTTCAAAGTGATCTGATAGATGTCCTCCGTGGTGGATCCCTCTTTGGACTCATCACTCGATGATGTCTCACTAGCAGATAAATCTTCTAATGTCTCCAATTCTATAGAAGATAGAGGAGCTCTCTCACTCTGCGGGGACTCAGGATAAGCATCAACCACCACACGCTGGGCACCTCTGCCGAATATCAATCGACCGGCGGGTATATCCACTTGGCAATCCGCTTGCAAGATCCAAGGTCGTCCAAGTAATACTTGGTAACTTGGCCGCCCTGCAAAACGAATCACCCTAAAATCCAACATGCATTCTACATTTGCAACAGTGACATGGACCTTAGTAATGCAGCCTTCCGGCTGTCTCAAACTGTCATCTGCCATTCTGAGAATTGTGGAGGTATCTTTCTGAATCGCAAGACCTAACCTTTCCATCAGTTCAGAACTCATAATGTTAACAGATGATCCCGTGTCGACAATGGCATAATCTACTAATATCCCATCGACATAGGCTGCAACCCTTGGGCAATGCTTCTCAGCATGCTCAAACCAGTCATCACCAACTCGCGCAATACCCAAAGGTTCTACGATGTACCCGGTACGTAGGATCTTTCTAAATTCCTTGCGTACTCCTGGGGAAAGCTTAATAAGCTGCAAAAGGTTCACATCCGGCTTGACTTCGCAAAGAGAGCCCGCCAAATCGAATTCATGATAGTTCGATAGAGCTCACTTTTCACGCCAAACCATCCGCTCTTTAGGTCGCTGAACTGGCTTTATTGCCTCTTTCTTAACTTTCACCTTCTTCTTTGGTGCTTCCTTATCGGCTTTACTCTCTACGGGCTTCAAAGGTCCCCCTTCTAGGGCAGGATCCAAAACTTGCGTTCCTTTGTCGCCTTGTTTAGGGTTTCCGTCGACAAGCTTATCCATGTCGGCTTCTCTACCCTTTTTACCTCTTGTAAGGACAGCTCGTAGATTAGAGGTTTCAGCATCATTAACGCATACAGCCTCAATCAAACTAACCCCACTACCACTTGGTAGCTCCTCCACTGTAGTCTTTGGTCATTGAAGTATTTGTTTAGGCCCGTCCTCTCGCTGGGGATCATTTCCTTGGGCACGATGATTAACAGGCCCGGGTTGCCGACTACCTCGCTGGAGGGAACTAATCTTACTCCAGCAAGTAGCTGCTAAATGGCCAGATTTTCCACAAATGTCGCACTTAACATTTGGGCAATTTCTTGGATAGTGCTGCCCGCCACACCATTTGCAACTAAACCTCGACGGTGCACCCTCCTCCGGGTATCTACTTCCTATCAAATTTTGTTGTTTTTTAAGGAAGTTGACATCAACAGCTATTTGTCGATACTGCTCCATAATCATGTCGGTATAATGCTTCATCATGTCCTTAACCTCGCCGAGAACATTGGAAGAACTCCACTCATAGCCTTGGTCATTACCATGTCGCTCCATCGGCCTAACAATTCGATTAGGCACAGGTTGTTGAGTCACAGGTATGGTATTAGGATTGATCGCCTGGCCTCCACCATTTGGAGCCATTTGACTGCCCGTCGGCATCGACATGCTAGGGGGAGCTGGTAATAAAGGGACATTCTGTATCATGTTCCCTCTCCCATTAGGGTTAGCCATCGCTATCCCTTGGCCACTACTGCCATTGGCTATTGCCATATTATTTCCCAACACTAAACCCATGTTCGAATTGCCTCTAGAAGCATAGGCTGCTTGTAGTCGGGATTCCACCTCTTGTGCTCGTGTAATGGCAGTATCTATATCCCCCAAGGGGACACTACTCAACTGTATTTGGATATTGAAGTCCAACCCATGTAGGAAATATTGCAATTGGGCAGCTGCGGGGATAGGAATAGAGGTGTCCAACTTACGGAAGACCTCTTTTATCTTCTTTGCATAAGCACAAATATCCTCGTGTGGATCTTGGCGGGTCACGTTGAGTACACGCAACCAATATTGCCCACCCCTTTCAGGGGCAAACTCCCTTCGAAAAGCTCCATAAAATGCATCAATGTTCAATATAGTTCCGGCTTCTAAACCATGATACCATATAGCGGCTCTTCCTTTGAGAGTCATATTGAAGAACATCATCAAATGTCCTTCCTCTTGAATGCGACAGTTAAACATCAGCTTTTGAAACTCCCTAATGTGAAGTTCTGCATCTTCCTCAACTAGCCCATTAAAAATGGGTAGCGGGTAACCTAGAGCCGGCAAATCCGTCGTTCCTGCTGGAATTGCAATAGGCTGTGCCATGACGAGGATTGGATTTGCACTAGGAATAGGGGACGGTGGGGTTACACCTCCCACAATTAATATGGACTGGCTTATGGCAGAAAGGGGAGCACTAGAGCTTCCACCTTCTCCTAACTTACTGCTTGTGGTCCTAAGACCACTAGATCCACTCCCTCGTAAGGGTTCAGCACCGCTACGCTTAGGGGAATATCTCCTAAAAATTTCAGCACGTCGCCTAGCTCTTTCGTCTCTTTCTTGCTTTTGGATTTCTGCTAGACGATGCTTATCACTAAATAACGGATCAAGCTCAGTATCCTCTGGCATAAACTACTAGTTGGTCCCTAAACAACCAGGATTCGAGAACCGCCACTTTTAAGCGGCTCCCGGCAGACGCACCACTGATGGACCTAAAAATGGGCCGGCACTGGCTCATGCACTAGCCGGACCTCGTCACTATGCACAAGACAACCCCTCGGCCTCGCGGCCAGGAGCGTCTATCAAAATCTCTGCCTTCCTAAACATTGCGTTTGTAATACGTTGTAGTCCAACTGATCCTAACCCAATATTACTCCTCAGAGGGAGTCCCTTTCACATAGCCAAAAGGCTCGAATCACATACACATGGGGTTCCTCCTACGGCTGAATGCCGTCAACCCTCTGCGACTCTCCTACACCTTGGGGATTGGCCCCTCGATGCACCGCTCAACATTTAGACATTTCGCACAAACGTCGCTCAAGGTACCAAATAAACGTATCCAGGAATGTACCATTGTCCTTACTTGACTTCCCCTTTATGATCCCACGACTAGCCTACAGCATAGGAACCTCACACTCTCAACGGTGGGTCAAGGGCCTACTGAAAACAATTGCTATGCATGTCGAGGAGCTAACTCTGATACTTTTAATTTCCTCTAAATGATCATGCAAAGAGGTGGATGCCTAGTGCTCAAACATTTTAAAAACCAGCAGCGTGCAAGTGCAAAACATCTCTTTCATGCTTTCCTTTCTAACCGCTTTGTGCTTCGCTGCAACACCTAGCACCGAAGTGATCTTCGTGCTACTAGGTTTTGATTTTTATCATTATTATTCCGTCCTAGATGCGATGCATATAAAATCAGCAAATTATTCATCATGCTCAGCGGCATTTAACCATTTTTTCCACAACTCTACCCTTCCCCGTTTTGATAGTGCATCATTGCATTCATTTCTTTTAGGGTTTCCTTGTCATTTTATGTGGAGAAAGGAAGGAAACACGCACTAAAACATATAAACAAGGCTGAACTGAAGCATAACTTCATGCCCCAGCCTTGCTATACATCAACAAACATAAATCCTATTTTTCTATATTTTTCGTAGCCCCAAATGTATTTTTCCCCTATTTTTCATGGTTTTTAATCATTTTCCCGCCATTTTCTTCATTTTCTTGTATTTTTTTAAATTGCTGAAAATGAAAACCAGTTTGTGGGCTGTGGCCCTTAGTTCATTTGCAACAAAATTGAAAGATTAGTTGATGTGTATCGATGGTTTTCCCCATGTATATGCCCAAAACCCTTGTTTTTCCCCATTTTTCATGCGTTTTCGGGTTTCTTGACATTATTTCGAGCCATGAAATGCATGTTTTTCATAATTTCTGGTTATAAACAGTAAGAACTCAGAAGAATCAGCAGCATAATCAAATCTTAGTCCATATGAACGGCATTCCATCAATCAAAAGCATAAAACACTAAATTTTCTTTGTAATTTTTTTAGTTTACCGCTTAAACGCGTGTTTCGGGTTTTTTTTTCCATGCTGCAAACCAGGAAATCCAGCAGCGTTCAATGCTTTTGACGGTCACACACCATTGTCTTCAGCCCGTGGAACGATCCGATCCGTGCCGGACAAGCCTCCATCATTCTTTCTTCATTGCTCCTTCCCACACATGAACTGCCTCTTAGAAGAGAGAGAGGGAGGAGAGAGAAAGACTGATTTTCTCTCTCCCTCTACAGGCTGCCATTCCTCGCGTAGACCGGAGCGATACGGAGCACGAAGTGAGTACGATTGCCTGCTGTGGTTGGTTGCAGGGCTTGCTCTACAGCCCACAAATCGATTTGGAGGGGGGGGGGGCGCGATTTTTTCGGCGGCTGTTTTCAGCCGCCGCCCCCCCATATTCACGTTTTTTTTTTAGAGGGGGGGTGCCAAAGGTCACCCCCCCTCTCTTGCACCTTTTGAAATTTCACTTTTGGGCCCCCTCTTGGGCACCCCGGCCAGTTTCGGGCCATCTTCCACATCCGGCCTCCGATCTTCGCTCTGAAAATTCCTGTGAGCTCGTCTCAATATCCCGGATAGGCCTGCAACTTCACTGACTGGCATGGGCGCACGGAAAAATTATGAAAATTCTCGGAGTGTCGTACGGGCGCCCGTCAAGTACTTGACGCTTAAAATCGTCCTGGATCGAGCCGCCGCCTTTGACAGTGAATATTTTTCCCTTGATATTCATAATTTTTAGCTATTTTTAACCACTTGCCGTCTCCTAAATTCCGCTCTCACTCCTTTGGCGTACTTGCATCCTGAATATGCACAATCATATAGTCTGAAATACTGATAGACAGCCAGTACATAACTTTTATGGCTCTCTCATGCCATCCTTTAAATGCCTGCATTTGTTGTTGATTGGGAACATTAGGAAGAACTGGTTCTTCTTCATTTCTTGTAACGAATTCCCAATATCCTTTTCCCATAAGGAAATTAGTCATTCTAAACTTCCATGCTTGGAAGTTATTCTTGTCAAGATTTTCAGTGAAAATCTGTGAAAGAGAATTAGACGCCATTACAGAACACTGCAAAAAATTTTGTCACGACTGGAGCTCGATATCTCAACATACAATGTGTGCTTGGCACAGCAGCTCAAGCAAGTCTCCCCACCACGCGATTCTTGACATGGTATCAGAGCCGCGCCACTAAGAGAGGCTGATTTTGAAGGCTAAAGTGAAGGAGAAGAAGCAAGGTTCGATCAAGCAATCAACAGGTAAGAAGCTCTCCATTCTTCCACTCTCTCTCTTGGATAGTGCTTGTGGAGGCACCGGAAGCAGGGTCGAGCAAAAATCTCAGATTTTTGTGAGATTTGATGTGCGAGCAGATCACTGTATATTTTGCAGTTATTTTGGGCATCTGAGACTGTTTCAGGCCTTGTTTTAGAGCTGCAAAGGTTGCAAACAACAGTTTCAGGGTAGACTATGATTTCGGCTGTATTGACCAAAAGTGGGTGCATAGGTTACAGATTGCGAATCTGTAATTTTTTAGGTGTTTGCAAGAAGCAAACATAAGGTTTATCCGCAAATAGGTTGCAGATTACATGTACTATTGAGAAATCAATGAAAAAGGTTGCTTGGTGTATTGCTGTGCACATGTTGTGAAAGATTACAGAAAACTAGCTTGCTATGTTGTATCCTTGTTTGTGATAATGGCAAAAAACAGTGGAAATCCCATTATTGAGAAGCTCGATAAGAACAACTACCCTTCATGAAAGTTCCGTGTGACGAACTTCCTCATTGGAAAGGGCCTTTATGAGTTTGTCTCAGGTGAAGAAAAGGAGCCAGAGCTGGGTATCCCTCCGACTGCAGATGAGTTAAAAGCATGGAAAGAGTGGAATACGAAAGAGAAAAATATGATGTACTGCTATCTGCAGTCATTGATAATACTATGCTACGACATATCAAGAATGCAAAAACTTCACATGTAGCTTGGACAATTTTTGAGAGCATGTTTTGAGTAAATATAAAGGCACGAAAGATTCAACTCAACCAAGAGTTGAATGCCTTGAAGAAAGGGAAAATGTTTGTCAATGAGTATATGTTGAAAGTGAGGAGCATTGTAAATGCTTTAGCAGCGATTGATGCAATGCCAGATGACGATGATTTGGTTTCATCCACTCTGAGTGGCCTTAACAATAAGAAGGCATGGAAATTATTTGTTACTTCAGAATACGTACGGCATCCATTTTCAGATTTTGATGAGCTGATCTCTCTCATGATTAATGAAGAGATCAATATGTAGGGTGATTCTTCTGAAAGAAATGGTGAATAGGTCCAAGCATTTTACTCAAGTTCAGGAAGGGGACGTGGTAGATCATCTTCGAGAGGTGATGGTATGGGACGTGTTGGCGATAACCAATAAAACATGTTCAATCAATAGTTTGGTGAAATGTAGGTTTCTGGAGGCAGAGGAAACTTTAGAGGCAGGGGAGCTCTAGAGGAAGAGGTGGATGGCAGAACAGAGGCTCTGGAAATTTTGCTATTGTTTGCCATTATTGTGGCAAAACAGGTCATATTGCAGCCCATTGGTATGCAAAGAAGGATGATATTCACAGTGGTAAATTACAGCAAGAAAACTGTGCTTCATCTTCACGAGAGAATGAAGATAAAAATGAGTGTTTGTTTGTTATGCAGTATATGATGAATGCAGTTACAGGAAAGGGGACACATGATGATGTATGGTATGTTGATTCAGGTGCATCTAATCATACGACCAGTCATGTTGAATGGTTTGGAGAGATGCAGGACTTACAAAACCCAGGTTATGTGCAAATAGGTGATGATTCATGCCACTTGATTTTACACATTGGAAAGGTTTCCTTGTCCTTGTATGATGGCCAGACAAAGAGTCTAACAGATGTACTACATGTGCCATCAATTACAAAGAATCTAGTATCTGTTGGCCAAATGGTAGAGCAGGGGTTGCACGTCTAATTCAATGCAAAAGGTTATTTTGTAAAATACTTTAATGATAAGTACAGGTTGGTCGCAAAAGGAAGTAGAGTTGGTCCAATGTTCACTTTAGATGTTGGAATTCCTACAATGGATGCTGCTATGTATGCTAAAGGAAAAGGAGTAGTTGCAGATATTGAAATATGGCATAAACGTATTGGACATGCAAATGTGCAAAGGCTGAAATTAATGCAGTCCAGAGCATTGCTTACAGGGTTGCCTTCTTTTAGAGTTGCAGAATTGCATAAAGTTTGTGAAGCATGCCAGTTTGGTAAGCAGGCAAGACAACACTTCTCACATGATAGAGAAGTGAGTAGAAATATACTTGATGTAGTGCATACAGATGTTTGGGGGCCTACACAGAATGTATCTCTTGGTGGCAGCAAATACTTTGTCACATTTATTGATGACTGTTCAAGGAAGCTATGGATATACTTCATGAAGGAAAAGAGTGATGTGTTTGAGCACTTCAAATCTTTTAAGAGAGTTGTTGAAACAGAAACATGCTTAAAAGTGAAGTGCTTGAGATCAGGTGGAGGGGGAGAGTACCTCTCTAATGAGTTCAGTGGTTTCTTGAGGACTTATGGGATAAAGAGACAATTTACTTGCAGGTATACCCCATAGCAAAGTGGTGTTGCAGAAAGAAAAAACAGGCATATTGCAGAATTTTCACGGGCATTAATGGCTGAAAAGAATATGCCCAAACATTTTTGGTTTGAGGGAGTCCATACTGTTGTCTACATTATGAACATAACTCCCACAGCTATAGTTCATGGGATGATTCCTAAAGAGTGCTTTACTGGCAAGAAACCCGATGTATCGCACTTGAAGGTATTTGGATGTGCTGCATATGTTCATGTGCGAGATGAGCTACAGAAGAAGCTTGATCCAAAGGCTGAAAAATGTATTTTTATTGGGTACTCTTTAGAGTAGAAAGGGTATCGCTGTTATAACCCTATCATAGGTGAGTTCAGAGTGAGCAAGGATGTTATCTTTGATGAGATGGGCAGTTGGTATGCACCTATTGGTGATGTATTAGATGATGATAATGATCAGGACAGCTATGTGCAAAAAGAAAAACAAGAATCACATAGTCTTAGTGGACCAGAAATATCATCTGGTACTATACCTACAGTGAGTCCTTGGTCTGGGAGACTAAGGAGTAGTCCCACATCTTCAGGTGGATCTATAAGTGTTGCACGGAAGGACAAAGGAACAAAGAAAGTGTTGGATGGTAATGATGCATCTACCAATCATTTGGGATTTGATAGAGATTCTAGTGGTTCGGAGAGTTTGGATGATGAGCTTGGCATTCCTTCAATCAGTACACCAGGTGTACAGAGAGCTCATAGTAATGTAAAGGCTCCATTGAGTGATTCGATGGTACGCAAATCTAGCAAGGTCAGATACGCTATTAAAAGATTTGGTTTTGAAGGTTATGTAGCTCACCATTATGGTTATATGGTGAAACTAGTTGAGGATGTTGAGCCCCCTTGTTTTGAGGATGCTATTGGTCATGCTCATTAGGATGCAGCAATGGATGAGGAGATAGCTGCATTAGAAGCCAATAAGACTTGGGATTTGGTACCCTTACCTAAGGGTAAGAAAGCTATTGGCTGTAAGTGGGTTTACAAAGTCAAGCATAATGCAAATGGTTCAGTTAACATGTATAAAGCTAGGATGGTTGCAAAAGGCTATGCTCAAACATATGGCATAGATTATGAAGAGACATTCAATCCAGTTGCTAGGATGGAAACTGTTAGGTGTGTGATTGCCTTGGCAGTAGCCAAAGGTTAAAGTTTCCAAGAAATGAATGTTAAGAATGCCTTTTTGCATGGTGAATTGCAAGAAGAAGTGTATATGGAGCAACCAGCATGTTATGAGGATTTAAAGCATCCCACATATGTATGCAGGTTAAAGAAGGCGCTCTATGGGCTGAAGCAAGTACCTAGAGCATGGTTTGACAAGATTGGAGAGTATCTTGTCAATATTGGATCTTGTATTTCTGATGCTGATCACTCACTTTATGTGAGAAAGGGAGATGCATGATTGGTCATCATAGTCATCTATATGGATGACTCGATTATCATAGGTGACAGTGACAATGGGATTGTTGAAGTTAAGGAATTATTGAAGAAGAAGTTTGAGATGAAAGATTTGGTTGAGCTGAGATACTTTCTTGGTATTGAGGTGATCAAATGTGATGATGGTATATGGCTATTCCAAAGGCCGTATGGCTTGGATATGTTATCCAAGTATGGTATGACAGCATGTAAGCCTCTTTCAGTACCATTGGAGCAAAATGTTAAGTTGAGTGTTGATGTTGGGGATGAGATAGAAGACCCTACTATGTTTAGGAGGATAGTAGGGAGTTTGATTTACATGACTATCACAAGGCTAGACTTGAGCTATGTTGTTGGCCTTGTCAGTCAGTTTATGTAGATGCCTAGAAAGCCTCATTTAGATGCAATTAGATGTATATTGAGGTATGTGAAGTCCACTTTACATTATGGACTTTTTTATGAGGTAGGTAAGGACGTACAGGTCTTTGGATACACAGATGTAGATTGGGCTGGTAGCATGTCAGACAGAAGATCTACAAGTGGATTCATGTTTTCCCTTGGTAGTGCAGCAGTTACATGGAGCAGCAAAAAGCAACCTACAGTTGCTTTATTGATTATAGAGAAGACTGAGTATAGAGGTGCTGCTATGGCAGCATGTGAGTTGGTATGGCTGAAAAAGTTATTAGGTGATTTGGACATGCAGGGAGATGGTCCACTTGTCATTCATTGTGACAACATGAGCAGCATATAGCTAGCTAGGAATCCAATGTTCCATGCTAGGACAAAACACATTGAGGTGCATTACAACTTTGTGAGAGAGAAGGTACTTGCAAGAGAGATTGACTTGGTATATGTCAGCATACAGGATCAGATAGCTCACATTCTCACAAAGGCATTGGGTGCAGAGAAGCTTCGAAAGTTCCGAAGCTTACTTGGAGTTGCAAAGATAGAATTGAGCTTGAGGGGGAGTGTTGAGAAGGCAAGCTCGACATGTGCGGACATTGATGATGGACTGCATGGCTAGATGAGTCCGCATGTATAAACTTAGCATGTTGGTGGTCATTATGATACTCACATGACCACTGACTTATCACTTATTATATTTAGTTTGTTACACCTACCTACAGCTGGCAAAGATATAATACTAGTCGATTAGTGTAGTCAGTTATGCACTGTTTAACTTAGAAGGCCACTTTCCTTTATGTTGTATCTTATCATTACTTTGTGTACATTGTATAGTGTGTGAAGAAAAAGAAGAAACCAGTAAGAAAACGTTTTGGCCTCCATCTCTCTTCTTGTGTTGAGCGAGCTTTCTCTTGTATACAGTGTGTGTTTGGCACAGCAGCTCAAGCAAATCCCCCCACCACACGATTCTTGATGTAGTCAATTCAACGAGTGAACAAAACCGAGCGAGCCCAAAAAAGCGAGCAAGAAAAGTTAATGGTATAATAAAAGTAAAGTGTAGTTCAAAACAAAGATTCATAACTAGTTTCACCATAACTACACATAAGTTCTACTGATAAAAGTGACAATAATAAAAGTTGCTTCCAAAGTATCAGAAGTTTGAATGCTCATTAATCATCATAGGGATTGTCCACAACTTGCACTTGTAGGCATCTAGTTCTAGCTCCTCATCATCAAGACCCAAGCGTGCTCTCTTTGCACCTACTTCTTCTACAAGAGGTCGAACCACAACATCAACTATATCTTCACATATATCAAATGAAAAACATGGACGAGAAGATGCTTGGCATGCATGCATCAGAGGTGTAGTGCCACACCCCATCTCCAAAATCAATCCCGATGGTGGACACAAAAGATCTAATACACAGAGCAAGAATACAGGTGATCTCTGAAGACCTCCACGCCAAAGAGTCGAAGAAGATGGTCGTGCCAATCTATTTCCCTCTGGAAGGTAATGGGGCCATCAGTTACTCGATGGATCAATTTGCAACTTGCGGAGTTGAGAGCTGCTCTCTCCAAGAAAGGTGGGTGGATGACATCCACTACGACAAGCAAATACCAAAAGAGAAGATCGACTCTACATAAAGCATAAAGGTCAGATATGTTCACTACAAGAATTGCAAACCAAAAGTTTAAGATCACTTACTGACACCTGAAGATCGCATTGTTCCCCATAGCCATATGGAAGCTTGTCAAGCACAAAAACTCGCCTGACAACTTCGAGACCAAGCACATGTATGTACTTCTCAAGCCAAGATAATGCATCACCTATTTTATCAAAGAAAAACTTTACTTTCTTGTTTAGTTAAGTACTTATGCCAACACACATTGACCAGGACAATATACCTGTCAAAGTAATCCAAGTAACTAACCATCCACTATCTCCCAAAGAGGCAGCAGCAACTATAATTCCTAGGCAAATGTGTGCCTCTGTGAGAATATTCCAAGCAAGCAAGGTGGTTTCTTTATCAATCAAACATCCAGTAGGAAAGTCGATGAAGACAACATCGCAAGCCCATTTCACATGCTTCCCATTCCATACATATGTCATATCATGTTTTGCAAGCCTAGAAAAGAACTCATGTATTGTCTTGTAAGCATCATTTTTTCTCCCTGCAATAAAATCTTGCCCCATAGAGATGTAGTCATCCATCATGCACCCATAAATTATCACATCATCATCTTTATTGGAATGCATATCATTTAGTGGGCAAGGAAGAAATACAAATGGAATGATCTCCTTGATGGCAACCCTTTGCCCTGCAATAAACAAGAATATATGAGTATAAATTGGATGCAACATGTGTTACGATCTCTAATGATATAATCTATTCCACCTCCTTGGACGCTACTCCTTTGCTCCACTTCATGTTGTTTGGGACTATTGTCTTCTCTCTCTTGCATTGCTGCAACACAAAGCATTTGCAATGATTCGCATTTTAACAAGGGAAAAAAACTTCACAACCATTGCACCCAAAATATAATCTTACCATCACTTTCTTTCTTTTATCTCCTTTTTAGACCGTGTATTGCATCGATCCCCAAGAGGTGTATCAACAGATTTTTTGGAATGCACTTTGTGCAATTCCTTCTCTCTTGCCAAAACATATCCACTTCCAAGATCCACCCACCAAGGGCAATGGTCGATCTCCCAATCAGAGAGATTATGCATGCTCTTGGGATACATGCATACTTCCTCATTATCTCTATCAATCCATCCTTTGCAATGATTTGGAACCCTGGCTATCTTCTTCTCTCCAATCAAATGAAGTAGATACCTTTTGCATGACATATTAGCACAAGCTATTAAAATAAACAAAGAGCAACTAAAGTTAAGCTCATTATGGCAACAAATCTACCTGTAGACAAGTCGATATGCAGACATTATGATTTCATTTCTCTTTTGGCGCTGAGGACCTTCCACCTTCTTTGATCCTCATGCATCTATAGCTTGCTCTCTTGCTCTTACGTGAGCAAACATATATTTTCTAGCCTCTAATTTCACACCCTCCATGTAATCCTGTAATAAGTAATCCTGTGGAAGATCCAATGGTGTACCTAAAACACACATTTTTTTCAAGTCTTCTAATGCTTGAATAGCCTCGACCTCAACCTTTTCCAAAAAGCACTCCCATGTCAACCACCTTAACAAAAAAAATCAAATCTATTAGTATCACAAGATACACATGATACTAGCAATATCAAGACTACAAAAGCTTTCAAATTGACACTTACAATATGTACTCATTATCCGACGATGGCATACCATACATATCTTTTAATCTCTTGTTTGCATCCAAGAGAGAGAGCATCACCAATCTTTTTTCTTCCCTCATATCAGCATTTGCTAGGAATTTCAACTTGGCAATAGTAATCACTGAGTCTGGGCTATCAAACTTCAGTGTAAATATTCTATCCTACCATTGATCCCCTAGCTTGGGATCAAGCACATTAAGAGCCTGCAAAGTGGATAAGAAACCTATATTTAGAGATTTTACTGTAATGGGGAGTAAACTAAGAAGCAAAGGGGCCATACCATGCCCATCTTGTCTGCCAATCTTTTATGTATCTTGGCACATTCCTTTTTCAATGTCTCCTCTCTGTTCTCAATAGAGACTGTGTTTAATACCAAATTCTCAACCTTTTTGAGTTCTCAAGTATACTCAACCTTCACAACAAAAGAGAAGCTTTTAAATTTTACCCTAAAAAGGAAACTTATCTATTATAATCCCTCTTAATAACAACCATGACATGTATTACCTGAAATACCAATCTTGCCAAGTACCCCCTTGTCAGTGGATACCATTGTTGTTTTCCCTTGACACTGCTATATTTTGCTCTCAAGGACTCCAACAGTTTTAGTTGATCTTGGGGTAAGGCACTCAAGAATGCATTGATGTCACACTTGAAGATATTGTTACAGTTCCAAAGTACATCCCGCAAGCTAGGTTTCATGATGGCATACTGGTTCATGCTAATAAAGGAAAATTTGTAAGATTGAGTTCTATAGATAAAAATATAGATGTCAATTCATTGTAACAAATATTGATACACTCACCTATTGACTCTTTGGAGTCCAGCGAGAAGAGCAATCTCTGAAATCCGTGTGGGATCAATAATAGAACAAACAACCCTGACATGGCGAGCTCTATTCTCTTTGTACATTTGTGAGATAAACTCCATCCAAGCAGTCAACCGATGATTTCCTTCCCATATGTAAAACATTTTACCAGATAAGAACTTGAACTCCGGTTTTGCCAAGACCTCCTTCTCAAATTCTGCATCCACTTCACGTCATAGAGGAGACCAAGTTGACACTATGGCAGGGGTCACTAGTATTTCTTCTCCTTTATACTTACATACATACAAAAAAAATGAGCCCTTCTCTGGTAAATAAACCTCGTATTGATATGCACTTTTTAAAGAGGACATGTCTGTATGAATCCCTCTAACAACAACATGTGCAATCATATGACACAAGGGGATACGAGGGCAAACTTCTTGAGATAGAAGTCTACATTGACTTATTACATCTCCACATCCTACCATTTGCATATCAATATCAGAAACCTGGCTTGTTGCTTCCTTATCTTCCTTCTGTACCAGTTGAGACCCTTGCCCCACCATTGTGTCATCTCCTTCTTCACTTTCTTCTTGCAGTTGAGGATCTAAAGCCCCCACTACAACACTCGAAATCTTTCACTTTCTATAGTTGGTGTACCCTCCTCTAGAACTGTAGAGAGGGATGATCCATGAGTTCTTTTTTGTGGAGTGGCTAAATTATCTTTGGATAATCTTGTACGACCTTTGCCTCTGGCCTTTCGTGGAGACATGACTGAAATACCACATAAAAGAATCAGTACATGTGTAGCGCTTGAATATATATCTATTTGTATTACTTGAATATGCACAAAGAGTACCTGAGATTGGCCTTTCAAAATACCAACAATATCTCTACTGAGATGCTCAACACAAGTAGATACGTGTGAGAGACTGGATCGTTTGACCTGCAACATTCGAGAAACAAAAGTCTCATCTCACTCTGGCTAAAAAATGCAAGCGTTTTCAAACGTTGTTGCAAAATGCAAACAAAGTATAAAACATTGTTACAAAATACAAAGCACTGAGCTTGTAGAGAGTAATCCATTATTAAACGGCCAAACATTGCAAGTATAATGGCAAATAATGTCTTAAACCAAGCAAATAATGTCTTAAACTCTATTCTTGGAGTACTTGGCAACTTTCCTGTAGCTGAAATGTAACATTTTAGTTTGAAGAGCAAGTATAATTACTATACTGGCCTTCAAACATTGTCTGCCCAATCATAGACAAAAGCCTCATCCATTTTTTACTGCGTTTTAAAACGCACCCTAATCTAGGTGCAGTCCATGCAACTTCACTTGCTTGCATCATTTGGGCTATATCATTACTTACAATGGCATACAATGGGATCATCCAATTTCGATGTGTTTGCTCCGCATACAATGGCATCATCCAACACTTTGTGCTCCACATAAAATGGCATCAATAGCTCTGCATACATTAGCATCATCCAATTTCACTGCGTTTTAAAACGCAGCCCTTTTCTCTGCTTGTAACAGATCATGAGCTATCCAGTCATACTGTAGAAGTTGGAATCCTTAATAGATGTGACATTACATTACGGGTTTCGAATGTTACTGCAATCCAAGCTCCAGAAATGTGTTTTAAGACGCACCACTTAGTCACCCAATTCTCTGGCCTCTGCAGTTCCATTTCCTATTGTATGTCAACACAAGCTCGAGCTCCATGGCAGCAACTTCAACATAACCCAGAACCAGCCCTTTCCTGTACATAACCTGGAGTGCTGCCCGACCTGGAGCGACGTGCCAACAGAGCATTGATGGCCAACAGAGCGAACCAACCAAAAGGCAACCCTTGGGAATTTTTTCACCCGAGGCAGTGTACTTGTCAGGGTTATTAAGAAAGTCCAAAACTTCTTGCAATTTATGGAAGGCGTAGAGGAGTAAACAGGGAAGGGGCTCTATTGTGGCAAATGCAAATAAAAATAACTTCTTAAGCTGCCAGAAGTGTGGAGTATCACAGTTATGTTGCACCTCCCATCATACATAGGCATATCAAGAGCTCAAATTGACTTGGATAGTGGATGGACTATCAGGGTTTTTGATTTCAGGATTTCACACTTGGTCTTGGTGAGGATTTGCATGTCTTTGATGGCTGAAAACACACTATAGTATCAGCTTCAGCACCATACTATCACAAGCAATGTGTATAGATTTCGTGTTGTATTGCTTGAATTTACCGCAGGGGAGCAGGCTATTCATAAAGCAACCCATGGGCCTGTCAACAAAGTATGCAGTACCCAGATAGGGAAAGAGAAATTGGTAACTGTTTGGCCTGATCAGCATCGGCTACATCCTGAATCGTAACACCAGTCTCAGGTACAGAGATGTCATTTGTAAGCGTGACACTGGCGCGATGGCTATCGACAACAGTGAGCTGCAGGGTAGAACCATCCTTGCTAAAGCAGACCCTCTCCACTTTGCCTTTCTTGACAGCATTTAGAAACTCGCTGTAGCGCCATTGGGTGACCTCAGGAATTGAACCATGATGTGCTTCTGTGAGTCGAATTGGCCATCATAATAGCACATCATAAGTGCCAGAGAGAAGCACATCTTTGTACAGCGGAGATTTCTTGAGCAAACTTCATACTTCTTGAAAAGCATTGGTGGCTACTAGAGCTGTTAGAGGGCCACCTTGTAGGAATCGAAGAGGAAGCCCCATTGTGACTAGGACTGCATTTTGAAACGCACTTGAAACAGGCCATACATACGGAGCTTTCTTGAGCAAGTCTTCATACTTCTCTCCCGCCTACATGGACTGCCTCTTGCAAAGTTTAGAGGGCCGCCTTACTAGCCTTGAATCACTCATGGAGATCCCCTGCTTTGCGAGCTGTAGAAGACACATTAGCACTCTCTGATTGCCCACTGTGTGGTTATGAATTGCATTTTAAAACGCACTAGTAAACCTTGTTGGAGCCAGAGCGGGCCTTGGGGAAGCCCCAACGTGACTGAGATTGCATTTTGAAACGCAGCTGAAACACACACTCTAACCTCAAACACACCCAAGAGAGGAGAAGCACCTACCTTGTGGCTTTGATCAATGCAAGCTACAAGCCTCTCGCTCTTCACAGTCGACTCAGAGAAGTAGCACCCCTGTTGTACCTGCGTTTTGAAATGCACCCATATTGACACACAAAAAACTTGCTCTCACTTGCTTGATCAGTCCGCCTTCTCCTCTGTGCAAGGTTGTTTTGGTCCTCCTTCTGCTTGCTTTTTTGGGGGGGGAGAGTGAGAGAGAGAGAGACCACAGATTCTATTTACAAGTGTCTTCTTCTCTATCATGTGAGAGAGAGTGTGTGTGCTCGTGTGTGTGTGAAAGGACCATTAGTGTGAGAGAGTATTTGTGTGTTATTAAATAAATAACACTAGAAGAGAGAGTGTGTGTAATGAGTGTCGTTGAGAGAGAGAGAGAGGTGGAGTTAATGACCATCAAATGTGTTTGTGGCCATTACTGTGAATATTTAGTGTAGAGGGGGACTACAGTTCCTAATTAGAGGTGTCCTTTTTGTGTTGCAAGAGAGGGAGAGAGAAAGAGAGAGTGTGTGTGTAACGACCATCAATGTGAGAGAGTGTTTGTGTGTGCTAGTAAATAAAAACACCAAAAGAGAGTGCGTGTAATGATTCAGTGTGTGTGTGAGAGAGAGAGAGAGACAGAGGTGGAGTTAATGATCACTAGACGTGCTAGTGACCATTAGGTGTGTATATGTAGTACACACCTATCATTATGGAAAAAGTAAAGGTTATTATTAACATGACTGTTTAACCTTGACAATTACTATTTTCATATTGAGATCTATTTTCATATCGCCATCTTATTACAGTTACTTGAAGAAAAACTCTTATCTTGTTCCCTTTGCATAGATTGTTCTTCAACTCTATTGAGGTTCTAACTGTTTCTATTGGCTTCTTAAGAAGACATTCACACAGACAGGACTATTTACCTATTTAGCAACAATGCCAAACACTATGCAAATCAAATATGGTAGTTTCAGTACCTTGTCAATAAGGTATGACTCATGTTTTTGTGAGGTGGCATTGGAAGAGCTTAAGAGTCACTTTGAGATTGGTGATGGTATTGATGTGGAAGTGCAACATGCAACAAGCCAGTTGGGTGTGTACATGACCATGCCATTGATGAGACTAGAAGATGGTAGGAAGGGATTCATACTAGATGGTGGACAAAGCAGTGTCTATAGTCTCCAAGTTAAGCATATCCCTCTTATAAAGAAAATGACTGACTCAATGAGTGTGCAAGTTCTATTGGATAGGCTTCCCTTATCTAGTTCTCTTCATGTTTCATACTCATTTGGGGTTTAGAGGTGATGGAATGGAGCAAAATTTACAAAAGGAGATAGAAATTGCCTTGAAGATATGCAAAGAGAGCATAGTCCACCCTACGCATTGGGCCATTAGAAGAACAGAAGCACATAGTCTTGTGACTTGTTTTGGCTTCTTGGAGTCCAAGAAGGCTAGATGTGGGAAACTAATTAACCCTCTTGGTAAGAATGCAACTGTAGGTGTGCCTGTACCATGTTTCAAAGGAAGGAGACGTTATAGTTCTGATGGTACAGTGGGACAATTCATATGGTTTTGTGGAAATGATGTTCTCCATATGTGGAAGGTGGATATCTCAATGATGGGAATACCAGGAGATGCTCCAACGACATGGAAGATTGCTCAAAGCACCATGGTGACAGAGACAGAGAAAGCAAACTTGCAAAGAGCTGGATTTGTTCTTGCAGAGAATGATGAGGTTGTGGATAGCTTCACAGTTCCACGTGATAGGCCACCTCCAAGCCATGAGCAGCCACTGTGGAGAAATGGAAAGCCTATGAAGTGGAGAAGCAAGTTATCTAAACAGTTTCAAGAACGAATAAATAGGTCAAAGTCAATGGTTGCAGAGGTTGTGAAAGAGAGTATTGTTACTCTTGGTGAAGCTCATGTTTACTTTCTAAAGACAGAAGGCTCAATAGCAGATGGGTTGACCTATTCTATCACTGTGTCACAATATCCAAGACGCTCATGTGAGGACTTTACTCAGCGAGACACGAAGAATTTGGTATACATGCCATGCAAACACCTATACTATGTCTTCATAAAGGTCTTGGGACTCAATGAAGTCGTGCATCGATTCATACACCAAGCAGCTCTTACTAAGGTGGAGCTGGCTCAAGCACTACTTCCAAGAGTTGGATAGTGCGCTTTTTGGTCTTGTGGATGGCCAAAGCTTTGAGGAAACATTTCCCTAAATGTTTTTTCATTTAAAAAAAGTATCCTTTCGTCTTAAGGGTTTTATATAGGCAGATAAATCACTATGTTTAAGGTATTCGAGGCTAGGGTATTTTTGAATTCAACATACGGCCTTTTCTTTTTGGACATGTATAGCTCCTTTAATGAGCTTTCATCTATTGTGTCTGTTTTGTTAGCTTCATCCCACGATATGGAATGATATAAGAAATACTTTTGTAATGTGAACTTGTTTTGTTCATTGGGAGACTGAAATTAGTTCCTCATCTATGTTTCAAGATCAGACTATTTTCTTACCACCTTCTTTGTGAGATGAACATGGATTACACTTTTTTTTGTCATTATTGGGATGAGTTATGTGAGCTCTATGTGTGTGTCTTCATTATATTTAATTTTAATCTACAATTTTTATCTGTATACGTCAGTGATGCTGTAGGGGTAGGTATGTTAGAAGGTAGCTTGTTGCTCAAATTTTCATGCTCGATTTTCTAGCCTTGCTCGATTTCCATTGCTCGCTTTTCTAGCCTTGCTCGGTTCTCATCGCTCACTCTTTGGTTTTCCTCACGATTCTTGACAACTGTTTGGGTATCCATGGTCCTATTTTGGTAGTGTTTGTTGTATGGACTATGATGAGTCATCATCATTGTATCATTCTATTGTATCAAATCACCCATGATTCAAGAGAGGATGTTAGTAGTCTATTAGCTCATGTAAGTCTAGTTCATGCATAACATTTCTAGGCATTTTAGATATTTTACTATGACCATTATGATGTGTATTTGAGCATTTAATGCAGGCTGATCTACTACCATTTATGGCATATTTTTGTCCTTTATATTGAGGCTCCTCCTTAGTCAGTCATTATCACATATAGGTTCTATTGGAGAGAGGGAATATTTACACTATCATGCTTCAATTTGAATTATATAGAAGGGGCCATGAAAATGCACTCTCTTTGAATTTTAGATTTATAGAAAGGATATAACTATTGCCTCCAAAATTCACAAAAGGGGTAAATAAAATGGTGCAAAATTTTTAAAAAGGGGTTTTTAAACTATCCTTTGAATGCATGTTATATAGAGAGCTTCTATCAGGTGACCCCCCCAAGTATCCAAAGAATGATACTTTATAAATGACTCCAAGCATTGTTTCTTTGCCTTTTTAAAATTCTTCTTCTCCAAAATATCTTTTGAAACTACTGAAGGAAGAAGATAATAATAAAACACAGATGCTTTTCAAAGAATCTCTTTCACTTGCAATTGGTTGAAGAAGAGACCTAAAGAAAATCAATATCACAAATCAATACAATTAATTATAAACAAAGTCATATTTCATATTTTTAAAGTGGAAAAAATGTACCTTTTGCTTGCATTCTTTTACTACAACCACCTCCTCATATGAGCCTTTTGTCGATTTCGAAGGCCTAAAATAGTTTGCTTCATTTCCTAAAATATTTTCTCTCTCTAGGATCACTTCCATGGCATTTTCAAGACCTCAAAACTCCCCTAATGCTCTTGACAGTTGTAGTCTTAGATGTCATCATCTACCATGTGTGTTGTAATAAATGAGTTAGAAACTCAACCATAGTTAGTGATATAGTTAGTGACCTAGACTATTATCTAATGTGTGACTAGACTTTAGTCTAGTGGGTTTTGAATAATGAAGGTGAAGAACATGAGAGTACTCTGCTTTTCGTGTGTAGGGTTCTCTTGATGTCTGTGTCTTTCTCTCTCACTCTCAAACTTTGACAGTGGAAACCAACTACTCATGCAGAAGAGATTGTTGCTCTTTTACAAAAATCGGCCTCTGTTCCTTTGATGGCCACTAAAGTGATCAGCAGTTCAGGGGTGTCTATATCTAATTTTCCCTCTCTTGTTTGGAAGCAATTCAAGGGTGTCTAAATAGATCTCTGCTCCTTTGATAGCCAGTAAAGTGATCAGCAATTTAGGGGTGTCTATATCCCATATTTCCTCTCGTGTTTGGAACTAGTTGTGCTAGTTTCTATAATACTATTTCATGTCAGGTGAACCTGTGACCAAATGCCTCTCTAAAGAATTATTTACCGCATATATTAAGATCTTGAATGTTGTCAAATTTAATTGGGTGGAATTTCTATCATCAAAGATGGTTCAACACTTTCAGAGAGTGTGTAAAAGTCAATTCAGTAATGTCTCTTATGGAGCTTTTCTCCAGAAGATTATTACTCTTGCGCATCCTCTAGGTGGAGTACCAGTGTTGTGCTTGATCTTGCACCTCTTCCAAAACAACCTCCATCTTCTATTTCATCCCCTCCCCCAATGCAACCAAATTCTGATTCTGAGGATGAACCCCCTATTATTTTCTTTAGAATCAAAAGGCTATGTACAATCGCCTTTTGCATCCTCTTTACAAAAGATGCATTTACTTGTTTACGTCCATACTGCAAATTTTTTTCCATAAGAACCCTGCTTTCACTTAAGGGAACAACATCCACCTGGAAGCACGATTCCGACACCAAAGGTCTCTCAATAGCCTTACTAGCAACAAAATTAGAACCACACATAGAATGCTTATCAACACTCATAGGCCCATTTGTTCTATCCATGTTGCCATCACAACTACCTCTCATGGAAGTGTTGCAAGCCCTAATGGGACTTACATGGCTTGGAACCTTTTCACTGAGAGGCATGTCATTACTACTCATAGGATGGCCATTTTCTGGTTTGAGATTTTGGCCACCAAGGTTCCCCTCATAGGCTGCCTTGGTATCAACAAGTGAGCTATCTTCTTGCAAAAATGGTTGGAAGCTAGGATGCACTTGTATTGAGTGGGGAAAACTCCAAAAGTTTTTCCAACATCTCTGAATATGATCCCCATAATCAATGGCATGCATTTTTGCTTCCCTTAACTACTCAGGATTCCGTAGTCCCACTTGGATTTGTGTATTAATCTCTAAGCCATTCAGAAAGATCTCACATAGGTCCCTACTGAGCTGAAATTGTCTGATGTAGAGAGTGCTCTTTTGCAGGAAGAGATCAACAGGAAGAACTTGGATACCTCTCGTGTTTCTCATGCTTTGACAGTTAGAGGCAGGAATGACAACAATGACCGTGGGAATGGCTGTGGCCATGACTCTCAGAAGGGTCGGTCCAAATCTCGTGGAAAGTCACATGGGTGCAACGCTAATGTCACTTGCCATCATTGTGGGAAAAAGGGCCATATCAGACCACAGTGTCATGAGTTGCGCAATGAGAAGCGCAAGGACAAGGGGAAGGATAAAGTGCAGGAAAAGTCTTCTGATCGCAGTATTGTACCTGCAAAGTCCAGTGTAAAGATCGAAGAGATCAATGTTACGCACATTGAGGAGCCATCTGACGGTGATGAGTTTATCTTGGCAGCTAGTTCATCTAACAGCTCACAGTTGACTGAGACTCCTAGTATATATGCATAGTGTTGGCTTTTGGATTCAGGCACGTCTTTTCATGTGACGCCTTATTGTGAGTGGTTCCACTCCTACCGTACTGTATCAGGGTCATTACAGTTTTCCACTGGCAGTTCTTTTGTGCTAAGAGATATACATCATGTACCTATGCTTACGCACAGCCTTATGTCTGCAGGTCAGCTGGATGATGCAGGGTTTCACATTGGTTTTGGAGACTCTACCTGGAAGATTACTAGAGGTAGACATGTACTGGCCAGAGGTGCCAAGGCTGGCCGCCTCTATCCTCTTGTAGTGGATGGTCCTACACTTGATCATGTTTTGTCAGTGGGTTCTATCCCACATGTATCACTTTGGCATGCCCGTTTGGGGCATATTTCTTTGAAGGGAATGAAAATGCTTTCTCGTTTGCAATATCTTTCGCCTTTAGACTATGCATGTTTTGACTCATGTGATCATTGTCTTTATGGTAAGCAGAATAGGTCTACGCATAAGAAATCAAGTAGGCCACGCATGAGTGAGCCCTTGGCTTTGGTGCATTCTGATGTTTGTGGGCCCATGCCTTGTATGTCTATGGGTGGCGTGAAGTACTTTGTTGCCTTCATTGACGATTTTTCTAGGAAAGTGTGGGCTTATCCCATAAAGCAGAAGTCCAATGTCTTGGCAGTCTTTCAGCGTTGACTTGCTCTTGTTGAGAACCAGACTGGGTATATGCTAAAATGCCTTAGGATTGACAATGGGGGAGAATATGTCTCATGTGCTTTTGAGAAGTTGTGTGATGACAGAGATATTAAGCGTCAGTTGACCGCCCCTTACACCCCACCCCAGAATAGTTTCGCTAAGCGCATGAACAGGACTATTCAGGAGCGTGTGTGCTCTATGCTTAGCCATGCAGGCATACCACAGAGCTTTTGGGCTGAGGCAATTAGTACGGCAGTGCATGTCATAAACCAATCACCTTCTAGTGGTTTGGATTTCCAGGTTGCAGAGGAAGTTTGGCCTGGTAAGCCACCCTCTTATGCACATCTCCGTGTCTTTGGATGTGAGGCATTCTGCCATGTGCCAAAGGACAAGAGGAGTAAGTTGGATCCAAAGAGCATTAAATGCATATTTCTTGGCTATGGTGATTCAGGAGAGACGGGCTATCGCCTATGGGATCCACATGCGCGGAAAATAGTACGCAGCCATGATGTAGTTTTCCATGAACACAAAATGCATAAGCAGCCTGAGAAGGTGGTTGAGATCCACAGAGTGATGTTTCAGGAGGAGCCTCGGGCTCCAGCACAGCCAATAGTACAGCCTGCAGCAGTTCCTACACAGGGCCAAGGTGTTGGACAGGCAGTTGGACAGGCAACAGAGCCTGTGGTGAGACGGTCTACTAGAGATAGACGTCCACCTGATCGCTATGAGCCCTCTATGCAGTATTTCTTGTTGACGGATGCAAGAGATCCTCTCACCTATGATGAGGCTATGCGCGGGGGTGACATTCACTCCTAGGAGAGGGCTATGCAGTTTGAGATGGACTCCTTGCATAGGAATATGACTTGGGATCTTGTTGCCTTGCCTAAGGGCAAAAAGGCTTTGCCATGCAAATGGGTGTACAAGTTGAAAAGTACCCTTGGGCACCCCAAGCCGGCCTATAAGGCTAGACTTGTAGCTAAGGGTTTTAAGCAGGAGCATGGAGTTGACTTTGATGAGGTCTTCTCTCCTGTCATCAAGATGACTACCCTACGCTTGGTCTTGTCCTTGGTCACGCAACTTGACTTGGATCTTTATCAGATGGATGTTAAGACTACATTCTTGCATGGGGATTTGCATGATGAGATCTATATGGAGCAGCCTAAGGGCTTTGCAAAACATGGCAGGGAGCACCTAGTGTGCAAATTGAAGAAGAGTCTTTATGGCTTGAAGCAAGAACCTAGGAAATGGTATCATAAGTTTGATGCCTTTATGCAGTCACAAGGCTACAATAAGAGTGCTATGGATCCGTGTCTTTAAACGAAGAAAGCCCGTTATGGAAATTTACTGATTTTGGTTCTCTATGTTGATGACATGCTGATAGCAGGGAAAGCTCATGCAGAGGCCTTCATAGACATACTTGTTTTGCTTGACTTGCCGACTGCCAACATGTAGGGTTGCGTTTGCGTGAGCTTCGATAAAGGTGAATAGCTTCACGATCTTTAAATCCTCCATCCACTTGATTCTCTTCAAGTTGGTTTGAAGGTACGCGAGTCAGTGGGCCGCTATATAGTATATTCCTGATTCTCCCATCCATCTCCCTTTCGCATACAGGGGTGAAGGATTATAGATGTGGTCCAGAATATTCATCATGCCTAGCCTCTATCGATAATCCGAAGCACGCATTGTAGTCATAAACATGACCTAGAACACCAAGAACTTGCTCCATGCTTCGTGACTCTGCAACCTAGCATCCATAAGTGAGTGAAGAAATGTTTTCAATCAGAAAACACTACTCTATTCCACTTACCTTCCCCTCATTGTCCCCTTATTCCCTTTATGTTCCTCCATTAAGTTCCCTTGTAAATATTAGATCCCGTTGGTTCGCTCTGATACCAACTATTACGTGTCTGCTTGTCTGCTTATGGGACATGTCTTAGCAGCCCATCGGGAGGAGGGTCTAGAAGGCTCCGCCTGCTACTTGCAAGGAATGACACAGGGTTTGCGATCTAGGTTTTCCCAAGTATGCCCTGAGCGGAAGTGTCCGGCCGTTCCCACTTAGGATCGACCTGAAGTCATGGTTCCTTTCTAATCATCAAGGTCTCTAGAAGTAACTAGCGTTGAGCTCCAGATGAACCACTTTGCATAGGAACAACAGAGTTGAAGCGGATTCATGCTGCACTTGGTTCATGGAGAATGGGAAACAAGAGGGATGCGTAGCTCAACCTCTTTGCCATATAGCATAGTCCCATTCCTTTCCCCTAAAACAGAATAAATCGAGATTCTACATCTACTGACACTAGGTCTTCATAGTCTTGTTATCTCGTCATTTGAGAAAAGTTCCCAGCTAACTGGAACCACCCTTCCGTAGGACGCACCTAAGTCAAATCCACCATACTTTCCTCAGTTTGCTTTAGTTATCTAATTACCTAACACATTATGTTTTGACATGCAAAATCAACTTCCTTATTTAATCAAATTAATTAGGTTTTCCTTCACGTAACTTAGGCACTGACACAAAAGCAATGTCAAGCAATTTCCTTTTTCTCCAATATCTATTCTTTATTTATCATAATCCTAGAGTACATCCAATATCATGCCCGAAGGCTATCCCAGCAATCTACAGGATTGTTGATCCAAGTTCCGCCCGTTGACTAGTACATGGGCCTCAAGATCCCATCTCGAGTCACGTCGGCCTCTTGTGCGGGATCCGGAGGCAAGGGATTTACAGCCAGAGCCTCCCCTAGCACCCAAGTGTCCTCCTACTCCAAACAACATCCACGGAGAGACCTCTAACGAGCGTTAGGTCCATATACCCGGTGTGGCTAACAACCCCCTTCGATAGGGCCAGGTAGACAATCGGAGGTAATTGTTCCTGCCTCTCCCTCTAGGCTTTCAACCTGAAGCATTAAGTGTTTTCCTTGAATTAATTCCTTGAGCAAAGAGATCAAATAATGTACCTAAGTACAAGCACGAACATTTTGGAGGTCGTTTGTATGACCAACTACTAAGGTGTGACTCCTTTTTTCCAGATGCTTTCAGCATCCAATCCTGGGTCTTTTTCCCAAATGCTCCTAGCATCCTATCCTAGATTGTTTGCGACTTGGCGAGATCCCAATAATCCCAAACAAGATTACACAAGCAAATGTAAGTTAACTTATTTTGACTTGCTCTTCCCTTGGGTTCTTCCTTATGGTATCTTAACCTAACCCAAGCATTAACTGAAAAATCAAGGCAACAAACATGCCTTCATTCGCAACACAATCAAAGGTCTTTTATTCTTCTAGTTCTAACCAAGTTCGGTTAATACACTTGGCAACACAGGACTCTTCATTTAGGCCTTCAAGATATAGTCTAGATGCATGCGTTTCTTCCATTTCTCTTGGTGCGATTGTATGCAGATTTTTCCAATCAACCTTATTCGTCATGCACATGGTGCGCTTATTAAAGTTGAACATCCTAAATGACCTTTATCTCTCTTCATTCTTGGCAATGAGTACTTATTCCTAATGCACCGGATCACATGTGACTTGCGTATATGAAAGTCTAGGTTTTTGTCCAACGGTGCAAGCGTATCTCATGAACAGAAACTAACGTTTCATGTGTTTCTTTTAATCATGATTGCGAAAAGTGAATTCTAAATGACTATTCATGCATTGAACTGGTTATAAAGCTATCATTTTATGTGAAGTAAGGCAATAACCTCATCATTTTATGTGTGTAAAAGCTATCATGCATATAAACTTATGCGAATTTCATTCTCTATCATTTCACACATGCAACCTAGTGCTTAGAGTAACAAAAACCCTAAGACTCGTTCTTGTTCCATGCACGTAGCTAACCCTTTCATCTCTTCCACAAGAAATAATACATAATTAGTTATAACACTTAAAGAACCTGGGTTTGATTTGTGTTTGTAGGGGCATTTATTACATTGGTCGCTCCGCTCGCCTCTCCCGCATTACCAGTACCAACGGTAGCTTTGGCACCTACGCTTCCCACGATTTTCTTCTTGGGAGCCATTTCTACTTGGGGTTTGGGAAGTCCGGGCCTTAGTGGCCTTTAGGATGATCTGTTCGGGAGGGAAAGGTCATGGGAAGGGAATCCTTTGTCTATGAGGGGGTAACTTGTCTCCAACTCTCTTCCTTTCTCTTTCTCCTTCTCTCTCTCTCCCTCTCTCCTTCCTCTTCTCTTCTCCTTTTTTCTCTCTCTCCTTCCTCTTCTTCTTCTTCTTTTGCTTCTCTCTCTCTCCTTCTACCTCATCTACTTCTTCTTCACTTCTTCTTCTCCTTCTTTCTCTCTCCTCTTTCTCTCCTTCCCTTCCTCTCTTCTCTCTCTCCTTTTCTTCTCTCCCTTTTCTCTTCTTCTCCTACTCCTCTCTCTCCTTCTCCTCTTCTCTCTCTCTCCTCTTCTCCTTCTTCTCTTCTTCTTTTTCTCCCTTATCTCTCTCTCCTTCTCTTCTTCTCTCCCTCTCCTCTTCCTCTTTTACCTCTTGTCCTTCTCTCCCTCTTCCTCTCTTCTTCTCTTCTCTCTCCCTCTCCTTCTTCTTCTCTCCCTCTTCTTCTCTTCTCATGGGGGCCCACAGCGACTAACGATCGGGGGGGGGGCTTTATTCAGAAGGCCCCTAGGGGGGGACCCGTAGTGACTATCAACCGAGGAGGGGGGTGGCTACGGTTGAAAGCCTTAGGGGGGGCGCTGTTACTGCGAATGGAGGGGGGCATTCTTCAGTCGAAGGCCCAGGGGCCAACAGGAGGGGGAAAGGAAGTCATCCTCGGAGCCCTTAGGGCTGCTGTTGCTTTCGCATGGAGGAGGTGGTGTAGGGAAGGGGGACTACAGTCTCCGTGAACAAGGGAGGGGACGAGCCTCCCCTTATATAAGAGGGGGAGGACGTGGTTGGCATGGCCACCCCTCCCACCTGGGGGGCTGCAAGCCCCCCAACGCCACCACATCACTCCCTCTCTCTCTCCCCGACGTGCTGTCGGTGGGGAGAGAGAGAGGGGCAAAATTTTTTGAACTAACCATAATAATAATAAATTTTTTGAAATTAAGGGGAGTTCCTATGGGGGGGAGAAGCACGGGCATGTTACATTTTTTGTCTTGACCTCACATAATGATGCATACTAAGCATGTGACTAGCATTTATGAAGTCCTTTATGTCAAATATTTTTGGTAGTATTCTCTTTAAAGCATCCACATCCATGATTGACTTCCCAAGAATTAGCATCTCATCCAGATAAAGAATCAATATCCTAAGGCTACCATTCCTAGCCTTCTTGGTGTATAGACAATAAATCAGTCTCACTCCAAGTGAACCCTTGAGAATGCATAAAGGCATCAAACTTATGTTACCACTCTCTAGGTGTGTGTTTTAAAACATATAAGCTCTTATGCAACTTTGGCACCACCAACTTCTCCTTGCCTTTCACAACAAATACCTTAAGCTTTTGCATCATGTAAATATCCTCATCAAGTCATCCCCTTGAAAGAAAGTAGTCTTTACATAAATGTGAACCACCTCCATATCCTCTCTTGCAAACCAAGATAAGTATTGTGTGAAAAGTGCATGGTAAACATATAAAAGCAGTAACAAAATGAAATATCTAGTCTCTTTCAAAGAAAAAACCTCCCCCTTAGCATGGTACCGGTCCACATGATATGTAAATTGATATTCTTGTAATATGTGATTGTCATGTTTACCTATCAAGGATAAATCTATCAATTTGAGTCACATCCATTAGGAAAGCATCAACATATGTTTGATATTGGAACCCTACAATACTTATTTTGAGTAATATATTTTTAATAATCATACATGACTACCTTCATCGAGAAAGAAATCAACAAAGTACATGAATTTCAAGTTGATATAAGACTACTCGACTCTACTGAATAAGTGATAGGTCACCTCTCCCAACTCTCTCAATTGTGAGATGACTTCATAACAAAGGAGATGGTGGGTGCCATAGAGAGCTTTGAAACATTTTTTATTTATAGATCTATGGAGGTGCTTGGTTGTGCCATACGCCCTTTACCTCTCTTGTCAACAGTGCCAGCCTAGAGGAGTAGTAGTGGCTTTGGTGGTAGCTTGAATAGCTTGTGCATTACCTTGAGTACCTTGGGTGGCTTTTGTAGAACCCTTGGTAACTTCAATGGCCAAAGTACTTTCTTCTAAACCTTTATTGTCCTTGGTTTTTTGCTCCTCTATAGTAGTGAATCATGAGCATCAACTTCCTCTATGAACCTTACAAGCATGATTTAACCCTTAGACTCCCATGAGTATAAAAGCTATCTCTACATAAGTGACAAGATACTTTATATGGGTTAAAGTGCTTACTCTCATGCAGATCTTTCTCTTTCTTTGGGACAACTCCTACATGGTAATTGAGCCACCAAGGGCAAACATTTTTCTCCCATACCATCAATATCTTCTCTTGTAAGTGGAGAATACATAGTATTCTTGTCACAAATATCAATCCACTTTCTTGTGAATTTTGGAGGTACATCCAACCTCTTCTCTTCACACATTGTAGTATCCATCTATAGCATTCTCACCATAAATCAAGAAAATAAATGCATGCAATATCCTATATAAAAATTTAGGCAAAGTCTACTTAGTACAAGGGACCAATTTCCAATTAATAAACCAACCACCCAACCTTGGGCTTCCACATTCAGAGAAATGAACAACATATCTAGACTTCCACGTGCCATTCCATCTAGTTCATAATGACCAAAGCAATTACCATAATGAAGGAAATGAGCGCATAACCATCATAATAAACCAAGCATCCTCACTTGGGCTTCCACTTAAAATTTAAGGTGAAGAGTTTAGAACTAATTCTCTTTTCATCACAATCGTTGTTTTGAAGTTTAAAATAGAGTAACAGTTTAGACAAAAACTTGTAAATCACACATTTGGTTAAAAACTGAAGCTCTGGCATCTTTTGTGCAACATTAAAAGACTTCACCCCATCCAAGTGATGTAAAAAACCCTACACACATTTTACAAACACTTAACACTAGAACATACACAATTTAAGAAACACTTAAGAAAGCAATATGAATGTATTGCATTGAGCCAACCTGCATGACATGATTATTCAAGTTAAGCTTGAAGAACTCTTCAAACGAATCCAATAGTTGTGGATCTTCTACTTATATCCTTTGGATATGAAGCAGTGCCTCTCAACGTAAGTGAGCCCAATGTCTCTTTTTTCATGTAAATTCAAAAGAGCTTGTGATCAGTGAAATGAGGGTATTGAGGGACTTTGAACTTTGTAAGACCTCATAAGATGTAGCAATATTTTTTCCCTACAATGCACAACAACATACACAAATAGGAAGTATTGAAGGAGAAAGAAATCCACACACAATTTGCAGTATGTATACAAATTACCTCTCCAGAGAGTTTTTGGATCTTGTAAGACACTGCAACTTGTCTCTTATTATCTTGAGTATGCTTGCATCATCCCACTTCAAGCCAAGTAACAACTTGAAGAACTCATTTCCATTTTGGGATTGCAAATGGATAGGTACTTGTAACCCCTATCTTTGGGATTCTTCTCTTCCACTCTTGTAGCCTTCTCTAAACGTCATTTGCATATGCACATATTATCACATATGAGTGCACCCACTCTCACAAAAACAAGAGGTTTCATACACAAAATCATCTCTGTCTTTTTACCTCTCTAGTTTAGGAGATCAACTACACTCATCCCAATCCCGCTTCAATATCTCAATGAATGAAGACGTTGGAGAAAGAAAAATAGATTCTCGCACTAGGCCCATTGCTAGGGAACCTCATGATATTGTGATACCACACATTCACACCCAAAAAATCTAAGTTGCAAAGTTGGAATAAGGCGGTGTCATTCTTATGTATTTTTCCCATTCCATACTATTTGATTTTACTCTTCTAATAGCTTAATAAGAGAAGAAGTAAGGTGGTTCCATGTTGTGATCTAGAATAGGATTTTTTTAGAGAGCTAGAGAAGGTGAGTATGTTCAAAAATCATTTAGGTTGTGAGGAACAAGTTGAGCAAAAGGCGCTTTGAGATGTTGGTCAATATCCTTAGTATTCAAAGGATTTCTTGGATACTTGAAATAGCAATCGTAGGACAAGAAAGATGTAGTCTACAACAAGTGTATTGATTGAATAAGAGATATCCTCATACCACCTTTCCCCTTTGTTAATAAGAGAAAGATTTACTCTTATTAGAATGGGCTCATGAGTTATTTTTAAAGAAAATATGTTTTGATTTAGTGTCCCTAAAAGATCCATATACTTATAAATAAAAAGCCACCATGTTGTTGAAAGATAGAACAAAGGATGTGGTAGAAGACATGACAAAAGTTGTATACTCCAAAAGCTCTAGGAAGAGATGTTCAGAATCCCATATGCATAGTGAGGAGAATGGTACTATTCAAAAAGCTATAGTTAATCATTTTTCTATTGGACCTTAATCAAAATTGAAATTTAATATGTAAAGAGAATCATTCAAGCATGGTTTAAGGTGCCTTGTTCAACCAAGGATTTTAAAAAAAAGGGATTAGACACTGCCATTGAGCAAGATTGCCAATCAGTAAGACCTTCCCATGATTTTGAAAAAGGAGATGTTTTATTTGCACCATGCAAAAGTGTCTAAACTTGAAAGAAAATCCAATGCCAATGTAATGCCAAGCCATGTATTCCAAAAACCCAAAGAGCTATCCATAGAAAAATGTATTCATATTATATGTCTAAAGCACTGCAATGCTCATGATAAGCTAATAGCCAATTCCATATATCCCAAGATCTATGTAACCATTCCACTCATGAATGTTAAGAAGGGTTTGACAAGCCAAGGCAATGTACCCATTTGTATACATCCCAAACTCATTGAACAAAAGGATTACATAAAGAAGACTGGAGCACAAGAAAAAGCACTAAGCGTAACCAAAAGAATGAAGAATAAGAGCATGAAGAAAAAGAAAAAGAAGACAAAGAAGACCAACAAAGAATGCCATAAGATCGAAGATTGGAGCAAACGACCAAGAAAAAGACAACCACCAAAAGGAAGATGAAGAAATTGTTTCCACTAGTGATGACAAAGAACTTCCCATAGTGGGTTGTGTTTTCCTTAGTGGATCTAGAAACACTACAAGATATAGGCATTATAGCAACGTTAAAAGTGACAATAATGTAAATAAAAAAATTTGCCCCCATCGTCACAAAAAGCGTCGTTATTGGCGACGCCATAGATTAGTCAATATCAATGTCACTATCAGCGTGGGTATCAGCGTCTCTGATACCGACACTAATACCGACGCTAATAGCGACGATTTGCGACGAAAATAACGATGTCAATAACGATGTCAATAACGACATGAGCACTAAATTTGTGATGCTAATAGCGATGGTAACAGGGATTTTTTTTTTGTGGTACCTGCCACATATAGCACTGTGTGCTTTATTTGAGCCATACAAAATAGTTTCTGCACTATGTACAATGCTTGTGCAAACAAAAACAAAGTATACTGAAATCATAACACTTATACATGAAATAAATACATGATCGCATAATAAGCGATTGGTACAATCATGACAAGATATCACTAATACATAGAAAATGTCTACACAGATCAAGTGACCAAAAAATAAAGGTGTGTGAGCTCCAAGGATTCAAGGGCAAGCTACATATCCTCGCCATCCGAAAGCTTGTCCCACCGCAAAGGAGCATCAAACGGACTCTGCAAAAAAAGAAACAACAACACATTAGTCCACCATACAATAATGCATTCTAATTAAACATGGTAACTATGGACAAGAAAGATGAGTGACTTACAGGGCCGCCGCATCTATAGAATCGGTCGATCAATGAACTGAGACCGTGCCTCTCTACATATCAAGTCTCAAGGCCTGTCGAATCACGATTTGTAATGGAGTGCTGCAAAGAAAACAAAATGCTAATTGTTAGAAACATGATTGTCAATACAAAGGATATTGCAAAAAAATAAACAAGCAAAACAAAAGAAAAACTTACAAAGTCCTCCAAATATGTCCTATGGCTGCCACTTCCAAGATGATGGACCACTCCAGCCTCGAGTCATGCCCTCGCCACCTCACACTGCTGACTCTAACGTCCTATAGAATCTGTAGCCTCCTCCCTTAGTCAGCGCCAGTCGTCCATGTCTAACCATTTGGGCTTTGCAGCCCCACTCTTGATTGCCTTGTGTGCGTCGGATCATCTGTGTGACATATATGCATGCATGCAATCCATCATCCAGCCTGTAGAAAATCTATCTATTGAGGCTGGAACCGGAAACTCCTCATGCAAGGATGCTACTATGTAGTCTTTGCTCCCCTCCGATATGTTCTTTCAATGATCTAAGACGTTGTGCCGAAAAACTTGTTGGCATAACTCTCTCATGCGAGCCATCACCCTCCTCCCCTCATCATTCATGATGATGGCTCCTGACCTATCATCGACTAGATATGCATATCCCCCTGGGGTATGCCTAAGATGGGTCCTCTCCCATCTTTATCCATGCTCCTGGGCATATCCAAGAGAACCCTGTAAATCCAATGTACCAATCGCGGTAATATCTGTTGGAGTGGCACCCATAGGGGTGCCACCTGCTAACGGCTGAGCAAAAGCCAGAGTAACTGGAGTAGATGTCCCCACATGTGTAACAAATCCTGGAGGTGACGCAACTCCAGTTGAACGAAAAGACGGAGACACCGCGTCTATGCCTCCACAACATCCACATGAGCCTGAGCCATGCTCCCTGGAACTCCCACGAGAGCGAGAAGTCACACTTGTATCCCGTGTCGACCACGGGCTCACTGCCTCCGTATCTTTGCAGCATTCCCCTGACCCTGAAGCACTCCCTCCCTCTAGCCCAAGTCTGGAGCATTGAGCTCATTTGCTCGAACCTGAAGCATCCAATCGTACTGAAGTAGATGTAGCAGAGTACCTTGACGAAGACTGAGACAGCTCCTTGTCTATTATGTCTCAAATCTCGCGATCTGGTCTGGAGACATGCGCATGAAGATATCTTGTAACTCCTCATCGCTCATTCCTCGACTCATCCTGAAAATGTCACCTACACAGATAAAAAATGATGTTAGAATAATCAATTTAAATCATACAAAGCACAGTAATATAAATTCTTAAAAAAAGATGTCACTTAAAATGCATAACTTATGTACCCTTATAAGCGATTGGTTAACGAATTGAGTGAGTGGATGCTCCAAGTATGAAGTATCCTATGGTCCCATGTCAATCTCCTGACACAACTCTGCATACACTGGAAGGTCGATAGACATGTCACCACAAAAGGATGAGTCCACCTTGTTCTCAAAGAATTCTTGGACTCATATATTTCCATCATTGTTAGCCAATGTTGGCTCCAAGCTTTCGGTAGCCTCCACCCCTTGCAATATCGACCCCTCTATTTGCATATTGTCTTCATCTATGCTCGGAACATCACTTTAATCATATACTCTTGCATTTCGGGGAGTTGAAGGTATAACATATCACCATCGAGGTTGTCGGGGGTTTGGATAGAAGATTACCTATTCACAAACATGTACAAGAGAGTTTAAACCATTGTGACATGTACTATGTCGTAATACAATTTACAAACAAATGAGTCCATGCACTTGTTCACAATGGGCTGGCAATACAAAGATGTCGCGCAAATCCGTCCATTTTTTTTCGAAATCTATTTCGAGAAATCCAGATATATCTTGTCGAAATGTTGCTCCAACTCCAAGTACGACTTTGAACCAGTGCACATCGAATAGTATCATGGAGAAGCTACGGTAATCCACCATAACAATACTTTGCAAGTTTCCAAACTACTCCATCTCATCTACAACCGTGTTTGGATCCATTGCTTGTCGTCGGCTCTCTTGCTCGAACCTTGCCATGATACCACAATCCATTGTGGAGCGCATTTTGTCAATACGCTCCATGCAAAAATGCCATCCGTGCAACCACGTTGCACTATATATTTTGTATTGTACATTGAAACACACAAATTAGATGTCACATATAAAATATAGATATGACAAATCCTAAACAGCTCATCACCTTTGGACTACATCCCCTCGAGAATTCCCACTCCTCTATTGAGACCTTTGTCCCTTAGCAAGACGTTGCGGTCAAAGCTCCATGCAACCATCACGTTGACATGAACCGCGGCATCTCCTCCATGCCCTCGAGATATCAAATCGGTCGATGAAACATACTACGTTGGAATTCAGATCGCGCTTCCTCTCGATCTTGCCTAGCGATCTGGTACTTGGCGAGCGACGTTTCCATAGAGGCATGGTGCAACATACAAAAGCGGTTCACCTTCTCCTCCATTGAGACATCCATTATTTTTTCTACCCCATTTCCAACCATCGTATCTTGAGTAAGTCTATCATCGTCCTTCAGTAACCATAGCATTTCGTTACCTGGATCCACCGTTGGTAGCCATTGTGAAATATGCACTAGTGCCTCAGACACCAACCAACCTTCAGCCATGCTACCTTTTGGCCAAGCTCATTGTTCCACAAAGCCTTTTAGGGTTTTCATGAAGCGCTCCAAGAAGAACATCCATCGCGTATGGACATGTCCATCAATCTCCACTTCATCTACAAGATGCACAAGAAGGTGGATTTGTATCGTGAGCATGCTTGGGCAGGTATTTCTCAAAGAGACAGGCCGTCTCCGTTGCTCCCCATCTCACGGATTCAATAGAGGACGTCTTAATCTCCTTCTATGAGATCCATTGCACCAAAGTCGACAACCTGTAAATGGCCCCGCGTATTTCTGAAGTAAGATATCCTGCGATGGCGATCGTTAGTATAAACTGCCACAAATGAGAAAGCATTATGAATAATGGCTACACTCCAAATAGCAAAATGCACACGCCAATTACAATCCATTTGCAGTACAAACCTGACATATCTTATGCCAGTCATGGGATTTTAGCCCTGATAATTGGTCGTCTTTAGAAAATCTAGACCTGAGAGAACGCATCACACCCATTGGAGTGCGGATAGACTTGACTACTTGCTTCACAATGCGCTCTTCTTTAGTGGACAAAACCCAAGGAGCGCGAGGTAGCTGCACTCAACCATCAGCACTCGACTGTGGCCAAAGCTTCTCCATCTTACCTACCTCCTTCAAATCCATTCATGCCCCTGCACTGTCTCTCTTTCCTGTGATGTGGTCCCATAGCAAGCTGCCTACATTCTTGAAAATATGCATGGGATCCAACAAGTGGTTGACCTATAAGTGGGTCCAATATGGCAACTCGTAGAAAACTGAGAACCGCCGCATTCCGCTTGGATGTGACTCCGCGTGGACCATTTTCAGCTCGTACTAGCTTGCTGCATTCATACGTGTTAGAGGTCTTCCAAGAAAACCTTCATTGAGTTCATGATCCTCTAGCAAGAAAGCGACGTGTCCTTGATATAGCATCTTCTTCATGTTTCGTGACCTTCGAGAGTCTAATTGTGGCTCGCACAATGGACATGCATGATAACTTGAGGTAACCAGACCTGTTCCAACACCACGACCCAGTGCATACAAGCTTGAACGAGATAAAATATAGATATTACCAACGAGAATGGAGGCCTATTCACTTGAGCACTCTCTGAATCCCGAAAAGTCATACATCGTCCACATGAGAATGGCTCGAATATTGGCAGACCGCTGACCATCGCGCCTGCTCATATCTTGCATGGTGACCCCCTCCTCCCACAAAATCTTAAGCTCGTCGACTAATGGACGAAGATACACATTCATATTTTTGACTTTGTAGCGGCTAGGGACGAGTAAGCTAAGGATGAGATGTCCTTTCTTCATAGAAATCCATGGAGGGATATTGTAGTTGACAAGGACTATAGGCCACACGTTGTAAGAAGTTGAGCGCAAACTGAATGGGTTCACACCATCCATTGTAAGACCAAGCCAAAGATTCCTTGGCTCTCGGGCTGGCTCTCGGAAAAAGCCTGGGAAGGTAGATTCAATGTGGCTCCATGCGCGTAAATCTGTTGATATTCGTTGAACTCCATCCGTGGACCTATTCTTCGCATGCCACGTTGTCAACCTCGCCATGCCGAACGTACGAAACATGTGGTTTATGTGGGGGATAAGCAGAAAATGTCTGATAACTTTTTGAGGGATGGTTTGTCCTTGCAAATCCTATCAATACCTGTGAGCACCATACTTTGGACATGTCTCCATAGTCTCGTATTCTCCTTGAAACAGTATGCAATCGTTGATATATGCATGGATGTTGTTGTAGTCCATGCCAAGCTTTCATAAAACATGCCATGCATCATCACGAGACTCAGGCATAGTATTTGTGTGGTAATATATGATATTTCAATAAGTTAAAAAAAATCATCAACACATTGAAAAAGCACAGACGTTTTTAATAATAGTGCCGAAAAAAATCAACGAAGCGTATGTTAAAGGTATCTGAACAACTCGGTCACACTCGCATCACTCCACTCATATTTTGCTTGCACATTTAAGAGTGCAAGCAGTGTCTTTAGGCGAGATACTCGGCACCCATCATATAATGGTATGAATGCTTCCTCTCTAAGCGGATCAGAAGTCTCGACATCCATAGGAATCAATGCATCGATCATTGCCTCCATCTCAGGCTCCAAGATTATAGGTAGGTTTGGAAGGTTGCCTGTCTCCTCTGGCATTGACAGTATAGATTGGCCTTGCAAGTGGTGGATTGGCTCATGCACTCCATCCATCGCACACCCACGAACTTTTCTAATTGGCTGCAAAGGGTGCACTCCTCCTTGGGACGAGACATCACCTCCCTGGATAGAAAATTTGCCAGCCAGACCCAATCTTATTGTATATGGTATTCAATTAGCTTGCGAGTACAATGCATGATTGATATTAACTTTTCTTATTGTTTGTTGAAAATCTGCAATTTCCTGATCAATGATCTCAGATTGAAACTTGCTAAATCGTCGTACGTGTTCTATAGACAATAAATGTTTTTGTCTAATTGCCAGCTTGCATTGAGAGCAAGGACATGGGACATGCTGATTAAGATACACCTCACGATCTTGAACAACAGGACCTTTATCGTTTTCCATTTTGTCTACATTACAACAAAAAATTTGTTTTTGTTATCATTCTTTTTTTTCTTAAATTGTTATACTCTCCTTCCATCTCTCTCTTTTTTTCTCTTTCTTAAATTATTATCCTCTCCTTCCATCTCTCTCTCTTTTTCTATGTTATGATCACGACCACGACCACGACCATGACTACCATGACCACGACCACGACTACGACTACGACTATGACTACGACCATGACCACGACCACGGCTACGACTACGACCACCACCACCACCACCACCACCATCATGACTACGACTACGACTACGACTACGACCATGGCCATGACCACAACCATGACTAGGACTACGACGATCATATGGCCACGACCACGACTACAACGACCACGACCACGACTACGACCATGACCATGACCACCACAACCACGACTACGAATATGACTATGACTATGACCACGACCACGACCACGACTATGACGACCATGACCACGACTATGACCATGACCACGACCACGACCACGACCAAGACCACGACCACGACTACAATGACCATGACTATGGGTAGGTTGCACTCACTAAGAATAGGATTGGTAATTCACCTCATCTTCTCTCCATCATCAATAGAATTCTCCTTTACCATTTACAACTCACCCATCTTCTCTCCACACTATTGCACACTACAATCTCTATGAGGGCATGAGATTGGGATCTCCACAGATACCAAAGCATGATCTCTAGCTTGATGGTTGCATATATACTATTACTACTCATGGAATAAACCTTAAAATAGTTATTATGCTCAAATATATGCTTGTTAGAGCATAAATTTGTTTCTAAGACTATTCTAAGGAAGAAAGAGGATTAATGATAAAAGAGTGTAATTCCTTGCAAGTGATTTTATATTATATTTATTAATTAAAATTGATCATTGAAGATGAGCTTCCTAAGAGATCTTGTGGTGATGTTGTTTTAGTTTTGCGAAGCATATGAATGATGCTATTTTAGTTTTTTGTATTTGTCTTTTTAGGAAGAGATTGATTTTTATGGAATATCCAAAGTTATTTTTGGGATTACGTTATGAAAAATGAATGTTTTTCATACTGATAGTTTGATTGCCTTCATTGTATATTTGCATGGTGGAGGCTAGGACAAGCCCCATGTATGAGAGGTCTCTTTGCAAGAAGAACATTATGCTAGGAGGCACAAGTATGCTAGGGCTCTCTAGCCATATATCCCTTAGGTTTGTTGAGGATCGGCTTAACCCCTATGAGCCTAGGATGAGCTTATTGTAAGGTCCTATTTACGTTTCTCTCTTTCTCTCCCTCTCTCATTTGCTCTCCCTCCCTCACTTTGACCCTCTCTTTCTCTCTTTCCCTATTAGGTTTAATGATTTTTCTCTCTTTTTCTCTCTCCTCTCCCTCTCTCATTTCTTTTTCTCTCTCCTCTCCATCTCTCATTTCCCTTTCTCTCTTTCTCTCCCTCTCTCATTTCCTCTCCCTCTCTCACCCTCACCCTCTCTTTCTCTCTTTCTCTATTAGGTTTAATGATTTTTCTCTCTTTTTCTCTCTTCTCTCCCTCTCTCATTTTTTCTCTCTCCTCTCCCTCTCTCATTTCCTTCTCTTTTTCTTTCCCTCTCTCATTTCCTCTCCCTGCCTTGCCCTGACCCTCTCTTTCTCTCTTTCCCTATTAGGTTTAATGATTTTTCTCTTAGGTTTAATGATTTTTCTCTCTCCTCTCTCTCTCACATTTCTTTTTCTCTCTCCTCTCCCTCTCTCATTTCCCTTTTTCTCTTTCTCTCTCTCTCTCATTTCCTCCCCCTCTCTCACCCTCACCCTCTCTTTCTCTCTTTCTCTATTAGGTTTAACGATTTTTTTCTCTTTTTCTCTCTCCTCTCCCTCTCTCATTTCCTTTTCTCTCTTTCTCTCCCTCTCTCACTTCCTCTCCCTCCCTCACCCTGACCCTCTCTTTCTCTCTTTCCCCATTAGGTTTAATGATTTTTCTCTCTTTCTCTCTCCTCTCTCTCTCTCATTTCTTTTTCTCTCTCCTCTCCCTCTCCCATTTCCTCTTCTCTCTTCCCTCTCTCATTTCCTCTCCCTCCCTCACCCTCACCCTCTCTTTCTCTCTTTTTCTATTATGTTTAACATCTTCTCTCCTTTTCTCTCTCCACTCATTCTCTCATTTTTTTCTCTCTCCTCTCCCTCTCTCATTTCTTCTCCCTCCCTCTCCCTCTCTCATTTCCCTATTATGTTTTCGTCTCCCCCCCCTCTCCCTCTCCCTCTCCCTCTCCCTCTCCCTCTCTCATTTTTCTATTATGTTTAATGTCTCCCTCCCTCTCTCTCTCCCTCTCCCTCTCTCATTTCCTCTCCCTCTCCCTCCCTCTTCTTTTCCCATTCCCTCCCCCTCCCCCTCTCCCTCTCTTTCTCTCTCTCTCCCTCCCTCTCCCTCTCCCTCTCTCATTTCCTCCCCCTCCCTCTCCCATTTCCTCCATCTCCCTCTCTTTCCCTCTCTTTCTCTCTCTCTCTCCCTCCCTCTCCCTCTCTCATTTCCTCCCTCTCCCTCTCCTTCTCTCTCATTTCCTCTCCCTCTCTCACTATACACAAATTATACAAAAAATAATAAAAAAGAGAGAGAATGCACTCTCTCTCCCTCTCGTTCTCTCATTTCATCCCCCTCTTCCATTTCCTCCCTCTCCCTCTCCCTCTCCCTCTCTTTCTCTCTCTCTCCCTTCCTGTCTCTCCCTCTCTCATTTCCTCCCTCTCCCTCTCTTTCTCTTTCTCTCTCCCTCCCTCCCGCTCCCTCTCCCATTTCCTCCCTCTCCCTCTCTTTCCCTCTCATTTCCTCTCCCTATCTCAATATACACAAATTATATAAAAAAAAGTAAAAGAGACAAAGAATGCACTCTCCCTCCCTCTCCCTCTCTTTCTCTTTCTCTCCCTCCCTCTCCCTCTCCCTTTCCTCCCCCTCCCCCTCCCTCTCCCTCTCTTTCTCTCTCATTTCCTCTCCCTCTCTCAATATACACAAACTAAACCCTAAACAAGTAAAAGAGAGAGAGAATGGACTCTCTGTAAAGATTTGTAGGAGGGTTTGCTGGCTCCTCTTCACGACGTCGGCTCCTCCTCTCCTTCGCGAACGATAGTGGCAGCGGCAGTGGTGACAAGCCTTCTTTCTCTCCCTCTCTCACCCTCTATGCAAAACAGTCACTCTCTCTCTTGCTCTCCCTCTCCAAAAGTTTCACCAATGCGCGAAATGAAACGTGCTCGGGTTTCGGTCCGCTTTTTTTTCTCTGCGGGGCATCGCTATTTGCATCGCATTTGCGATGCAAATAGCGACGCCACTATTTTGCATCACTAATCAGCGTCGCTATTGCTTTGTTTCCTTGTAGTGAAAAAAACCTTGCCAAAGATGTAAAGTATCAAGCTTTAACTTGACTAGGCTGCTTATGAGCTAGTCTCCTGGGCCATGTTATCATGTGGGGGGGGAGGGGGGGCAAAAGCTAGCAAGTGTAGGGACTCATCATTTGAGGGGGGGGTGTTGAAAGATGGAACAAATGATGTAGTAGAAGACATGACAAAAGCTGTATGCTCTAGAAGCTCTAGAAAGAGATGTTCAAAATCCCATATGCATAGTGAGGAGAATGGTACTATCCAAAAAGCTATAAAGGCATGTACTTGGTTGACACTCATAACAAGGAAATAGAACTATCAATTTGAGTGACTATTAGTGTCATTGTCCATCTTACAAAAGAATGTGTTTATGAGTCCAAGCTAATCTATCTTGGAACCTAATTCACTTGTGTAATAGTTAGTCTATTTAAGTCTATGTCATCATGAGTTGTACATTCATCTTTCATCCTCCATAGCTTCTGCCATGCCCTAGATCTCGTGTTTCTCAACACATGTCCTTGAGATCCTCTAAAGGTGTCTCAATTCCTTCATTTTTCTTATTCTCTTAGCTAACTCTCAGTAAAGGGAGAACTTTGAACCTACACGTAGTCCTTCTTTTGTCTTGCTTGATCCTTTATCCCCTATGGATTCATGACTTGGCATATTTTCCCTTTGATAACATCCATTAGTGTGGTGGACACCACCAATAATCCTTTTTTTAAGAGGACAAGTGTACTATGAAGCGTTAGGATGAAGTAATAAGTAGATACATAACAACAATATCAAGATGACATCTATTGTGAATAATAAAAATGCATAAATAAGCAGTGGCATATCATCAAAGCATTTTGAGAGGAGATAGACATTTTGAGAGAGTGTTAAAGGTGGCGTAGTTAGCGTCCTTTAAAGCTAGGAGTTGCTAGCGAGTGGTTCACTAATGAGTCAACAGGTGCAGGAGCAGTGTGAAGACCATTTGACATGACACATAAGTGGAGACAATGTTGCAACAGCAATGGGCTATATAACAAAGGGAGTGAGGAGATCAAGGGTTGCACAATCTAGGAGATCAAGGGATCAAGTATCCAAGGGAAATTAGGATTCAAAATCAAAGCGCTCCCACACTTGATTGTTAGATCTTTCATGTGTCCCTCTTGTGCTATCTAGTAGCAAAGCTAACTCATGTATCATCCTCAGTCACAAGATCTAGTAGTAGTAGTACCGTTGTCTTGTATTCATTCGTTATCTTGAGTTTATGAAGGTTCTTTGATCCCTTGTGTACTCATACTTGTTCCCTGAGTATTTTGTTGTTATCACTTTCCATCTCTATTGAGATAGTTGCATTGTTTCTTTCATATAGCAATATACATTTGGATTTTTTCTATTGAGTACACTTTGACATCCAATTTCATTGTTGTGACTATATCGAGCTTTGTACACTAGATGCCAACTATAGAGTAGGATATTAGTGTCTACCCATGTCGGCTCTGAGTATGACCACACTCCATTCTGTGACAATAGTGCTCAGACCCAATTATACATCGTGACCTCAATCATCATTCCTTTGCACGCTAAGCTAAATGCATACTCATTTGCACAACCTGGTTGATGTAGTCCCATGGCTCTAGGTGAAGCATGATGGTCCAGGTCTAAAAAGCACCAAAAGATACCATCTCTTGCAGCTTCTTTGATCCTCAATAATAATGTATCTTGAGTGCATCAATCTTCTCTTTAGTTAAAGGAACTGCTTTCATTTCACTCCTATGATTGGTAGAAAATCTACTCTTCCCCTAATTTCTCCCACTACTCCACTAAACCTCACAAGTTGTCTCTTGGCTTCAGTTAACCTGGTAGTTATCCCCTCCATAACCCCAACTCCACCCTCACTTTTGATTTCAATGGCTCATCCACATAGTATCTCCTTTTTTATGTTCTTTGGATCTTCTAATGAGGATCCACATGCCTTTGTTTGTTAGTTTGATGTGGCATACATGGTCAACTTCCTTGGCCAAGTCATTGAGCCTCATAAATTTGATGTATTCAAATTTTCAATATGAAAAAAGGTTGCAATGTGGCTAGCCATAGAACATAGCTGGTAATATGGAATGATACACTCATTGCATTTTGCATTTGGTTCCAATTTGATAGAATAAATGTGTAGAAACTTAAAGAGTCCACCACCTTAAGTAAGGGGATTGATCAATATGGGCATATAATTCCAAATTCACTATCCTCAATATTTGAATTGAGCCCAATAAACTCTATATTGAAGGTTTCAAGAAACCTATTTGGAAAGCATTTGCTTCTGATGATTTATTGGGTAATAGCATAGACCCATTCTATAAGATAGCTCTTGGGTTAAAACATTGTTTGTCGAAAGAAAAGTTAGGAAAAGGAAGGAAACCTAATAAGTCAACTCCAAGAACCACAATGATGCATTAGGGAAAAAATGAACTCACAAATGGGCCTTTTAGCCCCCCTCTCCTCCCTAAAAAAAGGAAAAGAGGAGAGAAGAATAGTAAAATAATCCTCTTCTCTCTCCACTTTTGCAATCTCGTTTTTCCTTTTTTATATTATCTACAAAGATATACTTATATTCCTTCTCTCTCCTCATTCAAGAAGTCTTTTTCAACCAAATTTTATATTCAAAAAGGAGATATATAGGAGTGTGGTGCTTCGTTTTCAATGCAAAATGACTAGTAGATATACGAGGTAATTGATTATTTAATCGAGAACAAGGAAAATGAAAAATTGAAAGTTTCTTTCAAAGATATTTTGGGGATTTTTTATATTCTAGATTTTGGTTAAAAAACAAATCAACTGGTCAAATTTTGTGTTTTTTGGAAATGTTTTCGAAGGTAAAATAGAAATGTCTAAAATACGAAAAGTCTTGGACATCCCTACCCTTTGAGCTATTTTCCTCCATATCTATACTCTCTCATGGCTCTATTGTGGTCTCTTCTCTGTGTTTATGCAACCTTCATTAACATAGTAAATTACTTACACCCTCCTTTCCCTTGGCACCTTGTGTGCCTCTCTGTGCATCTCCACTCTACCTGCTATGACAACCAAGTAGGCTCCCCATTTCTATTAATAGTAAAATGAATACATGAAAGAAGGAGTTGCATATTGAGGCAGAGATTGATTATGCCCCATTATTCAAAATAACCTAGCATACCAGTGTCAGCCCTCAGGTTTTGCAGAGTTACATGCAAATGGGATTGAAACATGTGGACTTGTGGATTGATTGGGAAATCTATCCAATTGACCCCTTAAGCAATAGACCTCCAACTTTCACAAGAATCACAAATTTGCTGAAGTATGTATGCGAGAGTGAAAATTGGTTGCTTGGTTACACTAGGTGGCTTAATGATTAGGCATTCAAAGTATTTACAACTTGCCAAGAAACCATAACAAATTGTCATGATGTGATTGTTGCACATCAACTTCATATACAACAGCTCATAAGAAAAGTGGTACAATAGAATGACACTATAATTCAACAAAATAATCAAATTATTTCAATGTAGGACACTATCCATGACATTGGTATCTCATATAAGGAGGCAAAGGCATAATTGGATGACTTGAGAAAGATCAACAACAAGCTAACACAGGAGCGTAAATGAAAGGAGAAGCCAATTAATGACCTAATTGTGAATAGCGGCCAGTGGAAGTGACATATCAAAGCATGTAAGGTAGCTCAAAAAGAGAACCTAGGTGAGGGTGAGGTTGGATCATGTATTAGTAGATTTCTGAAGGCAAGTACATTGGAAAACGCTTTAAGCAATCCTAGTGGAGTCGGTAATGGTACTGTACTATAATATGTTTGTTGAGGAATATAATGGTAAATTATAGTTTGTTATAAAATTAGATGAAAGTGAGGTTGTCAAAGGAGTAAAGCTTGAAAGAGTTATTGTAACTCTGATGAATAGAGCTTTACAATTCGACAAGAACAACCCAGGAAACTTTAGTGCTCAATCCAAGTGCCATGTGTGGTGGCTTGCTACATTTGAATTTCCTAAAGAGGGTGGTGATGCAGTGGTAGATGATATGAATGCATTTGAATGTAAAGAAAGAGAAAAGCGAGATCAAAACTTGGTTATTTGGGGATTACCCGAAACAGATGATGATACTGCGCTGTCTCTTACTACAAAAGTCTCAGAGTTTTTTGGTAAGCATTTTGCCATGGCAGATGTACCTATTTTTTATGCTTGATGTATGGGCAAGAGAAAGACAATGGGAAGGCAAGAGCCATTGTATGCACTCTATTGGATGCACATAAGAGAACTATACTTTTAGGCAGTAGTCAAGTATACCTCAAAGGAACAAATTTTCATGTAAATGAGGAGTTGGTAAAGAGACCCACTAGACCGCATGTCTAGTGTGTGCATTGTGGAGGCAGCCACATCCCTGCCGAGTGCCAGGATCTAAGATCTAGGCCTTATGCAAATTGTGGAAGGTTTGGCCATGACGCAGTGAGTTTTTGATTGCCAAGAAGGTTTCCTTACGTACAATAGTATAACTCACCATACTACGGAAATAGGCCGCCTAACTTCTTCAGAAGAGGAGTCCCATTGGCCCTTCCAGCACCTACTGATGCAAAAGCGGCCATTCCTAGATTAGAGATCAATGCTATGGGCATACCTAGACCACCTGGATCCTTTGTGACATATCCACCAAGTGATGCTCCCATCCACTACGTGGAAGAGCCCAATGATGAGGAGTCATATATGAACCTTTACATCTCGCATGATGAAGAGGGTAATTCGCCCTCATGGACTACCGACCAGTGTCGGTGATGGCATTAGGAAGGGGAAGAGGCAGAGGTTTTTCAAGGCTAACCCAAGACCTAGTCACATGCTGGACTTGTGGTTGTTGAGATATCGAGCTCCACTCGTGATACGCCAGGGTGACCGTTGTGTATTTATGTCACCGACTTGTCAGTTGCAGACGCGGTTGGTACACCGCCCATGAATAATAGCTACATGATAGCTATCCTTATCTACTCTAGTTCGTGGCTCAGTTAGTATGCCACCTTAGTTAGTTGAGTTTGGTTTGAGACCCATATAGAGGGTTCTTCTATTTCTTTGTACTTGAGTTCTTTTGGCTTACACAACTAAGAAGAGGAAAACTGTTTTCAGCCTCCACCCTTGTGTGTCTTCCCCCATTGTGCAAGCAAGAAAGCTTCAAGCGATACTCCTTCCTTCTCTCCCACAATCTTGATATGGTATTAGAGCCTTGTTCGTGGTAAGGAGCTCAAGAAAGCAAGCCAAGCTTGCGGTGTTCTGGTAAGAGGAGCAGTGTTGCTTTCATTTTCTGTTTTGGGAGCAGATCTCTGCAGGTAGCACAGTCGGAAAGTGCAGGAGTGCATTGTCTCAGGTTGAGACGCCCTTCGCGGTGAAGCAAGAGGGCAGTATATGCTGCAGGATAGGGCTTTAGCCCTTGGCGACCTTGTTTTTTTGATTTGAGGCCATTTTGGGGCCTGTTTTGGAGGCAGAAGTTTTCTGCACGCACTCAGAAAAAGGCCCAGTTTTATGCTGTGCAGCCACTGTTCTACAGGTCGGTGAAAAGTTACTGTAGAGATTGCATCGTATGCTTGTGCACATAGACATTGGGAGTTACAAAATCATCCCTGTTGCCTGTTGATGCAAAATCGTCACTAGGAAGTGACTGTGTGGTCAAATACCACTTTCGCCAGTTTTGCAGATTTTCCATTGTGAGGGTGAAGCTGTGGTTTTTGCAGTGACAGAATTTTTTTGCAGTCTTCTGTAATGGCATCTGATTCTCTTTCACAGATTGTCACTGAAAAGCTTGACAAGAACAATTTCCAAGCATGGAAGTTTAGAATGACGAATTTCCTTATGGGAAAAGGATATTGGAAATTTGTTGCAGGAAATGAAGAAGAACCAGTTCTTCCTGATGTTCCCAATCAACAGCAAATGCAAGCATTTAAATTATGGCATGAGAGAGCCAGGAAAGTTATGTACTGGCTGTCTATCAGCATTTCAGACTCTATGATTGTGCATATTCAGGATGCAAGTACGCCAAAGGAGGCATGGGATACTTTGTCAAAAATGTATAGCACAAATACGCAAGCCAGGAAAATGCAACTCAAGCAAGAGTTGCATAATGTGCAAAGAGAAAATATGAGCATCAACGACTACCACATGAAGGTGAAGAAGATTGCAGATGCACTTGCTTCCATTGGGTCACCAGTGGAAGATGATGATTTAGTTTCTGTGACCTTGAATGGTCTAGGAAAGGATTATGCACAGTTTCGAACATCCATTTCAGTTCGTGAAAGATTTCCTGATTTTGAGGAGCTGATTGCTCTTCTAATTTCTGAGGAGTAAAGAAATGGTGGTGCATCTTCTTCAGGAGGAACTTCAAAAGAAGCTGTCTTCTACTCAAATGCTGGAAGAGGTAGAGGCAGAGGTAGAGGAGGCCGATGTGGAGACCGTGGTAGAAATCAGAATATGCAGCAAACTCAAGAAAACCAGTCCTATGGAGGAGGACGTGGTAACTCTAGAGGCAGGGGGAGCCAAAGAGGTCGTGGTGGATGGCAAAGAGGCCAAAATGCAAACAGTAATGTTGAATGCTACTATTGTGGTAAAATGGGTCATATGGCTAAAGACTGCTATAAAAAGCAGAATGACATCATGAATGGAAAACTGCAACAAGGAAATTATGCATCCTCTAGTAGACAGGGTGATGACAGAAATGAGCATCTGTTTATGGTGCAGCACATGAACAACTCTGTGACAAATGCAGAAGAAAGCAATGATGTATGGTACGTTGACTCAGGTGCATCAAACCACATGACAGGTCATGCAGAATGGATGGAGGATGCAAGGAAAATGGAAAAACCAGGATTTGTGGAGACTGGTGATGATACTGCACATCCTATTGTGCAGATTGGAAAAATTCCCTTGTCTATGCAGGATGGGAAAAAGAAATACCTGTCCGATGTATTTCATGTCCCGAATATCACCAAGAATCTGGTTTCTGTTGGTCAAATGGTTGAACAGGGCTTGTAGGTCAGATTTAATCCTCATGGATCCTTTGTTGAGGATATGAAAAATAAAGGTCGCTTGATAGCAAAAGGAAAGAAGAAGGACAGAATGTTTACATTGGATGCAGACATGTCTGAATTGAGTGCAGCAATGTTTACACATGGGACCGGTGTAGTTGCAGATATTGATATCTGGCATAAACGCATTGGTCATGTTAATGTACAGCGACTTAAATCAATGCAGGCCCAAAATATTGTTGCAGGTTTGCCGAAATTCAAGGTTGCAGAAATGCATAAGATATGTGAAGCCTGTCAGTTTGGAAAACAGGCAAGGAAACCATTTCCTAGACATGTTCAAGAGAGTAAGAAGCCATTGGAATTAATCCACTCTGATGTGTGGACAACTAAAGCTGCATCTCTTGGAGGCTGTCATTATTTTGTTAGTTTTATTGATGACTATAGCAGAAAAGTTTGGGTGTATTTTATGAAAAAGAAAAGTGAAGTTTTTGGGCATTTTAAAACTCTTAAAGCTATGGTTGAAAAAGAAACAGGCTTACAGATAAAATGCTTAAGGTCAGATGGAGGGGGAGAGTACCTCTCAAATGAGTTTGCAAGGTTCCTGCAGGAGCATGGCATAAAGCAGCAATATTCATGCAGTCATACCCCACAACAAAATGGAATTGCAGAAAGGAAAACAGGCATATTGGAGAGGTATCTCGTGCCATGCTCAATGAAAAAGACTTGCCAGATTTTTATTGGGCTGAAGCAGTTGCTACACCAGTCTACATAATGAACATGACTCCCACTGCAGCAATATATGGAATGACTCCAGAGGAGAGGTATACTGGTAGGAAACCAGATATTTCTCATTTGAAAATTTTTGGTTGCATTGCCTATGTACATGTGCCAGATGAGTTGAGATCCAAGTTGGATCCAAAAGCTGAGAAGTGCATCTTTATTGGTTACTCTCTGCAGCAAAAAGGGTATAGATGCTATAACCCTTCTACTCGTAAGTTTACAGTGAGCAGAGATGTTGTTTTTGATGAGATGAGTAGCTGGTATAAACCAGTAAATGCGATTGATGATGTAGATGCACAAAATGGTAATGCTGCACAAAATTCACAGCAGCAATCACAAAATATTAGTGGACCTGGAGTGTCCTCTAGCAGTGGTTCACATTCTTCGCCATGGACAGACAGATTGAGATCAGGAGAATCTTCTCAAAGTAATGCAGATAGTGATATGCATGTATCACGAAAAGAAAAAGAGAAGGTTGATCAGCCCATGTTTGATGTGAATGTAGGTCACTCTTATGTGGATGGTGAATCCAGTGGCTCAGAACAGAGCATTGATGATGAGTTGGGTATTCCTTCTATTGTTACACCTGGAGTAAGGAAGACCAGGGATGTTTTGAGAGCACCTGGGAGTGAACCTACTTTGCACAGGTCTACGAGAGCTAGGTATCTTGTGGATAGGCTGAAATATGATGGATTTACAGCCATTCACTATGCATATATGGTTAAAGTGATACAGGAACCAGAACCCACTTCTTTTGAGGAAGCCATGGGAAAAGAAAAATGGGAGAAAGCCATGGATGAAGAAATGGATGCCTTGGAAGCAAATGCTACATGGGAATTGGTACCTTTGCCTAAAGGTAAAAATGCAATTGGCTGTAAGTGGGTTTATAAGGTGAAGCACAATGCAGATGGTTCTGTGAATAGATACAAGGAAAGATTAGTAGTCAAGGGGTATGCACAAACATATGGCATTGACTATGAAGAAACATTCAGTCCGGTTGCAAGGATGGCAACCGTAAGAGCAGTCATTGCTATGGCTGCATCAAAGGGATGGTCTTTACATCAGATGGATGTAAAGAATGCCTTCTTGCATAGTGATTTGCAAGAAGAGGTCTATATGGAGCAGCCACCAGGTTATGTGCATGCTGTTCATCCTGAGTTTGTTTTCAGGTTGAAGAAAGCCTTGTATGGCTTGAAGCAAGCACCTAGAGCATGGTCTGACAAGATAGGACAGTATCTTGTCACTATTGGCTTTCAGATTTCCAAGGCAGATTTCTCACTTTATGTGAGAAAAATAGAGAAAGGTATTATGCTACTTGTCATTTATGTTGATGATTTGATTATGACAGGCGACAGTGATGAAGATATCCTTCATGTGAAAATGCTATTGAAGCAGAAGTTTGAGATGAAGGATTTGGGAGAGCTGCGTTATTTCTTGGGCATTGAGGTGATTAGATCACCAAGTGGGATACAGCTCTTGCAGAGGCAGTATGGATTGGACATGCTGTCCAAATATGGGATGACAGGCTGTAAGCCTATTTCAGTTCCTTTGGAGCAGAATGTGAAGCTGAGCACAGATGCAGGTGAGCTTCTAGAAGACCCTACTATGTACAGACGCATAGCAGGAAGTTTGATTTATATGACTATTACCAGGCCAGATTTGAGCTATGCTATTGGATTGGCAAGTCAATTTATGCAGGCTCCAAGGAAACCACATTTGGATGCGGCTAGATGCATACTCAGGTATGTGAAGTCCACATTGCAGTATGGACTATTTTATGAGACTGGGGTTCAGATACAGTTGCATGGATACACTGATGCTGATTGGGCTGGTAGTATTTTTGATAGACGATCTACCAGTGGATATGTGTTCTCTTTTGGGAGTGCTGCAGTCACTTGGAGCAGTAAGAAACAGCCTACAGTTGCCTTGTCGAGCACAGAGGCTGAGTACAGGGGTGCAGCAATGGCTGCTTGTGAGGTAGCTTGGTTGCATAAGCTACTTTATGATATGCATCAGTCTACAGATGGACCAGTTGTCATTTATTGTGACAACATGAGTAGTATACACTTGGCCAATAACCCAGTCTATCATGCTAGAACAAAGCACATTGAGGTGCATTATCACTATGTGCGAGAGAGGGTTTTACTAGGTCTTATTGATCTAGTTTATGTCAGCACAGAGGATCAGGTAGTTGACATATTCACGAAGGCATTGGGCGCAGAGAAGCTGCGCAAGTTCAGAGACCTGCTTGGTGTGCAGGAATTGGGATTGAGCTCGAGGGGGAGTGTTGAGATATCGAGCTCCACTCGTGATACGCCAGGGTGACCGTTGTGTATTTATGTCACCGACTTGTTAGTTGTAGACACGGTTGGTACACCGCCCATGAATAATAGCTACATGATAGCTATCCTTATCTACTCTAGTTCGTGGCTCAGTTAGTATGCCACCTTAGTTAGTTGAGTTTGGTTTGAGACCCATATAGAGGGTTCTTCTATTTCTTTGTACTTGAGTTCTTTTGGCTTACACAACTAAGAAGAGGAAAACTGTTTTCAGCCTCCACCCTTGTGTGTCTTCCCCCATTGTGCAAGCAAGAAAGCTTCAAGCCAGACTCCTTCCTTCTCTCCCACAATCTTGATAGTGGTCACCCTGGTCATATATCGACACGATGCCCAAAAAAAGAGCACGCTAATAGGGAGAGAGCTGATCTCAGGTGTGCCTAGTGCGGCTTCACCCATCTCTTCAGGGAATGCCCTAGACAAAAGTTGTCCTCAAGCTTAGGGAATGTATCATCAGTGCCGTTGGGACTGTTTGGCATTGAGACATTCAATAGAGAGGATACACCCATCCCGTTGCATGTCATGACACATGCACAGATGTGGCATGCTGGCATATCACTGCCTAGGCCTAGCAACCTAGACGCTGCCTCAATAGGGAAGAAGAGTCGTCGGTGGAGAAATAAGAAAACTGACGCTAAGATCACTTTCAAAATTGATGGAGAGACAACACTAGTTAGTGGCAGGAAAGTAACTAATATCGAGGCTGAAACCATCACTCCGAAAACAGTAGAGAAAGGCAGTGCTAAGGTAGGGGAGTACCCCTGCCCGAAGCGCCAATTAGAAGCAACTGAAAAGGTCAAAGAGTGGGTAAAGGAATCCCAAGAGAACCTGAAGGATGTTGAGGCCATCATAGAAGACGGAACTAAGAACTTCTCTAGTGTGAGCACCCCAATCTCACCCTCTTGACCAAAGTCAAGAGATGCACCTAGCCACGACAAGCACCACCCAAGGGAAGCTTAGGAGCCACGGGCCAGCAAAACACCCAAGGCCAATGGCCTAGAGGTGTGGGAATGGTAGAGAGACAAATGATGAGTAACCTCCTCATGACATTAGTAACCACCCCAGTAACCCTGAGCCTAGGTGACCTACTTAGGCAGCATCCGACGCTTTGGCTAGAACTGAAGCACTGGGTGGAGGAACCAACTGAGCAAATTGTTGCTAACCTGCATAAGCATGATGCAGTCACACAAACATCAAGCTTGACACTGCACTCAGTGCCTAAATCTTTGCATGTAAATGCTTTTTGGGAGGGCACCAAGATGCACACTATTCTACCTATCCTGGCCCTAGGAGACATGACGCGGAAAGAAATCATAGACACGGGCGCATGGGTTAGTGTCTTGGGCCACACCATCTTGCAAGCCTTGGAAAACCCTACCATCAAGATTGCTAGGTTCAATGCCACACTAGCAAATGAAATGAAGGTAAGGCCATTCAGAGTTTTAAAGAATTGGCTAGTGAAGATTGTAGGTGTCCAGTTCTCTGTACACTTCATTGTTATGAAGGGAGTGGACTACGACATCCTGCTAGGCCGACCCTGGATGAGGAATGCAAGAGTCATCGAGGACTGGAGAAATGGTCTAATCTTCTTAGGGAATCCGAAGGAAGCAGTAAGGGTGGAGATGGATACCTGGAAGACAACACCTGTTGATCTAGATGCCATCTTAGCTACATTGAGGGGTGACATGAAATCAACCACATCGTATGGGCCACTCACCAAGTATATCACCTACCCTAAGGATGAGCGAGATTGGATGCATGTCCTTGCAACCATCAATCTCCCATTCTCAGACAATGAGGAGAAGTATAAGCAAGCCGCACAAGCCATGTGCACGCCAAATGAGGAACACTCAGTACCACTCTACATGATGGCAAGGAGTGTGTGTGGTCGGCCAAAACTTGTCACTTTCCATGTCCCAAATAATAAACTAGAACTCTTGAGGGGTGACACGCAATCAACCACATCGTATGGGCCACTCACCAAGTATATCACCTGCCCTGAGGATGAGCAAGATTGGATGCATGTCCTTGCAACCATCGATCTCCCATTCTCAGACAATGAGGAGGAGTATAAGCAAGTCGCACAAGCCATGTGCACGCCAGATGAGGAACACTCAGTACCACTCTGCATGATGGCAAGGAGTGTGTGTGGTCGGCCCAAACCTGTCACTTTCCATGTCCCAAATAATAAACTAGAACTCTTGAAAACCCTAGAGTATTTCATGCAGATTGGAGGGCAATCCTTCTGCTAATCTCTTGCCCCTCAGAGATATCTTGGGTGAGCACAAGTGGAAGTGGAACAAAGTTCACGACCTGAACTTGCTATACAATTGGGCTCTAGTCACCGATGAGAAAGAGGCTAGAAAGGAGGACCCAGGAGACGACGAGCAGTCAGGGAGTGATGGTTCTAACAATGAATATGAAGATTGTTCCTCCAAGAGAGCGAGGAGGAAATGAATACCATGGAGTACGATACTGATAGAAGGGTGATAGAGCAATAAGAGTAGACTCCAGGCCCCGAGAGTGGAATGCATATGAGATCAAGAGAGGAGTTATGAGATTGGATTGCGATCGATCTTGGTTGGAACGCATAGGGGCAATGGATTATGAGCAGGCTAGAATCGCCCAACCACTAGTGGTGCCTGTGTTTAGGACAGACACACCTATTGAACTACGACCACTCGAGGAGACTCCTTCCTCTAGTGAGGGCTGTGAGTTTAACTTGGAATCTGAAGTCAGTATGGAGAGCGACCCTGAAATACCCATGCCATCCAAAACCAAACGCACCAAGGGGGACTTGCCGGTCCACCTAAGGCGCAATCGGCTAAAGGACAAAAGAAAGAAACGAACAAAAGAGTCAAACGCAGAAAAATAGAAGAAACCGCAAGACCTACCCAAACGCTTCACTAAGTTCAAGAAGGGTGATAGAGTGGTGGTCCTGCTAGGAGCAAAGAGGAAGGGCTAGATCAGCGAGCCTTTTGAAGGATCCGCCAAGGTCAAGGAAGTCAACCTGGCAGGGGAAGGTGAGAAGCCTTGATTTATATTCATAGCAGAGGACCTGACCAAGGATGAGGAAGCTAGCCTTGTTGCTCTCCTACGAGAGTACGTGGATGTGTTTGCCCAGTCTTTGGATGAACTTAAGGGAGTCGATCCCAGGGTTGTGACCCACAACATCCCTATGGTCCCTAACACTGTCCTTGTAAAACAAAGACCTTATCCCATGAATCCAAAGCATGCCCATGCAGTAAAAGAGGAGATTGATAAACTCAAGAGAGAAAGATTCATCTACGAAATAGAGCACATAGACTGGGTATCACCAATAGTGATCGTTATGAAGATAAATGAAAAGATCCGAGTATGTGTCAACTACAAGAAAGTCAATGCCACTACGAAGAGAGGTAACTACCCATTGCCATACATCAAGCACATAATTTAGAGGGTGGCAGGTAAAGAAGCCTACAGTTTTCTGGACGGCTTCTCGGGCTACAATCAAGTGCGAGTACACCCCGACGACAGGCACGAGATTGCCTTTGCTACAGAATGGGGGGTATTCGCCTACATCCTTATGCCCTTTGGGCTAATGAATGCGCCCAGAGCCTTCCATCGCCTGATGTGCACTATCTTCAAAGACATTCTTAGACATGAGCTAGAGGTGTTTGTGGACAATCTATGCATCCACTCTAGCTGGATGGAACACTTAGAGAAACTATGGGCAATCTTTGAGCGGTGTCGACTTTATAATCTCTCGTTGAACCCCGTGAAGTGCCAAGTTTGGGTGAAACACGGATGCATCCTAGGCATGTGGTGTCCAAGAATGGCATTGCCACTAATTTCTCGAAGATCAAGGTTATTGTCAACTTGCCACCACCAAAAAATTATAAGGGTGTTCAGTGCTTCTTAGGTCACACAGGGTACTATCGGTCCTTTGTACTAAATTATGCACTAATTGCAAGACCATTGTAAAAGTTTCTAATTGTATTTGAGTGGACCAAAGAATGCCAACATGCTTATGAAGAATTAAAAAAGGGTCTTACCACTGAACCCATCTTATGAGCCCCAGATTGGACCAGAATGTTCCATGTGCATATAGATGCATCTAAGTTTTCCATTGGAGCTGTTTTGTGCCAACCTGGCAAACACAACCTTGATTACCCAATGAGCTTTGCTACCAGGTAGGTCATTGACATGGAGATGAACTATTCCACTACAAAAAGGGAGGGGCTAGCCATGGTGTTTGCCATTAAGTAATTTAGACATTATCTTTTGGCCACACCTGTTACCTTTCTTGTTGACAATCAAGCATTGCTCTATGTAGTGAACAAGCCTTGCGCTACAACATGAATTGCACGATGGTTATTGTTTCTTCTAGAGTTTGACTTCTCTGTGGTTGTATGCAAAGGGAAACAACATTACATGGCAGATCACATGTCTCGCATACCCACAGGTGAAGCCGCTAGACAAGGCATAACGGACGACCTTCCAGATGCGCATCTCTTTGGCCTGTCTAGTAGCAAGGAATTATTCAAGACTGATTTAATGCCATATTGGGCTGATGATGTCATCCACGTGCTCAAACACGATCTACTCGAGAGACCTATCAAGAAGATCAAGTGAATATCCAACCCTATCAGTGGATTGCAAGTCAACTTTATAGGTTAGGGCAAGATGGGTTTCTATGCATATGTGTGTGCAAATATGAGATGCACGACACATTGAGATGCACATGTCGGAATCGCTGGGGGGCATTTCAGTGGAGACGTGACAGCCCGCAAGGTGCTGCACTCTCAACTGTGGTGGCCCACGCTATTCTGTGATGCAGTTAGATTTGTCAAGCACTGTGATGAGTGCCAAAGGATCAAGGTCCCCGCGAGGAAGGAAAAAATGGAATTGACCCCTGTAATAGCATGACAAACTTTCAAGAATTCGGGCATCGACTTCATCTCACGATTAGTCCTGTGGCCCAGTATTCACATGCTCGATATATCATCATAGCAATGGACTATTTGACGAAATGGGATGAAGCAAGAGCCACAAGGAAGAACGACGCAAGGACTACAATGAAGTTCTTATGGGAGCAAGTCATCTCAAGATTTGGTTGCCCTATTGAGATAGTGAGTGACCAGGGCACCCACTTCATCAATGAGGTGATTGTCCACCTGCTCTCAACCTTCTTGATCATCCATAAGAAGTCTTCACCATACTATCCCCAAGCCAATGGCCAGGTAGAATCAACGAATAAGATCCTAGTCAACGTGCTTACGAAGGTGGTTTCCACTTCTCGGAGTGACAGGGATAACAAGCTCATGGCAGCTTTATGGGCCTATCAAACAGCCTATAAAACGACTGTGGGACAAACACACTTTAGGCTGACTTAGGGAATCGAGGCTATCCTACCTTTAGAATGTTTTATCCCTAGCTTGAGGATAACGGTACAGGAGCATTGGGAAGGGAAAGAGGCTTAGACTAACCATCTTATCGAGTTGGAATGCCTCACTGAAACTAGACTCATTGCCACCCATGCTCCAATTTGTGAAAAGGTGTGAAAAAAGATGTGGTTTGACAAGCATGTCAAATAACGTGATTTTGATCAGGGCGACCTTGTGTTTCTGTACTCTATGAAGGGCCATAAGTAGAAAATGAAGTTCTGAGGGTTAGGACCTTTTAGAGTGCGTACCATCAGTAGGACGGGCAATGTCCAACTTGAAACACTGGAAGGCAAGGGCATAGGATTTTTCAATGGCAATCGCATGAAGAAGTACTACCCTCCCACAGATCCTTTACATGAGCCCCCTATGATAGAGGCCCTTGTCAATGTCTGTATCGCAACCATCACCGAGATAGAGGATGATGAGGAAGCTCTTGCTCCAACTTATTTATGGATCACGGCCACAGCCCAAAAGACACATTCTTTTGATGCTTTGGTCGATGAGGGAGCTGACTTCAATATCCTAGCCCATGCTCATTGGACCCTCATTGGTCAACCCTAGTTGCAGCCAACTAATGCTAAACTTAGCCCATTTGGGGGCGAATCGTATGCACTCCTTGGGAAGTGCAAAGTCATTGTCTCTATTGAATCTAAAAGTTTGCCAATCATCTTCAATGTGTTGCCCAACACGAAGGAGGCAGGCAAGGCATTGCTACTAGAGCACAGTTTCAAAAAAAAAACCCATTGCTACGTCAATTATGACCTGCAGCATATCCACCTTGCCATAGGAAATGTGCACGTCGTGACAACTTTCAGCAAGGGCAGTGCGGGTCCCTCCAAGACCGCTACTCCACCAATAGAGAAGACCATGCCTAAGGCTAAGGAGGGGGGTTGTGATGTGTCACATCCCACTCAGCCCACAAAACACCACCCCATCAAACCCACTCCTAAGGTTAAGCAACTTACATTTCAATGGGTACCTAAACATCAAGGCAAGCCTTCCCACAATAAGCAAACATGACCCCACAGACCTAGGAACTCTCATACAAAGCTTGGAAAGCAGCCTAGACACCAAAGCTATAAATGCACCCTTAAGCCATGATGGGTCCCCATAACTCTATTACGTGCTCAAAGACACTATGAGGGAAACAACTGGATCTAGGTGCCCAAGACATTAGTCCTTAAGAACAAACCCCTTACATAGCTTGTGGCTACACCTGCTTCAAGCAGCGCGTTCACTAAACAACCAGCCATACCTAAGATCCAAGATGTCAAATCTATGACAACCACAAAGGCCGAAGCCCCAAAACCTAAGCCCATCTATTGGCCAAACCCACAACCCATTGGCTCTAAACTAGCCACTACTGATGCCAAAGTAAAGCCTCTAGGGACTCGACCAATCAACCCCGTGCAGCTTGAACCCACTATGTCTTTGGAGATCGCGCGAACCTATCAATTTATGTAGCAGTTAGATGTCCCACAATCATCTAATGTGACCGACTCTTGTATTCTTAAAGTAGCTCACGATGCAGGCTGCACGTCTTCCAAGCCACAGGACACACAACTAACCTTCCAAGCGGATGCTCATCCCAAGGAGCAATCTAGTGAAACATCATCGTTGATGCATCCATCTAGTTCTGTTCCAGTGCATCCACCAGCAAGTCTTAGGCCTTCATATGAGAGACACTCATTTCTTGCTATGGCCAAGGACCTTGTTGCCAATTCAGGTGATGACTTGGTTACTTGCATTAAAATGTTGGACAACACATTCACGACCTTTGCCCGAAGTTATGAGCGGCTAGACCTTGGCCTTCTTGATGAGCCACTTGCTTCTGAAGTTCGTGCTTTACCATGCACTTGGGAAGAGTACGAGCTCATGACCATCAAATTCCCCAAGGTTGTAGCTGAGCTTATCACTAGGGGTGAAGTCTCAAAGGAGCAAGCAATCATCGTCAAGATGCTGACCTCATATTGAAAGCCTACCGGCTCTGCAATCAATCATCGACAGGATGCTTATTGCTAGTGGTGAAGTCTCAAAGGAGCAAGCAATCATCGGCAGGATGCTGACCTCATACCAAAAGCCAGCCGGTTCTGCACCAATCCAAGAGCTTGAAGAGCTCCCGAGTCTTGCAAACTCTACCTCTTCATTCTTACAGCAATGGTACGCCTTTCGCCTCCAATGGGAGCAGAAAGGTTGCCAAATTATGATGAATGCCAAGCAGAGATGCGCAATCAAGGCTACGAAATATGACCCCACGTACATAGCTCCTACTTCTTTTAGGGTTATGGCCATCCTACATAACAAACTACTTGACAACCATTTATTGGCCCATCCTTACATCGATCAAGTCCTTATAGAAGAAGAGCTACACATTGCTAGCTCCCTCAAATCTGGTGATGTGCTACACGATGTCCTAACGTATATCATGCAAGCATCCATTTGACCGCATGAACTTGGCCATCATGCTCAATTGGAATACAACCCAAATTTCTACCAATGGGGGCTGTTGTCAAATTAAACACACCATGCTATGCTTTAATGCCCTTGCCTTGTCCTATTCAATTCTAGGAAGGATTTTCATCTTTCCATGAGGGGGAGGGGGTAAGGTGATCAGGAAAACATAACACAAAGGAAAAACATAATGAAGAGTTGAACTACACGTAAAAACTTAAGAGCAAAGCACAATTGGAAAATTCATGTCTTTTCTTTCAGTTTGTTATTTCTCAAATTTCACGTTCTTGTGCAACTTTTCTAAATTTTCAATTCTTTCATAATGCCATAATTCACTCTTGCCTACCCCATCAATACTAATTATGGGTAATGTTGCATGGTAGGTATCCATAATGGCAGGACATGAAAAAGGCGGTAAGCTTTCGTTCATGGAAGAAGAACAAGTCAAGTACGGGATAGGTGTGGAGACATGAGGATTTAATCAATTCACCTTTTCAAGCACACTCTAAATCTAGACGAAGCCATCCTAGAGGAGCCAACAGTAAAGCAGCTGGTGGATAAGTGTACTCTCCGAAAGTATGTGGAGGAAGTGGGACAAGTAGTGGATTATACTGCTTGTGCAAAGTTTCTGAGGAGTTTTGATGCTCGTAGGAACTGTGGCATAGTGACAGTAAAAAGAGGGGATGTTGCCACCAGGTGGAGGTACTACTTAATGCTGAAGTGGTAGAGAAGGCCCTTGGATTGGGCACCAAGGCTATGAAGCATCATAGAAGAGACGTATATGCCATGCTAGGGATGAATAGGAGTGAGGTGCACACAGTGGATGGAGTAAGTTTGGAAGACATCCCAAACCAGGAAGTAAAGATGCAAGCAAAGATGGTCCATACCCTCTTCTTAGGATAGAGATACAATGCTTTGATGAACAGGATCAGTATCTTGGTGTTCGAAAGCATAGCAATAGGGTCCCCTGAGGAAGTGGATTGGAACGGGTTCATCATAAAGACCATCAAGATAGTAGCAAAGGCCCTTGCTACGAGTGCAGTAGCAGCTGGAGGAGAGTCCCCAGCCTCTATAGTGAGATCGGCTTGCAAGAAGTCCTCTACCAAGGCTTCTACCATCAGATATAGTGGTGTACTGACGGCCATTATTCACAAGGCCACCAAGGGAGCAAGGGGAATTGAAGAGATAGTAGCACCCTCCTAGCCACTGCACCGTGAGGAAGATAGATCCAGTGAACATATCATTAGTAACAGAGAAGAGCCTGAAGCACCATCCACTCAAGCCGAAGTTAGGGCACAAGGCGAAGACTGCCAAGATCCAAAAACCAAAGAAGGAAAAGTTAAGCAAGGAAGAGAAAGCTAAGTTGAAAAGAGCACAAGAAGAGTCCAAGAGAATGGAGGAGGAATGCAGGAGAAAAGAAGAGGAAGAATTTGAAAGGATAAGAGAAGAGTCAAGAAGAGCCGAGGAGGAGAGGAAGAGAAGAGCTGAAGATGAAGCTGAAGAAATGAAGAGAAAGGAAGCTGCGGATTTGGTAGAGGCAACTCATAGGTCCGTGGAAGAGACCCATGGAGGGGGAGAGATGAGCCCACTAAGCCCGCATCATAAGGCTAGAGTTGGTGGCATTGTAGAAACAACCTCGATGTGGTTGCAAGAAAGGGCAAGGCGCCTCTACACCCCCTCCCCTCTTCCCTTGTGCCACTCCCAACTGAAACCACATCCACCACGACACAGGAGTCGATTCCAGCTGTGGACACGGCTCAATTAATGGCAATGATATAGCTCTTGGCTAACAAAGTGGCGGAGATTGCCCCCGAAGCAGGAACAAAGAGGCTAGCTCTAGCAGATGCAGAATCACGGCAAGACCCTAAGCGGTAGAAGCTAGAAGCATCAACCACTATGGCCTCTCTCATAGTGTCACCAACAGTAGACTATGATGCATATGTGGCTAAACTCCTCACTCAGTTGAGAAAGGTCAGAGAGGAAAAGAAAGCGGCCTTGGCAGAGCTGGATGTTGAAAAGGAAATCTTGGTAGCTTTGAGGCTCAACATGTCCAAGCAAGCCGCAGATCATCAAAAAGAGCTTAAGGCCCTAAAAGAGCAGTTGGATGCCAAGACCAAGGAAGCTCAAGAGAATGAGAATCATTTGAGGTGAAGATTGGAGGAGGAGGAACAGGATGTACTAGCTCATCTAAAGAGTCAGAAAATGTTAATTCAGCAGTATGATGAGCTAATGGAAAGGACCGCTCACTTGGAGAAGCACCGACAACAGGAAGAAAGCCAAGAGTTGGAAGAGAAACGTCAAGAGCAAGAGGACGCCCTGGCATTGCGACTGTGATATGAAATAGAGGAGCAAGGAAGACTAGAAAGAGAGATCCAAGTCCTAGAGCAAGAAAGGCAGGATGCCACATGAAGAAGCACACAGGAGCTAAAAGATAACTTGGAAAACACAAAAAGTGATGTGGAAGCTCTCATGGCTATGGCAATAACAAAAAGATGACTACATTTTGCAAAGTTAGAAAGTCATGAGCAGATCCGGGAGGAACTGTCATAGAGATTCGCAGAGGCACAACTGCAGTTTACCATTGCGGAACAAGGAACGAAAACAATAGAAGAGCAGTTGAACCACCACAATAAGGAGAAGACGCAGATGCTAGGCTTAGTGAATGAGCAACAACAGGTGGTAGTGATGTTGTCTTGAGAAATGGAGGAGGGAAGGAAAAAGATGGAAGAGAAGGCACAGCAATGGGAGTGGCATAACTTCGAAAGAGTGTGTGGACTAACAGAACGCCTGGTGGTGAGTGAATGCAAAAGAGTGTTCGCAAAATCAAGAGCAAAGGCTGCCGAAGCGTGCTCAGACACTCAGAGACAAGCCTTCTTGAGCACGATACAGAATGTTACCCAAGTTGAAGGCGAGGACGCAATGGAAACGATGAAGAGGAAGTTAGAATTGACATCTCATGCCTTGAGATATGGCCTTCAAGAACACACCCTTCCAACTGGCACATGTATTACTGGGGCACAATAATATAGTTACCTATGGCAAGCCAACCTTTCTGTTGAAGAGCTCAGGGAACTAGGGTTTGAAGGACAAGTGCAACAGCCACCACTTGAAGGCCAGCCGACGGTAGAGCAAGCCATGGAAGAGGGACCAGACTTTGAGCAAGAATTCAAGGAAGAACAACATAGAGAGCCTAGTCCACCCTTGCCTGAATTGCCACCGAAAGAGCTAGAAGGGGCACAAATTCCTGAACACATAGTAGCAGCCTGAAGAAGAAGGCAAGAGCTTGCAGAGAAAGCCCATAGGAGAGTGAGAGTATGGCCATAGCAACTCTGTGAAGAGCCCATGCCGATACACGAGGATCCCCATCCCGTCAACTGGTCTCAGGAGTTGATTATATGGCCACAGCACGAGTTTCAAACATGACCATTTGAGCTATCCTTGTCTTATCCACGAGCTTTGGATCGTGTTCTACCCCTAGAGACTGTGGCAAGAATCAACCAGATGGCTAATGACATTTCCAACATATGGATAGAGGAGAGAAACATTGTAGTTACCAGATGGAGGTAGAAACCAGCAAATTATTGGAAAGACAAGGTGAACCGGGTTCCCAAGACCGTCCAAGGCTACAAGGCGCAGCTGAAGTGGAGGAGGAAGATTTGGGATACCAACTTTGATGCCCGGACTGCTTTTTGCACCTCATTTCCTAAAGAGCAGAACGATCCCATCTACATGCCTTACCCTCGCAGACATGGAGTCGACCATGATAGGAACCTGCATGGGCCCCTTGACTTTCCAACGATCTACAGTGTCAATGCACGGACTCCCGAGGGATGCTTGGTTTTTAGATTGGAGGATATCCTTCCATCAATCAACCACTTCCTTGAGGATTTCTCCTCATGTCCACACCCGGCATATATAGTAACCTGTAATTACCTTAGGCTCATTAAGTTCTTACTTAAGTAAATGCCTGCAGCTGAGGAAGCCCACCTTCCCCCTCTCTTTTTTGATATCAACTTAGGCATTGATATTCGTACCATGGCTAGGCTCATGATGAGGGCGACCTTACTCCCCTCCTTTTGCACGAAAATCCTAGAGGACATGAGCAATACCCACTTCATGAGGTGTAACCATCCCTTTTTTTCCTCAGCACCTCTGAAGGTAAGAGCTAGCATCAAAGAAAATCTGCAAAGCCGCACATTTTTGACTAAGTGCCTGAGGCCACCTCGTGGACTGTCTGAGGATGATAGGAATACAGCATACGAACTCTTTTTGTATTCCAGTTAGCCATGATCAATGAGTCATCCAAAAAAAAAAGAGAAAATGAAAAAGAGAGAGAGAGAAAGAAAGAGAAAAAGAAAAAGAAAAGAGGCCAGTACCAGGAATGAAAAGAAAGAGGGCACTAGAGGACAAAAAGATGCAAGAAAGAGAAAAGCAAAGGTTTGAGCTCCCCATGAAACATCTTGAATGCCACATTTAGTGCACATAGGGTTTCCACCTAGCCCCTTTCCCACCTCACGCTTAGGGCACATCAAGGGTAGGACTACCAGACCTGTCACCCTAAGCTCTGCACTGCACCCATGGCGATGCACGAAGTGGGTTCTCAAGTGTGGGACAACACCCTGGGCTTGCCCAAGGTTTGACCCAACTCTCAGTTCTACTGCCACGTCCATTGCACACACCACGGAGAGGCAGACACCCCCCTTAGGACGTGCAAAACTTTGCCTTGCAGGTTGAGATCGGGCTGTATCAAGGAGAAAGCACATCAACCAATGGATCCACCCCACTACCATTTTCAATTTCAAGGGTAGATCTTTGTCAAGACACCTTTTTCCAATTCAACACCATTTTCAATTTCAAGGATAATCCCTCCAACACCATCCTTGACAAGGGCATGTGTACAAACTCAAAAGGCCACCCAACCACCAACACTACCACCTTCCAAGCTACCACCCATCAGTGCCATGCGATTGGCACTCGGCTAGGAGGGGGGTAATGTTTATTGCAACACCAGCAATAGGAAAAAAGCAGGAAAATAGAAAAATCTGAGAAGCAGGAAAAGGCATAGGGCAGGCATGGAGAAGGCGCCAAGAAGAATAATAAGTCTAAGAAAAATCCAAAAGCATAGGAACAACCCCCAAAAGTCCAAGGCGCAGCCGCCAAATTCTGGAGGAGTTAAAAGCAAGAAAGCACACCTTTAAATGCAAAGGTGCTCTCAAATCCTTGTAAAAGAGTGCCAGGCTCCCTCCTGTGCAAATTGTAAACTTAGAAGGGTGGTAGGAATACCTAGGAAGTGAAAGAATGGAGAAAAAGGGCCTAGGCCATGGCCGAACATGTAAAAATTGAGGATGACCACCCGTGGGAAGTAGGGCATGTATATAAACTTGAAAAGTGAATGAGAAGCTCATTCTTGTGTGTGGAAAAAAGCTTCTTCTTCTTCTTCTCTTCTTCTTGCCTTCTTACTTGTGCTTGAGAGAGGGAGTGAGTGAGTGTGAGGGAGTGAGGGAGTGAATGTGTGAGAGTGAGGGACCGAGGAGAAGAAGCTCCCCATCTCCTCTCTTCATCTTCTACTCTTCTCTACTCTTCTCTTATCTCGCGCCGCTATGGAGGATGGAGTTTGTTGGAGAGGGATTGAGATTGCTTGAGCTTGCCTCAAGGATCTTGGAATTATCAGCATGCACGGGAGAGGAGGGTACTCGATCGGGCATCAAGGTGAGCTCACTACACCCCATAGGTAGGGAGGGCGCATCGGCTATGTGAGAGGTAGCCATGGCCGCTCGGCTTGAAATGCTTGACCAATAAGTAGTCTGTAGTCTCAGGGGTTGAGTTTGTAGCTCCCTTCATCTATCAAATAGGTAGTCAATAGGTTTCGCAAGGTATCACCAATCATCTCCAGTAGGTGGTTTGAAGAGAAATGATAATGGCAGAGAAGAGATCTCCATGGAAGCCTTTACCAAGAAGCTTGGAAAGAGGAAAGAGAAGCCATGCTCTAAAAAGTAACCACAGTTTAACACTTCTAAATGGTCCCAAATTGACCACGAACTACCAAAATGACCATGAAGCTACCATTATTTCTTCAGACATTCTTCAAGACTATCAAATCTAGTCACGACTTACTGTAGAGACCTTAACTAGTCGCGGTTTTAACCGAGTCAAATCATGTGATTAATTCTTGTCCTCTAGTTACTATGTGCCTACACTGTAACTATAACCAGATTCACTGTGAAAATGGCCTTCCCATTGGATCAAAGATGTGCTCTGATACCATTGTAAAGAAGCTCATCCTCGCAGGAAGCCATTAGACTGAAAATACAAGAATTAGGCTATTTAACCAAAAAACCATAGCCAAGGTGGCTAGGCATGAAATGATATTACCAATGTTGGTTGAGAATCAAATGATGAGAAGCTGCAGCATGGTATGCACCCCAAGCTATGGTGGCCATCCAAGAGTATTCACCCTCTTAGATGGTGGGAGGTTGAGACTCCAAATATGTAATGTTGTAAAATCACAAAAAGATTCTAGCCTAGTTACAACTTAGCCTTTTATACTTAACCCTAATAGGCTGAATACTGGCTAAGGCATTTAGGTACTTTACTCTATTACATTTAGTCCTATTTCTCTAAGTAGATAATGACATCTTGCGGCACATGCATGGCATTATTCACCTCTCTAGCAAGTTCCATATTATACACCTTCCATGGTTACACATGAGTTATATTGATGTACTGGTCCCAAGATTCATTAACACAAAAGGAACACAATCATGACATACTTTAAAACAAAACTTATGTAGGGTCTTTGTGACTTGATAGACAATGTGCATTGTGAGTACCTTTGACTATTTGGCATGCATATGTATTACCTAGTTGACATTATTGACTTTCAGCTCCATAAAAACCTTTTCTTTCCATCATCTATCATCTTCCAAGATGGTTAACAAAGTCATGGGAATTCTATATATTGGCACCATTTTCATCTATTTACTCAATTGTAGAAGCACACTTTATCAAAACACATGTGCCATCATCCTCTCCCTTACAATGCTTGGTATCAAATAGTTTCATAGCATTCAACCATTGGTTACTAAAAAGTACCTATCATTACCAACATAAAGTGGCATAATACTTATACATGATACTAGCATAGTATACATAACACTAACATAAACTATCATGATACCAACACAAAGTACTAATGTAGTACTAGCATGAGCCAACATAGACTAACATAGTACTCACACATAGTGAGATTGTTGGTGGGTTAGTCAATGCAACTAGTTTTCAAGGTATTTCTAGTTTTTTAGATTTTAAACACTTGTCTTACTAGGCCTATTGAATTTTTGGCTTGTCTAGTTGTTGATGTCCTATGCGTTTAGGGTACACAATTTTTCTTATATGTGTAGGCACATGCATATACATATGCATCCACCTATATGTATGTATGTCCCTATGTGGATACATGTACAAATATCTATGTAAACATATACGTATACATATGCATGATCCTATGTGTACCAGTATGTCATGTTATGCCTATTGATCCTATTATACTATTTTATGCGACATATACATAAAGGCACACCTATAAACATGGGCTATGTATGCATATAGTGTAGCATATAGTATATGTGTGCATACACGTAAGCCTATGTGTACTTGGATATATATATATATATATATATATATATATTGTGTGTGTGTGTGTGTGTGTGTGTGTAAGCCTATGTGTACTTATGGGTATATACATAGCTATGGGTATACATATACATATCCATATATTGTCTTGTGCTACATGTACTTATGTGTAAACATATGCATATGCATATATTGTGTTATGCTATGTATATGTATAGGAACATGCATACTCATAGGCTATGTATACATATACCTTTGGATACATGTATACATTTAGACATATGTATTCACATGCATAAGCCTATGTGTACCTATGGGGATATATATACCCATGGATGGAAGTATGCATATGCATATACTATGTTATGCTGTGTGTATCATGGGTATACATATGTGTATGTAAGCATATGCATTTATTTTATGATCCTATGTATAGGTATAGGCATGTGCATACACATAGGTTATGCATGCACCTATATGTATACGTGTACCTATACATGTATGTGTCTATAGGTAAACATATACCTATAGGTATACATATGCATATGCATAAACCTATGTGTACCATTATGTCATGTTATGCACTATGTTTTTGTAGATGCTATGCAAATTTTGTTGTATGGGGGTCATCATCTTAAGATCTCAACCTATGGATGAGAGAGAGAGAATGATGACTAAGGTAGAGGCCTTCTTTGGGTATTCCCCATACCCTGGCCAAGCTATATGAGTACATGATCACCCCTTAGCCTTCTTGACTACAAGCTTAGTCATACAATCCCTAGTTACTCCAATAGTAGCTTTACCTTTTCAAGGTGCAAACACTCCATAGTCTCCATCACATGAGCCATCTTGAGAAAGTGATAGTAGTAGGAACCATGGGTGTAAGGGTCAAGGTAGAGATTGTTTTGGTAGTGATGAGGGCCCCTTCCCATAATAGCATGGAGAGAGATGATCCAATGTCATGAAGAGAATGAGGCATATCCCTAGCTGGATGTGTACTACCAACTAAATCCCAAGGATCCTCCAAAATCCTATGTAAAAGGAGGTCATCAACTACTTATGTGTTGTAATGTGTATACAAACTATAGAGATTTTCTTTTAAGCCCTTAAAAATAGTGACCCAAATGCATCCATGCAACCATTGTTGTAGTGCATGAGAAGCTCCCTAATCCCTTGCATCTAAGATTAAGAGACCATTGGGCTCGAGAAAGGATCCGAAATGAAATTTCTAACAAAAGGGCCATAGTTTAAAAAAGAGCAGTGGAAAATAAGAGGAGGTTAGAGCATGACGTGGGTCTTAATCCATTATTCATTACTACACATTGTCAAGAGTGGATAGATGATCAAAGTAGAGAGGAGCATGGGGCCTTAATCCCATAATAGAGGTAAGCACAATAAATCCAAATGGATTGTATTGGCTCATTGCATTTTTTGTTAGGGGGCATCAATACATGGGAGGTGAATTTTTTAAGTATACATTTTTTTCAAATTTTTATATGTGACTATTTGGAATTGATTGTATCTAGTACTTTTGGTGTTTCCATTTTGTAGTTTAGTATTATTGGCCAACTACTTATCATCCACACCATGAGACAACTTATATAAACATTTTCATAATAGGCCCAATACATGGATGCACTTGTGGCAGCAAGGTGTCATAAAAAAGTAACTGGTATGATATCATAATACAAAGAGTTTGTTAAGTCATTTCTTTTGTCAAAAACATTGAAAGTAATTAGTTATTATAAACTTGAAATTTTCACATCTATACGGGAAATAATGCAATGAGGCAATTGGAGAGTGAGGGAGTGGAGAAGGGGGTAATACACAGAGTGACGATCAAAATGATAAAATGGTGATGAGGATGAGTAGAGTGATGGCAATGAGAGGATGAGGAGAGTGATGAGGATGATGACCAGAAAGGCACTGGTGGTGATAGATCTTTAAAAGACATGTGAACTTTGATGTACATAGTAGCATAGTAGTACTACATGCCATAATAGATGGTTTCAAATTCATGTATATATCTTCAATATATTTCTAATAATATAAGCCACTTTTTCCATTCTATTGTGTACATTTAATTGTCTCAATCCATGTTATTGTGTATAGTATTTTCTTAATATGTGGATTCGATTTGTAAAATTAACTCCCAATGAGTATGCAACAAAGAGCACAAAAAAAAACATGGAGTTTCTAGTTTTACAAGACAGTTCTTGTTAGAACTAAAAGTCTACAACTAACAACTTCTTGGTGTTTTTTTCTACAAAAGTGAATTTGTAGTCACATGAAAGGAAGGGTGAGAGCGAAATTTTAGTGCCGAGAAGTGCTTAAAAATAGCTTTAAAAATTATGAATATCAAAGGAAAAATATTCAACGTCGAAGGCAGCGGCTCGATCTAGGACGATTTTAAGCGCCAAAGTGCTTTAGAGACACCCGAGCGACACTTGTTGATTTTTCATAATTTTTCAGACTGTTTTGCGGGTTGACAAGAGTTACTGGCCAATGCGGGATGCCAAGCGGGATGCCCAAGATTTTTCAGAGCTCAATTTGGAGTCCGGACGGGGAAATGGCCAAGAAACCGGTCAAGATGAAAAGAGGTGGACAAAATTTGGCCAAAATGGGCAAGTGACCCTTAGGAGCCCAACTTTTAATGTGGCATGAAACTTTCATGCAAAAGAGAGATGCAAGAATCGTGGAGAGCATGCACCAGACCACGCCCAAAAATTGCGCTTCTTGGTTGATGGAGGCATCATGGCTGTTGTAAACAACCCCCCCAATTGATCATGGGGCTTGAATCCCCCCTGCCTGCTGGTCTTATCGCCGTGCTTCACTCCTCCAATGGAGGTCTCTATGAAGAATTCTGATTTGATTATTTCCCTCTCCTCCCTCTCTCTCCCCTAAAGGCAGATTCATGTGGTGAAGAAGAAGAAGAAGAATGGATGAGGGATGCTTGTCCAATGAAGACCGGATTGCTCCGTGGTTCAAGAGGAAGGAAGATTGCTGATTGTGGACTGTCATGAGCATTAATGGTGGCTGGAAATCAGTCCCGAGGTATGGCAAATAAAAACCCGCAACCCGCAAAGAACGGTAATCTCATTTTTACAAAGGAAATTGATGTTTTATGCAATTTGCTTCATGAATACTTGTTCCCATGGAATGATTATGCATTATGATGTTGTTTGCTATGAGTTTGATCAGTTTATGCTCAAAAAATCAGAAAATCATAAGTGTCGTGGATGAAATTAATAGTGTAAAACCTGTAAAACACGCGAAATATGGGGAAATTAGGTGTTTTTGAGATATAAATGGAAAATATAATAAGACACACCAACTAAATTTGTGTTTTTGCTACAAATGAACCTAAGGGCCATAGCCCACAACTCACTTTGTATTTTCATTTATTTAATATTGTAAAAAATACAAGGAAAAATAGGAAAAACAAGAAAAAATAGGGGAAAAATGGATTTTGAGTGCCGAAAATTAAGGAAAAATAAGAACCATATTTGTGGATGTATGGGGAGTCTGAAGTATGAGGTTTAGCCTCAGTTTAGCCCTACCTTTATGTTTTAGTGAGTTTTTATTGCTTTTCATACAATAAAAATGTGGAAAATGCACCCTAAACCTATGCACCATGCACAACCTAAACGGGTGAGGGGGTAGAGTGTATAAAAGGTGTTTAAATGCTAAATGAAATGATGAAAATCTTGCTGGTTTTTTATGCATACCATTTAGGTTGGTCGATAATTAAAAATTAAGAACCTAGTAGCACGAGGGTTTCTCGGTGCTAGGTTCATGCAACGCCGCATACGAGTAATAGTCAAAATCATTGAAAGGAATGTTTTCCACATGTGCACCAATGCTGATTTTCTTAATTGTTTGAGCACATGGACATTCACAATTTGCATGAAGCATAAAATGATAAAAGGTATCAGACAATATCTCCTGGATACATGGCAATTGCTTTGTAGAGACATGACCAACGTTGAGTGAGTAAGGTTGTCCAAGTTGTAGGCTAGGCATTGGGTCCTAGGGGAAAGAAAGTGAGGAAAATGGTACATTCCTGGATACGATTAATTGGTACCTTGAGTGGAAATATGTGCGACATTGTGTTATATATGTTTAGCAACGCATCGAGGGGCCAATCCCCAAGGTGTAGGAGAGTCGCAGTGAGGTAGCGGCAGTCAACCGTGGAAGGACCTCCTATGTTTGTACTTCGTGCTATGTGGCAATGTGCTAGGACTCCCTCTGAGGAGTGTTAGTTTGGTTAGAGTTGGACTACGAGACGTGATACAAACGCAAGATGTTTAGGAAGATGATGTATGTGTCATCCACGCTCCTGGCCGCGAGGCCGTGGGGTTGTTGAGCGCATGATAGAGGTCCGGCTAGTGCATGAGCCAGTGCTAGCCCGTTTTAGGTCCTATCAAAGGGCAAAAATTACAAGTGTATCGCATTTAAATGACTATTTAAGTTGTCACAAAAGAAATGAATTGCATTTACATATGTAGAGTCACTACAAGGGATGAGGGGAATATTGATGAAGATTTTTTATGCATTCATTTTATTAAAAAAAGCCAATGCCGATATGCAAACTGATACATTTGCCAATATATGCTTGGTAATTACACCAATAATTATGTCTAAAAAAGTTTCTACATTTTCTAATATCTATAGTGACATAATTTTAATATGAATATTTTATCTCATGTATAAATGCTATTACGATCAATGCAATTAAAAATATTTCGACCAAGGCTCTACTATTTTGCTCATTTCAATGCCATTCACATTCCGAGTAAGGATGGTGTTTTCTAAATTGTTGAATGTGAATATGGAATGTAGGTTTGAATTACTAAAGTATAGGTGTTTTGTTACAGTTTTTGTTTGTATTGAGAGAGAGAGAGAGAGAGAGAGAGAGAGAGAGAGAGAGAGAGAGAGAGAGAGAGAGAGAGAAAGTCAAAGTGATGGGAAAGAGAGGGAGAGTGAGAGAAAAAGAAAGTGAAGGAGGGCAAGACTAGAGGGAGAGAAAAGAAAAAAAGAAAGGGCAAGAGGAGAGAGAAGAGAGAGGGAGAGGGAGAAAAGAGAGATCGACAAAGGACAAGAGAGGAGAAAGAACATTTAGAAAGGGAAGAGAGAGGGAAAGGGAGAGAAGAGTAAGAGGGAGAGATCAAAGTAGAGAGAGAGAGAGAGAGTGAGAGAGAGAGAGAGAGAGAGAGAGAGAGAGAGAGAGAGAGAGAGAGAGAATATTTCAATATAGTGAGTTAGAAGAGAGGAGAGGGAATATTTTAACATATGAAATTATTCTCACATAGTAAAAGACACCAAGGAGGGAAACTTGGAATCAAGAACAAGTGGATTAAATTTTTTGGGTAAGGGTAGTTTTCATATTTTGTATGTAAGCCAAACCTTGGTTTCCAAACACTACAAAGAATTAGGCCCACAGACAGCCACATTGTCACATTTTTCAAATTTAAAAATTTTTATAGGCACACTACACGTCTAATTTTTCAATTAGCAAAGCATGAGCATACCCATGTTGAAAATCGAGTTTATATGACATCATATAAGTGTGGCCCTTTATGCAACTACTTTAAATGCATATTACATGTAATTTTCATGGTAATATAAATGCCTACTTTAATATGCTTTTGTTTGCAATTTTCACACTTTTTCTCACTCAACTTTAAAAGCACTTTTTTTGTCCACATTAAAAAAAACTAGGGAGCTACTAGTTATAGATCTATCACACTATAGCTTCCTAGTTTTGTCTTTTCTTTTTCCCCCTAATTCTTGCATGCTGGTTGCACACTATTTATACAAATAGAACCAACATAGTGTTAAAGATTGCACACAATAACATAGCTTGACAAACTGAAACATTGAAGGATAATACAAAGAAAAAGTAAGAATGAAAAAATAATATTTTTGTTTGTATTACAATCTATACATGAGCTTGTATAAAGCTTTAAATGTCAATATTTGGCTTGCATACGATATATATGAACTTAAAGCTACTAAATCTTTGCTTGCATTGAAAATAAAAGTTTTATAACCTAAGGTAATATATATAATCCACTACTCCTAAAACCATTTGATTGAGTGGTTCTTGCTTCCAAGTCTCCCTCTTTAATGTCTTTTTGCCTACACAAATGAAACAATTTACATATTAGGAATAAGAAAAAATAGTAGAAAACTAGAAGCACAAAAGCTCAAATATTTCAACACTACAATTAAGAACCAAATTACAATAGAACTAATAGTTTTATTTGACACCTTCAAGTGATATACAAAGTATGGCCTTGCACTTCTACTTCGAGAACTTTGTATACTCCATGCTACATTCCTTGAAAGTATAGGATGGAAATTGCATGGACAAGACTCCCACAAAGATTTGAGCTTTGTACAATCATATGGCAAAGCATGTATATCAAATTCTACAGAGCTCATAGGATAAGTTTTACAAATCAACAATAAATAAAATTGAATTATCTAAACCATACAATTTAAACAAGAGAGAACATGATACATACCTTGGATATTTTGAGAATAGGCTTCTTCTACTTCCTCCTCCATAACATGGCTCAAATACTGCTCATGTTTTTTTATTATAATTTTTTTAAAAAGAAGCTCTCCTTTAAAAAAAATTGGCTTGAGCACACCTACAAGAAATAGTGATATTTCATCATAGCTACCCTTATATAATCTCAAAGTTTCAATATTTAAAAAGTTTATTTGTGTCATACACTTTAACAAACTCTTTAAACATGATACTTTGAGATTATAAATTGGGCGACGATGGTGAAATATTATCATCTCTTGTATGTGAGATGGACCCAATGAAAAAATCTCAACAAAATATCGTTAAATAGAGTCCTATAAAAAACGTAATAACAAAACATGAGTGATATTGGAACCTTCCATCAAGACTAGAATCTTGCCTCAAGGTGAAGCTAGGAGAGAAACCCTAAATCTCACAAGCTAAGAGAAAATAAACAAGAACCTCATGATCTCTGATAGCAAATAAGTATGACAGTCAAGAATATTCAACAACAAATAGCAAAGAACAAGAACAATAGAGAAGCTCTATATAAATAAAAGGAATTGATGAAGAGCCAAACCTTGGATTTTTTGAGAAAAGGAAGGGTTCTCTCCACTTTAAGAAAGCTCCCATGATTTGTGATACAAGCACAAGCACCTCATAGCATCTTTGATAAAGTCTCTCTCCCCACCCCTCTCTCTCTCTCTCTCTCTCTCTCTCTCTCTCTCTCTCTCTCTCTCTCTCTCTCTCTCTCTCTCTCTCTCTCTCTCTCTCTCTCTCTCTCTCTCTCTCTCTCTCTATTGGTTTGCTTACAAATGTTATTCCTTTTTTTAAAAAAGCTATCTTTCTTTATGTGTTTGTCAATGTAGCTACATGGAAAAAAAATTTGCTAAGGTCTACAAAATTATAAATGGATTTTATTCTGGGAAGTTAAATGTGCTTTATCTATTGTAGTGAAAGCTTTATCTACACCCGTGTAGATGTTGTAGTGGAAATAATATTACTATTTAGTCATTTTCAATTTCTTCTTGCATTGTCCTTCAAGATGGCATTGTGTCAAGTAATGTTATTATATATAATTTTTTATAGCATGTGGTTAGTTCGAATCTCATTAAAAATACCTAATGCGCACTTATACATGTCCAAATATTAGTCCATGTCAGACAAGATAGCAGACATGGATAGCAATAATTGGCCCCCCTACAAATCCTTACTTTTTGTTTTTCCTATGTATCCTCGATTTATGATTAGTAATATATTTGATATTTGGACATATATTCTGTCACACATATTGATGTACTTGTATCAAAGCTTTTACCAATAGATATTTTGATGGTGAGGCTTGACATTTTCAAACAATTTCATGCAAATGTACAACTTTAATCTCAATAGTATAACATTCATATGTTTTAATGAGTATTGTTTATAATTCATAAAATAAATGTGATTTTCAATATGGATCTTTTGACATATTGGTTCTGACAACCATAGATATGGTCAAAAGTTGTTTTTCAACTCAACGAATGTGTCAATGTGGCAATCTTTGGGCCTAATTTCTTGTAGTAACTTTACTAGTCCTTGATTTGTTCTATCAAGTTGACAAGGATAAAATAAAGAGAACTTTGGATAGTTTTTACATGCTTATAGTAAATATGGAAGATTGTGCCACTTACCTAATTGCTCCTTTGGTCATACTACCAACCTCTATAATTCTAACACAAAGGAAAAAGAGGTTGCATAAGTGTTGCACTTCCTTTGCATTTGGCCTACGAACTATATATAATCAATTACTTGCATTTCTATGTAATGATTTTATGTCCATCCTCATGTGGATGTCACCATAAGCCACATTAAATCAATGTTTATAGGATAAACTTAATAGCATGTGTTTCTCTCCTTAAGTTATCTAATAGAAAAAGGCTTTAGGCTCAAAAAAGCACAAAACCCAATGTTAATAGATGGATTTTTCTCATTGAAGTTCATGAAGAACTCACCCTATTCATGAAGAACTCTCCCTACATGATAAGAACAAAGATGAAAAAATCAAGAATTAGCAAGTATGAGCTTGGATACTATCAATAGTAGTTTTAGTTGTTATGGTATTGGTGTTACTCGTACTAATAATACTATCAATAATAAATGTACTAATAATCTCAATAATTCATAGAAAATTATCAAAGAGGTTGGTGGTACTGCTTGAGAGAGTAGACCTGCTAGTCTAAAGATATACACTCAACAGAGCTTTGTGCTTCCTGATCCTAGACTAAGTTATCAAATGATTCATATGAGAATATTCAAACATGAATATAGAGGTGGTGAATTAAGAAGCTTAGTTGCTCATCCACAAAAGTTTTTTGCTTCTTGGTTCTACTTGTAAAGGATGCATATGAGAATATTTAGAGAAGAAATTTGTTGTCAAGCTAGAAAATTCATTAAAGAAAAATATGTAAAGGCAAGTTATATCATTGATAGTAGTAATACTTGATGTAGATGTATCTCAATAAACTCTAGATAATGTCAGGGATGAAATATGTAGTTTTTTCAACTTATAAGTCCCTACCTGTAAACATCCTTTTTGTTTGGAGATACTCTTGTGTTGCTTGTGCAAAATTAAAAGTGAACAACCTCTTCACTTTGACAGTCATTCCTACATCTATGACTTTCTCCTATCCATGTAGACTTCTTAGCTTGCATATTAGCATCATATTTCTCTAAATTAATTAGCTAGATACCAAGGGATTTAGCAACTCTCTTATCATTGTATTGTTTTTTTGTTGCATTGTTAGAGTCACAACACATATTGCAAGTAAAGAAACTTGGCATGCTATCCTATCACATAAAGGTTTTGCAAACATACATAAGTCTACATTTCAAGGTCAACAATGAGAGAGAAGATAAATCGAGGAGTGAGAAGGGACGTTCTTAACTCTGTAGTTGAAAGCAAGAGAGAGAAGCCTAACCTTAACCAACAACAATCCCCACATTGATAGATTAATGTTTGCACGTGGAGTACCTCCATTTTTTGAGGTATTCCATTGACTCAGCACAATCCTATGAATCACACCGACAATGGGTCTCTTAGGTCTTGAAAATCAAGGGTATCATAGGCACCCATATAGAACTGCCTACTAAGAGCAGACTTGCTCAAGTTAATAGATTTAGGTGTGTCACGGCTCTTAGCAACCATATGAAGTGTTGTTCTCCTTGTAGCTAGCTTATCTACACTTTCACATCTGTGACCATGCTTATTGATGTATTCATGTTCTTTGCAATGGCCTTTGAAATTATCTAGTTAGGAAGCATGGTCTTCTTAACTACAATTCTTTGTAGTTTAGGATGTCATGAAATCCTACTAAGAGTTTTTTGACTTCCTTCTCCATCAAAACTACTAGTAATATTGAGGAAATAATGCATTGTACACAATGCAAGACCATGCTTGCTCCTCTCAAAGCGCTTTGAATATCCACATGATGACCTAGTGTGCACACATGGCTCAATTGGCATTTGTTCCATATGTGCAGATATATATGAATAGGATAGAGAACCTAGAGAGGGGGGGGGGGGGGTAGGGTAGGCAGGTGGTGGGCAAACAGAAGGGAGCAATAGGGGAGGCAAGCAAAGAGAGGAGTGGAGAACAAGAGGGTTAGAGAGCCAAAGTGTGATAGTACCAGAAGAGTGTGAATGTGACAAGAACGAGGGTAACATAGACTAGCATGCAATTTTAGAACTTCTTAAATTTTGGGGCTTTATTTTTTTGAATCTTATCTTTTTAGTGCTAAAAATATATTTAGCGCACTCAATTTCTTCCAAACCAAAAGACACTACTAAATATGTAACGTACCATGCTTTCACCCAAATATTTGGAGTCACTAATAGTGTCCTCATAATGCGAAACAAAGTAAGCAACGCTTAAAGGTGATAAGCATCGACCATTTGAGATATGATATACAAGTGAATATTTACAGACACTAAGGGTATGCTATACAACAAGATCCTTGTGATGCTCTGGTAAAGAAATTTCTGACATATGAGAAAACCTAAGCAGTAATATAGAGGTTTTCTGCATGTAGAAAAGAGAGAGTAACATGGCTGTTCTTCTTTACATTCTGAATGCTCACATGCGTTCGATAAAACCCCTGTTTTGAATGAATGAACTGGTCTAATGAAGCAGAAAGTTAGACATGGCGGTTAGCTGCTTGTGGAAGATGAGGCCAAGCTTGCTTGACGTAGAACTGTGTTGATCATGGCGACGTCCTGCAGGTGAGGAATGTTCATCCAACAGGAGAAACAGTTCTTCGGCCTGATCCCTCACCGAGATCAGAGACTGGGACGTGCTCTGCAGCAATACCGACAATCTATGGATGATCCCGGCCTTGAGGGCATCCCTCACAAGCGCTGCACGCATATTCGGTGTTGAGGCGCCCCTTATAAGCTGTATCAAAGAGTTAATGGCAGCACCGGTTGCCTCACTTGATACTGTCATTATCCCTCTGGCAAGTATGGGGACCATGTTCACATGCTGCGCAATGGCGACGGCAAGGCCCTCTCGGCGACATACTAGAACATTTAGGAGAGCCAATGCCCTCTCACAAAGCTCGGCTTCAATTTCCGACTCTGTCATTAGAAGCTCGAGGATGATGGCCATGGCGTGGCCATCCATGAGTGTCTTGAAAATCAAGGCTTCTGTGTACTCATGCAATCCAATAGATACTTTGGATAGGACCAGAAGCATGTGCAGGCTGTGTTTTCGTCCGGCACCGGCTGTTTGTTCTCGCCCGGCACTGGCGGTGTAGCCAAGTAAGGCTCTGATGAGATTGTCTATTTGGATATGGCGGAGAAGTTTGGCTTGAGCCTGATTGCTGTGGAAGAAGAGCCTGTGCAGAAGCTTGAGGGCATGGAACCTTGCTGTTCCTGGTAGCACCGATGATGAGAGGATTGTCATGATGCATTCCGGGCATGGAGCCCCACAAAGGAGGCTCACAGTCTCGCCCCCCAGATGAGGCAAATGCGTCAGGACACCAATCGCTTCAACACATATCTCCGTGGCTGCATTGTTCTGTGTATGCTTTGCCATCGCTGAATCTGCACGGGTGCCTTTCCTGCAAGCGCTTTGATGGTGCAAGGCGATGACCGCAGGGCCGTACGTGGGGAGAAGTGAGGCAACTGTGGCGGCAGCATGGCTTGAGGAGGACGCGTGCAAGGATTGACGGTGGAGGTAAGCAAAGTGGACGATGCTATGGAGGCGCTGTAGCCGCACCAGCGTCCTGCGGTCGGAGGAGATGCCTCGGACGACGCGGCCAATGGACACCTGCAGTCGGGCCGCAAGCCGATTGGAGGCTCGATCAACAGAGCTAGGGTTTTGGTCAGACATGGAGATAGGGATATCAACTTGATGATCAGGGTTATGCCAATCCGAGTTGCGATCTCGATCAGAGGCAGGAGGGTTCGTCCGATTAGAGTTAGGGTTTCTATCAGACACGCTAGCGTTATTCTGATCAGAGTTCGGGTTTCCGACAGACACGCTAGGGGCATTCTGATTTCGTCGATGGAGACCAGACGGGTTGCTAGGGACGTTAGGGTTCCGATCATCAACATTTAATCCATTGGAAGCAGATGAAGAAGGAATGATCAGATCTGGAGAAACATGGTGGCCGTGTGCTTGCGCCCACCGGTGGATGAGACGATGGAGGGTGTGGTTGGGCACCATGACGGAGTCGACTGGGTCCTGCAGGATCACTGCGTCATGACTGGCGCCATGGATGCCGCGCCCGGCCAGGAGTACTAATTGGCCTGTGACGGGGCAGAAGCGATGGCCGGAGGCGAGCCATTTGACGATGGAGGGCCGGTCGTAGGTGATGCCCGTGAGGAGGGTGACGGGGTCGCGCATGGGCTGGAGAGAGATCGGGCACAGAAACTCGGCAGGGACGTCGTCATCCTCATCAATGTCAGGCGTGAAGGGTTCTCCATCGTTCTGATCGACAGTACGTGTCATGAATATGTGAGAGAGCGAGAGAGAGAGAGAAGGGCGGGGGAAATGGCCGAGATCGATCGATGAATGGCAATGACGTGACACAGAGTGCGTGTCTGAGAAAGAGGCCGGGGGGGGGGGGGGGGGAGCGGCGCGGGGATCGATTGATGAATGGATTATGGCAATGTGATAAGAGTGTGTGTATCTGCCAATGTGTGTGTGTGTGAGGACAGAGCAATTTTTATAAGTGGTATTGAGAGAATTTGTGTGCTATATAAGAACATGTCCTTGGTAGTCCTTGGCACTTAAGAACTCACGCCATTGAACCAATTCTAAATGAATAAAATCTTATGGAGTTGACCTTACCAATCCTTCACCATGCACAATAAAAATTATACTAGTTACGAACATCTCCTGGCTAGTCCTTGGCACTTAACTTATGCCAGTGAACCAATTCTAAATGAATAAAATCTTATTGAGTTGACCTTACGAAGCCTTCACCATGCACAATAAAAATTATACTAGTTAAGAACATCTCCTGGCTAGTCCTTGGCACTTAAGGAACTTATGCCAGTGAACCAATTCTAAATGAATAAAATCTTATTGAGTTGACCTTACGAAGCCTTAACCATGTGCTTATTAAACCAAGTCCAAAATCACAAAAAACAGAATCAACCTCATAATCAACAATTGGACATGGATTATGATTACTTCAAATCATGCTTATAAACTGAGATATAAGATATCAACGTTTGGATAAACATTAAGACTACGCTTACAAAAGTAGATAAAGGTTGACCAAACTCATAGAAGGAAAAATGAAGAAGAAGATGTTAACATGTTTTACATGACTTTGAGGTACACAGATTGGCAAAAACAAACAACTACTTTGTCCATTGGTTCTTGGGTGTGTGGCTTATGGGGTAGACAATAAACAATATCCTTATTTTAGAAACTAATTTCCATTTTTAGGCTAAAATAAAGGGCCCCACAAAATTAAAAAAGATAGGATCATTCTTTAGCCTCCAAGATCATAATGACACTTAAAGTTCACAATCTAGAATAAAAAGTGCCATTTTAATCAAGGAAAAGTAGTGGCATCCATAGAAAATCATAGAGGAATGCATTAAAGGATGTGATAAGCTACATGTCAAGTTGAGGACTTTGTCACAAGTATGTGATGAGAGGTATTTCAAGGAAAAAAAAAACATTGAGGATAAATATTTATCACTTTGACCATGTCCACATAGTAGCACAAAAAATAGGAAAGTCTTTGTTCAAGTAATGGATCTAATTTGTGTGGGCAAACAAATAGATCATGCTTGTCCCCACAAGAAAACTTTGAAAAGTCAACTATTCAAATGAAGGAAGCTCACATCCTATTTTATGAAATGATTTCTATCACATTTTGAAAGCTACTTCCCTCGATTCCAATCATAAATATTGATCAAGAATGGAATTCATGACATAAAGTCAAGGAATAAAAGCAAAAATATATCTACTTTGGCAAAAGGGGGTTTCACTACTATCATGTGTTCAAGGCTACCCCTTACTTGTAGATCTACTATAAAGTAAACACACCCTTTTCTTATTCAACCTATGAATATTCCATGTAAATTATAATACTTTTATGTTAGAAATGTCTTAAATGGGGATTTCAAAAATCCCATCTATTGAACTCACATGATAAACTTACATATCTATAAGTGATCCCAGAGTTAAAAGTAAAGGTATCACATCATGCATGATCTTAGAACCAACTGACATGTATAATGGTCTATAAATATATGTTATTTATCTCCCCAAATGGCTCAATTGGCAATATCTAGGCCAAGGTCCAAATCCTCTTTGGTTTAGAAGTTAGCATTAATTTACCAGTATGTATGCAAACTTGTTAGTGCTTTTGATGTTTATCTAGTGGGGCTTTCTCTTCATTGCTTGAGATCTCTAAAATCTAATAATTTTGAAGAAAATAAAGTCAACCCACTAATTTGCACTCCCATATCAATTGATTCACTTATTATTGCTCACTACTATTGGTTGGTGTGCTATTCCATTCTTCGTGCTTATAGCATACATTGGTGACTTATTAGTTTGATGTAACACTTTTGTGATTATTATCATGTATGAGTTGCATTAAATGGCCCCCATCCCCCATAGTGATACCATTTTTCATCACTCAACAAAGGCTTAAGTGATTGTTAACCTTCTTACATTAATTCACTAGAACACGTGTGGAAAAGATACTTTAAGGATGTATTAACTTTTAGACCCTTATCAATATTATTTTGGGCACTTTTTTTTTCAAAGGACACCATGTTGTATTTTGGAAGAGATTGGGGCTCACTCCTATGAAAATTGCTCAAAAATTGTAACAAAATTTTGGGTTAGATTAGTTTGCCATAACAAACACGAGTACGGTCATAGAGTCTTCAATTCATTTTAGTTGGAGGAGGTCTAATTGGGCAAGGTATGTGCATAAAACAAAAGTGGATCAATAATAGGCAAAAGAGAAGGGTAGGGTGCCTAACCCAATCCCATGTATAAGACTCAAAAAGTGAATGGAGAATATCATTCTTGTGTGTGAAATTTTGAGGGAGCCTACTCTTGCTTCTAACTTATCGTGTTTTGTGCTTGTGGAGAGAGAGAGAGAGAGAGAGAGAGAGAGAGAGAGAGAGAGAGAGAGAGAGAGAGAGAGAGAGAGAGAGGGGAGGGAGGGAGAGTGAGGGACCAATAAAATAAGCTCTTCTCCATCCCCACCTTCTTCTTCTTCCTCCTCGTCATTCATCTTTTACAATGCATCTTTCATAGACAATGGCTTACAAGCTATGAAGTAGAGGTAGTGGAACCATCTTGACTAAAACACATGAGCTAAGAAGGTGGGCTCACTTCAACTCATCAAACCTATCGAATCTGAACTATAACATGTAAAGTAAGAAGTTGGGCTCACTTCAACTTATCATTGCTCTTGCATTCTTACTTTTAGGATATCGAAGAAGACTGTACAAATGATGTGAGAGAGAGTATATATAACTATGTGAGAGGTAGCAATGCTATGGTTAATCAAAGCTCTTGAAATAGGAACAATATCGTCCAATCTCCCATTGCTATGCAATGCATGAGACATGACATTTTGGTTTCATTTCCAAGACCAAAGAATGGATTCAATCAAAAGAATTCTCACTTTCATAGCATGTGATAGAATAAGAGCTTACACTCTAAAATGGATCATGGATAAGATAGGAAGAGTAGGTCAAGGTAGACTTGATCCATGGGTTTTTGTTGTTCTTGTTGTGATTGTTGTTATTTTGTTGTAGATTAGACCAAGTTAGGAAAAAAATAAAAGAAATCCCCAAAAATAAACTAAAAAATATTTAGACACTATGGAAAATGTGGTTTTGTAGATCCCTATTTCATAATCTATGAGAGCTAGAAAGATGGATTATGAAGGGTGAGAGAGGAAGCTTATATTCCAATTTGCCAATGAGTAAAAAAGAGCATTAACTTCACTTCAATGGATTCGGTCCACAGGAAAAAATTTTGACACATTTTTTAAACTTTTAAATACAATTTATGGGTGCATGTAAGATTGCGCTTTAGAACTTATCAAGAGACCCATGTCCATGGTTGTGTGTATTTCACACAATACAAAAAAAATCTACATGAACTTTTATTTGTAATCTAATTGCAACTTTCATGGTACTATAAATGTGAATTTGTACACACTACAACTACATTCTTTGAAACATGTATACAAATGCCCATAAACATGCACTAGATATTGGGATTATTAAAAAATGACAGAGCTACTAGTTTGTGGCTCTATCCATATTTTTGCAATCAACACCTCTCCTCTCTTTTTTTGCCCCTTTTGGTATGCCTATTATGCATTGTTTTTGCCAATGCCTATGCCTAGCCAATATGTTTGCATAGCCTAGACTAGCTTATGCATTTTCATAGCCTATATTCTAGTCTATGCACTTATGAATTAATATGGCTCCATGATATTTCTTTCAAAGTGATCTATACTATGATCAGATATTTCACTCAAGTTAATACAAAGTTCTCGGATTAACTCAAGTAGAATAACTAATCATAGAAAAGCTCATGACTATAAGCCAGGAAATGAGTTCAAATCCACCCTCCAACGTAGGGACCATTCTCATCTCCCTATAAGGTGAAAATTGCATTAGAAAATAATAACAATTTTTGCATAATATAAAATTTGAGAAGCCCAAAGGAGAGAAGCCCTAGTTATCCAAACTTGAAAGGGTTTTCAAAAGTGTTTGTATTGTGCTAGTGGACATGTGAAATTACTCATCAATATACCCATCCATAGATACATTTACTGTCATGCAAAATCATCATCCCAAAATCATCAAGAATCAAGAGGGTATATGGTTGTTAGAGAGACAATATGCATAGGATATGTTGAAGAATTATGGCATGGATTATTGCAAGCCTATTTGTATACCTTTAGATGTTAATACTAAGCTTAGAGCACATGAGGGTGACTCGATTGGGGATGTCACTATGTGTTAAAAGATTGTGGGAAACCTTATCTATTTGATGATCACTAGGCCAGACCTAAACTACAAAGTTGGTTTGGAGAGTTAATTCATGTAGCTTCCATAGAAGCCACATTTGGATGCAGTGCAACACACATTGCACTATGTCAAGTCCACATTGGACTATGCCGTATTCTATAGTGTTTAGGTACACCATTGGATTTGCATGGTTACACAGAAGTAGATTGGGTTGGTAGCATTTCATATAGGAGATCTACCAATGTTTTTATGTTTTTCTTTGGGAGTGATTTTGTTACTTTGACTAGCAAGAGACAGTCATTGCCTTGCCTAGTACAATGTAGAAGATAATAGAGGTGCTACAATTGTAGCATGTGAGGTAGCTTGGTTACGCAAGCTGCTCGATGATTTGGGGATGCAGGTGGATAAGAAGGTTATCATCTATTGTGACAACCTTAGCAGCCTTCAATTGGCTAGGAACCTAGCGTATCATGCACAGACCAAACACATAGAGGTCCATTACCATTTCATTTGGGAGCAGGTTCTAGCAGGTGATATTGACTTGGTTTATGTTAGCACTGAGGATCAAGCTATTGATATTTTCACCAAGGCATTGGGAGTTGAGAAGCTTCAACACTTCATGGCTATGCTTGGAGTTCACAAGCTCAACTCCCTCCCTTGATAAAAATAAAGGGTTCCGACTTTACATCTCAACAAATTTTAAGTCATTCTAAAAAAGTGTTTGAGGCACAAAAATACTTAAGACTTAGCTCTCAACCTATACATGGAATGCATGCTTGGAATAGTCATCAATGAAAGTCACAAAATATAAGTAGTTACAAAAAGATGTTATCTTCATTGGACCGTAAGCATCTTGGTGCATGCTTAACTCAATCAACTACAACAACTGATGCAATTTCATTGGTCCAAGATGTGGAAGATGGTCACTAAAATTGTCTAGCCTAGCATCCATAGCTACTCACAAGTCCCAAGAAGCTCAAGTCCAACACTCAAGCATTGTCTCAAGGTATACCTTTGCGGTTCAATCATCTCTCTATACCATTTTTGTTCAATGGATTTATGGTTCTCGAAGTAAGGGGGCTACTTGCACAAGCATAGGCCCTGCTTAAGGGGGTAGCTTGAAGAGAACCAAAGGGGGGGGTCGCTTATTTCAAAAGTAAGGGGTCTCCCTCTTGTTAGAGACAAAATTTGACAATCTCTATCTTAATATGACCTACAAGAATTAAATCAATCATATATATAGTAATGAGCACATACCTATATCACTCTCACATACATAGAGTGAGTGATCAGCATGTGCTTTTGTGAAATCTAGTGCTGACAAAGTATTCTACAATCCTATCATGGCATGCCCTAGGTGCTTACTACAGCCCCATAAAAGGCCTTATGAAGCCTCCATATATAATCTAGAGGATGATTCTCGTTCACATATAACGAGGTGGTTGCTCCACATATACTTTCTTAACATCCATTTGATGCATGATCCAACCTTTTTATGTAGCCACTACTATTACAACCCTTATAGTGGCCATTTTAGCCATTGGAGCAAATGTCTCCTCATAATCAATACCATAAGTTTGCACATACCCTTTGGCAACTAGTCATGCCTCATATTGCTCAATAGATCTATTTGACTTATGCTTGACCTTATAAACCCATTTGCAGCCAATAGCTTTCTTACCTTCAGGAAAGAGCAATAACTCCCATGTGTCATTATCCATGAATGCAACCATTTCTTCATCCATACCTATTGCAATGCTCATAACCCACTGCATCCTCAAAACAAATAGGTTCCACGTCCTCCACAACCTTAGCCATGTATGCATATGATGAGCTACATATGATAGATACGTTTTCAGGAAAAAAAATGGGTCGACACCCTAGCTCTAGGGCTCTAGTTGGGCCTCCTAAACTCACTAAAAAACCCCATGGCCTCGTAGCCAAGAGCGTATAGATACTATGAAAAAATTTAACTAACGAATGCATTTATAAATACCATTTTCAAATCGTAGTCCAAAGGAATGCCCTCCTTGACTCCAATCAATTGTATCCGAACATAACGATGTCTAGCACCTAGTAACACAAACAAAGGGAGTATCTCCTAGCTTATTGTTGTGGCCCCACTATGGCTCTCTTACACCCCATGGATCATTCCTACGATGCACCATTCCAACATAAAGCACATAAACAACATAGCCCACTCTTTATTGAAATGTTCAAGGAGATCATTAGTTTCCCAAATGAAATAATAATGCTAGACCTACAACTTAGGGAATCTCACACTCAACGTTGGTCAATCGTTCAAAAACAAGTGCTATGCATCCAAGAGATAATTCTCTTAATACCATGTGAAAGGAATGAGAGGATCGAAAGACCATGCATGAGCTATGGCGGAGAGCAAGAGCAAGAAAAGAGAGAGAGAGACAAATGGAAACTCCAACGATCACAATGTGTGACCAGGCCTTCCTTTATTCACTAGTCACTGAAATAATAAAGAATAAGTGTGATGGTGACGGATGCTCGCCACCTACAGTGTGCAGTGGCGGGTACTATTAGTGTAATAATACATGGGGTGGCACGACGGAGGCGCCTTTACCCCAACAACCTCCCACTTAAAGGCGAATCTGCCCTAGTGAGAGAGAAAAGAAAAGAAAAGACAGTATAAATGTACATAGGTACAAGGGATGAGGAAAGGCAACATCTCATCCAACGCCCATCAATCTCCTAAGGAAGGCAAAGCGCTCAATAGTGAGGCTTTTCGTGAGCAGATCTGCGGGATTGATGTCAGTGGAGATCTTGACAAGGTCAACAGACCTGTCTTCCACGACACCCCGAATAAAGTGATATCTCACCTCAATATGTTTCGTCTTCGTATGGAAGACCAGATTCTTAGCCAACTAAATGGCACTCATAGAATCCGAATGCAGTGTAGGAACAACATCAATCCCAGGGTTAGAAACAAGATGGCCTAGCCAGATAGCCTCCTTGCAAGCCTTAGTGGCTGCAACATACTCGGCCTCAGTGGTAGACAAAGCCGTACACTTCTGCACCTTGGACATCCAAGAAACAGCCCCTCCAGCATAAGTGAACACATAGCCAGAAGTGGACTTCCTACTATCTGCATATCCTGCATAGTCGAAGTCAGTGTAACCCACGACCCCTGTATCCTGGCTGCCATAGCATATAGACATACCTGCAGTGTCCTTCAAGTACCTCATGATACCTTTCACAGCATCCCAATGCTTCTTGCCAGGTGTAGCCATATAACGTGCCACAACACCAACTGCGTGCGCAATATCTGGACGAATGGCTAGCATGGCATACATGAGACTGCCCACTGTTGATGCATAAGGGATCTTGGCCATCTCGGCCCTCTGCTCATCTATCTGTGGACAATCGACCTGTGAAACCCTCACATGACAAGGCAAAGGACAGCCCGCAGGCTTTACGTCCTGCATGCGGAAGTGTTCAAGGACTTTATGGATGTACTCCCGCTGTGAGAGATACAAAAGCCCCTGATGCCTATCACGCTTAATGCGCATCCTAAGAATATGTGAAGTCTATCCCAGATCCTTCATCTCAAAGCTCTTCTTGAGCTGAGCTTTCAGAGCATCAAGCTCTGCATGAGCTTTCCCTGCTATCAACATGTCATCAACATAGAGAACCAAAATCAGTAAATTGCCATAACGGGCTTTCTTCGTGTAAAGACACGGATCCATAGCACTCTTGCTGTAGCCTTGTGACTGCATAAAGGCATCAAACTTATGATACCATTTCCTAGGTTCCTGCTTCAAGCCATAAAGACTCTTCTTCAATTTGCACACTAGGTGCTCCCTGCCATGTTTTGCAAAGCCCTGAGGCTGCTCCATATAGATCTCATCATGCAAATCCCCATGCAAGAATGTAGTCTTAACATCCATCTAATAAAGATCCAAGTCAAGTTGCACGACCAAGGACAAGACCAAGCGTAGGGTAGTCATCTTGATGACAGGAGAGAAGACCTCATCAAAGTCAACTCCATGCTCCTGCTTAAAACCCTTAGCTACAAGTCTAGCCTTATAGGCCAGCTTGGGGTGCCCAAGGGTACTTTTCAACTTGTACACCCATTTGCATGGCAAAGCCTTTTTGCCCTTAGGCAAGGCAACAAGATCCCAAGTCATATTCCTATGCAAGGAGTCCATCTCAAACTGCATAGCCCTCTCCCAGGAGTGACTATCACCCCCGCGCATAGCCTCATCATAGGTGAGAGGATCTCCTGCATCCGTCAACAAGACATACTGCATAGAGGGCTCATAGCGATCAGGTGGACGTCTATCTCTAGTAGACTGTCTCACCGCAGGCTCTGCTGCCTGTCCAACACCTTGGCCCTGTGTAGGAACTGTTGCAGGCTGTACTATTGGCTGTGCTGGAGCCTGAGGCTCCTCCTGAAAGATCACTCTACGGATCTCAACCACCTTCTCAGGCTGCTTATGCATTTTGTGTTCATGGAAAACTACGTCATGGCTGCGTACTATTTTCCGCGCATGTGGATCCCATAGGCGATAGCCCATCTCTCCTGAATCACCATAGCCAAGAAATATGCATTTAATGCTCTTTGGATCCAACTTACTCCTCTTGTCCTTTGGCACATGGCACAATGCCTCACATCCAAAGACACGGAGATGTGCATAAGAGGGTGGCTTACCAGCCCAAACTTCCTCTGCAACCTGGAAATCCAAACCACTAGAAGGTGATCGGTTTATGACATGCACTGCCGTAATAATTGCATCAGCCCAAAAGCTCTGTGGTAGGCCTGCATGGCTAAGCATAGAGCACACACGCTCCTGAATAGTCCTGTTCATGCGCTTAGCCAAACTATTCTGGGGTGGGGTGTAAGGGGCGGTCAACTGACGCTTAATATCCCTGTCATCACACAACTTCTCAAAAGCACATGAGACATATTCTCCCCCATTGTCAGTCCTAAGGCATTTTAGCATATACCCAGTCTAGTTCTCAACAAGAGCAAGTCAACGCTGAAAGACTATCAAGACATTGGACTTCTGCTTTATGGGATAAGCCCACACTTTCCTAGAAAAATCGTCAATGAAGGTAACAAAGTACTTCGCGCCACCCATAGACATACAAGGCATGGGCCCACAGACATTGGAATGCACCAAAGCCAAGGGCTCACTCATGCGTGGCCTACTCGATTTCTTATGCGTAGACCTATTCTGCTTACCATAAAGACAATGATCACATGAGTCAAAACATGCATAGTCTAAAGGCGAAAGATATTGCAAAACAGAAAGCATTTTCATTCCCTTCAAAGAAATATGCCCCAAATGGGCATGCCAAAGTGATACATGTGGGATAGAACCCACTGACAAAACATGATCAAGTGTAGGATCATCCACTACAAGAGGATAGAGGCTGCCAGCCTTGGCACCTCTGGCCAGTACATGTGTACCTCTAGTAATCTTCCAGGTAGAGTCTCCAAAACCAATGTGAAACCCTGCATCATCCAGCTGACCTACAGACATAAGGCTATGTGTAAGCATAGGTACATGATGTATATCTCCGAGCACAAAAGAACTGCTAGTGGAAAACTGCAATTGTATGTCACCACTGCCCACAATAGCCAAAGACCTGTCATCTCCAAGCCTGACTGACCCTGATACAGTACGGTAGGAGTGGAACCACTCACGATAAGGCGTCACATGAAAAGACGTGCCTGAATCCAAAAGCCAACACTATGCATATATGCTAGGAGTCTCAGTCAACTGTGAGCTATTAGATGAACTAGCTACCAAGATAAACTCATCACCGTTAGATGGCTCCTTAGTGTGCGTAACATTGATCTCTTCGATCTTTACACTAGACTTTGTAGGTACAATACTGCGATTAGAAGACTTTTCCTGCACTTTATCCTTCCCCTTGTCCTTGCACTTCTCATTGCGCAACTCATGACACTGTGGTCTGATATGGCCCTTTTTCCCACAATGATGGCAAGTGACATTAGCGTTGCACCCATGTGACTTTCCACAAGATTTGGACTGACCCTTCTGAGAGTCATGGCCACAGCCATTCCCACGGTCATTGTTGTCATTCCTGCCTCTAACTGTCAAAGCATGAGAAACACGAGAGGCATCCAAGTTCTTCCTGTTGATCTCTTCCTGCAAAAGATCACTCTCTACATCAGACAATTTCAGCTCAGTAGGGAGCTATGTGAGATCTTTCTGAATGGCTTAGAGATTAATACGCAAATCCAAGTGGGACTGCGGAATCCTGAGTTGTTAAGGGAAGCAAAAATGCATGCCATTGATTATGGGAATCATATTCAGAGATGTTGGAAAAACTTTTGGAGTTTTCCCCACTCAGTACAAGTGCATCCTAGCTTCCAACCATTTTTGCAAGAAGATAGCTCACTTGTTGATACCAAGGTAGCCTATGAGGGGAACCTTGGTGGCCAAAATCTCAAAGCAGAAAATGGCCATCCTATGAGTAGTAATGACATATCTCTCAGTGAAAAGATTCCAAGCCATGTAAGTCCCATTAGGGCTTGCAACACTTCCATGAGAGGTAGTTGTGATGGCAACATGGATAGAACAAATGGGCCTATGAGTGTTGATAAGCATTCTATGTGTGGTTCTAATTTTGTTGCTAGTAAGGCTATTGAGAGACCTTTGGTGTCGGAATCGTGCTTCCAGGTGGATGTTGTTCCCTTCAGTGAAAGCAGGGTTCTTATGGAAAAACATTTGCAATATGGACGTAAACAAGTAAAGGCATCTTTTGTAAAGAGGATGCAAAATGCTAAAAGTCCACCTGTGCTTCACAAAGGTCATAAGGATGTGAGGCCATTTGGCCATAGGGATAAGTTTGCATTGAGTTCGTTAGACCAGTGCAGCAAATTTAGGGAATGAAAGAATATTAAGGGAAATGTGAGATGGGTTTGGAGACCCAAAATCTCCAAAAGTATGGTAGGAGTGTCGGATGCAAGGCCAACGATCCCATCTGGATATATTTTGTTGAACCCCTAAAAGGATAAGACTGGATATACATCTTACAATATACACTACCTTGGGATACACCCATGTGATGTGCCTAGGCTTGAAGCTCTACCTAGTTTGGGTCACAGCACTGATTTATGTGAAAACCCAAATAGGGGAGGTTCGAATGAGTACAAAGCTATGATTATTTCTGCCAAAGGAGCTACTCAGTCGCTTGAACGACCAGTTTATTCAGATGATAATAAATGTGGGACATGCGAGCCCACTGAGGCCATTCATTCAACTTATAGTGCCCAAGAAGGGATCGGTCTTATTGATGAGTTATTTGTGGAAAGACTTGGACTTGTAGCTCTACAAAAAAAAAAACCTAAGATCAAAAAACACAAGATCAAGTTTTTAGCTAACTTGCATAAGTAGCATGGGGCTAGTCGACCTATGATATGCTATCCTCGGCACCCTGGGTAGTCTGATAGGGTGTGATGTATATGCTAAGGACATCAGCATTACGTGGACTAAAATGACATATCTAGTTTTAAGCTAGGAAGGGTAGCTACTTTGGATATTACGTCCAGATTTCGTTCAGCCAAGAGGGTCAGTCATCTGTTTAGTGTAGGTGTGGTTAATGGTTTCTTGTTTTAGTTCTGTGCTAGACAGGTTTAAAGAAGAGCTTGGAAGGAGCCTTTGTTGCGTGGAAGCTTCTTGTGGCCCTATCTAGGTGATATCTCTCCTTTTCGAGTACCATTTTTTATGTTGTATGTGTCTTTGTACTTGTAGGGGATTTTCTTTTCTTGTTGGGGACCGGTGTCCAAGGCATGAAGTCCCAGGTTTAGGTTAGGTATGTCTGAGGGAGGTCTGAGTAGTTGTTGCCTCCTGTAAAAAAAAATTTAGGCATCGAAAGACCTTTTTGAGAAGGCAGCCCTAGTGAGCATGTTTTGCTAGCCTACTAGGCAGCCATTCTAGGAGTTCTTGTTAGTTGTGAGGCACTTAGAGAAGCCTGCCCGAGAGGAAAATGATGATGATAGAGAGGAAGAAAAAAAACCCTAACCCCTATAAAAATAAAAAAGGAAAGAAGGGAAAATTTGGAAGCAGTTGATCATTGCCTTGCAAAGGCCTGGTAGGTTCCTGGGAACGAGTCGGGGCCGATGCCTTGTCTTCCTAGGGGTGGCTTCTTGCTGGAAAAGAAGAAAGTAAGGAAGGTTGGAGCGAAAATAAAAGTGAGTGTTAGAAAAGGATTAAGTGTCGCCTCGCGAGGGCTTGGTAGGTTTTTGGGTACGGAGACAGGACCTAAGGCCAATGCCCTGTTCTCCTTGGGTCACTACGCTCAGCTCCCTCCTTTTTACATGCCTGAGTATGGAAACATAAAAACCCTAAAAGAAGAAATATGCTAAAAGAAAATACTTCTTGATCAGGCTATAGGAGTCCTCACCTAGTAGAAAAACATGGTTGTGTTGTCCTTAGTTAGGTAGATAGTTCAGACCACCACTTAGGGCGTCCTCTTTGATAGTTCTTTTTAGTTTGGCCGTGTTGGAGCAGTCAGTTAGTAACTAGCTTCGGACCTTCTATCAGATTATGTTAGGCGTACTCCTTGTGGATTTCATGCCTTGGTTTTGTCAGGGGGTAGGGTGAGCATTGTGCTGTGGTTTAATATGTATCTATTTTGTATCAGCTTGATGCTTCCTTTGGTTGTTTTGTGCAGATCTGTTGTGGGATTTGACGAGCTGAGTCACCCTATCCCGTGGTCGCCAATGAGAGCAGAGTTTTGAGCTTGGGATGTGCCTAAAATTTGCCAAAAAATCTGGAATTTAGGGGAAAAATATTCAATATTGAAGGCGGCGGTTGCAGCTAGGACGATTTTAAGCACCAAGTGAAAGACGAATTTTAAAAGGTGCCCGATCGACACTTGTGGATTTTTCAGGTTGTCAAGAGTTTCTAGTCAATGCGGGATGTAAAGCCGGACGCCCAGGATTTTTCGGAGCTCGAATCAGAGCCAGAACGGGGAAATGGCCACAAATCGGTCAAGATATAAAAAGCTGGACAAGTTTAAGGCCAAAATTGGATGTGCCTTTTGGGAGCCTTGGACCCCCCCCAAAATTTATGCAATCTTGATGAAAAAATGTGAGGATGAAGAAGAAAAACATGGAGCAACATGGCGGCCGTTTTTTGCACCCTCATCCATGATGATGGTGATGGCAGGCTAAGAGCAACCTATGCAATGGACATTGGGGCTTATCTTCTCCCTCTTGGTTGGTCTTATCGCTGCCCTTCGCTCGTGGAATGATGGACTGAATGAAGAGAACCAGATCTAGTCTTTCTCTCTCCTCCCTCTCTCTCTTCCCTATGGGTTGTCCATGTGTTCTCTCTTGAAGAAGGAATCCGGGTGGAAGAATGAGGAAAGTGATGATGAAGATTGATAGAGATGCTGAAGAATGAAGAGAAGCATTGGATTGAGAGCTATGGAGGCTCCGTCTGTTGGTTATGCATGCATTCAAAGTGTCTCGGGTTACGAAAAACACGGTATGAGTATTTTTATGAAGGAAAATGAAGAATTTTTTATAGTTTATGATGATAATTATGTTTTTATTGGATGAAAATTTATGTGAGTGATGTTTGCATTATGAATAATTGTTTTATATCAAAAAATGTTGAGTTTACAATGATTTACATGCTTTATTTAATTCTCGTAAACCCGAAAAGCAGGTTTTAAGTGATAAAATGCTAGTTTTGTCGTTTCCGGTGGGGGAAAATTGTTTCCATGGAGGGAATATGGAAGATAGACTAAATAATGACATGCTAAAGTGAGTGGGATAAGAAAAACCAGAAAATGGCCTATTTTATTAATAAATAAATCAAGAAAATGAAAAAAATGAGTGAAAAAATAGAAATACGACTTGGAATAATAAGGAATAATATAATAATTATTTGTGGATGTATGGTAGTAGCAAAGCATGAGGTTCGGCCTCCATTTGCCCTATCTCTTTGTTAAAGTTGGTGATTTATCGCTTTCTATACATCAAAAAATCACGAAATGAACCTCTACACCTATGCAACAAAGCAATACTTAAACGTAGGGGGTTGGGAGGTTTGAATGGTGTCATTTGTATGCTGATTCTTGCTGTTTTTTGATGCACATCATGTCATAGAGTTTCATGGTATATTAATTAAGATGATAGTAGCACAAGTGGTATCTCGGTGCTATCCTTTTAACGCTGCAACGGGTTAGTGAATAATGCATTATAAAGCCTGTTTGTGCACAAGCACATTTTTTATTTTTAAATGATGTTTGAGAACCTTAAAATCATACACCTTTGCATGTGCATAATGATCATGGTATCGGGACATAAAACATGGATGCATAGCACCTATTTTCAATGACAATGACCCACGTTGAGTGTGGAAAGGCATCTTAAGCCGTAGGATAGATGTTCATTTCTTGTGGGATTATTTGGTGAGGAAACATGGCATATCTCCTGGAAACGTTTAAAATGAAAGAGTGGAGTGTGTTCGTTTGTTTTATATGTTGAGCGACGCATTAAGCGGTGAATCCCTGTGATATAGGAGAGCTGCAGTGGGGCCACGGTGTTTCTACCGAGGTTGCCTCCATGTATGTGATTATCGTGTTATTTATTGCCAATGTGTATGGTTTCTCCCTCTGTGGGGTTTATAGAAAGAGAAACGTTGGACTACAAAACTATAAAAACTATAAACGCATAGATTAGACTTTAGGGGAGTTAGTCCTTTAGCAGTAGATTGATGCTCCTGGTCCGCGAGGCCATGAGGGTGTGTTTGTCTGTCATGAGCATGAGGTCCAGCTAGTGCCATAGCCAGTGTCGGCCCATTTCAAGTCCCATCAGATAACTAGCAAAACAGGTTCAATCAACAGTTTGGTGAAATGCAGGTTTCTGGAGGCGAAGGGAAATTTAGAGGCAAGGGGAGCTCTAGAGGAAGAGGTGGATGGCAAAATAGAGGTTCTAGAAATTCTGCTATTGTTTTCCATTATTGTGGCAAAACAGGCCATATTACAGCCCATTGCTATGCAAAGAAGGATGATATTCATAGTGGTAAATTGCAGCAAGAAAACTATGCATCGTCTTTACGATAGAATGAAGACAAAAATGAGTGTCTTTTTGTTATGCAGCATATGCTGAATGCTATTACAAGAAAGGGAACACATGATGATGTTTGGTATGTTGATTCAGGTGCATCCAATCATATAACCAGCCATGCGGAATGATTTGGAGAGATGTAAGATTTGCAAAATATAGGTTATGTGCAGATGGGTGATGATTCATGCCACCCAATTTCACACATTGGAAAAGTTTCCTTGTCCTTGCATGATGGTAAGACAAAGAGTCTTTCAAATGTATTACATGTGCCATCTATTACAAAGAACTTGGTGTCAGTCGATCAGATGGTAGAGCAAGGGCTGCAAGTCAGATTTAATGCAAAGGGCTACTTTGTAGAAGACTTCAATGGCAAGTGCAGGTTGGTTGCAAAGGGAAGTAGAGTTGGACGTATGTTTACTCTAGATGCTGGAATTCCTACTATGATTGCTGCTATGTATGCTAAAGGAAAAGGTGTTGTTGCAAATATTGAAATTTGGCACAAACGCATTGGACATGCAAATGTATAAATGCTGAAATTAATGCAATCCAAAGGGTTGGTTACAAGTTTTCCTACATTTAGAATTGCAAAATTTCATAAGGTATGCGAAGCATGTCAATTTGGTAAGCAGGCAAGACAACCCTTTCCACATGACAGAGATGTAAGTAGAAATATCCTTTATATTGTGCATATAGATATTTGGGGGCCTACACAAAATGTATCTCTTAGAGGCAGTTCATACTTTGTCACATTCATTGATGATTGTTCTAGAAGGCTGTGGGTATATTTTATGAAGGAAAGAAGTGAAGCATTTGAGCACTTTAGAACTTTCAAGGTTGCAGTTGAAAGAGAAATAGGCTTGAAAGTAAAGTGTTTGAGGTCAGATGGAGGGGGAGAGAACCTCTCGAATGATTTTAGTGATTTTATGAGGTCTCATGGGATAAAGAGACAATTCACATGCAGGTATATCCCACAACAAAATGGGGTTGCAGAAAGGAAAAACATGCATATTGCAGAAGTTGCACGCGCCTTGATGGCTGAAAAGAATATGCCTAAGCATTTTTGGTCTGAGGTTGTTCATACTGCTGTTTATATTATGAACAGAACTCCCATAGATGCAGTTCATGGTATGACCCCCGAAGAATGTTTTACAAGCAAGAAGCCTAATGTATCGCACTTGAAGGTATTTGACTGTGTTGCATATGTTCATGTGCCAGATGAGCTACAAAAGAAGCTTGTTCCAAAGGCAGAAAAATGTGTCTTTATTGGATAATCTTTAGAGTAGAAAGGGTATCACTGTTATAACCCTGTCACATGTAAGTTAAGAGTGAGCAGGGATGTCATCTTTGATGAAATGAGCAATTGGTATGCATCTAGTGGTGATCCATTGAATGATGATGATGATCATGACACTCATGTGTAGGGTGAAAAGCAAGAGTCACGGACTCTTAGTGGACCAGAGACATCATCTAGTAGTCCTTGGTTTGGGAGACTAAGGAGTAGCTCTATATCTTCAGGTGCATCTAGTAGCACTAGAGGTAAAGACAAAGGAAAGAATAAAGTGTCAGATGGCATTGATGCAGTTCTTGATGGAGACTCCAGTGGCTCAAAGAGCTTGGATGATGAGCTTGGTATTCCTTCTGTCAGGACACCAGGTGTACAGAGAGCTCATAATAATGTAAAGGCTCCATTGAGTGATCCGGTGGTACACAGATCTAGTAGGGTTAGATACCCTGTTAAAAGATTTGGTTTTGAAGGTTATGCAATTCACCATTATGCTTATATGGTGAAACTAGTTGATGATGTTGAGCCTACTTATTTTGAGGATGATGTTGGTCATACTCATTGGGATGCAGCAATGGATGAGGAGATGGCTACATTAGAAGCCAATAAGACTTGGGATCTAGTATCATTACTGAAGGGCAAGAAAGCTATTGGATGTAAGTGGGTTTATAAGATTAAGCACAATGTAGATGGTTCTATTAGTAGGTACAAAGGCTATGCCCAGACATATGGCATAGATTATGAAGAAACCTTCAGTCCAGTTGCTAGGATGGCAACTTTTGCAGGAAGAAGTGTATATGGATTAGCCGGTAGGTTATGAAGATTTAGAGCATCCCACATATGTGTGCAGGTTGAAGAAGGTGCTCTATGGGCTCAAACAAGCACCTAGAGCATGGTCTGACAAGATCAGAGAGTATCTTGTCAATATTGGCTTTTATGTTTCTGATGCTGATCACTCACTTTATGTGAGAAAGGGAGATGTAGGTTTGGTCATCATAGTCATCTATGTGGATGACTTGATTATTACAGGTGATAATGATAGTGGGATTGCTGAAGTCAAGGACTTTTTGAAGAAGAAGTTTGAGATGAAGGATTTAGGTAAGCTAAGGTACTTCCTTGGCATTGAGGTGATCAAATGTGACGATGGTATATGGCTGTCCCAAAGACAGTATGGCTTGGATATGTTGTCCAAGTATACTATGACAACATGCAAACCACTTTTAGTCCCGTTGGAGTAGAATGTAAAGTTGAGTGCTGATGTTGGGGATGAGATAGAAGACCCTACTATGTTCAAGAGAATAGTGGGGAGTTTGATCTACATGACCATTACAAGGCCAGACTTGAGCTACGCTGCTGGTCTTGTGAGTCAATTTATGCAAGTATCTAGAAAGCCACATTTGGATGCAATCAGACACATATTGAGATATGTGAAGTTCACATTACATTATGGACTTTTCTATGAGGCAAGTACAGATGTACAGGTGTTTGGATACACAGATGCAGATTGGGCTAGTAGTATGTCTAATAGAAGATCTACCAACCGATATATGTTCTCTCTTGGTAGTGCAGTAGTTACTTGGAGCAGCAAAAAGCAATCTACAATTTCTTTGCAAGTACAGAGGCTGAGTATAGAGGTGCTAATGTTGCAACATGTGAGGTAGTATGGCTGCAAAAGTTATTGGCTAATTTATATGTGCAGGTGGAAGGTCCAGTTGTCATTTATTGTGACAACATGAGCAATATACAGTTGGCTAGGAACCCTGTGTTCCATGCCAGGACAAAACATATTGAGGTACACTACCACTTTGTGAGAGAGAATGTACTAGCAGGTGAGATTGACTTGATGTGTGTCAGCACATAGGATCAGATAGCTGACATCTTCACAAAGGCATTGGGTACAGAGAAGCTTCAAAAGTTTCGAAGCTTACTTGGAGTTGCAGAGATGCAGTTGAGCTTGAGGGGGAGTGTTGAGATGACAAGCTCAACACATGCGGACATTAATGATGGACCGCCTAGTTAGATGGGTCCACACGTCTACACTTAGCACGCTGGTGGTCATTATGACTCTCACATGGCCACTGACTCATTTACAGCTGGCATAGTTATAGCGCCAATCGACTAGTGTAGTCGGTTATGCATTGTTTGACTTAATAGGCCACTTTCCTTTATGTTGTATCTTGTCTATAATTTGTGTACATTGTAAAGTGTGGAAGAAGAAGAAGAAACCAACAAGAAAAAGTTTTGGCCTCCATCTCTCTTCTTATCTCTTGAGTGAGCTTCTCCTTGTGCATTCGATGTGTGTTTGGCATAGCATCTTGAGCAAGTCCCCCCACCACGCGATTCTTGACACACACTGATCCTTACTAAGTTGACTAGTTCCACTTTTTCTTGCAATCAGGTGTACACTCCTATGTAGATTGTTTGAAGACATGAAGTCATGGAGATCTCCAAAGCAAACTGAACACTAGAAGCTAGTTGTGAAAGCATAGATCCAGAAATCACTGTTTGCAAGGAAGGAGGAATCTGCGGATCTAGTTGTCCTTCCTATTGTGCTACAAAGAGGTTGGTATACAGGACAAGGACGAGGGAAGGGGGCTACCAGAAACATCAAGAGCAGAGACGTGTATAGGAGGGTCTAGAACAAAAGGTGAATTGGAAGGGGCGATTGTACATAGCCTTTTGATTCTAAAGAAAATAATAGGGGGTTCATCCTCAGAATCAAAATTTGGTTGCATTGGGGGAGGGGATGAAATAGAAGATGGAGGTTGTTTTGGAAGAGGTGCAAGATCAAGCACAACACTGGTACTCCACCTAGAGGATGCACAAGAGTAATAATCTTCTGGAGAAAAGCTCCATAAGAGACATTACTGAAAGAGTGCAATATTTGACTATTTATTAGGCATTTCCTTCGACCGAAAAAGTGGCCATTGGTTCACGATACGAATACTGTTCTAGGGATGTCGCTAATGACTTTTACACACTCTCTGAAAGTGTTGAACCATCTTTGATGATAGAAATTCCACCCAATTAAATTTGACAACATTCAAGATCTTAATATATGCGGTAAATAATTCTTTAGAGAGGCATTTGGTCACAGGTTCACCTGACATGAAATAGTATTATAGAAACTAGCACAACTAGTTCCAAACACGAGAGGAAATATGGGATATAGACACCCCTAAATTGTTGATCACTTTACTGGCTATCAAAGGAGCATAGATTTATTTAGACACCCTTGAACTGCTTCCAAACAAGAGAGGGAAAATTATATATAGACACCCCTGAACTGCTGATCACTTTAGCGGCCATCAAAGGAACAGAGGCCGATTTTTGTAAAAGAGCAACAATCTCTTCTGCATGAGTAGTTGGTTTCCACTGTCAAAGTTTGAGAGTGAGAGAGAAAGACACAGACATCAAGAGAACCCTACACATGAAAAGTAGAGTACTCTCATGTTCTTCACCTTCATTATTCAAAACCCACTAAACTAAAGTCTAGTCACACATTACATAATAGTCTAGGTCACTAACTATATCATTAACTATGGTTGAGTTTCTAACTCATTTATTACAACACACATGGTAGATGATGACATCTAAGACTACAACTGTCAAGAGCATTAGGGGAGTTTTGAGGTCTTGAAAATGCCATGGAAGTGATCCTAGAGAGAGAAAATATTTTAGGAAATGAAGCAAACTATTTTAGGCCTTCGAAATCGACAAAAGGCTCATATGAGGAGATGGTTGTAGTAAAAGAATGCAAGCAAAAGGTACATTTTTTCCACTTTAAAAATATGAAATATGACTTTGTTTATAATTAATTGTATTGATTTGTGGTATTGATTTTGTTTAGGTCTCTTCTTCAACCAATTGGAAGTGAAAGAGATTCTTTGAAAAGCATCTGTGTTTTATTATTATCTTCTTCCTTCAGTAGTTTCAAAAGATATTTTGGAGAAGAAGAAATTTAAAAAGGCAAAGAAACAATGCTTGGAGTCATTTATAAAGTATCATTCTTTGGATACTTGGGGGGGTCACCTTATAGAAGCTCTCTATATAACATGCGTTCAAAGGATAGTTTAAAAACCCCTTTTTAAAAATTTTGCACCATTTTATTTACTTCTTTTGTGAATTTTGGAGGCAATAGTTATATCCCTTCTATAAATCTAAAATTCAAAGAGAGTGCATTTTCATGGCCCCTTCTATATAATTCAAATTGAAGCATGATAGTGTAAATATTCCCTCTCTCCAATAGAACCTATATGTGATAATGACTGACTAAGGAGGAGCCTCAATATAAAGGACAAAAATATGCCATAAATGGTAGTAGATCAGCCTGCATTAAATGCTCAAATAAACATCATAATGGTCATAGTAAAATATCTAAAATGCCTAGAAATGTTATGCATGAACTAGACTTACATGAGCTAATAGACTACTAACATCCTCTCTTGAATCATGGGTGATCTGATACAATAGAATGATACAATGATGATGACTCATCATAGTCCATACAACAAAGACTACCAAAATAGGACCACGGATACCCAAACAGTTGTCAAGAATCGTGAGGAAAACCAAAGAGCGAGCGATGAAAACCGAGCAAAGCTAGAAAAGCGAGGAATGGAAATCGAGCAAGGCTAGAAAATCGAGCATGAAAATTTGAGCAACAAGCTACCTTCTAACATACCTACCCCTACGGCATCACTGACATATACAGATAAAAATTGTAGATTAAAATTAAATATAATGAAGACACACACATAGAGCTCACATAACTCATCCCAATAATGACACAAAAAAGTGTAATCCATGTTCATCTCACAAAGAAGGTGGTAAGAAAATAGTCTGATCTTGAAACATAGATGAGGAACTAATTTCAGTCTCCCAATGAACAAAACAAGTTCACATTACAAAAGTATTTCTTATATCATTCCATATCATGGGATGAAGCTAACAAAATGGACACAATAGATGAAAGCTCATTAAAGGAGCTGTACATGTCCAAAAAGAAAAGGCCGTATGTTGAATTCAAAAATACCCTAGCCTCGAATACCTTCAACATAGTGATTTATCTGCCTATATAAAACCATTAAGACGAAAGGATACTTTTTTTAAATGAAAAAACATTTAGGGAAATGTTTCCTCAAAGCTTTGGCCATCCACAAGACCAAAAAGCGCACTATCCAACTCTTGGAAGTAGTGCTTGAGCCAGCTCCACCTTAGTAAGAGCTGCTTGGTGTATGAATTGATGCACGACTTCATTGAGTCCCAAGACCTTTATGAAGACATAGTATAGGTGTTTGCATGGCATGTATACCAAATTCTTCGTGTCTCGCTGAGTAAAGTCCTCACATGAGCATCTTGGATATTGTGACACAGTGATAGAATAGGTCAACCCATCTACTATTGAGCCTTCTGTCTTTAGAAAGTAAACATGAGCTTCACCAAGAGTAACAATACTCTCTTTCACAACCTCTGCAACCATTGACTTTGCCCTATTTATTCGTTCTTGAAACGATTTAGATAACTTGCTTCTCCACTTCACAGGCTTTCCATTTCTCCACAGTGGCCGCTCATGGCTTGGAGGTGGCCTATCACGTGGAACTGTGAAGCTATCCACAGCCTCATCATTCTCTGCAAGAACAAATCCAGCTCTTTGCAAGTTTGCTTTCTCTGTCTCTGTCACCATGGTGCTTTGAGCAATCTTCCATGTCGCTGGAGCATCTCCTGGTATTCCCATCATTGAGATATCCACCTTCCACATATGGAGAACATCATTTCCACAAAACCATATGAATTGTCCCACTGTACCATCAGAACTATAACGTCTCCTTCCTTTGAAACATGGTGTAGGCACACCTACAGTTGCATTCTTACCAAGAGGGTTAATTAGTTTCCCACATCTAGCCTTCTTGGACTCCAAGAAGCCAAACCAAGTCACAAGACTATGTGCTTCTGTTCTTCTAATGGCCCAATGCGTAGGGTGGACTATGCTCTCTTTGCATATCTTCAAGGCAATTTCTATCTCCTTTTGTAAATTTTGCTCCATTCCATCACCTCTAAACCCCAGATGAGTATGAAATATGAAGAGAACTAGATAAGGGAAGCCTATCCAGTAGAACTTGCACACTCATTGAGTCAGTCATTTGCTTTATAAGAGGGATATGCTTAACTTGGAGACTATAGACACTGCTTTGTCCACCATCTAGTATGAATCCCTTCCTACCATCTTCTAGTCTCATCAATGGCATGGTCGTGTACACACCCGACTGGCTTGTTGCATGTTGCACTTCCACATCAATATCATCACCAATCTCAAAGTGACTCTTAAGCTCTTCCAATGCCACCTCACAAAAACATGAGTCATACCTTATTGACAAGGTACTAAAACTACCATATTTGATTTGCACAGTGTTTGGCATTGTTGCTAAATAGGTAAATAGTCCTGTCTGTGTGAATGTCTTCTTAAGAAGCCAATAGACACAGTTAGAACCTCAATAGAGTTGAAGAACAATCTATGCAAAGGGAACAAGAGAAGAGTTGACATTAATGTGGGAATAGATGGGTGCGCCATGACTGGGCTAGTGCTGCACGCTGCTTTACTCCCATCCTTTTGTAGGGCGGGAGAGAAGTATGAAGACTTGCTCAAGAAAGCTCCGTATGTATGGCCTGTTTCAAGTGCGTTTGAAAATGCAGTCATAGTCACAATGGGGCTTCCTCTTTGAGTCCTGTAAGGTGGCCCTCTAACAGCTCTAATAGCCACCAATGCTTTTCAAGAAGTATGAAGTTTGCTCAAGAAATCTCCGCTGTACAAAGATGTGCTTCTCTCTGGCACTTATGATGTGCTATTATGATGGCCAATTTGACTCACAAAAGCATATCATGGTTCAATTCCTGAGGTCACCCAATGGCGCTACAGCGAGTTTCTGAATGCTATCAAGAAAGGCAAAGTGGAGAGGGTCCACTTTAGCAAGGATGGTTCTACCTTGCAGCTCACTGTTGTCGATGGCCATCGCGCCAGTGTCACGCTTACAAATGACATCTCTGTACCTGAGACTGGTAATACAATTTAGGATGTAGCCGATGCTGATCAAGCCAAACTATTACCAATTTCTCTTTCCCTATCTGGGTACTGCATACTTTGTTGACAGGCCCATGGGTTGCTTTATGAATAGCCTGCTCCCTTGTGGTAAACTCAAGCAATACAACACGAAATCTATACACATTGCTTGTGATAGTATGGTGCTGAAGCTGATACTATAGTGTGTTTTCAGCCATCAAAGACATGCAAATCCTCACCAAGACCAGGTGTGAAATCCTGAAATCAAAAACCCTGACAGTCCATCCACTATCCAAGTCAATTTGAGCTCTTGATATGCCTATGTATGATGGGAGGTGCAACATAACTATGATACTCCACACTTCTGGCAGCTTAAGAAGCTATTTTTATCTGCATTTGCCACAATAGAGCCCCTTCCCTGTTTGCTCCTCTAAGCCTTCCATAAATTGCAAGAAGTTTTGGACTTTCTTGATAACCCTGACAAGTACACTGCCTTGGGTGAAAAAATTCCCAAGGGTTGCCTTTTGGTTGGGTCGCTCTGTTGGCCATCAATGCTCTATTGGCACGTCGCTCCAGGTCGGGCAGCACTCCAGGTTATGTACAGGAAAGGGTTGGTTCTGGGTTATGTTGAAGTTGTTGCCATGGAGCTCGAGCTTGTGTTGACATACAGTAGGAAATGGAACTGCAGAGGCCAGAGAATTGGGTGACTAAGTGGTGCGTCTTAAAACACATTTCTTGAGCTTGGATTGCAGTAACATGCGAAACCCGTAATGTAATGTCACATCTATTAAGGATTCCAACTTCTGTAGTATGACTCGATAGCTCATGATCTGTTACAAGCAAAGAAAAGGGCTGCGTTTTAAAACATAGTGAAATTGGATGATGCTAATGTATGCAGAGCTATTGATGCCATTTTATGCAGAGCACAAAGTGTTGGATGATGCCATTGTATGCAGAGCAAACACAGTGAAATTGGATGATCCCATTGTATGCCATTGTAAGTAATGATATAGCCCAGATGATGCAAGAAAAAGTCATGATGCAAGCAAGTGAAGTTGCATGGATGTTACATGGACTACACCTAGATTAGGGTGCGTTTTAAAATGCAGTAAAAAATGGATGAGGCTTTTGTCTATGATTGGGCAGACAATGTTTGAAGGCCAGTATAGTAATTAGACTTGCTCTTCAAACTAAAATGTTACATTTCAGCTACAGGAAAGTTGCCAAGTACTCCAAGAATAGAGTTTGAGACATTATTTGCTTGGTTTAAGACATTATTTGCCATTATACTTGCAATGTTTGGCCGTTTAATAATGGATTACTCTCTACAAGCTCAGTGCTTTGTATTTTGTAATAATGTTTTATACTTTGTTTGCATTTTGCAACAACGTTTGAAAACACTTGCATTTTTTAGCTAGAGTGAGATGAGACTTTTGTTTCTCGAATGTTGCAGGTCAAACGATCCAGTCTCTCACACGTATCTACTTGTGTTGAGCATCTCAGCAGAGATATTGCTGGTATTTTGAAAGGCCAATCTCAGGTACTCTTTGTGCATATTCAAGTAATACAAATAGATATATATTCAAGCGCTACACATGTACTGATTCTTTTATGTGGTATTTCAATCATGTCTCCACGAAAGGCCAGAGGCAAAGGTCGTGCAAGATTATCCAGAGATAATTTAGCCACTCCACAAAAAAGAACTCATGGATCATCCCTCTCTACAGTTCTAGAGGAGGGTACACCAACTATAGAAAGTGAAAGACTTCGAGTGTTGTAGTGGGGGCTTCAGATCCTCAACTGCAAGAAGAAAGTGAAGAAGGAGATGACACAGTGGTGGGGCAAGGGTCTCAACTGGTACATGAGGAAGATAAGGAAGCAACAAGCCAGGTTTTCGATATTGATATGCAAATGGTAGGATGTGGAGATGTAATAAGTCAATGTAGACTTCTATCTCAAGAAGTTTGCCCTCATATCCCCTTGTGTCATATGATTGCACATGTTGTTGTTAGAGGGATTCGTACTGACATGTCCTCTTTAAAAAGTGCATTTCAATACGAGGGTTATTTACCAGAGAAGGGCTCATTTTTTTTGTCTGTATGTAAGTATAAAGGAGAAGAAACACTAGTGACCCCTACCATAGTGTCAACTTGGTCTCCTCTATGACGTGAAGTGGATGCAGAATTTGAGAAGGAGGTCTTGGAAAAATCAGAGTTCAGGTTCTTATTTGGTAAAATGTTTTACGTATGGGAAGGAAATCATCGGTTGACTGCTTGGATGGATTTTATCTCACAAATGTACAAAGAGAAAAGAGCTCGCCATGTCAGGGTTGTTTGTTCTATTATTGATCCCACACGAATTTCAGAGATTGCTCTTCTCGCTGGACTCCAAAGAGTCAATAGGTGAGTGTATCAATATTTGTTACAATGAATTGACGTCTATATTTTTATCTATAGAACTCAATCTTACAAATTTTCCTTTATTAGCATGAACGAGTATGCCATCGTGAAACCTAGCTTGCGGGATGTACTTTGGAACTGCAACAATATCTTCAAGTGTGACATCAACGCATTCTTGAGTGCCTTACCCCAGGACCAACTAAAACTGTTGGAGTCCTTGAGAGCAAAAGATAGCAGTGTCAAGGGAAAACAACAATGGTATCCACTGACAAGGGGGTACTTGGCAAGATTGGTATTTCAGGTAATACATGTCATGGTTGTTATTAAGAGGATTATAATAGATAAGTTTCCTTTTTAGGGTAAAATTTAAAAGCTTCTCTTTTGTTGTGAAGGTTGAGTATACTTCACAACTCAATAAGGTTGAGGATTTGGTATTAAACACAGTCTCTATTGAGAACAGAGAGGAGACATTGAAAAAGGAATGTGCCAAGATACATAAAAGATTGGCAGACAAGATGGGCATGGTATGGCCCCTTTGCTTCTTAGTTTACTCCCCATTACAGTAAAATCTCTAAATATAGGTTTCTTATCCACTTTGCAGGCTCTTAATGTGCTTGATCCCAAGCTAGGGGATCAATGGTTGGATAGAATATTTACACTGAAGTTTGATAGCCTAGACTCAGTGATTACTATTGCCAAGTTGAAATTCCTAGCAAATGCTGATATGAGGGAAGAAAAAATATTGGTGATGCTCTCTCTCTTGGATGCAAACAAGAGATTAAAAGATATGTATGGTATGCCATCGTCGGATAATGAGTACATATTGTAAGTGTCAATTTGAAAGCTTTTGTAGTCTTGATATTGCTAGTATCATGTGTATCTTGTGATACTAATAGATTTGATTTTTTTTGTTAAGGTGGTTGACACGGGAGTGCTTTTTGGAAAAGGTTGAGGTCGAGGTTATTCAATGATTGGAAGACTTGAAAAAATGTGTGTTTTAGGTACACCATTGGATCTTCCACAGGATTACTTATTACAGGATTACATGGAGGGTGTGAAATTAGAGGCTAGAAAATATATGTTTGCTCACGTAAGAGCAAGAGAGCAAGCTATAGATGCATGAGGATCAAAGAAGGTGGAAGGTCCTCAGCGCCGAAAGAGAAATGAAATCATAATGTCTGCATATCGACTTGTCTACAGGTAGATTTGTTGCCATAATGAGCTTAACTTTAGTTGCTCTTTGTTTATTTTAATAGCTTGTGCTAATATGTCATGCAAAAGGTATCTACTTCATTTGATTGGAGAGAAGAAGATAGCCAGGGTTCCAAATCATTGCAAAGGATGGATTGACAGAGATAATGAGGAAGTATGCATGTATCCCAAGAGCATGCATAATCTCTCTGATTGGGAGATCGACCATTGCCCTTGGTGGGTGGATCTTGGAAGTGGATATGTTTTGGCAAGAGAGAAGGAATTGCACAAAGTGCATTCCAAAAAATCTGTTGATACACCTCTTGGATATCGATGCAATACACGGTCTAAAAAGGAGATAAAGAAAGAAAGTGATGGTAAGATTATATTTTGGGTGCAATAGTTGTGAAGTTTTTTTCCCTTGTTAAAATGCGAATCATTGCAAATGCTTTGTGTTGCAGCAATGCAAGAGAGAGAAGACAATAATCCCAAACAACATGAAGTGGAGCAAAGGAGTAGCGTCCAAGGAGGTGGAATAGATTATATCATTAGAGATCGTAACACATGTTGCATCCAATTTATACTCATATATTCTTGTTTATTGCAGGGCAAAGGGTTGCCATCAAGGAGATAATTCCATTTGTATTTCTTCCTTGCCCACTAAATGATATGCATTCCAATAAAGATGATGATGTGATAAGTTATGGGTGCATGATGGATGACTACATCTCTATGGGGCAAGATTTTATTGCAGGGAGAAAAAATGATGCTTACAAGACAATACATGAGTTCTTTTCTAGGCTTGCAAAACATGATATGACATATGTACGGAATGGGAAGCATGTGAAATGGGCTTGCGATGTTGTCTTCATCGACTTTCCTACTGAATGTTTGATTGATAAAGAAACCACCTTGCTTGCTTGGAATATGCTCACGGAGGCACACATTTGCCTAGGAATTACAGTTGCTGCTGCCTCTTTGGGAGATACTGGATGGTTAGTTACTTGGATTACTTTGACAGGTATATTGTCCTGGTCAATGTGTGTTGGCATAAGTACTTAACTAAACAAGAAAGTAAAGTTTTTCTTTGATAAAATAGGTGATGCATTATCTTGGCTTGAGAAGTACATACATGTGCTTGGTCTTGAAGTTGTCAGGCGAGTTTTTGTGCTTGACAAGCTTCCATATGGCTATGGGGAACAATGCGATCTTCAGGTGTCAGTAAGTGATCTTAAACTTTTGGTTTGTAATTCTTGTAGTGAACATATCTGACCTTTATGCTTTATGTAGAGTTGATCTTCTCTTTTGGTATTTCCTCGTCGTAGTGGATGTCATCCACCCACCTTTCTTGGAGAGAGCAGCTCTCAACTCCGCAAGTTGCAAATTGATCCATCGAGTGACTGCTGGCCCCATTACCTTCCAGAGAGAAACAGATTGGCACGACCATCTTCTTCGACTCTTTGGCGTGGAGGTCTTCGGAGATCACATGTATTCTTGCTCTGTGTATTAGATCTTTTGTGTCCACCATCGGGATTGATTTTGGAGATGGGGTGTGGCACTACACCTTTGATGCGTGCATGCCAAGCATCTTCTCGTCCATGTTTTTCATTTGATATATGTGAAGATATAGTCGATGTTGTGGTTCGACCTCTTGTAGAAGAAGTAGGTGCAAAGAGAGCACGCTTGGGTCTTGATGATGAGGAGCTAGAACTAGATGCCTACAAGTGCAAGTTGTGGACAATCCCTATGATGATTAGTGAGCATTCAAAATTCTGATACTTTGGAAGCAACTTTTATTATTGTCACTTTTATCAGTAGAACTTATGTGTAGTTATGGTGAAACTAGTTATGAATCTTTGTTTTGAACTACACTTTACTTTTATTATACCATTAACTTTTCTTGCTCGCTTTTTTGGGCTCGCTCGATTTTGTTCACTCGTTGAATTGACTACATCAAGAATCGTGTGGTGGGGGGATTTGCTTGAGTTGTTGTGCCAAACACACACTGTATACAAGAGGAAGCTCGCTCAAGAACACAAGAAGAGAGATGGAGGCCAAAACGTTTTCTTACTGGTTTCTTCTTTTTCTTCACACACTATACAATGTACACAAAGTAAGGATAAGATACAACATAAAGGAAAGTGGCCTTCTAAGTTAAACAGTGCATAACTGACTACACTAATCGACTGGTATTATATCTTTGCCAGCTGTCGGTAGGTGTAACAAACTAAATATAATAAGTGATAAGTCAATGGTCATGTGAGTATCATAATCACCACCAACATGCTAAGTTTATACATGCGGACTCATCGAGCCATGCGGTCCATCATCAATGTCCGCACATGTTGAGCTTGCCTTCTCAATACTCCCCCTCAAGCTCAATTCTATCTTTGCAACTCAAAGTAAGCTTCGGAACTTTCGAAGCTTCTCTGCACCCAATGCCTTTGTGAGAATGTGAGCTATCTGATCCTGTGTGCTGACATATACCAAGTCAATCTCTCTTGCAAGTACCTTCTCTCTCACAAAGTTGTAATACCCCTCAATGTGTTTTGTCCTAGCATGGAACACTGGATTCCTAGCTAGCTATATGCTGCTCATGTTTTCACAATGAATGACAAGTGGATCATCTCCCTGCATGTCCACATCACCTAATAACTTTTTCAGCCATACCAACTCACATGCTGCCATAGCAACACCTCTATACTCAGTCTTCTCTATAATCAATAAAGCAACTGTAGGTTTCTTTTTGCTGCTCCATGTAACTGCTGCACTACCAAGGGAAAACATGAATCCACTTGTAGATCTTCTGTCTGACATGCTACCCGCCCAATCTACATCTGTGTATCCAAAGACCTATACATCCTTACCTACCTCATAAAAAAGTCCATAATGTAAAGTGGACTTCACATACCTCAATATACATCTAATTGCATCTAAATGAGGCTTTCTAGGCATCTGTATAAACTGACTGATAAGGCCAACAACATATCTCAAGTCTAGCCTTGTGATAGTCATGTAAATCAAACTCCCTACTATCCTCCTGAATATAGTAGGGTCTTCTATCTCATCCCCAACATCAGCACTCAACTTAACATTTTGCTCCAATGGTACTGAAAGAGGCTTACATGCTGTCATACCATACTTGGATAACATATCCAAGCCATACGGCCTTTGGAATAGCCATATACCATCATCACATTTGATCACCTCAATACCAAGAAAGTATCTCAGCTCAACCAAATCTTTCATCTCAAACTTCTTCTTCAATAATTCCTTAACTTCAACAATCCCAGTGTCACTGTCACCTATGATAATCAAGTCATCCATATAGATGACTATGATGACCAATCATGCATCTCCCTTTCTCACATAAAGTGAGAGATCAGCATCAGAAATACAAGATCCAATATTGACAAGATACTCTCCAATCTTGTCAAACCATGCTCTAGGTGCTTGCTTCAACCCATAGAGCGCCTTCTTTAACCTGCATACATATGTGGGATGCTTTAAATCCTCATAACATGCTGGCTGCTCCATATACACTTCTTCTTGCAATTCACCATGCAAAAAGGCATTCTTAACATTCATTTCCTGGAAACTCCAACCTTTGGCTACTGCCAAGGCAATCACACACCTAACAGTTTCCATTCTAGCAACTGGATTGAATGTCTCTTCATAATCTATGCCATATGTTTGAGCATAGCCTTTTGCAACCAGCCTAGCTTTATACATGTTAACTGAACCATCTGCATTATGCTTGGCTTTGTAAACCCACTTACAGCCAATAGCTTTCTTACCCTTAGGTAAGGGTACCAAATCCCAAGTCTTATTGGCTTCTAATGCAGCTATCTCCTCATCCATTGCTGCATCCCAATGAGCATGACCAATAGCATCCTCAAAACAAGGGGGCTCAACATCCTCAACTAGTTTCATCATATAACCATAATGGTGAGCTACATAACCTTCAAAACCAGATCTTTTAATAGGGTATCTGACCTTGCTAGATCTGCGTACCATCAGATCACTCAATGGAGCCTTTACATTACTATGAGCTCTCTGTACACCTAGTGTACTGACTGAAGGAATGCCAAGCTCATCATCCAAACTCTCCGAACCACTAGAATCTCTATCAAATCCCAAATGATTGATAGATGCATCATTACCATCCAGCACTTTCTTTGTTCATTTGTCCTTCCGTGCAACACTTATAGATCCACCTGAAGATGTGGGACTACTCCTTAGTCTCCCAGACCAAGGACTCACTGTAGGTATAGTACCAGATGATATTTTTGGTCCACTAAGACTCTGTGATTCTTGTTTTTCTTTTTGCACATAGTTGTCCTGATCATTATCATCATCTAATACATCACCAGTAGGTGCATACCAACTGCCCATCTCATCAAAGATAACATCCTTGCTCACTCTGAACTCACCTGTGATAGGGTTATAACGGTGATACCCTTTCTGCTCTAAAGAGTACCCAATAAAAATACATTTTTCAGCCTTTGGATCAAGCTTCTTCCATAGCTCATCTGGCACATGAACATATGCAGCACATCCAAATACCTTCAAGTGCAATACATCGTGTTTCTTGCCAGTAAAGCACTCTTTAGGAATCATCCCATGAACTACAGCTGTGGGAGTTATGTTCATAATGTAGACAGCAGTATGGACTCCCTCAAACCAAAAATGTTTGGGCATATTCTTTTCAGCCATTAATGCCTGTGAAAATTCTGCAATATGCATGTTTTTTCTTTCTGCAACACCACTTTGCTGTGGGGTATACCTGCAAGTAAATTGTCTCTTTATCCCATAAGTCCTCAAGAAACCACTGAACTCATTAGAGAGGTACTCTCCCCCTCCACCTAATCTCAAGCACTTCACTTTTAAGCATGTTTCTATTTCAACAATTCTCTTAAAAGATTTGAAGTGCTCAAACACATCACTCTTTTCCTTCACGAAGTATATCCATAGCTTCCTTGAACAGTCATCAATAAATGTGACAAAGTATTTGATGCCACCAAGAGATACATTTTGTGTAGGCCCCCAAACATCTGTATGCACTACATCAAGTATATTTCTACTCACTTCTCTATCATGTGAGAAGGGTTGTCTTGCCTGCTTACCAAACTGGCATGCTTCACAAACTTTATGCAATTCTGCAACTCTAAAAGAAGGAAACCCTGTAAGCAATCCTGTGGACTGCATTAATTTCAACCTTTGCATATTTGCATGTCCAATACGTTTATGCCATATTTCAATATCTGCAACTACTCCTTTTCCTTTAGCATACATAGCAGCATCCATTGCAGGAATTCCAACATCTAAAGTGAACATTCAACCAACTCTACTTCCTTTTGCAACCAACCTGCACTTATCATTAAAGTCTTTTACAAAATAACCTTTTGCATTGAATTAGACTTGCAACCCCTGCTCTACCATTTGGCCAACAGATACTAGATTCTTTGTAATTGATGGCACATGTAGTACATCTGTTAGACTCTTTGTCTGGCCATCATACAAGGACAAGGAAACCTTTCCAATGTGTAAAATCGAGTGGCATGAATCATCACCTATCTGCACATAACCTGGGTTTTGTAAGTCCTGCATCTCTCCAAACCATTCAACATGACTGGTCGTATGATTAGATGCACCTGAATCAACATACCATACATCATCATGTGTCCCCTTTCCTGTAACTGCATTCATCATATACTGCATAACAAACAAACACTCATTTTTGTCTTCATTCTCTCGTGAAGCAGAGTTACATGCAAATGGGATTGAAACATGTGGACTTGTGGATTGATTGGGAAATCTATCCAATCAACCCCTTAAGCAATAGACCTCCAACTTTCACAAGAATCACAAATTTTCTGAAGTATGTATGAGAGAGTGAAAATTGGTTGCTTGGTTACACTAGGTGGCTCAATGATTAGGCATTCAAAGTATTTAAAACTTGCCAAGAAACCATAACAAATTGTCATGATGTGATTGTTGCACATCAACTTCATATACAACAGCTCATAAGAAAAGTGGTATAATAGAATGACACTATAATTCAACAAAATAATCAAATTATTTCAATGTAGGACACTATCCATAACATTGATATCTCATATGAGGAGGCAAAGGCACAATTAGATGACTTGAGAAAGATCAACAACAAGCTAACACAGGAGCGTAAATGAAAGGAGAAGCCAATCAATGAGCTAATTGTGAATAGCGGCCACTGGAAGCGAGATATCAAAGCATGTAAGGTTCCAGAAAGAGAACCTAGGTGAGGGTGAGGTTGGATCATGTATTAGTAGATTGCTGAAGGCAAGTACATTGGAAAACACTTTAAGCAATCCTAAGTTTAAGGCTATGAAGGAAAAGGTGATTGAGTGCACATTAAAAGATGTGTCAAATGAGTTCTTAGTTGTGGATGCACAATCTATTTGTGACAGAGCTAGTATTAGCACAACAACTTACTCAAAGATATGCAAAGGTGTGAAGGTTGGGTTTAGTCGTGTGCTGAAGAGAAATAGAAACACACCTCTTCCTCAACCTTCAAAGTTAATAGAGGCCCAACGACAACTTAATACGAAGGTTTTGGTGCTGATAGGAGATCCCATGCATGTTCAATGCATGGAAAGACTAAAGGTCGGGACAGAAAATGCATATGAGGTAAAGTTCATCGAACTCAACAATTACTATTTAGATTTGTACAAGGTGGAGTCGGTAATGGTACTGTACTATAATATGTCTGTTGAGGAATATAATGGTAAATTATAGTTTGTTATAAAATTAGATGAAAGTGACGTTGTCAAAGGAGTAAAGCTTGAAAGAGTTACTGTAACTTTGATGAATAGAGATTTATAATTCGACAAGAACAACCCATGAAACTTTAGTGTTCAATCTGAGTGCCATGTGTGGTGGCTTGCTGCATTTGAAGTTCCTAAATATTTGAGAGGTGCTACACCTGTTCTTTATGCACACAAGCATTCAAAGCATCATCGATCGTCAAGAACATGGTGAGATGCTCTCGATTGAAGGGTATGGTCAATACTTGGTTGAATGGCATCTTGCAAGAGACTTGAAAACTTTAAAATGTATGTGTGGAATCTCCAATAATACAAAGAATCCATGCCTATATTGCTTGACAGAGTGGGTGGAAGGAAAGGACGGAAAGAAGAACTAGAAAAGGGTGACAAGTGCTGCACTGGTGCACAATAGAGAAGATTCCACTTGGAAGCCCATCTTCAACATTCCATTGGATCGTATTCACATTTTTTCATTGCATGATTTTGTCAAAATAATGGAGAAACTTGTATATGAATACATTTTCTTTGCTTGTAGGATGCAACTAGAAAAAGAAGCCATTGCAATGTGTAGGAATGTGGAGCGAGTGCTATCAGAAATTGGGCTACACAGAGAAAGTTTAATCAATTGTAGGAGATTTAGGTTTGGTTTAACTTTGCAAAGAGAACTTGCTAGGTCAAAGTCGTGGTAGTTAGCCAAAGTTCTCTTCTCATGCCAAACCATTCTCTCCTTTGGTCTTTCAATCGGATTTGGTACCTCGTTTTTAGCCTTTACCTTATTTCTTGGCAATCCTTTATCCTTCTCGGGATCAACTTTACTATCAACAGGTCTTAAAGGTGTCAAGATTGTGGGAGAGAAGGAAGGAGTCTCACTTGAAGCTTTCTTGCTTGCACAATGGGGGAATACACACAAGGGTGGAGGCTGAAAACAGTTTTCCTCTTCTTAGTTGTGTAAGCTAAAAGAACTCAAGTACAAAGAAATAGAAGAACCCTATATATGGGTCTCAAACCAAACTCAACTAACTAAGATGGCATACTAACTGAGCCACGAACTAGAGTAGATAAGGATAGATATCATGTAGCTATTATTCATGGGCAGTGTACCAACCGCGTCCTCAACTGACAAGTCGGTGACATAAATACACAACGGTCACCCTGGAGTATCACGAGTGGAGCTCGATATCTCAACACTCCCCCTCGAGCTCAATCCCAATTCCTGCACACCAAGCAGGTCTCTAAACTTGCGCAGCTTCTCTGCGCCCAATGCCTTTGTGAATATGTCAGCTACCTGATCCTCTGTGCTGACATAAACTAGATCAATAAGACCTAGTAAAACCCTCTCTCGCACATAGTGATAATGCACCTCAATGTGCTTTGTTCTAGCATGATAGACTGGGTTATTTGCCAAGTCTATACTACTCATGTTGTCACAATAAATGACAACTGGCCCATCTATAAACTGATGCATATCATACAATAGCTTATGCAACCAAGCTACCTCACATGCAGCCATTGCTGCACCCCTGTACTCAGCCTCTGTGCTTGACAAGGCAATTGTAGGTTGTTTCTTGCTGCTCCAAGTGACTGCAGCACTCCCAAAAGAGAACACATATCCACTGGTAGATCGTCTATCGTAGATACTACCAGCCGAATCAGCATCAATGTATCCATGCAACTGTATCTGAACCCAGTCTCATAAAATAGTCCATACTGCAATGTGGACTTCACATACCTGAGTATGCGTCTAGCCGCATCCAAATGTGGTTTCCTTGGAGCCTGCATAAACTGACTTACCAATCCAACAACATAGCTCAAATCTGGCCTGGTAATAGTCATATAAATGAAACTTCCTACTATGCGTCTGTACATAATAGGGTCTTCTAGAAGCTCACCTACATCTGTGCTCAGCTTCACATTCTGCTCCAAAGGAACTGAAATAGGCTTACAGCCTGTCATCCCATATTTGGACAGCATGTCCAATCCATATTGCCTCTGCAAGAGCTATATCCCACTTGGTGATCTAATCACCTCAATGCCCAAGAAATAACGCAGCTCTCCCAAATCCTTCATCTCAAACTTCTGCTTCAATAGCATTTTCACATGAAGGATATCTTCATCACTATCACCTGTCATAATCAAATCATCAACATAAATGACAACTAGCATAATATCTTTCTCTATTTTTCTCACATAAAGTGAGAAATCTGCCTTGGATATCTGAAAGCCAATAGTGACAAGATACTATCCTATCTTGTCAGACCATGCTCTAGGTACTTGCTTCAAGCCATACAAGGCTTTCTTCAACCTGCAAACAAACTCAGGATGAACAGCATGCACATAACCTGGTGGCTGCTCCATATAGACCTCTTCTTGTAAATCACCATGCAAGAAGGCATTCTTTACATCCATCTTATGTAAAGACCATCCCTTTGATGCAGCCATAGCAATGACTGCTCTTATGGTTGCCATCCTTGCAACCGGACTGAATGTTTCTTCATAGTCAATGCCATATGTTTGTACATACCCATTGACTACTAATCTTGCCTTGTATCTGTTCACAGAACCATCTGCATTGTGCTTCACCTTATAAACCCACTTACAGCCGATTGCATTTCTACCATTAGGCAAAGGTACCAATTCCCATGTAGCATTTGCTTCCAAGGCATCCATTTCTTCATCCATGGCTTTCTCCCATTTTTCTTTTCCCATGGCTTGCTCAAAAGAAGTAGGTTCTGGTTCCTGTATCACTTTGACCATATATGCATAGTGAATGGCTGTAAATCCATCATATTTCAGCCTATCCACAGGATACCTAGCTCTCATAGACCTCCACAAAGTAGGTTCACTCCTAGGTGCTCTCAAAACATCCCTGGTCTTCCTTACTCCAGGTGTAACAATAGAAGGAATACCCAACTCATCATCAATGCTCTGTTCTGAGCCACTGGATTCACTATCCACATAAGAGTGACCTACATTCACATCAAACATGGGCTGATCAACCTTCTCTTTTCCTTTTCGTGATACCTGCATACCACTATATGCATTGCTTTGAGAAGATTCTCCTGATCTCAATCTGCCTGTCCATGGCGAAGAATGTGAACCACTGCTAGAGAACGCTCAAGGTCCACTAATATTTTGTGACTGCTGCTGTGAATTCTGTGCAGCATTACCATTTTGTGCATCTACATCATCAATCACATTTACTGGTTTATACCAGCTACTCATCTCATCAAAAACAACATCTCTGCTCACTGTAAACTTACAAGTAGAAGGGTTATAGCATCTATACCCTTTTTGCTCTACAGAGAGTAACCAATAAAGATGCACTTCTCAGCTTTTGGATCCAACTTGGATCTCAACTCATCTAGCACATGTACATAGGCAATGCAACCAAAAATTTTCAAATGAGAAATATCTGGTTTCCTACCAGTATACCTCTCCTCTGGAGTCATTCCATGTATTGCTGCAGTGGGAGTCCTATTCATTATGTAGACTCCTGTAGCAACTGCTTCAGCCCAATAAAAATCTGGCAAGTCTTTTTCATTGAGCATGGCACGAGATACCTCTCCAATATGCATGTTTTTCCTTTCTGCAATTCCATTTTGTTGTGGTGTATGACTGCATGAATATTGTTGCTTTATGCCATGCTCCTGTAGGAACCTTGCAAACTCATTTGAGAGGTTCTCTCCCCCTCCATCTGACCTTAGGCATTTTATCTGCATGCCTGTTTCTTTTTCAACCATCGCTTTAAGAGTTTTGAAATGCCCAAAAACTTCACTTTTCTTTTTCATAAAATACACCCAAACTTTTCTGCTATAGTCATCAATAAAACTGACAAAATAATGACAGCCTCCAAGAGATGCAGCTTTAGTTGTCCACACATCAGAGTGGATTAATTCCAATGGCTTCTTACTCTCTTGAACATGTCTAGGAAATGGTTTCCTTGCCTGTTTTCCAAACTGACAGGCTTCACATACCTTATGCATTTCTGCAACCTTGAATTTTGGCAAACCTGCAACAATATTTTGGGCTTGCATTGATTTAAGTCGTTGTACATTAACATGACCAATGCGTTTATGCCAGATATCAATATCTGCAACTACACCGGTCCCATGTGCAAACATTGCTGCACTCAATTCAGACATATCTGCATCCAATGTAAACATTCTGCCCTTCTTCTTTCCTTTTGCTATCAAGCGACCTTTATTTTTCATATCCTCAACAAAGCATCCATGAGGATTAAATCTGACCTACAAGCCCTGCTCAACCATTTGACCAACAGAAACCAGATTCTTGGTGATATTCAGGACATGAAATATATCGGACAGGTATTTCTTTTTCCCATCCTGCATAGACAAGGGAATTTTTCCAATCTGCACAATAAGATGTGCAGTATCATCACCAGTCTCCACAAATCCTGGTTTTTCCATTTTTCTTGCATCCTCCATCCATTCTGCATGACCTGTCATGTGGTTTGATGCAGCTGAGTCAACATACCATACATCATTGCTTTCTTCTGCACTTGCCACAGAATTGTTCATGTGCTGCACCATAAATAAGTGCTCATTTCTGTCATCACCCTGCTTACTAGAAGATGCATAATTCCCTTGTTGCAGTTTTCCATTCATGATGTCATTATGCTTTTTATAGCAGTCTTTAGCCATATGACCCATTTTACCACAGTAGTAGCATTCAACATTACTGTTTGCATTTTGGCCTCTTTGCCATTCACCACGACCTCTTTGGCTCCCATAGGACTGGTTTTCTTGAGTTTGCTGTATATTCTGATTTCTGCCACGGCCTCCAAATCGGCCTCCTCTACCTCTGCCTCTACGTCTTCCAGCATTTGAGTAGAAGACAACTTCTTTTGAAGTTCCTCCTGAAGAAGATGTACCACCATTTCTCTGCTCCTCAGAAATTAGAAGAGCAATCAACTCCTCAAAATCAGGATATCTTTCACGGACGGAAATGGATGTTCGGAACTGTGCATAATCCTTTCCTAGACCATTCAAGGTCATGAAAACTAAATCATCATCTTCCACTGGCGACCCAATGGAAGCAAGTGCATCTGCAATCTTCTTCACCTTCATGTGGTAGTCGTTGATGCTCATACTTTCTCTTTGCACATTATGCAACTCTTGCTTGAGTTGCATTTTCCTAGCTTGCGTATTTGTGCTATACATTTTTGACAAAGTATCCCATGCCTCCTTTGGCGTACTTGCATCCTGAATATGCATAATCATAGAGTCTGAAATACTGATAGATAGCCAATACATAACTTTTCTGGCTCTCTCATGCCATGTTTTGAATGCCTGCATTTGCTGTTGATTGGGAACATCAGGAAGAGCTGGTTCTTCTTCATTTCCTGCAACAAATTTCCAATATCCTTTTCCCATAAGGAAATTTGTCATTCTAAACTTCCATGCTTGGAAGTTGTTCTTGTCAAGCTTTTCAATGACAATCTCTGAAAGAGAATCAGACGCCATTACAGAACACTGCAAAAAATTATGTCACTGCAAAGAACACAGCTTCAGCCTCACAAGGGCAAATCTGCAAAACTGACGAAAGTGGTATTTGACCACACAGTCACTTCCTAGTGACGATTTTGCATCAACAGGCAACAAGGATGATTCTGTAACTCCCAATGTCTCTACGCACAGGCATACAATGCAATTTCTACAGTAACTTTTCATCGACCTGTAGAATAGTGGTCGCACAGCATAAAACTGGGCCTTTTCCTAAGTGCGTGCAGAAAACTTCCGCCTCCAAAACAGGCCCCGAAATGGCCTCAAATCAAAAAAACAAGGTCGCCTAGGGCGTCTCAACTTGAGACAATTCACTCCTGCACTTTCCGGCTGTGCTACCTGCAGAGATCTGCTCCCAAAACAGAAAATGAAAGCAACACTGCTCCTCTTACCAGAACACCGCGAGCTTGGCTTTCTTTCTTGAGCTCCTTACCACAAACAAGGCTCTGATACCATGTCAAGATTGTGGGAGAGAAGGAAGGAGTCTCACTTGAAGCTTTCTTGCTTGCACAATGGGGGAATACACACAAGGGTGGAGGCTGAAAACAGTTTTCCTCTTCTTAGTTGTGTAAGCCAAAAGAACTCACGTACAAAGAAATAGAAGAACCCTATATATGGGTCTCAAACCAAACTCAACTAACTAAGGTGGCATACTAACTGAGCCACGAACTAGAGTAGATAAGGATAGCTATCATGTAGCTATTATTCATGGGCGGTGTACCAACCGCGTCTGCAACTGACAAGTCGGTGACATAAATAAACAACGGTCACCCTGGCGTATCACGAGTGGAGCTCGATATCTCAATAAAAGGTCCACCTTCCATATTAGGATTCAGGACTCGCTTTTCCTTAGCATCTTGCTTAGGGCTTCCCTCGACAGGTTTTACAATTCCTTTGTCACTCTCTTTGATATTTTGACCTCTTGTTATGGCTCGTAGATTAGAAGTTTCAGCATCATTGACACGTACAGCCTCAATAAGGCTGACTCCACTGCTATGAGGCAACTCCTCTACAATAGCCTTTCCTCATTGCAGTATTTGTCTTGATCCCTCATCTTGTTGGAGATTATTCCCTTGTACGTGATGGTGGTTAACTGGACCTGGTTGTTTACTCCCTTGTTGGAGAGAACTGACCTTAATCCAACAGGTAGCAGCTAAGTGGCTAGACTTTTCGCAAATATTGCATTTGACATTCGGGTAACTCCTAGGGAAATGTTGGCCACCACACCACTTACAGCTGAATCTTGAGGGGGCATCCTCTTCAAAGCATTGACTCCCTATCAAATTCTGCTACTTCTTAAGAAAATTGCGTCCATAGCTATTTGTATGTATTGTTCAAAAATCATATCAATATAGTGCTTCATCATGTCCTTAACTTTGCCAAGGACATTAGAGGCACTCGACTCATAGCCGTGATCATCTATTTGTCATCCCATCGGCCTAACTACTTGATTAGGAATTGGCCGCTAACCTACTGGGACAACATTAGCATTCATTGTTTGGCTTCCACCACTATTTAGTGAGGCCACCTGACTAGCCATGGGCATAGTCATACTAGGAGGGGCTGGTAACATAGGCAAATTTGGCATGATACTCCCTCTCCCATTTGTGTTTGACATGGGGTCCCCTTGACTCCCATTGGTTAAGGCCAAATTATTACCATTCCAATTTATCCTTGCTACATAAGCCACTAGCAAGCGCGACTTTACTCCTTCTGCTTGGGTAATAACAGTGTCAATGTCAACCAAAGTGACACTACTAAGCTGCACCTGGATATTAAAATCCAATCCATGTAGAAAATATTGCAACTATGCAGCTGCTGCTAGAATGGGAATATAAGCATTAAGTTTGCGAATAACTTGCTTTAGTTTCTTGGCATAGGTTTGGACATTCTCATTTGGCTCTTGGCATGTTACATTCAAAACACACAACCAATACTATCCACCCTTCTCAGGAGCAAACTCTCTACGGAAAGCCGTAAAGAATTGGACACTACTAATTATGGTTTCGGCTTCTAGACTGTGATACCACACGACCGCTCTTCCTTTTAACGTGATGCCGAAGAACATCATTAGGTGTCCTTCGTCTTGGATCCGATAGTTGAACATGAGCATTTGGAACTCCTTAAAATGGATTTCTCCATCTTCTTCTTCTAACCCATGGAAAATGGGCAAAGGTGCTCCTAATGCCGTTAAATTTGGTGTTCCTGCTGGAATTGCGATAGGTTGTTCCATGGCTACAACCCGATTGACAACGGGAGTTCGTATAGGTGCAACTACATCCCCACTTGTTGTGGGTTGATTAACTGAAAGTAGGGAAGTACTAAGACTTCCACTTGCACTCGAAGAGCTACTTGTAACACTTACATTACTAGAACCACTACCGCTTATGCGTAGTGGGCTGCTTCTTTGAGGAGAATATCGCCTTACAATCTCCAACCGCCGTCTAGCCCTCTCAACATGTTCTGCTTTTTGTATTTCGGCTTGACAGTCCTTGTCAGAGGACATAAATCGAATATTTGGTCCCTAAAAACCCTAGATTCAAGAACCACCACTTGTTGGTGGCTCCCAAAAAATGCACCACCGATGGGATCTCAAATGGGTCGGCACTGGCTATAGCACTAGCCGGACCTCTGACATGCACAAGACAACCCCACAGCCTCGTGATCATGAGCGTCTATAGGACACATTGCCTTGCCATCGTACGTACATTTTTTGTTTCTATCGTGTTTATAGTCCAACCCTTAACATTCTCAGACTCCTTAGAGGGAGATCCTACATATTTTGGTATAATTCACCACGTAGAACAACATAAGAGGCACCCCTTGGCTAATTGCCACGGCCCCACTCTGTGACCCTCCTACACCTTGGGGATTGGCCCCTCGATGCGTCGCTAATACATATAACACATACGAAACCGACTCCGCTCTTGGTACCAATATTATATCATTCTAGGAATGTACCAGTCCTCACTAGTAGTACTTGTCCCCTTGGGCCCACCATCTAGACCTATAGCTCGGGTGCCTTACTCTCTCCAGTGTGGATCATTTATACTTCAACCAAGTGCTGTGTATGCTAGGAATAGATACCACGTGTATGATTCATGCAATAGTGTATGCCTTTTTGTGCACAAACAATTATGGTTTAAAATCAGCCTATGTTTCGTGCAAAAACAACCCTTTTAATGAATTTTCGCTAATACGCAATGCTTAGTTGTAGGAACCTAGCACCAAGGTAAACCTCGTGCTACTAGATCCATTATTTTTAAATAAACCGCATCCTAAATATTATGCATAAAGAGAACAAGCAGACTTTGTATTATTTCAGGGCTTAAATTATTATATAACATCATTCTCCCCCTCATCGTTTAAATTTTGCTGTGATGCATAGGTGTAGATGTTCTTTTATGTCGTTTTTTGTATGTAAAACCAATAAATACACACTTTAATACAAAGGACAAGGGCAAAACTGAGGCTTAACCTCATGCTTCAGCCCCGTCAGACATTTACATACATAGATATTATTTTTCTATTTTTTTCAAACGCAAAAAATCTATCTTTTTCATTTTTTCTATATTTTTTATTTTTTTAAAATAGAAAATATGTATTTTTTGGTTTTTTTCTAATGACTAATCATTGGAATTGAAACTCTACATTTTCTCCCATTTTATCCCATGTCCACTCATTTTTTTCCACTCAAAATCAAAGAAACTATCAATTTCCATCAAAATTAGTATTTTTGAAAATTTATAATTGCTTTAAATCAATAGGAGTTATGCATAAGAGTGATTGCAGCCCTAAAACATAATGCAAGGAACATTTAAATAAAATTTCAACCCATGTGCACACCATTTAGACCATGAACGATAAAAAACAAGCAAAATTCTTTAATAAAATAGAGCATATCACCTTTTTTGTGTGTTTTCGGTTTCTTGAATATTTAATTGGGATTGTGTATCAACCAACCAGCCATGGATTTCAACATAGATCTTCAGCCTTCAGCCTCCTGAGCCTCTTGGAACAATCCGGTGCCTCCCGGATAAGCATCCATCTCCCGGTTCTGTTCTTGATTCTTACTACATGAAGTGCCTCTTGATGAAGTTTATTTTTCCCCTAAAATTTAAACTTTTTGGCTATTTTTAAGCACTTCTTGGCATCAAAAATCATATGTCACTCCAGCTTGATTAACATACCAATGATTAGTCATGTCCAGATAGTTCAAGTAGGCATATTCTTTTTTTAATTCATGTTGAATTTTTGGGGTTGGATGTGACCACTTCCTACTATAAATGATGAGCATTACCAAGCACTCATTAGTGCCAATCATATCCCACACAAAGAGCACAATCATATTAAGATGATGAGACACACAAATTTGCAAAATCACAAGTGTAATGCTATCCAAACAGGCAGGGAAAACATGTGCAAGGCTTCTCTAGATGACATTTTTGATGTAGTTGGTCTTCCTTTGTCAATGCTCATTCGAAATGAGCTCTTTCATGTGACATTTCACCCATTTAAATAGCCTCAATAGGCTCCACCAAGCATAAAAATCAACACTTTCTAATACTCAAAACTATGGTTGCTAGCACTTGCTTGCAAACCACTTCATAGGTCATTATTTCCCAGCTCTTGCAATAGCCAAGCTCATAGACTCTCTTGCTCTAATATCATGTAAAAGGAGAGGGAGAGAGACACAAACATGGAGCAAGCTCAAAGAGTGGAGTTCTCTCATGCTATTTATTCATTATTCATTAACCTGTAACACATCATTGAGTCTACAACAATAGTGTAAAAGATAGGTCTAGGAATTGACCCTAATTGACTAACTAGAGTTAACCTATCCGACTTATTTAAGACACACACATGTCTAATCCAGCTAAACTATAGCTGTCTAGTGTCAGTGGACTAAGATGCATAAATGAGCTAGAATCTCAACATAACTTTGGGTTCTACTCTTCTTCATTCTCTTCTACTTCATCTCTCATCTTCTAAGCTTGGGGTCTCACCCCTACACATTGAGGTGTTGGTGCCATGTAGAAGATTTCCTCCCTGATGTCTTCATCTTCTAATTCTACCTCTTCATCTAATTTCTCATCATCTTTATCATAAAGGCATCACATGCCTTAAAGGAGGATGCCACATTAGCCTCACCCTCAATCTCAATGGGTAGAGGTGTTTCTTGATTCATGTAGTTAAGCATCTCCTCTCCCTTCTCTATCTTCACTTCTTCTAACATTGGTTCTTCTTCAAGTTGGGCTACAACTTATAGGTGCAAGGTTTCATCCTTCTCCCATATCCACCTATCTTTGTCTTCCTTCTTATAGCCTAAGTCCACGATCTTTTCTAGCTTTGATCTAACATCTATGTTCCATCCTTCTCCTTTCATATTGTATTCTATCTCTTCTTCTTCTTCCTTCACTCCTTGTTTGTTTTGGCATCCTTCTAGATCTTGTTTGGGGTAGTCGTGGGGGGACTTGCTTGAGCTACTACGCCAAACACACACTGTATACACAAGAGGAAGCTCACTCACGAACACAAGAAGAGAGATGGACGCCAAAACGTTTTCTTGCTAGTTTCTTCTTCTTCTTCCACACACTATACAATGTATACAAAGTATAAATAAGATACAACATAAAGGAAAGTGGCCCACAAAGTCACAGAGTGCATAACCAATTACACTAATCAACTGGTGCTATGGCTTTCCCAGCTATAGGTAGGTGTAACAAACTAGATATAATAAGTGATAAGTTAGTGGCCATGTGAGTATCATAATGGCCACCAACGTGCTAAGTGTACACATGCGGACCCATCTAGCCAGGCGGTCCATCATCAATGTCCGCACATGTTGAGCTTGCTATCTCAACAATTCATTGTAGAGGTATTCTACCTCCAGGTGGTAGTTGATGCAACATTCTTTAGGGTGGGAGCATTCACTTTCTTTACAGTAATAGTTTATGGGATATTTATATTTGAGGTAGTATCCTTCTACTTCTCTTGCTCCTTCATAGTAGTCTTCGAGGTAGTAGTTTACTTTTGGCTATTAGTACTATTTTCTATCCTCTTCTAGCTTGAACTCATCTTTACATATCACCTCTTTTTCTCTTTGCTCTCCTTTGGCTTCAATTTGATGTTCTACTTCTCTTTTTTTGGCTTCACTTCACTCTGCAACTCTTGGACTTTGATAGGATTCATTTGCTTTAGGTACAACTTAGTCCACTCTTGTGCTTCTTTAGATTCAAAGGTAGCCTCCCAATCCTATTTTATGGTAGTCTCCCAGTCCTATTTTATGGTTATATCTACTTGCAACTCCGTAGTGAGTTCCCAAGCCATCTTGACTTGCCATAGTCTCTCTCACTTTCATGCACCATGATCAATCGATAATTGACCTCATCCATGTCTTTATCTAGATCTTCATCCTTCTCCTTTAGATTTCTCAATGACTCGGCTTCTTTGTGAGTCTTCTTCAACACCTTAATTGTCTTCCATGTTTGCTTGGCCTACTTGAGCAGTAGCTCTTTCTTCTTGTATGCAGCTTTGAGCTAGTGACATAGCTTGGGTTCCTCTTCAAATGAGGTGTCCTTCCATAGCTTGAGATCATGCAGCATTGAGTTACTTACATATCTTGGGTTCCTCTTCAAATGAGGTGTCCTTCCATAGCTTGAGATCTTTCCAGGTGGTTGTCATCTTGGACAGTATGTATCCTCTACGAGACCATGAACATGCTTGCCTATCAAGGTATCCTCTACGAAACCATGAACATGCTTCCCTATCAAGCTAGCTTGCTCCATGATTGCTCTAATACCAAGTTTTATTGACTTTCACAAGACCTCAAGTGAAAATCTATCAAAAGGCATAAAAATGGGACAATAGAAATGAACCTAGAATATATCAATTAGAAATCCTTGTTTTCATCAAATAGAAAAGTACAATAGATAGGCATAGCTCAAGAGTCTACCCTCTTGATGCCACATATGTAAGGGTTCACTGAGCATAGGGAATCACATACAGAACACATCCCAAGCAAAGCTTGAGTGACTCCTACTCCCTAGTATATAGACTCATTAGTATGCAACACGATGGTATGCCTAAAAAGCTCCAAATGAGGGGAAGGGGGATCCCATATCCCCCCCTCCCCCCCTTCTTGCCCCCTTCCATTCTAAGTAATAACCGAATACTTATTCAATATTGTCCAAAGATAACATAGTTAAAGTTTTTACTGATTCAAAAGGCTTTCTAACTTATGAAAATATTTCTGTAGGACACTCTTGACATAAGACTATCCATAGATAGAACACAATATCATGAGTGGAAAAAGGACTAATAGAGAGATAGAGAAACATAAATACATTTTTGAATATGCAAAGAAATATATGATACTAGAAAAAGATTTTGAAATTGTATTTCATGAGTTTAGGATCCCCCTAGTACTATACCAATACTAACCCAATACTAAATCAACAGTATCCAAAGATAGCATGTATGACATGAGTTTAGGATCCCCCTAGTACTATACCAATACTGTAATGTGTCCACTAGAATCATTCCGCACACGTCTTAGCAGTCCATCGGGAAGGATGTCTAGAAAGCTCCGCTCGGCACTCCCATGGAATGTTACGGGACTTGCGATCTAGGTCTTCCCGCGTCTGCCACGTAGCGGAAGTATCCTGGCCGTTCCCACTTAGGATCGACCTGAATTTGGGTTTTCCTGTTTGGTCATTAGCTAGCAACAACTAGCGTCAGACCCGAGCGAACTACTTTACGCAGAAACGCCAGGTCTGAAGCCGATTCACGCTGCACTTGGTTCAAGGAGAATGGGAAATGAGAGGGATGCAAGGCTCGACCTCTCTGCCATAAGGCATAGTCCCATTCCGTTCCCCTAAAACAACGTGAATCGGGTAATAGTTAATTCTAAGTCATCGTTCTCGTTACTTGTTTCGGTGAAGACGATCATCCTCTGTTCGTTGAAGACTTTGAGAAAAGTTCCCGGCTAACCGGGACCACCCATCCATAGGACAGACCCATGGTCCGTCCTCCGCACTTTCCTCGGTTTGTTTTAGTTATGTAATTACCTACCACATTAATTTGACATATAACAAACAGCTTCCTTGATTAACCCTGTTAAGCACTGGTTCCTTCACGTAATCTTATCACAGGACATAAAGAAAACAATGTCAAACAACTTCTTTTATTATCATTTTATCATTTTATCTTTGAAATACAAGGAGTTCCGCCTGTAGGCTTGTTCATAATCTGCCCGAAGGCTATCCAGTAATCCACCAGGGATCACTAATCCAAGTTTCCACCCGTAGACTAGTATGCGGGCCTCGAGATCCAATCCCGAGTCATGTTAGCCTCTTGTGCAGGGCCCGGAAGGCGAGGGATTTACGGCCAGAGCCCCCTCTGGCACCCAAGCGTCCTCCTGCTCCAAGTAGAACTCAACGGAGAGACCTCTCACGGCGGGTTCGGTCCACGTTCCCGGCGCGATTAACAACCCCCTTGGTTAGGGTCAGGCAGGCAGTCGGGGGTAACTGAAGCTGCCTCTCCCTTCAGGCCTTCAACTTGAAGTATTTAGATATCTTTTCATCCTTTAGTTCATTGAGCAAACAATGCAAACAGTGCTTTCTAAACTGTTACAAGCACAATCAATTCCAATGGTCGTTTAGCTGGCAAACTGTTAAGGAGTGACTCCTTTTCTCCGAATGCAACCCGCATTCGATCCGGAATCAATTGCAACTTGGCAAGATTCCTATCATTCTTGGGTTAGGGTCATACCCTACCAATACTTTAGGTTTTGTTATGGTAGATTCCAGTGACCATGTCGCTTCAATCTATTGATTGGTCAATTGCTTCCAGGCAAATACCTAACTTTCCCTTTCCTTAGCAACTATTTCCCAGGAAAGGTGATGTAACAGGATGATTACTCATCCTTTTGTAGGTTAACTTAGCGCAAAAACTTGCCAACATCATTTCCAAGAAATGACAAAACTCTCTTGTGGACAAATCTCAAGTCTATGCGATGTTGCAACTTTTTGTACATGTGATGTATCTATTCCACGGGATCATTTCACCCATTGAATGGCGTATTCAGGTTACGGAATTAACTTCAGGCGAGTAGCAGGGTTTAGGGTGTCTTCTTACCCAACCCATTCCTAATTATATTGGTCCACGGTCCTAGGAATTTCCAACCCAGTCGGAGTTTCATCATTTGAACGAATGATCCTTAGGATAAAACCTTAGATCATTTTATGCATGAGCATCCAATTGATTCGACATCTCGTGAATGTGTGTAAGATCTTTGGGTTTGCGGGTTTTGACTTGGCAACCAGTGTAAAACTAGGTCGAATTTCTTGTTGCACTAAACCCTAGTTAGCACTTGAGATACCTATCATATGGACCCAACCATGTCCATAAGAATCCTTGTGGTTTAGGTGACTTAGTCAACTCAATATTCTTGTCTTGCATCACGGATGAACCTTTCCTAAAGGTAATAAACTAGATCTAGTGGAGATTAATAGTTACAATTACACCAATACGTGTAAACATGCGATTCACTACTTCTACGCATCACATGGTTCACAATAACCCTATCCTTCCTTGGTAAGGTAAAAAAATGCCTGATAACCTGGACACTAACTTTCCTAGGTCCTACTAGGACTTACATTAAATAGTCATGCCTACAACCTTATTGTCTATACTTAGAATCTTATGCTTTGACTCCTAAATGCGGCTCCTAATGACATTTTTGCATGATGACTATGCAATACGCAACGTTCTCCTAGCTACAATGAAGTTCATACAAAACTACAGCTAGTGATAATTTATTCCATTTTACATGCCACCCGCAAGCCCATAAGATCATTTCCGTACTCTCTTCTATTTTTTTTCGGATAATATCTTATGGGTGTTAACTTTTCCTCATGAAGTCATTACGAGGAGGATGTTGCCTAACATGCGGCACATACTTATTCCTACCATGTCTAAGAAGAAAAAATGCACTTATAAATTCCATTTCTTTGCCTAAGCAATATATGTTTAGACTCATTACTTTGATAAGGTACCAAAATAGCATCATGCAGCTAGTCTCCTAAGGCGGGCAACCCGTTTCGAATTCATGACATACTTCAACCTTGCCTAACGTTTCAAGAGATACTTTATCAAATGTCTTTTTACCACTGCCACATGCATTAAAAATAAGCGTAAAATGCATTCTTCCCTATGGAACTAAGCGCACCTAATCATTTCCTTATGCGAAAATAAACTTGAAAGAACCTGGACTTGTGGGCTCGGGGAGATATCCACTTGTATGCTCGGAGATGAACCTCCCGCAGTCGCACCTTGAGTCCTTTTAGGGGCCATCGTAGGCGTGGTTTCGGCTTCTGGGTTGCCTTTGCGGTCAATGAATTGACTTGCCTCGGAATGCAGCTTCTAGACCTTAGCCTTTTTCCCTTGTACGCAGGAGATTCCTTTGCGGGACTTTGGATAAATGGTGCTTGCGGAAGAGGGCTTTATCAGTCCTTTAGGAAAACCCGGGGTGGCGCGGAATGGTTCAAGGATGGCTTGTGGCTTTGAAATCTTTTTGCGAAAAGCCTCTTATGACGGGCCTTATGGGAGGTCTTTATGAGCTTCACCTTCTCCTCTACAAGGTCCCGGGGGGTATGAATAGACCTTTGGGGAGATGTGGTGGGAAGGGGGCTTAAGGAAGCCCCCCTTAGAAGCTTCTTAAGAAGCTTCTAAGAAGCTTCTGGCTTCAGCAGCGACGTCGAGGGGGGGGTATCGTAATCCAGCGGCGGCGGCGGACTGAGGTGGCCTGGCGGCTGGCGGACTGAGGCGGCAGCGTGGCGGCTTCATGACGGCGACGGCCTGGCGGCAACAGCATCCTTCCCTCTTCCTCACGGTCCGTCCCTCCTCCTCTCACGCTTTTTCCTCTCTCCCTGACTCCCTGGGGAGGGGGGGGGGTTTTATAGGCCTTGGGGGGAGAAAGAGGGCCTCCATACACGTGGCCAATGCATGGGTTTCCCCCCCCCATGCAGGCCACGACTCAACCATGGGCTATCCCTCCCCACACTCCCTCTTCTCCAGCCATGCATCGGCTGGGAAAAAGGGATTAAAGAAAAAAAAAATTGCCTTAAATATTTAAAATTGCCCCTCCCAAGCGGGTGTTTCCTCGCGGCTTTTACGGACTTCAACCCCAGCCTCTAATTCACAACGTGGAGGCCTCATTTTTTAGCGTGCATGGTATGGATTAAGCTACCAATAATTACGAAGTAGGGAATACCTTTGCACAGGGTTTACACGGCGTGCGGGAAGTTAATATTTACGGTACGCAGTGCACGGAAATATTACATTCTCTCCCCCTTAGAAGAATTGAGATGTCCTCATCTCGAGATAAACTGGGGATATTGAAGATTGAGAGAGCTTTCATCCATTTAGGTAGCATCCTCTTCGGGATAATCTTTCCACTGGACGAGGTATTCCTTCAAGGTTCTAGATCTTAGCTGTCTCTCTCTGACATCTAAAATCTTTTCCGGTCTTAGTTCAAGGACTCCTTGACTAGGCATTACAATTTGTTGGTCATCAAGTACATGATTTGGGTTGGGTACATATTTTTTCAAGAGGCTAATATGGAATACATTGTGAACTTTTAGGTTATCTGGAAGTTGCAATTTATAAGCATTGGGTCCTAGGCATTTGAGGATTTTATACGGTCCACAATACCTTGGACTTAGCTTCTTGCATTCACCTAGAGATAGAGAACTCTTTTTCGGCCGTACACGAATGAAGACCATGTCTCCTTCTCCGAAGACCCTCTCTTGGCGTTTCAAATCCTCATATGCCTTTTGTCTATCTTTGGCTGCTTGTATATCTTGTCTTATTGACCTTATTTGGTCATCCATGTCCTCCAACATTTGTCTTGAAGCTTCCACTCTCAGGGTAGGATCAGAAAAATTTAGGGGACTTCGACAATCATGACCATACAGTGCCTGGAAAGGCGTCATTTGAATGCTCTGCTGGTAAGAAGCATTGTAAGCAAATTCTACTAACGGTAAGTACTGAATCCATCTCTTCGGTTCCCGACAGCAGTAAGCCCTAAGCATATCCTCAATGATTTGATTTACTCGCTCTATTTGTCCATCTGTTTGGGGATGGTAGGCAGTGCTAAAACAGAGCTGAGTTCCAATAGCTTCAAAGATAGCTCTCCAAAAGTGTGAAGTGAAAAGAGAATCTCGATCGCTAATGATCCTTCTAGGTAACCCATGTAGCTTGAATATTTCTTTGATAAACACTCTAGCAATGTCGGAGGCTTTATAGTTTGTCTTTACTGGAATCAGGTGTGCAACCTTAGTAAGCATGTCAACTACAACCATAATGGAGTTGTACCCTCCTTGGACTTGGGGTAAGCCCACCACAAAATCCATACTGATGAATTCCCATTTCATTTGGGGAATGTCAAGTGGTTGCAATTTTCCTGGCATCATGACATGTTCAGCCTTGATACGTTGGCAAGACAAACATTCGGTGACATATTTGAGGACGTCACCTTTGAGCCTCTCCCAATGGTAGCTTTTCCTAACTGCGTTAAGAGTTTTTGCATAGCCAGGATGTCCTGCGAAAGGGGAATCATGAGCTTCCCATAATATCTTTTGCTTAAGTGACTGGCTTGTTGGTATACATAGCCTTGTTCTATAGTAAATAAGTCCATCGTCAACAGAAAATTCATGATACTTGGCCTGTAACTTCAGATTCTGATCCTTGGTAGATATTTCTTTTATCATTGCTTGGTAGGCTAAGTCATGGCATGCCTCCTCTCTAGCTAGTTCGAGTATAGGGTTGCTTGGCATAGATACCTTTGTAGCCAGAGATCTGGCCGTTGATGGATTCTGCAAGATTAGGGAATTTAGGAATGCCTTGCGACTGAGTGCATCGGCAACTACATTCTCTTTCCCCGGTTGATACTTGATTACAAAATCATACTCCTCCAATACTTCGATCCATCGACGTTGCCTCATGTTGAGCTCGTTCTGGGTAAAAATCCATTTGAGACTCTTATGATCTGTTACTAGAGTAAACTTGTTACCCAACAGGTAGTGTCTCCAAAGCTTTAGAGCATGGATGACAGCTAATAACTCCAGATCATGCGTGGCATAATTCTTTTCATGACTCTTCAATTTCCTTGAAGAATATGCTACGGGATGACCTTCCTGCATGAGTACACACCCCAAGGCAAGAATGCTGGCATCAGTTACTACCTCGAACTCCTTATTGAGGTCGGGAAGTTTCAGAATAGGTGCTGATACCAAACATTGCTTCAATTGGTCGAAGCTATTTTGCTCGGGGGTTGACCATGTAATGGAAGTCTGCTTCTTTAGTAAGTCGGTAAGAGGTGCTGCAATCAAAGCATAGTTTTTGATAAAGACCCTATACCATCCTGTCAAGCCAAGAAAACTACGTATCTCTTTGACGGATACTGGTATTGGCCATTCAAGCACATCTGTGACTTTGGCTGGATCTACTGATATTCCTTCTGATGATACTATGAATCCTAGATATTCAATCTGACGCTTGAAGAATGCACACTTCTTCATTTTTGCATACAGCTTATGAGACCTCATTGTCTCCAAAACAATCCGTAGTTGAGGTTCATGATCTTCTTCCTGCTTAGAATAGACTAAAATGTCGTCGAAGAAGACAAGCACGAAATCATCAAGATATGGTCTAAAAATATCCTGCATTAATCTATTGAAGGTGGCAGGTGCATTTGTAAGCCCGAATGACATAACCAAGAATTCAAAGTGCCCATATCTTGTATTGAAGGCTGTTTTTGGAATATCCTCATCCTTGATCCTGATTTGATAGTAACCTAACCTGAGATCAATTTTGGAGAAGATCTTTGCACCTTGAAGGCGATCGAGAAGCTCATCTATTCTAGGAATAGGATACTTGTTCTTGACTGTTGACTGATTCAACCCATGGTAATCAATACATAGTCGAAGTGTCCCATCTTTCTTTTTCTGGAATAGAACTGGAGCTCCCCATGGTGAATTGCTAGGCCGGATGTAACCCTGATCTAACAGTTGCTTGAGTTGTTCCTTCAACTCAATAGCTTTCGGAATAGACATTCTATAAGGTCTCTTTGCAATTGGCGCAGCTCCAGGTATTAGCCTTATTTCATGATCAACTTCTCTTGGAGGTGGGAGTTCAGTTAATTCCTCAGGGAATACGTCAGCGTATTCTTTTAGCCAAGAGGGACCCTCATGAGACTCTTGCTTTTGATCTAACTTGTTGAGTTTGATCAAGTAAACAGGTAATCCTTTCCTAACCCCTTTTATGATTCGTGATACTTTGGCTAACTGGATCCTTGGCACTCCTACCTCACCTTGAGTTGTAACAAACTCTCTTTCAGAGTTTCGAAAGGAAACTTGGCCCTTTCCACAGTGGATGTGAGCGTCATTAGGCTTAAGCCAATCCATCCCGAGTAGGCACTCATGGATACCTAAATTCATGACTCTGAATTTGACTGAGGTTTTCTTTCCTCCCAGATAGAACTCCTCCTTAGCAGTTTGCCTGGTACAAGTTATCTCACGACTGTTTGCCAATTCCACAAGTAGGGTAGGTGCTTCTACTGTGGCTATTCCTAATCTCTTAGCACACGCTGGTGAGATAAAGAAATGTGTACTGCCACAATCAATCAAGGTTTTGAAACCTTTACCTCGATAGTCTGACGGTGTTTGAATCATCGAGAATTGGCAATTCGGGCCCTTCTTATGTAGAGCGGCATGGACAGTCGCTCTTTCGAAATCCGCTTCCATAGTCGGATCTTCCTCTTCCTCTGCTTCACATCTTTTCCTATTGATAATGCAGGCAGCTCTTCCTCTACCACGGGTGGCGGCTCCTTGACCGCGCCCTGCACCTTGACGGTGTCCTTCGCTAAGCTTGGGACATTGCCTTTTGAAGTGACCGAGTTCGTTGCAGTGGAAACATCGGATGTTTCGGCCATTACTGTGAGTAGGAACAAAGTTGTTGACATTATTCGTCCTTGCTTTCTTCCTTTGTCCCTAATTGTGGCCTTGAACTCTCTTAACCTGGGGTCTGAATGCTCCTCTGTTCGGGTCTCTATAAGACCAATTCTTAATACCCCTTGGTTTAGCTTGCACTTCCTGAATTATAGGTGCCGCTCGAATGAGTGCATCCTGAAGATCTGATGGACGCATAGATTCGAGATGGGTATTTACAGGTGGATTTAAGCCTGCGCAAAATTTGGACACCTGCTGTGTCGTGTCCATTTGTGGCGCATACTTTAAGAGTGAGACAAATTTAGAGTAGTATGCGTCAAGAGTGAGTCCTAACTGTTTTAGCTCATAGAACTCATTCATTTTCTGTGTACGATATGCAGGCGGAAAATATCTCCCTTGCACGGCTTGCTTTAACTTCTCCCAGGTAACGGACCCCTCTGAAATCCCTTGATCCCTGCACCATTGTTTCCACCATAGTCTGGCTTCACCGGTGAGTTTTAATTTGGCGAGCATGGCCTGATTGGTTGGTGCAGTGCCAGCTGCTTTGAAGTAGTCCTCCATAGATTCAATCCAAATCTCAACATCCGACTGGACGAATCTGCCTCTCCCGTCAAACTCGGGTGGCTTTATCTGTTTGAGGAGGAACTTCTTCTCCTGGATCACAGTCGTACTTGATGTAGGGGGCGAATTTGGAACCTGTACTTGGGGTTGTGCCTGAGTAAAAGTTTTCTTAACATTATTATATGATAATTGACATTAGCTTATCTTTAGTTCAGCTAACTCGTAACTCATGAAGCAACTTAACTTTTTGCAACAACCCTGATGCACAATCGGATAGTGATAAAAAGAAGTCCTTATTTATATTTATATGGCGTAGCCTCATACAACATCTCGAGTGATGATAATCCAATCATTACATTTAGTTTGGGGAGAACAACATTGTATTGGATTTGTCTACAGGAACTGTATAATAGTAGGGTTTTGGGTCATGAATCTTTAGGAATCGATAATTCATCGGGAGTTCGGGATATCCCTTCCGTTGGAATCCATACTTCCCATGGCGGCCCAATACCTTAATCCTATCAGCTGGAATTACACGGGTTACTTCCTCATATACATATGAGTTCAATTCAACTCTCCGACCTTGAATATGCAAAGTCGAATTTACGTGAGCTTCCACAAAAATGAACAGCTTCACGACTTTCAAATCTTCCAACCACTTGATCCTCTTCAGGTTGGTCTGTAGATAAGCGAACCGGTGGGCAGCTATGTAGTAGATTCCTGAAGACCCAGTCCATCTTCGCTCTATATATAGAGGTGATGGATTATAAATCTGCTCCAAGATGTTCATCATTTCAATTCTCTGCCTATAATGCGGAGAATGCATTGCAGTCATAAACATGATCCGGAACACCAAAAACTTGTTCCACGCCTCATAATTCTGCAAGACAGTATTGAATATGAGGAAATGTTTGGACAGGAACAATTTCTTTACTTCATTTTTAATGAAATCTCATGAAAACAATTCCATTGTTGGTCGGCTCTGATACCAACTGTAACGTGTCCACTAGAATCATTCCGGACACGTCTTAGCAGTCCATCGGGAAGGATGTCTAGAAAGCTCCGCCTGGCACTCCCATGGAATGTTACGGGACTTGTGATCCAGGATACTTCCGCTACGTGGCAGACGCGGGAAGACCTAGATCGCAAGTCCCGTAACATTCCATGGGAGTGCCGGGCGGAGCTTTCTAGACATCCTTCCCGATGGACTGCTAAGACGTGTCCGGAATGATTCTAGTGGACACGTTACAAATACTAACCCAATACTAAACCAATAGTATCCAAAGATAGCATGATTAAAGTTCTTGATGATTAACGAGTTATGAAAAATTTATTACTATCCAATGTCAAAATTCCAAGAATTAAATAGAAGAAAAGAAGAACAAAGGTAAAAGACTTTTGGGTTAACATCATCAAACCTACAATAACATTTTTATAGCATAAACTTGATATAAATTTTTCCAAAGATAGGATACAACATCATGACTAGAAACATGACTAAGAAAGAACTAGAAAACATAAATATATCATTAAAATCTCAAAAAAGTATATGATCTTAGCAAGATATGTTGAAATATGCATTCTAAGACCTTAAGTTGTTAACTATTACGAGGGGTTAGTTTGTCCTGGTTTGCTCTCTTGCAAGGAAAATGATTCTTCTTATTCCTATGCTCTTTGATGTGATTAACCATGTCAATCATGTAAGTAGCTAACTTTCCAATCTTGTCTCTCAAATTGACCTCTTTGAAATTATAAAAGTGAGATGTTACTAAGGCTACACCCTTGCACCTCCAAAGGGACATGATATTAAATTGGTTTGCATCCTTTTACCTGGTACTTTCCTTATAACATTGGGAACGTTATTGCAACTATTGCCTTAGTATCCAATATAGCTATTGTTAACAATCCCAGTGTGGGGTTGATCATGGTGTGTGATATAGGTTAGGTGTTTAATCAAGGTGGATTAAAGTATATCAAGAAAGACATGGTGACAAATGAGATTTTATACTCAACAATGATAATTGATATTCCACATCTCACAATGCTAAAATAAAAGGCTTCTTTAATAGATATCCTTTTTCCTTTCACTCATACAAGTGGCTATCTTATGTGGCATCCTTATCTTGACTTTTCCATGGTCAATACTTATCCACTCACCTTACACCTTTAGGGTGTTGTCCCATACATATACACACATTGACAAATACTAAGCTTACATTCTCAACATCTCCTCTTAAGCAAGGTGTTTACGTTACCTTGTCACCCATCTAATGTAGCATTGTGCAACTGCAATCACTACCTCTCAACCTTCCTTGCATGGAATTCACCACAACATGCTACCCATATACTTATCGCCATCCTTTTGGTTAGCCTACCGTTTTGGTAGACACATAGCCTGCACAAATCATCTTCTATCTCCACTTCTCTTCATCATATCTCACATTCCTCATCTCTTTTACACTTAACTAAGACTAGCAATCATAGAGATTGTAAGAGGAAAGTGATTCAGGCTATGCGGTTGTGGTAGGGGCATGGAACACTGCCAACTGCAGTTTCATATGCAATCTTCTCCAGAAGGAGAATAGAAATAGAGCAATCAATCAACGAATGTAGAAACAAGAATGCCCAACAGAAGAGAAGCAAAAGTGCTTGAGCTTGGAAGATTGCATAGAAGCTAAGAACCAAGAAACATGACTATGATTGGAGATACTAATGAGCATCTTTCTCGAAGTGGACGATCTGTCGCATGTAGCAAAGCCAACTCAACAACCACAGGTTCACCTCTCTCTACTAGCATGTTGGAGCAGCCACATGTTCACCTATCTCTACGATCTATCGCATGCAGCAAATCTCACAGGATGGGATATGGAATTTTCTGGTTACACTTTAAGCATCAATCAATGCATAGAATCACGAAATCACACACTTGGTTCTCAAGTGTCAAGCATTGGAAAGAAAGAATACACAATTGGAATAGACTGTGGAGGAACATGCCAAGAGAATCATAGACTTGGAAACAAGTATGGCGACCCGCACATGTATGGAAACACAAAAAACATGGGCCGGAGACATGCCTGTGTCAAGATTGTGGGAGAGAAGGAAGGAGTCTCACTTGTAGCTTTCTTGCTTGCACAATGGGGGAATACACACACAAGTGGAGGCTTAAAACAGTTTTCCTCTTCTTAGTTGTGTAAGCCAAAAGAACTCTAGTACATAGAAATAGAGGGACCCTATATATGGGTCTCAAACCAAACTCAACTAACTAAGGTGGCATACTAACTGAGCCATGAACTAGAGTAGATAAGGATAGCTGTCATCTAGCTATTATTCATGGGCGGTGTACCAACTGCATTTGCAACTGACAAGTCAGTGACATAAATGCACAACGGTCACCCTGGCATATCACGAGTGGAGCTCGATATCTCAACACTCCCCCTCGAGCTCAATCCCAATTCCTATACACCAAGTAGGTCTCTGAACTTGCGCAGCTTCTCTACACCCAATGCCTTCGTGAATATGTCAGTTACCTGATCCTCTATGCTGACATAAACTAGATCAATAAGACCTAGTAAAACCCTCTCCCGCACATAGTGATAAGGCACCTCAATGTGCTTTGCTCTAGCATGATAGACTGGGTTATTTTCCAAGTATATACTACTCATATTGTCACAATAAATGACAACTGGCCCATCTGTAGACTGATGCATATCATAAAGTAGCTTATGCAAACAAGCTACCTCACATGTAGCCATTGCTGCACCCCTATACTCAGCCTCTGTGCTCTACAAGGCAACTGTAGGTTGTTTCTTGCTGCTCCAAGTGACTGCAGCACTCCCAAAAGAGAACATATATCCACTGGTAGATCGTCTATCAGAAATACTACCAGCCCAATCAGCATCAGTGTATCCATGCAACTGTATCTAAATCCCAGTCTCATAAAATAGTCCATACTGCAATGTGGACTTCACATACCTAAGTATGTGTCTAGCTGCATCCAAATGCGGTTTCCTTGGAGCCTGCATAAACTGACTTACCAATCCAATAGCATAGCTCAAATCTGGCCTGGTAATAGTCATATAAATCAAACTTTCTACTATGCGTCTATACATAGTAGGGTCTTCCAGAAGCTCACCTGCATCTGTGCTTAGCTTCACATTCTGCTCCAAAGGAACTGAAATAGGCTTACAGCCTGTCATCCCATATTTGGACAGCATGTCCAATCCATACTGCCTCTACAAGAGCCATATCCCACTTGGTGATCTAATCACCTCAATGCCCAAGAAATAACGCAGCTCTCCCAAATCCTTCATCTCAAACTTCTGCTTCAATAGCATTTTCACATGAAAGATATCTTCATCACTATCACCTGTGATAATCAAATCATCAATATAAATGACAAGTAGCATAATACATTTCTTTGTTTTTCTCACATAAAGTGAGAAATATGCCTTGGAAATCTGAAAGCCAATAGTGACAAGATACTGGCATATCTTGTCAGACCATGCTCTAGGTGCTTGCTTCAAGCCATACAAGGCTTTCTTCAACCTGCAAACAAACTCAAGATGAACAACATGCATATAACCTGGTCACTGCTCCATATAGACCTCTTCTTGCAAATCACCATGCAAGAAGGCATTATTTACATCCATGTGATGTAAAGACCATCCCTTTGATACAGCCATAGCAATGACTGCTCTTACGATTGCCATCCTTGCAACCGGAATGAATATTTCTTCATAATCAATGCCATATGTTTGTGCATACCCCTTGACTACTAATCTTGCCTTATATCCATTCACAGAATCATATGCATTGTGCTCACCTTATAAACCCACTTACAACCAATTGCATTCTTATCTTTAGGCAAAGGTACCAATTTCCATGTAGCATTTTCTTCCAAGGCATCCATTTCTTCATCCATGACTTTCTCCCATTTTTCTTTTCCCATGGCTTGCTCAAAAGAAGTGGGTTCTAGTTCTTGTATCACTTTGACCATATAGACATAGTGAATGGCTGTAAATCCATCATATTTCAGCCTATCCATAGGATACCTAGCTCTAGTAGACCTCCGCAAAGTAGGTTCACTCCTAGGTGCTCTCAAAACATCCCTGGTCTTCCTTACTCCAGGTGTAACAATAGAAGGAATACCCAACTCATCATCAATGCTCTGTTCTGAGCCACTCGATTCACCATCCACATAAGAGTGACCTACATTCATATCAAATATGGGTTGATCTACCTTCTCTTTTCCTTTTCGTGATACCTGCATACCACTATCTGCATTGCTTTGAGAAGATTCTCCTGATCTCAATCTGCCTGTCCATGGTGAAGAATGTGAACCACTGCTAGAGGACGCTCCAAGTCCACTAATATCTTGTGACTGCTACTGTGAATTCTGTGCAGCATTACCATTTTGTGCATCTACATTATCAATCACATTTACTAGTTTATACCAGCTACTCATCTCATCAAAAAAACATCTCTGCTCACTGTAAACTTACGACTAGAAGGGTTATAGCATCTATACCCTTTTTGCTGCAGAGAATAACCAATAAAGATGCACTTCTCAGCTTTTGGATCCAACTTGGATCTCAACTCATCTGGCACATGAACATAGGCAATGCATCCAAAAATCTTCAAATGAGAAATATCTGGTTTCCTACCAGTATACCTCTCCTCCGGAGTCATCCCATGTATTGCTGCAGTGGGAGTCCTGTTCATTATGTAGACTGCTGTAGCAACTGCTTCAGCCCAGTAAAAATCTGGCAAGTCTTTTTCATTGAGCATGGCACGAGATACCTCTCTAATATGCCTATTTTTCCTTTCTGCAATTCCATTTTGTTGTGGGGTATGACTGCATGAATATTGCTGCTTTATGCCATGCTCTTGCAGGAACCTTGCAAACTCATTTGAGAGGTACTCTCCCCCTCCATCTGACCTTAGGCATTTTATTTGCAGGCCTGTTTCTTTTTCAACCATAGCTTTAAGAGTTTTGAAATGCCCAAAAACTTCACTTTTCTTTTTCATAAAATACACCCAAACTTTTTTGCTATAGTCTTCAATAAAAGTGACAAAATAATGACAGCCTCCAAAAGATGCAGCTTTAGTTGTCCACACATCAGAGTGGATTAGTTCCAATGGCTTCTTACTCTCTTGAACATGTCTAGGAAATGGTTTCCTTGCCTGTTTTTCAAACTGACAGGCTTCACATACCTTATGCATTTCTGCAACCTTGAATTTAGGCAACCCTGCAATAATATTTTGGGCCTACATTGATTTAAGTTGTTGTATATTAACATGACCAATGCGTTTATGCTAGATATCAATATCTGCAACTACACCGGTCCTATGTGCAAACATTGTTGCACTCAATTCAAGCATGTCTGCATCCAACGTAAACATTCTGCCCTTCTTCTTTCCTTTTGCTATCAAGCGACCTTTATTTTTCATATCCTCAACAAATCATCCATGAGAATTAAATCAGAACTGCAAGCCCTGCTCAATCATTTGACCGACAGAAACCAGGTTCTTGGTGATATTCGGGACATAAAATATATCCAACAGGTATTTCTTTTTCCCATCCTGCATAGACAAAGGAATTTTTCCAATCTGCACAATAGGATGTGCAGTATCATCACCAGTCTCCACAAATCCTGGTTTTTCCATTTTTCTTGCATCCTGCATCCATTCTGCATGACCTGTCATGTGGTTTGATGCACCTGAGTCAACATACCACACATCGTTGCTTTCTTCTGCACTTGTCACAGAATTGGTCATGTGCTGCACCATAAACAAATGCTTATTTCTATCATCACCCTGTCTACTAGAAGATGCATAATTCCCTTGTTGCAATTTCCCATTCGTGATGTCATTCTAGTTTTTATAGTAGTCTTTAGCCATATGACCCAATTTACCACAGTAGTAGCATTCAACATTATTGTTTGCATTTTGGCCTCTTTGCCATCCACCACGACCTTTTTGGCTCCCCCTGCCTCTAGAGTTACCACATTCTCCTCCATAGGACTGGTTCTCTTGAGTTTGTTGCATATTTTGATTTCTACCATGGCCTCCAGATCGGCCTCCTCTACCTCTACCTCTACCTCTTCCAGCATTTGAGTAGAAGACAGCTTCTTTTGAAGTTCCTCCTGAAGAAGTTGCACCACCATTTCTCTGCTCCTCAGAAATTAGAAGCGCAATCAACTCCTCAAAATCGTGAAATCTTTCACGGACGGAAATGGATGTTCGAAACTGTGCATAATCCTTTCCTAGACCATTCAAGGTCACAGAAACTAAATCATCATCTTCCATTGGCGACCCAATGGAAGCAAGTGCATCTGTAATCTTCTTTACCTTCATGTGGTAGTCATTGATGCTCATACTTTCTCTTTGCACATTGTGCAACTCTTGCTTGAGCTGCATTTTCCTGGCTTGCGTATTTGTGCTATACATTTTTGACAAAGTATCCCATGCCTCCTTTGGCGTACTTGCATCTTGAATATGCACAATCATAGAGTCTGAAATGCTGATAGACAGCCAGTACATAACTTTCCTGGCTCTCTCATGCCATGCTTTAAATGTCTGCACTTGCTGTTGATTAGGAACATCAGGAAGAACTGGTTCTTCTTCATTTCCTGCAACAAATTCCCAATATCCTTTTCCCATAAGGAAATTCGTCATTCTGAACTTCCATGCTTGGAAGTTGTTCTTGTCAAGCTTTTCGGTGACAATCTGTGAAAGAGAATCAGATGCCATTACAGAATACTGTAAAAAATTCTGTCACTGCAAAGAACACAGCTTCAGCCTCACAAGGGCAAATCTATAAAACTGACGAAAGTGGTATTTGACCACACAGACACTTCCTAGTGACGTTTTTGCATCAACAGGAAACAAGGATGATTCTGTAACTCCCAATGTCTCTGCGCACAAATATATGATGCAATTTCTACAGTAACTTTTCACCCACCTGTAGAACAGTGGTCGCACAGCATAAAACATGGCCTTTTCCTGAGTGCATACACAAAACTTCCGCCTCCAAAACAGGCCCCGAAATGGCGTCAAATAAAAAAAACAGAGCAACCAAGGGCTAAAGCCTTTCCCGCAGCATATACTGCCCTCTTGCTACACCGCGAAGGATGTCTTAATCTGAGACAATATACTCTTGCACTTTCCGGCTGTGCTACCTGCAGAGACTTGCTCCCAAAATAGAAAAATGAAAGCAACACTGGTCCTCTTACCAAGACACCGCAAACATGGTTTGCTTTCTTGAGCTCCTTACCACAAACAAGGCTCTGATACCATGTCAAGATTGTGGGAGAGAAGGAAGGAGTCTCACTTGTAGCTTTCTTGCTTGCACAATGGGGGAATACACACACAGGTGGAGGCTGAAAACAGTTTTCCTCTTCTTAATTGTGTAAGCCAAAACAACTCTGGTACATAAAAATAGAAGAACCCTATATATGGGTCTCAAACCAAACTCAACTAACTAAGGTGTCATACTAACTGAGCCATGAACTAGAGTAGATAAGGATAGCTGTCATCTAGCTATTATTCATGGGCGGTGTACCAACCGCATCTGCAAGTGACAAGTCGGTGACATAAATGCATAACGGTCACCCTGGCATATCACGAGTGGAGCTCGATATCTCAACAGCTTTTACTTCATGCAGAGGGTGGTGATGCAATGGTAGATGATGTGAATGCATTTGAACGTAAAGAAAGAGAAAAGCGAGCTCAAAACTTGGTTATTTGGGGATTTCCCAAAACAAATGATGATATTGCGCTGTGTCTTACTATGAAAGTCTTAGAGTTTTTTGGTAAGCATTTTGCCATGGTAGATGTACCTATTTTTGGTGCTTGATGTATGGGCAAGAAGAAAGACAATGGGAAGGCAAGAGCCATTGTATGCACTCTATTGGATGCACATAAGAGAACTATACTTTTAGGCAGTAGTCAAGTATACCTCGAAGGAACATATTTTCATGTAAATGAGGAGTTGGTAAAGAGACCCACTAGACCGCATGTCCAGTGTGTGCATTGTGGAGGCAACCACATCCCTACCGAGTGCCAGGATCTAAGATCCAGGCCTTATGCAAATTGCGAAAGGTTTGGCCATGACGCAATGAATTTTTGATTGCCAAGAAGGTTTCCTTACGTACAATAGTACAACTCACCATACTACGGAAATAGGCCCCCTAACTTCTTCGGAAGAGGAGTCCCATTGGCCCTTCCAGCACCTAATGATGCGAAAGCGGCCATTCCTAGATTAGAGATCAATGTTATGGGCATACCCAGACCACCTGGACCCTTTGTGACACATCCACCAAGTGATGCTCCCATCCACTACGTGGAAGAGCCCAATGATGAGGAGTCATATGTGAACCTTTACATCTCGTATGATGAAGAGGGTGATTCGGCCCTCATGGACTACCGACCAATGTCGGTGATGGCGTTAGGAAGGGGAAGAGGCAGAGGTTTTTTAGGGCTAACCCAAGACCTAGTCACGTGCTGGACTTGTGGTCACCCTGGTCATATATCGACACGATGCCCAAAAAAAAGTAGGCTAATAGGGAGAGAGCTGATCTCAGGTGTGCCCAGTGTAGCTTCGCCCATCTCTTCAGGGAATGTCGTAGACAAAAGTTGTCCTCGAGCTCAGGCAATGTATCATCAGTGCCATTGGGACTGTTTGGCATTGAGACATTCAATAGCAAAGATACACCCATCCCACTGCATGTCATGACACATGCACAGATGCAGCATGCTGGCATATCACTGCTTTGGCCTAGCAACCTAGACGCTCCCTCAATAGGGAAGAAGAGTCGTCGGTGGAGAAATAAGAAAACTGACACTAAGATCACTCTCAAAATTGATGGAGAGACGACATTAGTGAGTGGCAAAAAAGTAACTAATATTGAGGTTGAAACCATCACTCCGAAAACAATAGAGAAAGGCAGTGCTAAGGTAGGGGAGTACCCCTGCCCGAAGCTCCAATTAGAAGCAATTGAAAAGGTAAAGGAGTGGGTAAAGGAAGCCCAAGAGAACCTAAAGGATGTTGAGGCCATCATAGAAGACGGAACTAAGAACTTCTCTAGTGTGAGCACCCCAGTCTCACCCTCTTGACCAAGGTCAAGAGATGCACCTAGCCACGGGAAGCACCACCCAGGAGAAGCTTAGGAGCCACGGGCTAGCAAAACGCCCAAGGCCAATGGCCTAGAGGTGTGGGAATGGTAGAGAGACAAATGAGGAGTAACCTCCTCATGACATTAGTAACCACCCCAGTAACTCTGAGCCTAGGAGACCTACTTAGGCAGCATCCGATGCTTTGGTTGGAACTGAAGCACTGGGTGGAGGGACCAACTAAGCAGATTGCTGCTAACCTGCATAAGCATGATGCAGTCACACAAATATCAATCTTGATGCTGCACTCAGTGCCTAAATCTTTGCATGTAAATGCTTTTTGGGAGGGCACCAAGATGCACACTATTCTACCCATCCTGGCCCTAGGAGACATGACACGGAAAGAAATCATAGACACGGGTGCATGGGTTAGTGTCTTGGGCCACACAGTCTTGCAAGCCTGGGAAAACCCTACCATCAAGATTGGTAGGTTTAATGCCACACTAGCAAATGAAATGAAGGTAAGGCAGTTCGGAGTTTTAAAGAATTGGCTAGTGAAAATTGTAGGTGTCCAGTTCTCTATACACTTCATTGTTATGAAGGGAGTGGACTATGACATCCTGCTAGGCCGACCCTGGATAAGGAATCCAAGAGTCATCGAGGACTGGGGAAATGGTCTAATCTTCTTAGGGAATCAGAAGGAAGCAGTAAGGGTGGAGATGGATACCTAGAAGACAACACCTGTTGATCTAGATGCCATCTCAGCCACATTGAGGGTGACACGAAATCAATCACATCATATGGGCCACTCACCAAGTATATCACCTACCCTGAGGATGAGCAAGATTGGATGCATGTACTTGCAACCATCGATCTCCCATTCTCAGACAATGAGGAGAAGTATAAGCAAGCCGCACAAGCCATGTGCATGCCAGATGAGGAACACTTAATACCACTCTGTATGATGGCAAGGAGTGTGTGTGGTCGGCCCAAACCTGTCACTTTCCATGTCCCAAATAATAAACTAGAACTCTTGAGGGGTGACATGCAATCAACCACATCGTATGGGCCACTCACCAAGTATATCACCTGCCCTGAGGATGAGCGAGATCGGATGCATGTCCTTGCAACCATCGATCTCCCATTCTCAAACAATGAGGAGGAGTATAAGCAAGCCGCACAAGAGATGTGCACGCCAGATGAGGAACACTCAGTACCACTTTGCATGATGGCAAGGAGTGTGTGTGGTCGGCCCAAACCTATCACTTTCCATGTCCCAAATAATAAACTAGAACTCTTGAAAACCCTAGAGTATTTCAGGCAGATTGGAGAGCAATCCTTCTGCTAATCTCTTGCCCCTTAGAGACATCTTGGGTGAGGACAAGTGGAAGTGGACCAAAGTTCATGACCTGAACTTGCTATACAATTGAGCTCTAGTCACCGATGAGAAAGAGGCTAGAAAGGAGGACCCAGGAGACGATGAGCAGTCAGGGAGTGATGGTTCTAACAATGAATATGAAGATTGTTCCTCCATCAGCGAGGAGAGCAAGGAGGAAATGAATACCATGGAGTACGATACTGATAGAAGGGTGATAGAGCAATAAGAGCAGACTCCAGGCCTCGAGAGTGGAATGCATATGAGATCAAGAGAGGAGTTATGAGATTGGATTGCGATCAATCTTGGCTGGAACGCATAGGGGCAGTGGATTATGAGCAGTCTAGAATTGCCCAACCACTAGTGGTGCCTGTGTTTAGGACAGACACACCTATTGAACTGCGACCACCCGAGGAGACTCCTTCCTCCAGTGAGGGCTATGAGTTTAACTTGGAATCTGAAGTCAGTATGGAGTGCGACCTTGAAATACCCATGCCATCCAAAACCAAATGCACCAAGGGGGACTTGCTAGTCCACCTAAGGCACAATCGGCTAAAGGACAAAAGAAAGAAACAAACAAAAGAGTCAAACGCAGAAAAACAGAAGAAACCGCAAGACCTACCCAAACGCTTCACTAAGTTCAAGAAGGGTGATAGAGTGGTGGTCTTGCTAGGAGCAAAGAGGCATGGCTAGATCAGCGAGCCTATTGAAGGATCCGCCAAGGTCAAGGAAGTCAACCTGGCAAGGGAAGGTAAGAAGCCTTGATTTATATTCATAGCAGAGGACTTGACCAAGGATGAGGAAGCTAGCCTTGTTGCTCTCCTACGAGAGTACATGGATGTGTTTGCTTGGTCTTTGGATGGTCTTTGGATGAACTTAAGGGAGTCGATCCTAGGGTTGTGACCCACAACATCCCTATGGTCCCTAACGCTGTCCTTGTAAAACAACGCCCTTATCCCATGAATCCAAAGCATGCCCATGCAGTAAAAGAGGAGATTGATAAACTCAAGAGAGCAAGATTCATCTACGAAATAGAGCACATAGACTGGGTATCACCAATAGTGATCGTTATGAAGAAAAATGAAAAGATCTAAGCATGTGTCAACTACAAGAAAGTCAATGCCACTACAAAGAGAGATAACTACCCATTGCCATACATCAAGCACATCCTTGAGAGGGTGGCAGGTAAAGAAGCCTACAGTTTTCTGGACGACTTCTCGGGCTACAATCAAGTGCGAGTACACCCCGACGACAGGCACGAGATTGACTTTGCTACAGAATGGGGGGTATTTGCCTACATCATTATGCCCTTTGGGCTAATGAATGCACCCACAGCCTTCCATCGCCTGATGTGCACTATCTTCAAAGACATTCTTAGACATGAGCTAGAGGTGTTTGTGGACAATATATGCATCCACTCTAGCTGGGCGGAACACTTAGAGAAACTATGGGCAATCTTTGAGCGTTGTCGACTTTATAATCTCTCATGAACCCCGTGAAGTGCCAAGTTTGGATGCATCCTAGGGCATGTGGTGTCCAAGAATGGCATTGCCACTGATTTCTCGAAGATCAAGGTTATTGTCGACTTGCCACCACCAAAAAATTATAAGGGTGTTCAGTGCTTCTTAGGTCACACAGGGTACTATCGGTGCTTTTGTACTAAATTATGCACTAATTGCAAGACTATTGTAAAAGTTTCTAATTGTATTTGAGTGGACCAAAGAATGCCAATATGCTTATGAAGAATTGAAAAAGGCTCTTACCACTGAACCCATCTTACGAGCCCTAGATTGGACTAGAACGTTCTATGTGCATATAGATGCATCTAAGTTTTCCATTGGAGCTGTTTTGTGCCAACCTGGCAAGCACAACCTTGATTACCCAATGAGCTTTGCTAGTAGGTAGGTCATTGACATGGAGATGAACTATTCCACTACAAAAAGGGAGGGGCTAGCCATGGTGTTTGCCATTAAGTAATTTAGACATTATCTTTTGGCAACACCTGTTACCTTTCTTGTTGACAATCAAGCATTGCTCTATGTAGTGAACAAGCCTTGTGCTACAAGATGAATTGCACGATGGTTATTGTTTCTTCTAGAGTTTGTCTTATTTGTGGTTGTACGCAAAGAGAAACAACATTACATGGCAGATCACATGTCTCGCATACCCACAGGTGAAGCCGCTAGACAAGGCATAACGGACGACCTTCGAGATGCGCATCTCTTTGGCATGTCTAGTAACAAGGAATTATTCAAGGCTGATTTAATGCCATATTGGGATGATGATGTCATCCACGTGCTCTACCCAAGAGACCTATCAAGAAGGTCAAGTGAATATCCAACCCTATTAGTGGATTGCAAGTCAACTCTATATGTTAAGGCAAGACGGGTTTCTATGCAGATATGTGTGCAAATATGAGATGCACGACACATTGAGAGGCACATGTCAAAATCGCTGGGGGGCATTTCAGTGGAGACATGATAGCCCACAAGGTGCTGCAGTCTCAACTGTGGTGGCCCACGCTATTCTGTGATGCAGTTAGATTTGTCAAGCACTGTGATGAGTTCCAAAGGACCAAGGTCTCCGTGCAGAAGGACAAAATGGAATTGACCCCTGTAATAGCATGACAAACTTTCAAGAATTGGGGCATTGACTTCATCTGACCCATTAGTCCTATGGCCCAGTATTCACATGCTTGATATATCATCATAGCAATTGACTATTTGACGAAATGGGCTGAAGCAAGAGCCACAAGGAAGAACGACGCAAGGACCACACTGAAGTTCTTATGGGAGCAAGTCATCTCAAGATTTGGTTGCCCTATTGAGATAGTGAGCAACCAGAGCACCCACTTCATCAATGAGGTTATTGTCCACCTCCTCTCAACCTTCTTGATCATCCATAGGAAGTCTTCACCATACTATCCCCAAGCCAATGGCTAGGTAGAATCAACGAATAAGATCCTAGTCAACGTGCTTACAAAGTTGGTTTCCACTTCTCGGAGCGACTCGGATAACAAGCTCATGGTAGCTTTATGAGCCTATCAAATAGCCTATAAATGGTTGTGGGACAAACACACTTCAGGCTGACTTAGGGAACCGAGGCTATCCTGCCTTTAGAATTTTTTATCCCTAGCTTGAGGATAACGGTGCAGGAGCATTGGGAAGGGAAAGAGGCTTGTACTAACCATCTTATCAAGTTGGAATGCCTCACTGAAACTAGACTCATCGCCACCCATGCTCTAATTTGTGAAAAGGTGTGAAGAAAGATGTGGTTTGACAAGCATGTCAAATAACGTGATTTTGATCAGGGCGACCTTGTGTTTCTGTACTCTATGAAGGGCAATAAGTAGAAAATGAAGTTCTGAGGGTTAGGACCTTTTAGAGTGCATGCCATCAGTAGGACGGGCAATGTCCAACTTGAAACACTGGAAGGCAAGGGCATAGGATTTTTCAATGGCAATCGCATGAAGAAGTACTACCCTCCCAGAGATCCTTTACATGAGCCCCCTATGATAGAGGCCCTTGTCAATGTCAGTAGCTCAACCATCACCGAGATAGAGGATGATGAGGAAGCTGTTGCTCCAGCTTATTTATGAATCATGGCCACAGCCCAAAAGACACATTCTTTTGATGCTTTGATCGATGAGGGAGCTGACTTCCATATCCTAACCCATGCTCATTGGACCCTCATTGGTCAAGCCTAGTTGCAGCCAACTAATGCTAAACTTAGCCCATTTGGGGGCGAATCCTATGCACTCCTTGGGAAGTGTAGAGTCATTGTCTCTATTGAGCCTGAAAGTTTGCCAATCATCTTCAATGTGTTGCCCAACACAAAGGAGGAAGGCAAGGCATTGCTGTAGAGCACAATTTCACAAAACAAACCCATTACTATGTTAATTACGACCTGCAGCATATCCACCTTGCCATAGGAAATGTGCACGTCGTGACAACTTTCAGCAAGGGCAGTGCGAGTCCCTCCAAGACCGCTACTCCACCAATAGAGAAGACCATGCCTAAGGCTAAGGAGGGGGGTTGTGATGTGTCACACCCCACTCAACCCACAAAACACCACCCCATCAAACCCACTCCTAAGGTTAAGCAACTTACATTTCAATGGGTACCTAAACATCAAGGCAAGCCTTCCCACAATAAGCAAACGCGACCCCACAGTCCTAGGAACTCTCATACAAAGCTTGGAAAGCAGCCTAGACACCAAAGCTATAAATGTACCCTTAAGCCATGATGGGTCCCCATAACTCTATTACGTGCTCAAGGACACTATGAGGGAAACAACTGGATTTTGGTGTCCCAAGACATTAGTCCTTAAGAACAGACCCCTTACATAGCTTGTGGCTACACCTGCTTCAAGCAGCGCGTTCACTAAACAACCAACCATACCTAAGATCCAAGATGTCAAATCTATGACAACCACAAAGGCTGAAGCCCCAAAACCTAAGCCCATCTATTGACCAAAGCCGCAACCCGCTGGCTCTAAACCAGCCACTACTGATGCCAAAGTAAAGCCTCTAGGGACTCGACCAATCAGCCCCGTGCAGCCTGAATCTACTATGTCTCTTGAGATCTCACAAACCTATCAACTTACGTAGCAGCTAGATGTCCCACAATCATCTAATGTGACCGACTCTTATATTCTCAAAGCAGTTCACGATGAAGGCTGCACATATTCCAGTCCACAGGACACACAACTAACCTTCCAAGCGGATGCTCATCCCAAGGAGCAATCTAGTGAAACATCATCGTTGATGCATCCATCTAGTTCTGTTCCAGCGCATCCACGAGCAAGTCTTAGGCCTTCATATGAGAGACCCTCATTTCTTGCTATGGCTAAGGACCTTGTTGCCAATTCAGGTGATGACTTGGTTACTTGCATTAAAATGCTGGACAACACATTCATGACCTTTTCCCGAAGTTATGAGCGGCTAGACCTTGGCCTTCTTGATGAGCCACCTGCTTCTGAAGTTCGTGCTTTACCATGCACTTGGGAAGAGTACGAGCTCATGACCATCGAATTCCCCAAGGTTGTAGCTCAGCTTATCGCTAGGGGTGAAGTCTCAAAGGAGCAAGCAATCATCGTCAAGATGTTGACCTCATATTGAAAGCCTACCGTCTTTGCAATCAATCATCGACAGGATGTTTATTACTAGTGGTGAAGTCTCAAAGGAGCAAGCAATCATCGGCACGATGCTGACCTCATACCAAAAGCCGGCCGATTCTGCACCAATCCAAGAGCTTGAAGAGCTCCTGAGTCTTGCAAACTCTACCTCTTCATTCTTACGACAATCGTACACCTTTCGCCTCCAATGGGAGCAGAAAGGTTGCCAAATTATGACGAATGTCAAGTAGAGATGCACAATCAAGGCTACGGAATATGACCCCACGTACGTAGCTCCTACTTCTTTTAGGGTTATGGCCATCCTACATAACAAACTACTTGACGACCATTTATTGGCCCATCCTTACATCGATCAAGTCCTTATAGAAGAAGAGCTACACATTTCTAGCTCCCTCAAATCTGGTGATGTGCTACATGATGTCCTAACTTATATCATGCAAGCATCCATTTGACCGCATGAACTTGGCCATCATGCCCAATCGGAATACAACCCAAATTTCTACCAATGGTTGTTGGCAAATTAAACACACCATGATGTGCTTTAATGCCCTTGCCTCATCCTGTTCAATTCTAGGAAGGATTTTCATATTTCCATGAGGGGGAGGGGGTAAGGTGATCAAAAAACATAACACAAAGGAAAAACATAATGAAGAGTTGAACTACATGTAAAAACTTAAGAGCAAAGCACAATTGGAAAATTCATGTCTTTTCTTTCAGTTTGTTATTTCTCAAACTTCATGTTCTTGTGCAACTTTTCTAATTTTTCAATTCTTTCATAATGCCATAATTCACTCTTGCCTACCCCATCAATACTAATTATGGGTAATGTTGCATGGTAGGTATCCATAACGGCAGGACATGAAAAAGGCGGTAAGATTTTGTTCACAAAAGAAGAACAAGTCAAGTACGGGATAGGTGTGGAGACATGAGGATTTAATCAATTCACCTTCAAGCACACTCTAAACTTGGACGAAGCCATCCTAGAGGAGCCAATAGTAAAGCAATTGGTGGATAAGTGTACTCTCCGAAAGTATGTGGAGGAACTGGGACAAGCGGTGGATTACACTGCTTGTGCAAAGTTTCTGAGGATTTTTTATGCTCGTAGGAATTGTGGCACAGTGACAGTAAAAAGAGGGGATGTTGCCCACCAGGTGGAGGTACCGCTTAATGCTGAAGTGGTAGAGAAGGCCCTTGGATTGGGCACCAAGGCTATGAAGCATCATAGAAGAGACATATATGCCATGCTAGGGATGAATAGGAGTGAGGTGCACACAGTGGATGGAGTAAGTTTGGAAGACATACCAAACCAGGAAGTAAAGATGCAAGCAAAGATGGTCCATGCCCTCTTCTTAGGACAGAGATACAATGCTTTGATGAACAGGATCAGTATCCTGGTGTTCCAAAGCATAGCAATAGGGTCCCCTGAGGAAGTGGATTGGAACGGGTTCATCATAAAGACCATCAAGACAGTAGCAAAGGCCCTTGCTACGGGTGCAGTAGCAGCTGGAGGAGAGTCCCCAGCCTCTACAATGAGATCGGCTTGCAAGAAGTCCTCTACCAAGGCTTCTACCATCAGATACAGTGGTGTACTAACGGCCATTATTCACAAGGCCACCAAGGGAGCAAGGGGAACTGAAGAGATAATAGCACCCTCCCAACCACTGCACCATGAGGAAGATAGATCCTGTGAACACACCATTAGTAACAGAGAAGAGCCTGAAGCACCATCCACTCAAGCTGAAGTTAGGGCACAAGGAAAGGCGAAGACTGCCAAGATCCAAAAACAGAAGAAGGAAAAGTTAAGCAAGGAAGAGAAACCTAAGTTGAAAAGAGCACAAGAAGAGTCCAAGAGAATGGAGGAGGAATGAAGGAGAAAAGAAGAGGAAGAATTTGAAAGGATAAGAGAAGAGTCAAGAAGAGCCGAGGAGGAGAGGAAGAGAAGAGCTGAAGATGAAGTTGAAGAAATGAAGAGAAAGGAAGCTACAAATTTGGTAGAGGCAACTCATAGGTCTGTGGAAGAGACCCATGGAGGGGGAGAGATGAGCCCACTGAGCCCACATCATAAGGCTGGAGTTGGTGGCAGTGTAGAAACAACCTCGATGTATGTGGTTGCAAGAAAGGGCAAGGCACCATTACACCCCCTCCCCTCTTCCCTTGTGCCACTCCCAACTCAAAACCACACCCACCATGACACAGGAGTCGATTCCAGCTGACACGGCTCAATTAATGGCAATGATATAGCTCTTGGCTAACAAAGTGGCAGAGATTTCCCCTGAAACAGGAACAAAGAAGCCAATTGCACAGCAGATGCAGAATGACGGCAAGACCCTAAGCGGTAGAAGCTAGAAGCATCAACCATTATGGCCCCTCTCATAGTGTCACCAACAGTAGACTATGATGCATATGTGGCTAAACTCCTCACTTAGTTGAGCAACATCGGAGAGGAAAAGAAAGTAGTCTTGGCAGAGATGGATGTTGAAAAGGAAATCTTGGTAGCTTTGAGGCTCAACATGTCCAAGCAAGCCATAGATCATCAAAAAGAGCTTAAGGCCCTAAAAGAACAATTGGATGCCAAGACCAAGGAAGCTCAAGAGAATGAGAATCATTTGAGGTGAAGATTGGAGGAGGAAGAATAGGATGTAGTAGCTCATCTAAAGAGTCAGAAAATGTTAATTCAGCAGTATGATGAGCTAATGGAAAGGACCACTCGCTTGGAGAAGCACCGACAGTAGGAAGAAAGCCAGGAGTTGGAAGAGAAACGTCAAGAGCAAGAGGACGCCCTAGCATTGCGACTGTGATATGAAATAGAGGAGCAAGGAAGACTAGAAAGAGAGATCCAAGTCCTAGAGCAAGAAAGGTAGGATGCCACATGAAGAAGCACACAGGAGCTGAAAGATAACTTGGAAAACACAAAAAGAGATGTGGAAGCTCTCATGGCTATGGCAATAACAAAAAGATGACTGCATTTTGCAAAGTTAGAAAGTCATGAGCAGATCCGGGAGAGACTGTCAGAGAGATTCGCAGAGGCACAACTACAGTTTGCCATTGTGGAACAAGGAACGAAAACAATAGAAGAGCAGCTGAACCACCGCAATAAGGAGAAGACGCAGATGCTAGGCTTAGTGAATGAGCAACAATAGGTGGTAGTGATGTTGTCTTGAGAAATGGAGGAGGGAAGGAAAAAGATGGAAGAGAAGGCACAGCAATGGGAGTGGCATAACTTTGAAAGAGTGTGTGGACTAACAAAACGCCTGGTGGTGAGTGAATGCAAAAGAGTGTTCGTGAAATCAAGAGCAAGGGCTTCCGAAGTGTGCTCAAACACTCAGAGACAAGCCTTCTTGAGCACGGTACAGAATGTTACCCAAGTTGAAGGCGAGGACTCAATGGAAAGGATGAAGAGGAAGTTAGAATTAACATCTCATGCCTTGAGATACGGCCTTCAAGAACACACCCTTCCAACCAGCACAGGTATTACAGGGCCACAATAATATAGTTACCTATGGCAAGCCAACCTTTCTGTTGATGACAAGCTAAGGGAACTAGGGTTTGAAGGACAAGTGCAACAGCCACCACTTGAAGACCAGCCGACGGTAGAGCAAGCCATGGAAGAGGGACCAGGCTTTGAGCAAGAATTCGAGGAAGAATAGCATAGAGAGCCCAGTCTACCCTTGCCTGAATTGCCACCGAAAGAGCTAGAAAGGGCACAAATTCCTGAACACATAGTAGCAGCCTGAAGAAAAAGGCAAGAGCTTGCAGAGCAAGCCCATAGGAGAGTAAGAGTATGGCCATAGCAACTCTGTGAAGAGCCCATGCCGATACACGAGGATCCCCATCCCATCAACTGGTCTCAGGAGTTGACTATATGGCCATAGCACAAGTTTCAGACATGACCATTTGAGCTATCCTTTTCTTATCCACGAGCTTTGGATCGTGTTCTACCCCTAGAGACTGTGGCAAGAATCAACCAGATGGCTAATGACATTTCCAACAGATTGATAGAGGACAGAAACATTGTAGTTACCAGATGGAGGTAGGAACCAGCAAATTATTGGAAAGACAAGGTGAACCGGGTTCCCAAGACCGTCCAAGGCTACGAGGCACAGCTGAAGTGGAGGAGGAAGATTTGGGATACCAACTTTGATGCCCGGACTGCTTTTTGCAGCTCATTGCCTGAAGAGCGGAACGATCCCATCTACATGCCTTACCCTCGCAGACATGGAGTTGACCATGATAGGAACCTGCATGGGCCCCTTGACTTTCCAACAATCTACAATGTCAATGCACGGACTCCTGAGGGATGCTTGGTTTTTAGATTGGAGAATATCCTTCCATCAATCAACCACTTCCTTGAGGATTTCTCCTCATGTCCAGACCCGACATATATAGTAACCTGTAATTACCTTAGGCTCATTAAGTTCTTACTTAAGCAAAAGCCTGTAGCTGAGGAAGCCCACCTTCCCCCTCTCTTTTTTGATATCAACTTTGGCATTGATATTCGTGCCATGGCTAGGCTCATGATGAGGGTGACCTTACTCCCCTCCTTTTGCACAGAAATCCTAGAGGACATCAGCGATACCCACTTCATGAGGTGTAACCATCCCTTTTTTTCCTCAGTACCTCTAAAGGTAAGAGCTAGCATCAAAGAAAATCTGCAAAGCCGCACATTTTTGACTAAGTGCCTGAGGCCACCTCGTGGACCGTCTGAGGATGATAGGAATACAGCATACGAACTCTTTTTGTATTCCAGTTAGCCATGATCAATAAGTCATCCAAAAAAAAGAGAGAGAGAGAGAGAGAGAAAGAAAGAGAAAAAGAAAAAGAAAAGAGGCCAGTACCAAGAATGAAAAGAAAGAGGGCACTAGAGGACAAAAAGATGCAAGAAAGAGAAAAGCAAAGGTTTGAGCTCACCATGAAACATCTTGAATGCCACAGTCAGTGCACCTGGGGTTTCCACCTAGCCCCTTTCCCACCTCACGCTTAGGGCACATCAAGGGCAGGACTACCAGACCTATCACCCTAAGCTCTGCATTGCACCCATGGCGATGCACGAACTGGGTTCTCAAGTGTGGGACAACACCGTGGGCTTGCCCAAGGTTTGTTGCCCAAGGTTTGACCCAACTCCCAGTTCCACCGCCACGTGCACTGCACGCACCATGGAGAGGTAGACACACCCCTTAGGACGTGCAAAACTTTTCCTTGCAGGTTGAGATCGAGCTGTATCAAGGAGAAACCACATCAACCAATGGATCCACCCCACTACCATTTTCAATTTCAAGGGTAGATCTTTGTCAAGCCACCTTTTTCCAATTCAACACCATTTTCAATTTCAAGGATAATCCCTCCAACACCATCCTTGACAAGGGCATGTATACAAACTCAAAAGGCCACCCAGCCACCAACACTATCACCTTCCAAGCTACCACCTATCAGTGCCATGCGATTGGCACTCAGCTAGGAGGGGGTAATGTTGATTGCAACACCAGCAATAGGAAAAAAGTAGGAAAATAGAAAAATTTGAGAAGTAGGAAAAGGAATAGGGCAGGCATGGAGAAGGCGCCAAGAAGAATAATAAGTCTAAAAAAATCCAAAAGCATGGGAACAACCGCCAAAAGTCCAAGGCGCAGCCGCCAAATTCTGGAGGAGTTAAAAGCAAGAAAGCACACCTTTAAATGCAAAGGCGCTCTCAAATCCTTGTAAAAGAGTGCCAGGCTCCCTCCTGTGAAAATTGTAAACTTAGAAGAGTGGTAGGACTAGCTAGGAAGTGAAAGAATGGAGAAAAAGGGCCTAGGACATGGCCGGACATGTAAAAATTGAGGATGACCACCCGTGGGAAGTAGGGCATGTATATAAACTTGAAAAGTGGATGAGAAGCTCATTCTTGTGTGTGGCAAAAAGCTTATTCTTCTTCTTCTCTTCTTCTTGCCTTCTTACTTGTGCTTGAGAGAGGGAGTTTGCGAGTGTGAGGGAGTGAGGGAGTGAGTGTGTGAGAGTGAGGGACCGAGGAGAAGAAGTTCCCCATCTCCTCTCTTCATCTTCTTCTCTTCTCTACTCTTCTCTTGTCTCGCGCCGCTATGGAGGATGGAGTTTGTTGGAGAGGAATTGAGATTGCTTGAGCTTGCCTCAAGGATCCTAGAGTTACCAGAATGCACGGGAGAGGAGGGTACTCGATCGGGCATCAAGGTGAGCTCACTACACCCCATAGGTAGGGAGGGCGCATCGACTATGTGAGAGGTAGCCATGGCCGATCAGCTTGAAATGCTTGACCAATAAGCGGTCTATAGGTCTCGGGGGTTGAGCTGGTAGCTCCCTTCATCTATCAAATAGGTAGTCAATAGGTTTCCCAAGGTATCACGAATCAACTCCAGTAGGTGGTTTGAAGAGAAATGATAATGGCAGAGAAGAGATCTCCATGGAAGCTTTTACCAAGAAGCTTGGAAAGAGGAAAGAGAAGCCATGCTCTAAAAATTAACCACAGTTTAACACTTCTAAATGGTCCCAAATTGACCACAAACTACCAAAATGACCATGAAGCTACCATTATTTCTGCAGACATTCTTCAAGACTATCAAATCTAGTCATGACTTACTGTAGAGACCTTAACTAGTCACGGTTTTAACTGAGTCAGATCATGTAACTAATTCTTATCCTCCAGTTACTATGTGCCTAGACTGTAACTATAACCAGATTCACTATGAAAATGGCCTTCCCATTGGATCAAAGATGTGCTCTAATACCATTGTAAAGAATCTCATCCTTGCAGGAAGCCATTAAACTGAAAATACAAGAATTAGACTATTTAACCAAAAAACCATAGCCGAGGTGGCTAGGCATGAAATGATATTACCAATGTTGGTTGAGAATCAAATGATGAGAAGCTATAGCATGGTATGCACCCCAAGCTATGGTGGCCATCCAAGAGTACTCACCCTCTTAGATGGTGGGAGGTTGAGACTCCAAATATGTAATGTTGTAAAATCACAAAAACATGCTAGCCTAGTTACAACTTAGCCTTTTATACTTAACCTAATAGGCTAAATATTGGCTAAGGCATTTAGGTAGTTTACTCTATTACATTTAGTCCTATTTCTCTAAGTAGATAATGACATCTTGCGGCACATGCATGGCATTATTCACCTCTCTAGCAAGTTCCATATTATACACCTTCCATGGTTACACATGAGTTAGATTGATGTACTGGTCCCAAGATTCATTAACACAAAAGGAACAAAATCATGACATACTTTAAAACAAAACTTATGTAGGGTCTTTGTGACTTGATAGACAATGTGCATTGTGAGTACCTTTGACTATTTGGCATGCATATATATTACCTAGTTGACATTATTGACTTTCAGCTCCATAAAAGCCTTTTCTTTCCATTATCTATCATCTTCCAAGATAACGGTTAACAAAGTCATGGGAATTCTATATATTGGCACCATTTTCATCTATTTACTCAATTGTAGAAGCACACTTTATCAAAACACATGTGCCATCAACCTCTCCCTTACAATGCTTGGTATCAAATAGTTTCATAGCATTCAACCATTGGTTACTAAAAAGTACCTATCATTACCAACATAAAGTGGCATAATACTTATACATGATACTAGCATAGTATACATAACACTAACATAGACTATCATGATACCAACACAAAGTACTAATGTAGTACTAGCATGAGCCAACATAGACTAACATAGTACTCACACATAGTGAGATTGTTGACGATGGAACTAGTTTTCAAGGTGTTTCTAGTTTTTTAGATTTTAAACTCTTGTCTTACTAGGCCTATTAAATTTTTGGCTTGTCTAGTTGTTGATGTCCTATGCGTTTAGGGTACACAATTTTTCTTATATGTGTAGGCACATGCATACACATATGCATCCACCTATATGTATGTATGTCCCCTGGGTGATCCCTGCCGACAAGGGCGCTATGAGAAGAACGAGTATCAAAGAAAGGGATACCCCAAGCTTCCTATGACTTATCGTTTCCTGAAAATCCATGACCCCACTCCATATTATTATTCCCTCCTGATAGCCCATTGTAACACAATCCTATTTTCCTCAAATTGATGTATCAATCAGCTTGTCCTACGTTTCCAAAATAAAATGTACACAAAGGGTTATGCCCTCATGAATAAATAAGGCTTTTTACTATTGTCTATCTTGATTATAAATGTGGCAAAGATGTTAAGTGATTAAGTCACTTGACTAAAAGCTGTGCAAGTCACATAAATGTGATATGGGGAACGATTGATAAGATATTAACATAAAGAATCTTATTGTCCAGACACAGCCCCAAGCATAGGTTCCAAGTTTGACTCCTGCACTAAGTTCAGCTGTGATTCAAGAGAAGAAGTTCCTTCTCAAAAAATTAAGCCACCCAATTTTGATGGTAAGGGAAGGACTGTTCAAGCCGATGCCGACATCTGGATTGAGTCCATGGAGGACTACTTTGAGGCAGCAAGAACTGCACCTACTAACCAAGCCATGCTCGCCAAACTTAAGCTTACACGCGAAGTGAGACTTTGGTAGAAACAATGGTGTAGAGACCAAGTGATCTTGGAAGGGACAGTCACTTGGGAGAAGCTTAAGGAAGCTGTGCGAGGGAGGTATCTGCCACCTGCCTACCGCACACAGAAGATGAATGAATTCTATGAATTGAAGTAGCTTGGACTATCCCTTGATGCATATTATTCAAAGTTCGTTTCTCTCTTAAATTACGCGCCTCCAATGGATATGACACAACAGGTGTCAAAGTTTTGTGCTAGGTTAAATCCACCCATAAACACCTGCTTGGAATCAATGCACCCAATGGACCTACAAGACTCACTCATTCAAGCTGCTCCAATAATATAGGAGGTACAGACCAAACCAAGGAACAAAAGGACTTGGCCTTATAGAGATTAGAACAAGGGTATGTTTAGGGCTCATACTAAGAGAGCGCAGGGTCAAAATCAGGGTCAAAGGAAGAAAGCTAGGACCAATGCTATCAACAACTTTGTTCCTATACAAGGTAATGACTGCAATCTATGTTGCTTCCATTGTAACGAGTCAGGACACTTCAAGAGGCAGTGTCCCAAGCTTAGCTGAGGACATCGCCAAGGGCAATTCCAAGGAGCCGCCCATGGCCAAGGAACCACCGTCATGGCCAGAGGGAGAACCTCCAGTGTTTCCAACAAGGAGCTGGGCGATGAAGAAGATCCATCCATGGATGCTGACATTGAGAGGGCAATGGTTCACACTGCTCTACACAAGAAGGGTCCGAATCGCCAATTGTCGGTGATTCAAACTCCATGATCTTATAAAGATAAAAGCTTCAAAACCCTAATTGACTGTGGCATTACACATTCCTTCATTTCACCAATCTGTGCAAAAAGATTAGGGATAGCCACAATAGATGCACCTACTTTACTTGTGGAATTGGCAAATGGTCATGAGGTCTCTTGTACTAGGCAAATTGCTAAAGTGAAATTCCTACTGGGTGGGAAGCCAACTTTGGTGAGATTCGGGGTAATGAACCTAGGTGTCCACGAATGTCTACTCGGAATGGATTAGCTAATACCCAATGATGCCAACATCCACTGTGGAAAGGGCCAAGTTTTCTTTTGAAATTCTGAAGGGGAACTAGTCACGACTCAAGGAGAGGCTGGTAAGCCAAAAATACAGCTGGAAAAAGCAACTCGAATAATAAAAGGTGTTAGAAAGGGCCTACCTGTCTATCTGATTAAACTAAATAAGCTAGATCAGAATCAAGAATCCGGGGAAGAACCTTCATGGTTAAGGGAATATGCAGACGTATCTCTTGAAGAGCTAAAAGAACTTCCTCCCTAAAGGGAAGTCAACCACGAAATCAAGCTGGTGCCAGGAGCTGCACCAGTTGCAAAGAGGCCGTATAAGATGTCCATCCTGGAAGTTATCAAACTGAAAGAGCAACTCAAGCAACTATTAGACCAAGGCTACATCCATCCTAGCAGTTCACCATGGGGAGCTCCAGTGCTGTTCCAAAAGAAGAAAGATGGAATGCTTCATCTATGCATTGACTACAGGGGGTTGAATCAATCAACCATCAAAGATAAATACCCCATTCCAAGAATAGATGAATTAATTGACTATCTTCAAGGTGCAAAGATCTTCTCTAAGATAGATCTCAAATCTAGATATTACCAGATAAGGATCAAGGAAGAAGATATCTCGAAGACTACATTCAGCACAAGGTATGGACACTTTGAATTCCTAGTGATGTCATTCGGGCTAATGAATGCTCCTGCTACCTTCAACAGGTTAATCCAAGATATCTTTAGGCCCTATCTTGATGACTTTGTACTCGTCTTCTTTGATGATACACTAGTCTTCTCTAAATAAGAAAAAGATCATGAACCCCAGCTTTGCATTGTTCTTGAAACAATGAGAGCACACAAGCTTTATGCCAAGAAGAAGAAGTGTGCCTTTTTCAAGCGACAGATTGAATATCTGGGATTCATTGTATCAGTGGAAGGAATTTCTGTAGATCCAGCTAAGGTTAGAGACGTTCTCGAATGGCCAACACCAACTTCTGTCAAAGAAATACGTAGCTTTCTTGGATTGACAGGATGGTATAGGATTTTCATCAAAGATTATGCTTTGATTGCAGCACCTCTGACTGATCTACTAAAGAAGCAAGTAGCAATTGTATGGTCACCTACCGAACAGACCAGCTTTAACAAACTAAAGCAAAGCTTAGTATTAGCACCCATCCTGAAATTTTCTGATCTTAGTAAGGAGTTTGAAGTGGTAATTGATGCTAGCGCACTTGCTTTAGGATGTGTGCTTATGCAAGAAGGTCATCTCGTACCATACTCTTCAAGGAAATTGAAGAGCCATGAAAGGAATTATGCTATCCGCGATCTGGAGCTATTGGCTATCATCCATGCTCTCAAACTTGGAGAGATTACTTGCTAGGTAACAAATTTTCCTTAGTGACAGACCACAAGAGTCTTAAATGGATCTTCACCCAGAATGAGCTCAATATGAGGCAACGTCGATGGATTGAAGTGCTGGATGAATATGATTTTGAAAGCAAATACAGGCCTTGAAAAGAGAATGTAGTTACCGATGCACTCAGTCGCAAGGCATTTCTAAATTCACTTATTTTGCAAGATCGATCAACAGCAACATCTCTAGCCACAAAGGTATCAATGCCAAACAACCCAATTCTTGAGATAGAAAAAGAAGAAGCTAAAGATGAAGTATCAAGAATTCTCTATCAGTAGTGGACTTGACAACTTTAGGACAAGATTATGTATCCCTGCAAGCCAAACTCTCAAGCAGAAGATACTTTGGGAAGCCCATGACTTCCCTTTCTCAGGACATCCTGGCTATGCCAAGACCCTTAATGTGGTCAAGAAGAGCTATTATTGGGATAGGCTCAAGGGTGACGTTCTCAAATATGTCATGGAATGTTTGTCTTGTCAACGCATTAAGGCAGAACATGTCAAAATGCCTGGGAAATTGCAACCACTTGACATTCCCCAAATGAAATGGGAATTCATTAGTATGGATTTCATTGTTAGCCTACCCCAAGTTCAGGGAGGATACAACTCTAGTATGGTTGTAGTATATATGCTCACCAAGGTTGCACATCTCATCCCTGTCAAGACAAACTATAAAACCTCAAATATCGCAAGATTATTCATCAAGAAAATATTCAAACTATATGGATTACCCAGAAGAATCATTAATGATCATGACTCTCTCTTCACATCACACTTCTAGAGGGCTATCTTCAAGGCTATTGGGACTTAACTCTGTTTCAGTACAGCTTACCATCCCCAAACTGATGGTCAAACAGAACGAGTCAACCAAGTCGTTGAAGATATGCTTAGGGCATACTGCCATCGCGAACCCAAAAAGTGGATTCAATATTTGCCACTGGTTGAGTTTGCCTACAATGCTTCCTACCAACAGAGTATTCAGATGACCCCTTTTCAAGCATTGTATGGGCACAATTGTCGTACTTCGTTGAGCTTCTCGGATCCAACTTTGAGGGTAGAAGCTTCAAGGTAGATGCTGGAAGACATGGATGATCAAATCAAATCAATAAGACAAGACATCCAAGCTGCCAAGGATAGACAGAAGGCTTACGCAGACTTGAAACGGCAAGACAGATCCTTGGTTGAAGGGGATATGGTCTTCATCCACGTATGTCCTAAAAAGAGTTCACTATCCCTTGGAGAGTACAAGAAGCTAAGTCCTAGGTATTGCGGACCTTATAAGATCATTAAGTGCCTAGGGCCTAATGCTTATAGACAACAGCTGCCCGCAACCCTAAAGATTCATAATGTATTCCACGTTAGCCTATTGAAAAAGTATCTACCTAATCCAAATCATGTACTTGATGATAAGCAAATTGTAATTCCTAGCCAAGGAGTCCTTGAGCTACAGCCTGATAGAGTCCTACATGTCAGGGAGAGGCATTTGAGGCCAAAGACCTTGAGAGAATACCTCATCCAGTGGAAGGATTATCCCAAAGAGGATGCCACCTGGATGGATGAAGATACTCTTACTCTCAACCAACAATACCCCCAGGTCCTCTCGAGATGAGGACATCTCGATCCCTCTAAGGGGGAGAGGATGTAACATGCCCGTGCTTCTCCCCCCCCCCATAGGAATTCCCCTTAATTTCAAAAAATTATTATTATTATTATGGTTAGTTCAAATTTTTTTCCCCTCTCTCTCTCTCCGCTGATAGCACGTCAGGGGGAGAGAGAGGGAGTGATGTGGTGGCGCTAGGGGGCATGCAGCCCCCCATGTGGGAGGGGTGGCCATGCCACCCACCTCCTCTCCCTCCTATATAAGGGGAGGCTCCTCCCCTCCCTCTTTCACAGAGTCTGCAACCCCCCCTTCCCTACGTTGCCACCTCCTCCCTGTGGCAACAGCAACAACCCTGAGGCCTCCGAGGATAACTTTCTTTTCCCCCCCTCTAGTCGGCAGCAATTGCATGGGCCCCTAGGCCTTCAATTGAAGAACCACCCCACCCCCTCCATTTGTAGTAACAGTGCCCCCGCTAGGGCTTTCGACTGTAGCCACCCCCTTCTCAGTTGCCAATCACTGTGGGTCCCCCCTGGGCCTTCCAAATAAAGCCCCCCCTGATCGTCAGTTGCCGCAGGCCCCCATGAGAAGAGAAGAAGAGGGAGAGAAGAAGAAGGAGAGGGAGGGAGAAGAGAATAAGAGAGGAAGAGGGAGAGAAGAAGAAGAGGTAGACAAGGAAGAGGAGAGGGAGAGAAGAAGAGAAGGAGAGAGAGAGAAGGGAGAAGAAGAAGAAGAAGAGAAGAAGGAGAAGAGGAGAGAGAGAGAAGAGGAGGAGAGAGAGAGTAGGAGAAGAAGAGAAAAGGGAGAGAAGAAGAGGAGAGAGAGAAGAGAGGAAGGGAAGGAGAGAAAGAGGAGAGAGAAAGAAGGAGAAGAAGAAGTGAAGAAGAAGTAGATGAGGTAGAAGGAGAGAGAGAGAGAAGGATAAGAGAAGAGGAAGAAGAGAGGGAGAGAGAGAGAAGGAGAAAGAGAAAGGAAGAGAGTTGGAGACAAGTTACCCCCTCATCGACAAAGGATTCCCTTCCCGCGATCTTTTCCTCCCGAACTGATCATCCTAAAGGCCGCTAAGGCCCAGACTTCGCAAACCCCGAGTAGAAATGGCTCCCAAGAAGAAAATCGCGGGAAGCGTAGGTGCCAAAGCTACCGTTGGTAACGGTAATGCGGGAGAGGCAAGCGGAGCGACCAATGCAATAAATGCCCCTACGAACACAAATCAAACCCAGGTTCTTTAAGTGTTATAACTAATTATGTATTATTTCTCGTGGAAGAGATGAAAGGGTTAGCTACGTGCATGGAACAAGAACGAGTCTTAGGGTTTTTGTTACTCTAAGCGCTAGGTTGCATGCGTGAAATGATAGAGAATGGAATTTGCATAAGTTTATATGCATGATAGCTTTTACACACATAAAATGATGAGGTTATCACCTTACTTCACATAAAATGATAGCTTTTTAACCAGTTCAGTGCATGAATAGTCATTTAGAATTCATGTTTTGCAATCATGATTAAAAGAAACACATGAAATGTTAGTTTCCGTTCATGAGATACGCTTACGCAAGTCACATGTGATCCGGTGCATTAGGAAATAGTACTTGTTGCCAAGAATGAAGAGAGATAAAGGTCGTTTAGGACGTTCAGCTTTACTAAGCACACCATGTGCATGATGGATAAGGTTGATTGGAAAATTTTGCATAGAACCGCACAATCAGTGAAAAAGGTTGCTTGGTGTATTGTTGTGCACATGTTGTGAAAGATTGCAGAAGACTAGCTTGCTGTGTTGTATCCTTGTTTGTGATAATGGCGGAGAACTGTGGAAATCCCATTATTGAGAAGCTTGACAAGAACAACTATCCTTCATGGAAGTTTTGTGTGACAAAATTTCTCATTGGAAAGGGCCTCTATAAGTTTGTTTCAGGTGAAGAAAAGGAGCCAGAGCTGGGTATCCCTCCGACTGTAGATGAGTTAAAAGCATGGAAAGAGTGAAATGCGAAAGACAAAAAGGTGATGTACTGGCTATTTGCAGTCATTGATAATACTATGCTGGGACATATCAGGAATGCAGAAACTTCACATGCAGCTTGGACAATTTTTGAGAGCATGTTTTTAGTAAATACAAAGGCACAAAAGATTCAACTCAAGCAAGCATTGAATGACTTGAAGAAAGGGAAAATGTATGTCAATGAGTATGTGTTGAAGGTGAGGAGCATTGCAGATGCTTTAGCAATGATTGATGCAATGCCGAATGATGATGATTTGGTTTCATCCACTCTGAGTGGCCTTAACAATGAGAAAGCATGGAAATCATTTGTTACTTCAGTATATGTATGGAAACCATTTCCAGATTTTGATGAGCTAATCTCTCTCATGATTGCTGAAGAGATCAATATGCAGGGTGATTCGTCTGAAAGAAATGGTGAATAGGTCCAAGCATTTTACTCGAGTTTAGGAAGGGGACATGGTAGATCCTCTTCGAGAGGCCATGGTATGGGATGTGCTGGCGATAAACAGTAAAACAAGTTCAATCAACAGTTTAGTGAAATGTAGGTTTCTGAAGGTAGAAGAAACTTTAGAGGTAGGGGGAGCTCTAGAGAAAGACGTGGATGGCAGAATAGAGGCTCTGGAAATTCTGCTATTGTTTGGCATTATTGTGGCAAAATAGGATATACTGCAACCAATTGTTATGCTAAGAAGGATGATATTCGCAGTGGTAAACTACAGCAAGGAAACTATGCATCATCTTCACGAAAAAATGAAGACAAAAATGAGTGTCTGTTTGTTATGCAACATATGATGAATGTAGTTACAGGAAAGGGGACACATGATGATGTATGGTATGTCAATTCAGGTGAATCTAATCATATGACCAGTCATGTTGAATGGTTTAAGAGATACAGGACTTACAAAACCAAGGTTATGTGCAGACGAGTGATGATTCATGCCACCCAATTTCACACATTAGAAAGGTTCACTTGTCCTTGTATGATGGCCAGACAAAGAGTTTGACAAATGTATTACATGTGCCATCAATTACAAAAAATCCAGTGTCTGTTGGCCAAATGGTAGAGAAGGGATTGCAAGTACGATTCAATGCAAAAGGTTGTTTTGTAGAAGACTTTAATGATAAGTGTAGGTTGGTCGTAAAAGGAAGAAGAGTTGGCCGAATGTTCACTTTAGATGCTGGAATTCCTGCAGTGGATGTTGCTATGTATGCTAAAGGAAAAGGAGTAGTTGCAGATGTTGAAATATGGCATAAATGTATTGGACATGCAAATGTGCAAAGGCAGTTGAAATTAATGCAGTCTAGAGGATTGGTTACAGGGTTGCCTTCTTTTAGAGTTGCAGAATTGCATAAAGTCTGTGAAGCATGCTTGTTTGGTAAGCAGGCAAGACAACCCTTCTCGCATGATAGAGAAGTGAGTAGAAAAATACTTGACATAGTGCATACAGATATTTGGGGGCCTACACAGAATGTATCTCTTGGTGGCAGCAAATACTTTGTCACATTTATTGATGACTGTTCAAGGAAGTTATGGGTATACTTCATGAAGGAAAAAAAGTGATGTGTTTGAGCACTTCAAATCTTTTAAGGTAGCTATTGAAATAGAAATAGGCTTAAAAGTAAAGTCCTTGAGATCAAATGGAGGGGGAGAGTACATCTCTAATGAGTTCAGTGGCTTCTTGAGGACTCATGGGATAAAGAGGCAATTTACTTGCAGGTATACCCCATAGCAAGATGGTGTTGCAGAAAGGAAAAACATGCATATTGCAGAAGTTGCACAAGCATTAATGGCTGAAAAGAATATGCCCAAATATTTTTGGTCTGAGGCTGTCCATACTGTTGTTTATATTATGAACAAAACTCCCATAGCTGCAGTTCATGGGATGACTCCTAAAAATGCTTTACTGGCAAGAAGCCCGATGTATCACACTTGAAGGTATTTGGTTGTGTTGCATACGTTCATATGCCAGATGAGCTATGAAAGAAGCTTGATCCAAAGGCAAAAAAATGTGTTTTTATTGGATACTCTTTAGAGCAAAAAGGATATCGATGTTATAACCCTATCACAAGTGAGTTCAGAGTAAGCAGGGATGTTATCTTTGATGAGATGGGAAGTGGTATACACCTGTTGGTGATGTTTTGAATGATGATAATGATCAGGACAGCTATGTGCAGAAAGATAAATAAGAATCACGGAGTCTTAGTGGACCAGAAACATCATCTGGTACTACACCTACAGTGAGCCCTTGGTCTGAGAGACTAAGGCATAGCCCCACACCTTCAGGTGGATCTATAAGTATTATAAGGAAGGACAAAGGAAAGAAGAAAGTGATGGATGGTAATGATGCATCTACCAGTCATTTGGGATTTGCTGGAGATTCTAGTGGTTCGGAGAGTTTGGATGATGAGCTTGGCATTCCTTCAATCAGGATGCCAGGTGTACAAAGAACTCATAATAATGTAAATGCTCCATTGAGTGATCTGGTGGTACGCAGATCTAGCAAGGTCATATACCCTATTAAAGTATTTGGTCTTGAAGGTTATTGCAGCTCACCATTATGCTTATATGGTGAAACTAGTTGAGGATGTTGAGCCCACTTCTGTTGAGGATGCTATTGGTCATGCTCATTGGGATGCAGCAATGGATGAGGAGATGGTTGCATTAGAAGCAAATAAGACTTTGGATTTGGTACCCTTACCTAAGGGTAAGAAATATATTGGTTGTAAGTGGGCTTACAAAGTCAAGCATAATGCAGATGGTTCAGTTAGCAGGTGTAAGGCTAGGCTGGTTGCAAAAGGCTATGCTCAAACATATGGCATATATTATGAAGAGACATTCAGTCCAGTTGCTAGGATGGCAACTGTTAGGTGTGTGATTGCCTTGGCAGCAACCAAAGGTTGGAGTTTTTAGCAAATGGATGTTAAGAATGCTTTCTTACATGGTGAATTGCAAGAATAAGTGTATATGGAGCAGCCAGCAAGTTATGAGGATTTAGAGCATCCCACATATGTACAAGTTAAAGAAGGCGCTCTATGGCTGAAGCAAGCACCTAGAGCATGGTTTGACAAGATTGGAGAGTATCTTGTCAATATTGGATTTTTTATTTTTGATGTTGATCACTCACTTTATGTGAGAAAGGGAGATGCAAGTTTGGTCATCATAGTCATCTATGTGGATGACTTGATTACGGTGACAGTGACAATGGGATTGCTGAAGTTAAGAAATTCTTGAAGAAGAAGTTTGAGATGAAATATTTGGGTGAGTTGAGATACTTTCTTGGTATTGAGGTGATCAGATGTGATGATGGTATATGGCTATCCCAAAGGCAATATGGCTTGGATATGTTATCCAAGTATGGTATGACAGCATGTAAGCCTCTTTTAGTACCATTGGAGCAAAAGGTGAAGTTGAGTGTTGATGTTGGGGATGAGATAGAAGACCCTACTATGTTCAAGAGGATAGTAGGGAGTTTGATTTACTTGACTATCACAAGGCCAGAATTGAGCTATGTTTTTGGCCTTGTCAGTCAGTTTATGCAGATGCCTAGAAAGCCTCATTTGGATGTAGTTAGACGTATATTGAGGTATGTGAAGTCCACTTTACATGATGGAATTTTTTATGAGGCAGGTAAGGACGTACAAGTCTTTGGATACACAGATGCAAATTGGACTGGTAGCATGTCAGACAGAAGATCTACGAGTGGATTCATGTTTTCCCTTGGTAGTGCAGCAATTACATGGAGCAGCAAAAAGCAACCTGCAGTTGCTTTATGGAGTACAGAGGCTAAGTATAGAGGTGCTGCTATGGTAGCATGTGAGGTGGTGTGGTTGTAAATGTTATTAGGTGATTTGGATGTGCAAGGAGATGGTCCAGTTTTCATTCATTGTGGCAACATGAGCAGCATACAGTTAGCTAGGAATCCATTGTTCCATGCTAGGACAAAACACATTGAGGCGCATTACCACTTTGTGAGAGAGAAGGTACTTACAGGAGAGATTTACTTGATATATGTTAGCACACACAATCAGATAGCTAACATTTTCACAAAGGCATTGGGTGTAGAGAAGCTTCAAAAGTTCCGAAGCTTACTTGGAGTTGCAAAGATAGAGTTGAGCTTGAGGGGGAGTGTTGAGATGGCAAGCTCAACACGTGCAGACATTGATGATGGACCGCCTGGCTAGATGGGTTTGCATGTCTACACTTAGCACATTGGTAGTCATTATGAAACTCACATGGCCAAACTGACTTATCACTTATTATATTTAGTTTGTTACACCTACCTACAGCTCTGGCAAAGACATAGCGCCAGTCGTTTAGTGTAGTCGATTATGCACTGTTTGACTTAGTAGGCCACTTTCATTTATGTTGTATCTTATCTATACTTTGTGTACTTTGTATAGTGTGTGGAAGAAGAAGATGAAACCAGCAAGAAAACGTTTTGGCCTCCATCTCTCTTCTTGTGTTCTTGAGTGAGCTTCCTCTTGTATATACAGTGTGTGTTTAGCGCAGCACCTCAAGCAAGTCTCCCCACCACAACGAGATTCTTGACAATGTAGGGGTTTGATTTGGGGGAGGAGGAAAAGCCATACATTATGGACTTGGATATGTGAGTCATTGATTTGGATATGGTACAAATCATGAGACCACCTAAGGCTCTATAGGTGGATGAATCATGCTTTAATTGCCCACAATCTGTGTAAGTCTTGCCTTGTCAAGAGCATTTTGATGGCAAGTGGTCATTGTGCAATATATGCACTACATAGTTTATCAGTATGGTTGGTTTTTATTGAGTGATTCAATCATTTTCGAGAGCTCTTGTTGTTTTTTCATCAAATCTACCCCATGAGGTTTTACTTTTAGGTGTTTCCTATCTCAAGTTTGCCCCAGATGAGATTGGGATTTGGACTTTCGGGCTTTTCCTTTCTTAACTCAACTTGTCTCCTTATGTAGGTCCTCTATTCTAATTGCTTCATCCAATACTCTATTGAGATTTTTGCAATGAAGTGTAGAGTTACTAGTGAGTACCTCACTAATCTTTTCGTCACAAATTTGTTTGATGAAGGCTTTGGTGACGATTTTGGTGGATTGGTTTTTTTGTTAAGAGGATTCATATTCAATTTAGTTTGATGTGTCAAAATGTTCCTAAAGTAGTTTAACCTTTGTTTTGTTTCCTAGTTATTCTTTCAATTTCTTTCAAATTCAAAATAAATAAGAGAGTAATATGCAAAATCATGCCTTCTTCCATTCCAAAATCAATGTATAGGTGCGAAAGAAAAACTAAAAATTACCACAATAATTGAGAGGTCAATGTGTCAAATAAGCCTAGTGCAATGCAAGGACTAGACTCCTAAAACGCAAGCATAGATGTATCTTAGATTGATTTCTCTTGTCGCAAAAAAAAAAAAAACACTTGGCACACTTGCTTCAAGTCTAAAGATCCAATCTCAAAATGTGCAATGTGCAGAGTTACCAAAGTGCAGTTCTAAGTTCCTAAAAGTATGGAAGATGGAAAGTGTAAGGCCCCTATTGCATGAAACTCAACACACCAAAGAACACTATTAACCCTTAGAATGACACAACCTCGGAACAACACAAGGTGCAAAGTTGCAAAATAACACAAGGTGCAAGAGAAGACTTACCAAGGAGCATAAAAAGATAGCTTGTTGGAAAAAGAAGACCAATAAGCATGGGAAATTTTTTAAAATTCAAGAACAAGGCACATAAGAAATAAAGTGCATTTTAGCCCCTTGTAAAAGAGTGCCAGGCTCCCTCCTATGCAAGTTGTAAATGAAAAGGTACATGTAAAAAATCTATGAGAATAGGAAAAGAATAGGAAAGAAAGTGGAAAAGAGGACCACGTCCGAATGGCCGGTCATGGAAAGGGTTGGGTGCCCAAGGGGAGAAGGGCATGTATAAAAGTCAAAAAGTGAATGAATAAGCTCATTCTTGGTGTGTGTGCAAACTAGCTCTCTTCTTGCTCTCATTCTTGCTTCCTTCTTGTGCATGTGAGAGAAAGAGAGGGAGTGTGAGAGAGGGAGAGTGTGAGTATGTGAGAGCAAAAAAGTGCGGAGAAGCTATTATTCTCTTGTCTTCTTCTTCTCCTTCTTCTCTTCTCTTTCGTCATGCGCGCAACTATGGAGCTTGGAGCTTGGAGCTTGGAGATGGAGGTTGCTTGAGCAAGTATCTTGAATCATGGAGCCATCAAAAAATTCAATAAAGAGGACTACAATTATCGGATTCAATGGTAAGCTCACTACATCCATATGCAAGAGCATGCACAACTATGTGAGAGATAACCATTGTCACTCGCTTGAAATGATTGGCTTGCTAAGTGGTCTGTAGGGTCTCAACAGTTGCTAACAATAACAATGACATTTTGGTTTCATTGTTGGGACCAATGGATTCAAGATTCAGTGCTTCTGCACTCCAGATTGTGCAATGGAGTATGACTTTGTCTCCAAAACAGTGCTTGGTTCAGGTAGGAAGCAAGGGAGTCAAAAGGTATTCGATATCATTTTCCGAATAGTTTAGGTGTTTGAAGATTTAGTAATATTAATAAGATCAATGGTAGGATGTTTTTCATTCATAGGATACATTAAGGTTTGGGAAATAGGAAAAAAGAAAGAAAATGTAAGTTTCTGTAACAACGAAGAAACAGGGGAGCAAAAGAAGAAAGAAAAGAAGATTTTGAATATCTTGGAAGGAAAACAGAGAGTAAGGGAAGAAAGAGAGAGCATTAAAAGGAGAGAAAAGGGGAGAAGAGCTCGTTTGAGCTTGTGAGAGATTGAGAAAGAGAGAAATAGATCAAGAGAGAGCAGCAAGCCAATAGAGTAGTATAAATCCATGTGTCATCACCCTTGGTGGTTCTAGGTATGCTCAAAACCCTCCTTTTGCTGAGACTGATGAATGAGGGTAGGATTATAGTTAGGCACATGTGTGATTAAGCGACTCATTGTTATCAATATTTTGTCATTCAACACGTTTTTTTGCTGCTTGGATAGCATTCCTAGGCCTCAAATGGCTAAGTCCTAATAAAGAGCCCTTGAACGGCCAAGTCACTTAAGTCCACTCGGACACACTTAGTTAAACTTGGACAGTCCCACTCTCAGATGGCCAAGTACGTCCACTCAGATAATAAATAAGTCCACTCAAACATCCCACTCTTGGACTATCGGATTGTCCACTTGGATACATCTTCTCAAACTCAGATGATGGGCACCCCCTGTCCCAAACCATTTGGATAGGCCAAATCCAACACTCGGATGGCCACTAGGACGATCAAAGACTTGCAACTCGGAAGTCCGAATTGGAAGGCTACCTGAACCAAAACACATTCTTAGGGACCATCTCAACCCCACACACATACCAAATGCTATGAGCTAAATATCGAGTGACCTTAGCTAGATTTTAGACCTACGAGTGTGACCATAGAGTTAACCAACACCAGAATTTACCCAGATAGACCTAAGAGTTGACCAAATCAGTCGATCGTTGGTAGCTTACTTCTGTCAAGAATCACGTGGTGGGGGGACTTGCTTGAGGTGCTACACCAAACACACATTGTATACACAAGAGGAAGCTCACTCAAGAACACAAGAAGAGAGATGGAGGCCAAAACATTTTCTTGCTGATTTCTTCTTCTTCTTTCACACTCTATACAATGCACACAAAGTATAAATAAAGATACAACATAAAGGAAAGTGGCCTTCTAAGTCAAACAGTGCATAACCGACTACACTAATCGACTGACCTTATATCTTTGCCAGTTGTAGGTAGGTGTAACAAACTAAATATAATAAGTGATAAGTCAGTGGCCATGTGAGTATCATAATGACCACTAACGTGCTAAGTGTAGATGTGCGGACCCATCTAGCTAGGTGGTCCATCATCAATGTCCGCATGTGTTGAGATTGCCATCTCAACACTCCCCCTCAGTAAGCTTCAAACTTTCGAAGCTTCTCTACACCCAATGCCTTTGTGAAAATGTTAGCTATCTGATCCTGTGTGCTAACATATACCAAGTCAATCTCTCCTACAAGTACCTTCTCTCTCAGTGTAGTGCACCTCAATGTGTTTGTCCTAGCATGGAACATTGGATTCCTAGCTAGCTGTATGCTACTCATGTTGTCACAATGAATGACAACTAGACCATCTCCCTACACGTCCAAATCACCTAATAACTTTTGCAGCCATACCACCTCACATGCTTCCATAGTAGCACCTCTATACTCAGCCTCTATACTCGATAAAGCAATTGTAGGTTGCTTTTTGCTGCTCCATGTAACTGTTGCACTACCAAGGGAAAAAATGAATCCACTTGTAGATCTTCTGTCTGGCATGCTACTAGCCCAATCTACATCTTTGTATCCAAAGACTTGTACGTCCTTACCTGCCTCATAAAAAATTCCATAATGTAAAGTGGACTTCACATACCTTAATATACATCTAACTACATCCAAATGAGGCTTTCTAGGCATCTGCATAAACTGACTGACAAGGCCAATAGCATAGCTCAAGTTTGGCCTTGTGATAGTCATGTAAATCAAACTCCCTACTATCTTCCTGAACATAGTAGGGTCTTCTATCTCATCCCCAACGTCAGCACTCAACTTCACATTTTGCTCCAATGGTACTAAAAGAGGCTTACATGCTGTCATACCATACTTGGATAACATATCCAAGCCATACTACCTTTGGGATAGCCATATACTCTCATCACATTTTATCACCTCAATACCAAGAAAGTATCTCAGCTCACCCAAATCCTTCATCTCAAACTTCTTCTTCAAGAAGTCCTTAACTTCAGCAATCCCATTGTCACTGTCCACCTATAATAATCAAGTCATCCACATAGATGACTATGATGACCAAACATGCATCTCCCTTTCTCACATAAAGTAAGTGATGAGCATAAAAAATACAAAATCCAATATTGACAAGATACTCTCCAATCTTGTCAAACCATGCTCTAGGTGCTTGCTTTAGTCCATAGAGTGCCTTCTTTAACCTACACACATATGTGGGATGCTCCAAATCCTCATAACCTACTGGCTGTTCCATATACACTTCTTCTTGCAATTTACCATGCAAGAAGATATTCTTAACATCCATTTTCTGCAAAGTCCAACCTTTGGCTACTTCCAAGGCAATCACGCATCTAACAATTGCCATCCTAGCAACTGGATTGAATGTCTCTTCATAATCTATGCCATATGTTTGAGCATAGCCTTTTGCAACCAGCCTAGCTTTATACCTGCTAACTGAACCATCTACATTATGCTTGACTTTGTAAACCCACTTACAACCAATACCTTTCTTACCCTTAGGTAAGGGTACCAAATCCCAAGTCTTATTAGCTTCTAATGCAGCCATCTCCTCATCCATTGCTGCATCCCAATGAGCATGACCAACAACATTCTCAAAATAATTGGGCTCAACATCCTGAGCTAGTTTCACCATATAAGCATAATGATGAGCTACATAACCTTCAAAACCAAATCTTTTAACAGGGTATATGACCCTACTAGATCTGCATACCACCGGATCACTCAAGGGAGCCTTTACATTACTCTCAGCTCTCTGTACACCTGGTGTCCTGACTGAAGGAATACCAATCTCATCATCAAAACTCTTTGAGCCACTAGAATCTCCATCAAATCCCAAATGAGTGGTAGATGCATCATTACCATCCAACACTTTCTTCTTTCCTTTTTCCTTCCTTGCAACACTTATAGATCCACCTGAATATGTGGGGCTACTCCTTAGTCTCCTAGACCAAGGGCTCACTGTAGGTATAGTACCAGATGATGTTTCTGGTCCACTAAGACTCTATGATTCTTGTTTTTCTTTCTGCACAGAACTGTCATAATCAAGATTCTTCCATAGCTCATATGGCACATGAACATATGCAACACATCCAAATACCTTCAAGTGCGATACATCGGGCTTCTTGCCAGTAAAGCACTCTTCAGGAGTCATCCCATGAACTGTAACTGTGGGAGTTCTGTTCATAATGTAGACAGTAGTATGGATAGCCTCAGACCAAAAATGTTTGGGTATATTCTTTTCAGTCATTAATGCCCGTGCGACTTCTACAATATGCCTATTTTTTCTTTCTGCGACCCCATTTTGCTGTGGCGTATACCTGCAAGTAAATCGCCTCTTTATCCCATGAGTCCTCAAGAAGCTAGTAAACTCATTAGAGAGGTACTCTCCCCCTCCATCTGATCTCAAGCACTTTACTTTTAAGCCTGTTTCTATTTCAGCAACAGCTGCCTTAAAAGATTTGAAGTGCTCAAATACATCACTCTTTTTCTTCATGAAGTATACCCATAACTTCCTTGAACAGTCATCAATAAATATGAGAAAGTATTTACTACCACCAAGAGATACATTCTATGTAGGCCCCCAAACATCTGTATGCACTACATCAAGTATTTTTCTACTCACTTCTCTGTCATGAGAGAAGGGTTGTCTTGCCTACTTACCAAACCGGCATACTTCATAGACTTTATGCAATTTCGCAACTCTAAAAGAAGGCAACCCTGTAACCAATCCTCTAGACTGCATTAATTTCAACCTTTGCACATTTGCATGTCTAATATGTTTATGCCATATTTCAATATCTACAACTACTCTTTTTCCTTTAGCATACATAGCAATATCCATTGTAGGAATTCCAGCATCTAAAGTGAACATTCGGCCAACTCTACTTCCTTTTGCGACCAACCTACACTTATCATTAAAGTCTTCTACAAAAAAACCTTTTGTATTGAATCAGACCTCCAACCCCTCCTCTACCATTTGGCCAACAGACACTAGATTTTTTGTAATTGATGGCACACGTAATACATCTATCAGACTCTTTTTCTAGCCATCATACAAGGACAAGGGAACCTTTCTAATGTGTGAAATTGGGTGGCATGAATCATCACACGTCTGCACATAACCTAGATTTTGTAAGTCCTGCATCTCTCCAAACCATTCAACATGACTGGTCATATTATTAGATACACTTGAAGCGACATACCATGCATCATCATGTGTCCCCTTTCCTGTAACTGCATTCATCAAATGCTTCGTAACAAACAGATGCTCATTTTTGTCTTCATTCTGTCGTGAAGACGATGCATAGTTTCCTTACTGCAATTTACCACTACGAATATCATCCTTCTTAGCATAGCAATGGGCTGTAATATGGCATGTTTTGCCACAATAATGACAAACAAGAGCAGAATTTCCAAAACCTCTATTCTGCCATCCAGCTCTTCCTCTAGAGCTCCCCCTGCCTCTAAAGTTTTCTCAGCCTCTTGAAACCTGTATTTCACCAAATTGTTGTTTGAACCTGTTTTGTTGGTTATCGCCAGCACGTCCCATATTATGGCCTCTCAAAGAGGATCTACTACGTCCCCTTCCTGAACTTTAGTAAAATGCTTGAGCATGTTTACCATTTTTTTCAGATGAGTCACCTTGCATATTGATCTCTTCAGTAATCATGAGAGAGATCAACTCATCAAATTCTGAAAATGGCTTCCGTACATATACTGAAGTAACAAATGATTTCCATGCTTTCTCATTGTTAAGGCCACTCAAAGTGGATGAAACCAAATCATCATCATTAGGCATTACATCAATCACTGCTAAAGCATCTACAATGCTCCTCACCTTCAACACATACTCATTGATAGACATTTTCCCTTTCTTCAAGGCATTCAACTCTTGCTTGAGTTGAATCTTTTGTGCCTTTGTATTTACTGAAAACATGTTCTCAAAAATTATCCAAGCTGCATATGAAGTTTCTGCATTCTTGATATGTCCCAACATCGTATTATCAATGAGACTGAAGATAACCAGTACATCACCTTTTTGTCTTTCGCATTCCATTCTTTCCATGCTTTTAATTCATTTGCAATTGGAGGGATACCCAGCTCTTGCTCCTTTTCTTCACTTGAAACAAATTCATAAAGGCCCTTTTCAATGAGAAAGTTCATCACACGAAACTTCCATGAAGGGTAGTTGTCCTTGTCGAGCTTCTCAATAATGGGATTTCCACTATTCTCTGCCATTATCACAAACAAGGATACAACACAACAAGCTAGTCTTCTGCAATCTTTCACAACACGTGCACATCACTACACCAAGCAATCTTTTTCACTAAGTGCTCAATAGTACATGTAATCTGAAACTTGTTGCATATAAACCTTATGTTTGCTTTCTGCAAACACCTCAAAAATTATAGATTCAAAATCTATAACCTGTGCACCTACTTTCGATCAATACAGCCGAAATCACAATGTACCCTGAAACTACTATCCGCAACCTTGTGGCTCTAAAATGGGGCCCGAAATGGCCTCAGATGCCCAAAATAACTGTGGGAAAGTCCTAAAGGGATGATCTGCAAAATATACAGTGCTCTACTCACACACCAAATCTCACAACAATCTGAGATTTTCTCTCTACCCTGCTTCCTGTGCATCCATAGACACTATCAAAGGTAGAGAGTGGAAGAATGGGAGAGCTTCTTACTGGTTGCTTGCTTGCTCGAACCTTGCTTCTTCTCCTTCACTTCATCCTTCAAAATCAGCCTCTCTCAGTGGTGTGGCTCTGATACCATGTCAAGGATCACGTAGTGGGGGGACTTGCTTGAGGTGTTGCGCCAAATACACACTATATATACAAGAGGAAGATCACTCAAGAACACAAGAAGAGAGATGGAGGCCAAAACGTTTTCTTGTTGATTTCTTCTTCTTCTTCGACATACTATACAATGTACACAAAGTATAAATAAGATACAACATAAAGGGAAGTGACCTTCTAAGTCAAACAGTGCATAACCGACTACACTAATCGACTGTCGTTATATCTTTGCCAGTTGTAGGTAGGTGTAACAAACTAAATATAATAAGTGATAAGTCACTGGCCATGTAAGTATCATAATGGCCACTAACATGCTAAGTGTAGACATGCGGACTCATCTAGCTAGGCGGTCCATCATCAATGTCCGCACGTGTTGAGCTTGCCATCTCAACAACTTCCCAACTAGTAGAGACACTATTTGAATGCTTGATGTGTATGTGAATGATTTCGTTGAAGGTTGCACACATTGCCTTTGAAGGTTGCACATTGTGTTGTAGGCACTTAGGTGCATGAGAAAAGTTAAAAGCCTGATTCTGCACAACTCACCTTGCATTGCACCATCCAAGTATGTGAGTAAGCGTAAAACTAAAAAATATTTTTATTAACAAGGAACACAATAAAGGGGAATTAAGCTAAGAAACGAACCTACCAATAGGATTTGCAACATCCATGGGAACATGGGGACAAACAAGAAACCCACCAACACTGATATGTGAACTTCCTTAAATCACCTAATACCCAAGTGAAGAAAATAACAAACCACAAATAAAGACACGTCCTTAGCTAACCTAATCACCCTCATTGACACCTTAGTGGTGTCAAGAATCATGTGGTGGGGGGACTTGCTCGAGATGATGTGCAGAACACACACAGAATGCACAAGGAGAAGCTCACTCAAGAGACAAGAAGAGAGATGAAGGCCAAAACGTTTTCTTGTTGATTTCTTCTTCTTCTTCCACACGCTTTACAAATGTACACAAAGTATAGATAAGATACAACATAAAAGGAAAGTGGCCTACTAAGTCAAACAATGCATAATCGACTACACTAGTCGACTGGCGCTATAACTATGCCAGCTGTAAATAGGTGTAACAACCTGAATATAATAAGTAATGAGTCAGTGGCCATGTGAGAGTCATAATGACCACCGACGTGCTAAGTGTAGACATGTGGACCCATCTAACCAGGCGGTCCATCATCAATGTCCGCATGTGTTGAGCTTGTCATCTCAACACTCCCCCTCAAGCTCAACTGCATCTCTGCAACTCCAAGTAAGCTTCGAAACTTTTGAAACTTCTCTGTACCCAATGCCTTCGTGAAGATGTCAGCTATCTGATCCTGTGTGCTGACATACACCAAGTCAATCTCACCTGCTAGTACCTTCTCTCTCACAAAGTGGTAGTGTACCTCAATATGTTTTGTCCTGGCATGGAACACAGGGTTCCTAGCCAACTGTATACTGCTCATGTTGTCACAATAAATGACAACTAGACCTTCCACCTACACATCCAAATCAGCCAATAACTTTTGCAGCCATACTACCTCACATGCTGCAACAGCAGCACCTCTATACTCAGCCTCTGTACTCGACAAAGCAATTGTAGATTGCTTTTTGCTGCTCCAAGCAACTGCTGCACTACCAAGAGAGAACATGTATCCGCTGGTAGATCTTCTATCTGACATATTACCAGCCCAATCTGCATCTGTGTATCCAAACACCTGTACATCTATACCTACCTCATAGAAAAGTCCATAATGTAATGTGGACTTCACATATCTCAATATGCGTCTGACTGCATCCAAGTGTGGCTTTCTACGTACTTGCATAAACTGACTCACAAGACCAATAGCGTAGCTCAAGTCTGGCCTTGTAATGGTCATGTAGATCAAACTCCCCACTATCCTCCTGAACATAGTAGGGTCTTCTATCTCATCCCCAACATCAGCACTTAACTTTACATTCTGCTCCAACGGAACTGAAAGTGGTTTGCATGTTGTCATACCATACTTGGACAACATATCCAAGCCATTTTGTCTTTGGAACAGCCATATACCATCATCACATCTGATCACCTCAATGCCAAGGAAGTATCTTAGCTCACCTAAATCCTTCATCTCAAACTTCTTCTTTAAAGAATCCTTAACTTCAGCAATCCCACTATCATTATCACCTGTAATAATCAAGTCATCCACATAGATGACTATGATGATCAAACTTGCATCTCCCTTTCTCACATAAAGTGAGTGATCAGCATCAAAAACATAAAAGCCAATATTGACAAGATACTCTCTGATCTTGTCAGACCATGCTCTAGGTGCTTGCTTGAGCCCATAGAGCGCCTTCTTCAACCTGCACACATACGTGGGATGCTCTAAATCTTCATAACCTGCTGGCTGATCCATATACACTTCTTCCTGCAAATCACCATGCAAGAAGGCATTCTTCATATCCATTTTTTGCAACCTCCAACCTTTGGCTAATGCCAAAGCAATCACACATCTGACAGTTGCCATCCTAGCAACTGGACTGAAGGTTTCATCATAATCTATGCCATATGTCTGGGCATAGCCTTTTGCAACCAGCCTAGCTTTGTACCTACTAATAGAACCATCTGCATTGTGCTTAATCTTATAAACCCACTTACATCCAATAGCTTTCTTGCCCTTTGGCAATGATACTAGATCCCAAGTCTTATTGGCCTCTAATGCAGCCATATCCTCATCCATTGCTACATCCCAATGAGTATGACCAACAGCCTCCTCAAAACATGTGGGCTCAACATCCTCAACTAGTTTCACCATATAAGCATAATGGTGAGCTGCATAACCTTCAAAACCAAATCTTTTAACAGGGTATCTCACCCTGCTAGACCTGCGTACCACTGGATCACTCAATGGAGTCTTTGCATTAACGCGTGCTCTCTGCACACCTGGAGTACTCACTGAAGGAATGCCAAGCTCATCATCCAAGCTCTCTGAGCCACTGGAGTCTCCATCAAGAACTGCATGAATGCCTTCTGACACTTTATTCTTTCCTTTGTCTTTACCTGTAGTGCTACTAGATGCACCCAAAGATGTAGAGGTACTCCTTAGTCTCCCAGACCAAGGACTACTAGATGATGTCTCTGGTCCACTAAGAGTTCGTGATTCTTGCTTTTCAGCCTGCATATGAGTGTCATGATCATCATCATCATCCAATGCATCACCACTAGATGCATACCAACTGCTCATTTCATCAAAGATGACATCCCTGCTCACTTTGAACTTACATGTGACAGGGTTATAATAGCGATACCCTTTCTGCTCTAAAGAGTATCCAATAAAGACACACTTTTCAGCCTTTGGATCCAGTTTCTTCCACAACTCATTTGGCACATGAACATACGCAATGCAGCCAAACACTTTAAAGTGTGAGACATCAAGCTTCTTACTTGTAAAACATTCTTCGGGGGTCATACCATGAACTGCAGCTATGGGAGTTGTGTTCATAATATAAACAACAATATGAACAGCCTCAGACCAAAAATACTTAGGCATATTCTTTTCAGCCATCAAGACGCGTGCAACTTCTGCAATATGCAAGTTTTTCCTTTCTGCAACCCCATTTTGCTGTGGGGTATATCTGCATGTGAACTGTCTCTTTATCCCATGAGACCTCAGAAAATCACTGAACTCATTGGAGAGGTACTCTCTCCCTCCATCTAACCTCAAGCACTTTACTTTCAAGCCTATTTCTCTTTCAAATGCAGCCTTGAAAGTTCTAAAGTGCTCAAACGCTTCACTCTTTTCCTTCATAAAATATACCCACAGCTTCCTAGAACAATCATCAATAAATGTGACAAAGTATGAATTGCCTCCAAGAGATACATTTTGTGTAGGTCCCCAAATGTCTGTATGCACAACATCAAGGATATTTCTGCTTACATCTCTATCATGTGAAAAGGGTTGTCTTGCCTGCTTACCAAACTGACATGCTTTGCATACCTTATGAAATTCTGCAACTCTAAATGTAGGCAAACCTGTAACCAACCCTTTGGACCGCATTAATTTCAGCCTTTGTACATTTGCATGTCCAATGCGTTTGTGCCAAATTTCAATATCTGCTACAACACCTTTTCCTTTAGCATACATAGCAGCATTCATAGTAGAAATTCCAACATCCAGAGTAAACATACGTCCAACTCTACTTCCCTTTGCTACCAACTTACACTTGTCATTGAAGTCTTCTACAAAGCAGCCCTTTGCATTAAATCTGACTTGCAGCTCTTGCTCTACCATTTGACCGACTAACACCAAGTTCTTTGTAATAGATGGCACATGTAATACATCTGAAAGACTCTTTGTCTTACCATCATGCAAGGACAAGGGAACTTTTCCAATGTGTGAAATTGGGTGGCATGAGTCATCACCCGTCTGCACATAACCTGCATTCTGCAAATCCTGCATCTCTCCAAACCATTCTGCATGGCTGGTCATATGATTGGATACACCTGAATCAACATACCAAACATCTTCATGTGTTCCCTTTCCTGTAACAGCATTCAGCATATGTTGCATAACGAACAAACATTCATTTTTGTCTTCATTCTGTCGGGAAGACGATGCATAGTTTCCTTGCTGCAACTTACCACTGCAAATATCATCTTTCTTAGCATAACATTGGGCTGCAATATGACCTATTTTGCCACAGTAGTGACACACAATACCAGAATTGTTAGAGCCTCTGTTTTGCCATCCACCTCTTCCTCTAAAGCTCCCCCTGCCTCTAAAGTTACCACGACCTCTTGAAACCTGCATATCGCCAAATTGCTGATTCAATCTGTTTTGCTGGTTGTCACTACCACATCCTGTACCACGACCTCTTGAAGAGAACCTGCCACGTCCCCTTCCTGAACTGGAGTAGAAAGCCTAGACCTGTTCACCACTTCTTTCAGATGTCTCACTCTGCATGTTGATTTCTTCAGTGATCATTAGAGAGACCAACTCATCGAAATTTGGGAATGGCTTTCTAACATATACGGAGGTTACAAAAGACTTCCAAGCCTTTTCATTGTTAAGTCCACCCAAGGTTGACGACACCAAATCATCATCATCGGGCATTGCATCAATCGCTGCCAATGCATCTGCAATGCTCCTTACCTTCAATGCATACTCATTGATAGACATCTTCCCTTTCTTCAATGTATTCAACTCTTGCTTGAGTTGAATCTTTCGTGCCTTTGTATTTACAAAAAACATACTTTCAAGTATGGTCCAAGCTGCATATGCATTCTCTACATTTCTAATGTGTCCCAGTATATTATTGTCAATTATGCAGACAACCAATACATGACCTTCTTGTCTTTTTCATTCCATTCCTTTCTTGCCTTTGTCTCTTCTGCAGTTGGAGGATCACTCACCTCCGGCTTCTTTTCTTCACCTGAAACAAACTCGTAGAGGCCTTTTCCAATAAGGAAGTTCGTGACACGAAACTTCCATGATGGGTAGTTGTTCTTGTCGAGCTTCTCAATGATGGGGCTTCCATTGTTCTCTGCCATTATCACAAAATTAATACCAACAGCAAGCGAATCTTCTGCAACCCTCGACCTGTAGTGCACAGCAATACACCAGACAGCCTTTTTCACTGTCTGCTCAACAATACATGCAATCTGCAACCTGTTTGCAGATAAACCTTGTGTTTACTCACTGATAAATACCTTTGAACTTACAGATCTGAAATATGTAACCTGCGCACCCACGTTCAGTCAATACAGTTGAAGTCACAGTGTACCCTGAAATTGCTATCCGCAATCTTGCGGCTCTAAAACGGGCCCTGAAACGGCCTCAGATGCCGAAAATAACTGCGGGCAAGCCCTAAAGGGCTTATTTGAAAAATACACAGCGCTCTTCACGCACACCAAATCTCACTGCAATCTGAGATTTTTGCTCAACCCTGCTTCCAGTGCCTCCACAGGCACTATCCAGGAGAGAGAGTGGAAGAATGGGAGAGCTTCTTACCCGTGGCTTGCTTGCTCGAACCTTGCTTCTTCTCCTTTGCTTCAGCCTTCAAAATCAGCCCCTCTTAGTGGCACGACTCTGATACCATGTCAAGAATCACATGGTGGGGGGATTTGCTCGAGATGATGCGCCAAACACACACAGAATGGACAAAAGAGAAGCTCACTCAAGAGACAAGAAGAGAGATGGAGGCCAAAACGTTTTCTTGCTGATTTCTTCTTCTTCTTCCACACACTTTACAAATGTACACAAAGTATAGATAAGATATAACATAAAAGGAAAGTGGCCTACTAAGTCAAACAATGCATAACCGACTACACTAGTCGACTGGCGCTATAACTATGCCAGCTGTAAATAGGTGTAACAACCTGAATATAATAAGTAATGAGTCAGTGGCCATGTGAGAGTCATAATGACCACCGACGTGCTAAATGTAGACATGTGGACCCATCTAACCAGGCGGTCCATCATCAATGTCCGCATGTGTTGAGCTTGTCATCTCAACAAGTGGTCCAAGAGACCAATGCCAACATGCCAGGTGCTAGCATGAACATAGGCAGCCAAGACCTTGACTTAGGCATTTTTCCAATCAACATACAACAACTCATATCACGATACGATAGTCAAATGAAAATAGCACACCACAGGAGATTCGTAGATGAAATCATAGTTGATCTCAAGTAGGAGAGGAGGCTAGAAAGAGTTTCCCAGAAATGCTTATCCAACTATAACCAGGAGCAACATACTCAAAGGCTATAACAAGAAATAAAGCTTAATGAAGTCCAACAAGTTCTAGCCATCACAGGGAGGAACAAAGCAGGAGGAAATACCAATAGGGAGAGAGCATTAGAGGTTGATCTTACATTGAATGTGGGATCCTCTTGAAGTGACTATTAAATACAACTACCATAGAGCAAAGCGGAGCAGCTCTAGCAACTTTGTTGCTAGCTAGATTGGGAATCATCCCAAGTGATAGAAGTGAAAGGTGAGAAGGATCAAAGCTTGCACGCGAGCTATGGCGAGAGAGCAAGAGCAAGAAAGAGAGAGACAAGAAATGGCAACTCCAATAGTCACAATGTGTGACCGGGCCTTCCTTTATTTACTAGTCACTAAAATGAATGTAAAGAATAAAGTGACGTGACGGGTGCCCGCCACGTGCAGTGTGCAATGGCGGGTACTGTCAGTGTAGTAATACACGGGGCGGCACAGCGGAGGCGCCTTTACCCCAACAACCTCCCACTTAAAGGTGAATCTGCCCCACTGAGAGAGAAAAGAAAAGAAAAAGATAGCACAACTGTACATAGGTACAAGGGATGAGAAAAGGCAACATCTCATCCAACGCCCATCAATCTCCTGAGGAAGGCAAAGCGCTCAATAGTTAGGCTTTTCGTGAGCAGATCTGCAGGATTCTTGTCAGTGGAGATCTTGACAAGATCAACAGACTTATCCTCCAGGACAACACGTATGAAGTGATACCTCACCTCAATGTGTTTCATCTTTGCATGGAAGACCAGATTCTTAGCCAACTGAATGGCACTCATAGAATCTGAATGCAGTGTAGGTATAGCATCAATCCCAAGGTCAGCAAACTAGACGGCCTAGCCATATGGCCTCCTTGCAAGCCTCAGTGGCTGCAACATACTCGGCCTCAGTGGTAGACAAAGCCATACACTTTTGAACCCGAGACATCAAAGAGATAGCACCTCCAGCATAGGTGAATACATAGCCAGAAGTGGACTTCTTACTATCTGCATGTCCTGCATAATCGGAGTCAGTGTACCCCATGACCCCTGTATCCTGGCTGCCATAGCAAATACACATATCTGTTGTGCCCTTCAGGTACCTCATGATACCCTTCACAGCATCCCAATGTTTCCTGCCAGGTGTAGCCATATAGCGTGCCATAACACCAACTACAAAGGCAATATCTGGACGAGTGGCTATCATGGCATACATCAAATTGCCCATAGCTGAAGCATAAGGGATCTGGGCCATCTCGGCCCTCTACTCATCTATCTACAGGCAATCGGCCTGTGATACCTTCACATAAGAAGGCAATGGACAGCCAATAGGCTTTATGTCCTACATGCGGAAGCGCTCAAGGACTTTATGAATATACTCCCTCTGTGACAAGTAGAGGAGTCCCTGATGCCTGTCGTGTCTAATGCGCATACCAAGTATGTGAGAGGCCTGTCCCAAATCCTTCATCTCAAAGCTCTTCTTTAGTGAGATTTAAGAGCATCTAGCTCATCATGAGCTTTCCCTACTATCAGCATATCATCCGCATAGAGTACCAAAATAAGCAATGAACCATCACGGGCTTTCTTCGTGTAAAGACACGGATCCATAGCACTCTAGCTATAGCCTTGTGATTGCATAAAGGCATCAAACTTATGATACCATTCCCTAGGTGCCTGCTTCAAGCCATAAAGACTTTTCTTCAACTTGCACACTAGGTGCTCCCTGCCAGATTCTGCAAAGCCTTAGGCTGCTCCATATAGATCTCATCATGCAAGTCCCCATGTAAGAAAGCCATCTTGACATCCATCTGATATAGATCTAAGTCAAGATGAGCAACCAAAGCCAAGACCAAGCGCAGGGTGGTCATCTTAACCACAGGAGAAAAGACTTCATCAAATTCTACACCATGCTCCTACTTAAAACCCTTTGCTACCAATCTAGCCTTGTATGCCAGCTTGGGGTGTCCAAGGGTACTTTTCAGCTTGTATACCCACTTGCATGGCAAAGCCTTCTTGCCCTTAGGCAAGGCAACCAAATCCCAAGTCTCATTTTTATGCAAGGAGTCAATCTCAGAATGCATAGCCCTCTCCTAGGAGTGATTGTCACCCCTGCGCATAGCCTTATCATAAGTGAAAGGCTCTCCTGCATCTGTAACCAAAACATAATGCATAGAGGGCTGAAATCTATCAGGTGGATGTCTGTCTCTAGCAGACCGTCTCACTGCAGGCTCTGCTGCCTGCCCAGCTGCCTATCCAACACCCTGACCATGAGCATCTGCTGCAGCTGTAGGCTGTCCAACTGGCTGTGCAGGAGCTCTAGGCTCCTCCTAAAAGATCACTTTGCGGATCTCAAACACCTTCTTAGGCTGCCTGTGCATCTTGTCTTCATGGAAGACTACATCATGGCTGCGTACTATTTTCCGCGCCTGCGGATCCCATAGGCAATAGCCCATCTCTCCTGAATCGCCATAACTAAGAAAGATGCATTTAATGCTCTTTGGATCCAACTTACTCCTCTTGTCCTTGGGCACATGGCAGAATGCCTCACATCCAAAGACACGGAGATGCGCATAAGAGGGTGGCTTACCAACCCAAACTTCCTCTGCAACCTGGAAATCCAATCCACTAGAAGGCGATCGGTTTATGACATGCATTGCCGTACTAACTGCCTCAACCCAAAAGCTCTGTGGTAGGCCTGCATGGCTAAGCATAGAGCAGACACGCTCTTGAATAGTCCTGTTCATGCACTCAACCAAACCATTCTGGGCAAGGGTATAAGGGGCAGTCAACTAACGCTTAATACCCCTGTCATCACAAAACTGCTCAAAAGCACATGAGACATATTCACCCCCATTGTCAATCCTAAGGCATTTCAGCCTATACCCGGTCTGGTTCTCAACAAGAGCAAGCCAACGTTGAAAAACTGCCAAGACATCGGACTTTTGCTTTATGGGATAAGCCCACACTTTCCTAGAAAAACCATCAATGAAGGTAACAAAGTACTTCGCGCCACCCATAGACATACACGGCATGGGCCCACAAACATCTGAATGCACCAAAGCCAAGGGCTCACTCATGCATGGCCTACTTGATTTCTTATGCGTAGACCTATTCTTCTTACCATAAAGACAATGATCACACGAGTCAAAACGTGCATAGTCCAAAGGCGGAAGATACTGCAAACCAGATAACATTTTCATTCCCTTCAAAGACATATGCCCCAAACGGGCATGCCAAAGTGATACATGTGGGATAGAACCCACTGCAAAAACATGGTCTATAGAAGACCCAGATACAACAAGAGGATAGAGGTTGCCAGCCTTGGCGCCTCTAGCAAGCACAAGTTTGCCTCTGGTAATCTTCCAGGTAGAATCCCCAAAACAGACATGAATCCTTGCATCATCCAACTGTCCTGCAGACATAAGACTACACGTAAGCGCAGGTACATGACGTACATCCCTGAGCAAAAAGGAACTGCCAGTGGAAAACTGCAAGAATATCTCCACAGCCCACAATATCAAGAGACCTGTCATCTCCAAGTCTGACTGATCCAGATACAGTACGGTAAGAGTGAAACCACTCACAATAAGGCATCACATGGAAGGACGCACCTGAATCCAATAACCAGCAATGTGCATACATAGTAGGTGTCTCAATCAAGTGTGAGGCATCAGAAGAACTAGCTGCAAGTATGAACTCATCATCGCCATCGGAATCCTCGGTCTGCATGACATTAATTTTCTCAATCTTGATGCTGGACTTCACAGGTACTATGCTGCGATCAGAGGACTTCTCCTACACTTTCTCTTTCCCCTTATTCTTGCACTTCTCATTGCGCAACTCATGACACTGTGGTCTGATATGTCCCTTTTTCCCACAATAATGACAAGTGACATTAGCGTTGCGCCCACGCGACTTACTACGCAACTTTCCACAAAATTTAGACCGGCCCTTCTGCGAGTCATGGCCACGGCCATGACCACGATCATTCCTGTCATTCCTGCATCTAACTGTCAAAGCATGTGAAACACAAGAGGCATCCAAGTTTTTGCGATTAACCTCTTCCTATAGAAGAGCACTCTCAACATCATTCAGTTTCAGAGTGGCACTACAGGCACATAGGGCAGTGCGGAATACATCCCATGACTCATTGTCCCAAGCAAGAAAAGAGGAGTTACTTCCTCTCCAAAGGTGATATCCTGCAAAGTCAGGTTCTTCAGTATAGCATGGAACTGGCTTAAGTGAGAAGACATAGTCGCATTATCCTTCATGCACAAATCCATAAGCTGCTTCAACCAGTACATCTGACTCGCCGGATTTTTCTTATCATAAAGGTTCTTGATCTTATTCCATAGATCCCATGCACTCTGTGCTTCCTCAAATACATTATAATATACCTGTTCAGTGAGAGACAATACAATCGTGGACTTGCATAGCTCATCAAGTTCAAGCCAGTCATCATTGTCCATAGTTTCAGGCTGCTCCCCGCTCAACCAAAGTGGCTTAATCTGAGATTTCTGCACCAAGATCTGCCAAATTTGACTCTTCCAATAAGAGTAGTTGGTACCATCCAGCTTTGTGATGTTAAATATGGCATTATCAGTCGAAGAGGACGCCATAGTGCAGGCTAGAAATGCACAGACAATGTAAAACTGCTGGCTGTTTTACTGTAGAAAATGCCCAAAATCCATTTAAATGAGCTCCAAATGGCAAGAAAAGTGTGCCAAAAGATGCTGCCCACTTAGTACTAGGTGCGGTACACCAAATCAAGATATTTCAGCATAAAAACTACTGCTCAGTCCACCAATAAATGCTTGCTGTAATAAATTTCAGAACTGCAATAATGAGAGCAAACTGTCCCAAAACTGTGTCAACTAGACAATGCTAGGTCCAAAGCCGGCATAAAGAGGACAAAGCAAAGCCAAATGACAATGAAAATACATGAGCATAACACCGAGAGATGTCAAATAGCATCTGCCAGTAAGAGGCACACCCCCAGACAATCTAGGCAAAATGTACCTGCAACTGCCAAAACATGACACAAATAGGTGTCTGCTCAAAAGAAAGCGGATCCAAAACTGAGACTCAGCTCATAAGCATCCTTGAACCAAGACATATACTCAATGCAACATCCAATTGTCGGAGTATAATCCCAAAGTCTCAATACATTTGTAACTGCTCAATGACATAGACTGCTCCAATACATGTAACTGCTCCAATAGCATGTAATCCCTGCTCAAGTCAAGTAAGCATGCAAGATGCTCCCACTGGCACAAAAGGTGTACAAACAAGCTCAAGGGCTCAAGCAACCCAAGACAAAGTACCAGTGACAAGTGACCAAGTCAATGCGTCATATGCATCCCAAGAGCATGACATACATGAAGCAACTGATGGAAGCAACCAACGAGCAATACATAATCCCAAAATAAGATCTATGTCAACTCAATGACATCCGATAGCAACCAAGTAAATGATCAAACTGAGTCGGAAATGCTCAAATACATCCAAGGCAAAGCTCCCAATGTCAGTAAAGCATAGACGAACCAAGCGGCATATATCACGAACCAAGGCATGTAATGTATGAAGCCTAACTATCAAGCATAGACATGAGGCATAAGCAGTCCAAGAGCATGCCAAGTCAGTCCAAATGCTAGTGAATACAAACCAAGATGGAGCTTATGCGTAGCTCAAATACATTCCATAGATTCAAACATGAGCTCAAAGTCGTCCCCAAATGTCAGATACATGATGGCAAATCCCAAAGCATACATCTGGTACCAATAGGTAAGTGACAAAGCATCCAAAGTACCTTAAGCCCACTGTTATTACAGCCAAGTTTGACTATGAAAAGTGAGAAATTTCAGCCAATATTTTAGGCCAAAATCATGGCATTATCATGTGCATACATTCCCAAGGCACTAGGCATCATGTAGGCCGCATACGGGCATCAAACAAGGTAATCGGAGTAGAGTATAAGCATCAAATGCCAATGCCAAGTGTGGCTGCCCTATTTCCAGCACTGTATAATAGTAAATGACAGTCCCAAATCAGAGAATGTCAGTCCCAAAGCTTCAAGGCCAAGCACAAGGCCTAAAGAGGCTTTCAAAGTAGCTCAAATGCCTTCTAGAAACCATTGTTTAAGTGCTCATTTAGGAGCCAAGGCATATAGGCTGAAAACTTGATGAGTAGGCAGGCAAAAATCTGGCGCAAATTCAGGACAGGCTATCCTAGGAAGTGGCTACTCCATGTGGCAATGTTGGTGTGGATGGGAGGCTCAAAGAGGCCCCAAAGAGGGCATACAACAAAGCCATGAATGCCCGAAGCAAAGGGCAAGGGAGATATGGAGCTTTGAAGCTTCAAATGATGGATGCCCCTCTTCTTCCACCTGTTTAAAATTGAGAAATGAAGTAAAACCTTTGAAACTCTGATGTAATATCTCAAGGGCAAGGCCCTGAAGAAGCCCAACAATGCCGGGAGGGAGCTCAGGAAGCCGGGGAGTGTCGGAAGCTCGGGAGATCGGCTATGGCTGCCGGGATGGAGACCCAATGCGTGAAGGGAGTCAATGCAAAGGTAGAGAAGCACCAAGTCAAGCTCGAGCAAGAGGAAGCCAAGCTCTGATACCAGTTGAAAGGTGAGAAGGATCAAAGCTTGCACACGAGCTATGGCGGGAGAGCAAGAGCAAGAAAGAGAGAGATAAGAAATGGCAACTCCAACAGTCACAATGTGTGACCGGGCCTTCCTTTATTTACTAGTCACTAAAATGAATGTAAAGAATAAAGTGACGTGATGGGCGCCCGCCACTTGCAGTGTGCAGTGGCAGATACTATCAATGTAGTAATACACGGGGCGGCATGGCGGAGGTGCCTTTACCCCAACAAGAAGCCAGACCAAGATACCTATAGTTGCAAAGAAACTTGAGAAGTATCAGGCATGTAATAATCCTTATAGCTTCATTGAACAATTGTTTGAGCATGTGTATGAGGCAAACAAACTCATGGACCCTACTTAGTATTAAGACTTCAAGCTCTTTCACCTTTGGTTAGTGTGTACCTAACACTTAGCTATTATCTAGTTGTCTCCATATGCAAACATTGAATAATTCAATGATTCTAGGTTTAATCACAATTATTGTAGATGGTCAGTATGACCTGTGTTGTATTCTTTTAAATTTTGTGTGGATTATGGAATAATGAGAAATAAGAGGAGATAATACACTCTACTATATGTTGCCTCAACCCTTCTCTGACTCTCAACATGGTATCAAAGCCATCTTGGACCGCCTCTCTGCAGTGTAACAAAGTGAAGAAGACTTGAAGATTGAATAGACAGGATCTCTGTAAAGAGGAGTAGGCTACCATTGTTCAATCTGAGTAAGTGTTAGGTCATTTGTGTTTCTCTTTGCTATTGGAGTATGCTCAGGTCCTATCTAGAGCAATTGGAGGCTTCATTGACCACATTAGAGAGAGCATTGATAATCATTGTGATGGAGATTTATTGAACCACACTCTAGGCTACCAGCGTGATTGCGCCTGCTGATGTAGAAGATTCCCTTGTCTGCAAATCAAGGTAACAAGCATTGGTTAAGCTATCAAATGCTTGCAAACATACCTTGGAAGGTTGTCGAAGACCTTGGAGCTCTAATGCTTGCCTGGGAGCTCAAATATGGATTGTGAGATAGAGGTACATATCTAAAATTAAGTGCAAGCCTATTATAAACAGGGAATAGACATCATACACTTGATCTTGGATGGAAACTAAAGCTATCTGACATGCCGTATAGACCTCATTAAAGCATACATACATTGTGGAAGACATATGCATTCTTTTTCATGCCTTTGAGCTACAATTTCTTGAAGAAAATACATAGATATGAGAGATCATGACATGTGGAAAATCTATCATAGACTATTGGCAACAAGCATTGGTTTATGTTGAAGCACTCCATGACTTTGGTTGGCTCATGTGAGATGTATGACTTGGCATATGTCTGGTAAATGTCTTGTGGACTAAGAAGGGGATTGAATGCTAATGTTTGGAGCTAAAAACAAATGTATTGACATGGCTTTGGATTTTTATGAATAGTAAATTGGATCCCCAAAAGGAACACCAAGGAAAAGGGGATTGTACTGCAAGAAAATCTATCTTGTAATATCAACAAGCTTTTATTTCATTCTTTTGATCATTAAAACAAAGAAACAGCAATTCTTCACACAACATCATAGTAGATATCTCCCACGGATTTGATAGAATCAACCATAATCTTCAACATCTTCATAGAATCCACCAATATAACAAAGAACACAGAAGAATACACCATCTTTGAATGGAAATCAATCACATAGTATTCATCTTCAATGTCTTCATAGTATCTCATATACAGTTACATAGTTTTGATAGAATTGACTCTCTCTGACTGTCTCTCTCTCTCTCTCTCTGACTGTCTCTCTCTCTCTCTCTCTCTCTCTCTCTCTCTCTCTCTCTCTCTCTTTCTCTCTCTCTCTCTCTCTCTCTCTCTCTCTCTCTCTCTCTCTCTCTCTCTCTCTCTCTCTCTCTCTCTCTCTCTCTCTCTCTCTCTCTCTCTCTCTCTCTCTCTCTCTCTCTCTCTCTCTCTCTCTCTCTCTCTCTCTCTGTGTGTGTGTCTCTCTCTCTCTCTATCAATACTACATCATCTCCTCACTACAATACTCTCATAATAACTCTCAATAATCCTTGTTAGGTCGTGGATGCACCCCAAGAGGTATGCCTGATATGAAGAGTTACTAGAGCCACTACAGTGTCTTTTCACAGCTCACTACTGTCACTGTCACTTCAGTCTTCTCTTCAGTCTTCATACTTTCTACAAAACACTTAGAGAAGATCTACAGAATAGTTGCAGTACTGTACTATAGCAGCTACAATACAGTTACAGAGCAGAGACAGAGGCTCTATAGAAGGTTTACAGAGGGTTACAGAAGGTCATCAGAACCTCATAACTCATACCCAAACCATTCCAAAATATCAAAAACTATTCAATAAGCTTTCAAAAGATCTCAATCTTCATCAATTATCAATCCATGCTTCATACAGAAGACAATATGAACAAAACAGAAGCTACACAAAAGGTATACAGAACCAATCACAAGCTCAATAGAACCTCGCAGAGCTTTATATCGCCACTCAAAATCATCATGAACTTCCAAAACATAATCAATATCATCCAAAAGACTGTCAAATACTTCCATTACCAACCATACATCACTCTAAATCCATCAAAAATCAGTCAAAAATTCAGTCTTTTTCCACTCTCAACATATCCCCACACTTAGAAAGGAAGCGTCCTCATGACCTAAGGAAAATAAGAATATAAGTTCATTAAAGAGCTCAATTTTATCTTCTATAGGATCTTCAATAGTCTTTCCAAACCATGACCCCAACTTATTACCTGTATCTAATAGAAAATACTACTAAAGGAAAACGTTCGTTATACATTAACTCGTCTAATTAATCATTTAAAAGTCATAACAAATTTGTAAAGGATATGAGAGGTTCTCTTCAGCTTTGCACCATAGACGTCCATCCACCATCAATAGTTTGAAAAGATCTCTCGAAAAAATTATTCTCAATCAGCACGAACTCATCACATACAATTATTACAACACACACAAACAAACACTAACACAACCATCTGAATGACACCTCCAAAAAGAGAGATATATATCATTAAGAATCATCCAAAATACATTGCAAAGGCATCAATGAAGGTGATCCCTTTTGAAGGTTTGGTGGTTTCAAAAATGATCCATGGAAAAGGATTCATCTACAAATGTCTTTGGAGGATTTTGAAAGAACTGCAGGCAACATATCCTTTCTAGCAAAACAAGGTATCTGCTAGGTAGACATAGGGCATGAAAATACAGGACATCCAACTAGTGGGAGTCAATGTTCACATTGACATTCATACAAAGCTTTGGAATAGCCTTTTGATCATTATGGAAATGCCTATGCATGTATGCTAGATACCAAGCAAAATGAGCTGTCAATCTCACTGTGAAGGATCTAGAGATTGTGAATATTGGTGAGCAAAATGAAGGTAGTTCTAGTATGCTTGACTGGCAATTCCAATCTCCTGGAATTATTGGCCAGTTAATCTAAGGTCCTGTAAGAGAATCAGTCGAGCTCCATCCTCTTCTTCTTGGAATCTGTTGATCAAACCCTTCGTATTCACTAACCAACTGAGGGGGTTGAGAAATAGAAGTGGCTGGAGATGGAAGTGGAATAAGTAAAAGAGGATGAAGAGATGGGAGGCAAAATCATAAAAGGAGGAATAAGTTAAAGAAGGAGTGGCTGAAAATTTTAGGGAATTAGTTAGGAAAGGTATTAATTGATAAACAGGAAAAGTAGAAGGTATGTGGATAGATGGTGAAGGGCATGGTGGAGAAGGGGAAAAAACTTGATCTTCGATAAAAGAGAAATAGGTAAATATGGGAATTTGAGGAAAAGATTGAGGTTGGAAAAGAAGAGGTAAGATTGATGTTGAATTGGTTTGATAAAGGGAAAGATAGTTATCATAGAGATGAGCCATTTTTTGGTAGTACAATAGGCTAGGAACAGAGGGACCTAAGACAGATCTTCTCTGATAGGCATCAAAAAAGGTTGAATCAAATGGATGGTTTTTGGAAAGGTAAGCTAAGAGATCCACCCTCAGTTGGTTAGTGCTCTGTACATAGGTAGAAGTTGTATTCTGATGTTGATTCAAGACCGCAGAATCAATCATTGAGTGCCAGGAATTGTCAAGGCAAGTAGCCACTTTTGAGGAGTAACACTAGAACATGTCATCTATTTGCAACTCCAAATAGTTGACATACAAAACAGCTTGCAAAACCACATCTCCCACATACCAGGCCATATCTACTTCATCTAGAATCAACACATCACCTCGTAGATACATGTAAAATAGTAACATGGTATCTGTCATCCAGAATCTTCAAACACCATATGGACCACTTCTGTCAGCAACTCAGGAGACCAAGCCCTACTCCAATCATCCTCTAGAAGAGAAAGATCCATTGTTGAAAGCTTCATGTAGAAGGCCAACTTTTGCAATTGATAGCGGACAAAGGAGGAACAAACTCCTGGAAATGCTCAAATGTTGACCATAACAAATCCATCCTAGACTGCAATCTTTCCACTTTATCTTAGAACAAAGGATACAATGTGGCCTGTCTCTGGAGAACTACCAAGTCCTGCTTAGAGAGAGAAGGATCATAGGAACATTGGGGCTTGGAGGAACAGACCGTGACTGCGTCAGTTGGTCTTACAACTGCTTAATTTGGGATGCTTGTGATTCCACTGTGTCATGAGCAGTCTGTAAGGCTGAGAGTTTTGCATCTAAAAGAGTTTGAAACTCTTGAGCTTCTTTGGACATCCTCTCTTTCTCCTCTGAGATTTTAGTGATCTCTAATTGAGCTTTTGTTAACTAAATCCTCAAAGAAGATGTCTCTTCTCTTTGAGTCTCAATCATTTGGGTTTGCTGCTCCATCTGCTTAAACATATCTACAAGTGTGTCTTTAGCAGAGGCTAACTCTGCGGTTGCCTTATGCAACTGGTCTTTGGACTGCATCAGTTCTTCATAAAAGGAAGCATACAGTTGTTGAGCACAGACTGTCATTGAAAGTTCAATCAAACTCTAGATGTCTTTACAAAGGAATGGAATGGCATCTCCTGACACTAGACTGTTCAGTGAAGGGACTAATATGTCCAAGGAACCCTCTCTATGTGCCCTGAAAAAATTGTTACATGTGAGGTAAGGAGGAAGGTTACTACCAGATGTAGCAGGAATTGTGACTGAAGGAAGAACTGAATGAGTTTTATCTGCCACACACTTCAAGCGCTTTCGTTGAATGACCAGTGGAGGAGAGGAATCAAGATCCTCTATATCAATAGGTTCTAACTCTTCTGAAGGTGGTGGAGGAGGTACTAGATCAGATAGAGGAGGTGGAAGCACACCCTTCTTTAGGCCTGAGTATGTCAAGAAAGCATACAGGTAGGAACCATAGGTGACATTTGTAACATTTCCTCTGGTTACTTTGACAAAATGTTGGTCCATCTTTATAAGCAGGTAAGTACTCCAATCAATAGCCACTCCTTTTAATACCATCTTGGAAGCTGTGAAGAGCTCTTTGAACAAGTAATGGGATGGTGTTTTGGCAAGCATAAACCTGTCTTGGAGAAACTGGCAAACCAACTTTCAAAGAGGATCAGTGGTCATGGAAAAAGATACTCCTGAAGTGTTTATCACTTTCTTGACATCCAAAATTTCCTTGGTTTGCTTCTGTAACAGCTTTAAAATCTCATCGTTGGAGAATAATTGTCTAGCTATAGCAAAGGGCTCTCCTTTGTAGGGAAGAGACAAAGCCTTCTCTAACCCTCGCGGTGTCAATATCATGGAAGCACCATGAACCAGGCCCGACTTCTTAGTGTATGAGGCAAGGAACTCATCACACAAGGATGGATCATCTGGAATCAGTGGGAATGAAGCAACCACGAAAGTCGCAAGTCTTGCTTTCGCTATAGGCTCAAAAGCCAGTAGGGAAGAATAATCCCTACTAACCAGCGGGACATACTGGATAGGAGGAGGAGCATGAGACGCCATTCAGATGGAAAACACACACACCACAACACAGACAATCACAAAGAATGCCTGCAAAACAACCAAAGGGCTATAAAAAAGAAAGACACACACATACAGACATAACTAACCCATTTACCACCCCAAACAACCCACATCCTAGAAAAAATTCGGCATGACCTCTACACATATGCGATCGAAAACTTCATGCGATGCAACAAACAGACACCCAAAATCCTATATCAGGCAAAAAAAAGAGAGAAAAAACTACAAACCATACCCATAATCGTAACACATAGACAAACCATAATACCATAAAAATGTAAATCAAGACCTGACCATAACCTTGACCAACAATTTCAACTAAAAGGACTTTACCCGCCCATCCCACGAAGCGTGTTTATTAAAAGGGAAAAAAAGTGTAGTGAGGAAGAAATTATTTTAATGAAGGGTTCATTTTAAGAAATTATTAACAATGGGTGGCATTTTATTAGGTTATAAACCTTAATAAGAAAACAGCAGTTCCTTCTTAAAATTTCAATTACAAATTATTAGGGTGAAACAATGCTTTATTGAAACCCGGACTATGATACCCGGACTATGATACCCAGACTGGGGTCTCTAAATGCAATTTCATTAATTAAAAATTAATAGTGATGTGGAGCGCTTTTTTGCCAGCGCATGCTTTTTGTGACGGTTGGTTCATTTTTATTAAAAATTAAGGTACCTCTTAAGCGCACATAGCACATACAAAGTGAACGGCTGGTTAATTTTTAAATTAAAAAATTGTGTATTAAGCATGAATGCGCGTGAAAAGGTAGGTGAATATAGTTTATTTTAGCAATCAATTGTGATTAAGAGGTAATGAAAATAAATAAAGCTCACAAAATAAATAGCTGGTAGGGGTGTGTATGCAATGGACTGAAGGCGCACAGAGTAGTCCTCCAAATGCAATGAATCCAATCAAACAAAAACAAACACCACTGACTGAAAAAAATAAAGCACCTTAGTGTTTTTGTTGAGTTTTATCTTTTTTTAATTTTCTTTTTTATTTTGTTTGTTTATGGTTTTTTTAAAATTGTATTGTAGGTGTGTTTGTTTTGTGTATATTGTTTGGTTTGGTTTATTTGTTTTATTTTTTTATTTTTATTTTTGTTATTTTTTTAATAAATCAAGATATATGACACGTGAATATGCTATGAAGTGTAAGAGTGAATTTTCAACCATCTAGTAAGTGTCAACAATGTTAATTCATCCATGACTTTCCAACTGATTTTTAGGATTTAAAATGAATTTTTATGAAGTTAGTATTAAAATTAGGGTTTTTTGGCTTCAAATAATATTTTTTTCCTTTTATCGAAGCATTTTTAATTGAAATTTTATTGGCAAAAGAGACAAGGGGGTTTGTGGAATATTTTTTGAATTTATTTCTGAATCTTAACTAATTTTTAATGAATTTTACTCATTTTTCATGTATTTTTAATGAATTTTTAGATTTATTTTTTTTTTAATTTTTTTAAAATTTCCACTTTAAAAATATTCTAAATAATTTTAGTAATATTGGTAAAATTTAAAAATTATTTTTAAATGCATTTTTTAGACTTTTTAATGTGTTTTTTGTTATTTTTTATGTATTTTTATATATTTGAGGGTTGGAAAATAAAGGGCGGTACCCAAGCTGCGTATGAATAGCAAAGGATGACTGCGTGTGAATGGCTGACTCCAATACTCCACCGCACGAACAAGTTGAAAGTGCGTCCTCGCGCGTGAACACTCGCTAGCACACCCATACATAATGGGAAAACAATGGAAGAGAAAAGGCAGGAACGGAGGCTAACTGAGTAGATTAAGTGAATTAAGTTAGCTTAGTCTGAGATAGTTGATTAAGTTAATTTAGTTGAATAAATCAATTAAGTTAGTTAGGTTGGTCTTGTTAGTCAGATTAAGTTTGGTAAATTAGGTTACTTAGGTTAAGTCTAGTAAATTAGGTTAGGCTAGTTAGTCAGGTTAACGAGGTTAGGCTAGTTGGTCAGGTTAAGTCAGGTAAGTCTGGTTAGGTTCAGTAAGTCTAACTAGGGTTAGGTGTCTAACTAAAGGTCAGTTAAGCTAACTAGGGTTAGGGAGGCTAACTGTGGTTAGGTCAGACTAACTAGTGTGCAATTAGGCTAACTAGGGTTTAGGTTAATTAACTGTGGGTGAGTTAAGTTAACTATAGTAAGGTTAATTAATAGGGGGTAAATTAAGTTAACTACTAGGGGTGAGGGTAGGCTAACTAGAGGTGAGTTAGTCTAACTAGGGGTTAGTTGAGACTAACTAGGGTTTAGGTCATCTAACTATGGTTAGTTAATGTAACCAAGGGTGAGTTAGGTGAACTAGGGTTAATGTAGACTAACTAAGGGTGAGTTAGCCTAATTAGTGTTAGGGGTCCATTAACTAGGGTTAGTTGAGCTTTTGTTAGGGGTAACTAACTAGGGTTAGTTTAGGTTGGGTTAGTGGGAACTAACTAGGGTGAAGTTTAGGTTAGGTTAGTCGGACTAACTAGGGTTAGTTTAGGGTCTAACTAGTGTGGGGTTAGTTATTAACTAGGGTTAGGTTAGTCTTTAACTAGTCTTAGGTTAGTCTTTTAACTAGGGTTAGAAACTAACCAGAAGGGGGTAGGGTGGTTGAAGGAGGAGGAGAAGAAGAAGAAGAAGAAGAAGAAGAAGAAGAAGAAGAAGAGGAGGAGGAGAAGGAGAAGGAGGGAGGAGGAGGAGGAGGAGGAGGAAGAGAAGAGGAGGAGGGAGGGGGAGAAAGCTGCTGGTGGGGGTGGAGGAGGAGGAGTTGCTGGTGGGGGTGGAGGAGGAGGAGGAGGAGGAGGAGGAAGAGGAGGAGGAGGAGGAGGAGGAGGAGGAGGAGGAGAGGCTGGTGGTGGCGGTGAACGGTGGTCCTCGACGACAGACGGCGAGCGTGGTGGCTAAAGGGCGTCAGTCGAAGGGGCAAGGCGGCGTCGAGCAGTGACTAGAGGGCGTCAAGGAGCAGCAGCGGCGGCGATCCAGCGGGCAGGTGGCGTTCATCGGCAACAGGGCCGTGGAGGAGGCGGCGTCCAACGGAAGCGTCCACGGCAGCAAGCGGAGGGGCGGCGAACGTCAGCAATAGCAGGGCGTCACCGGGCGGGAGCAACAGCACTATCACGGTCGGGGGGAGAGGAGGAGAAGAAAGAAGAGGAGGGGAGAAGAAGGGTAGGAAGAGGAGAAGAAGGGCAGGGAGAGGAGAAAGAGGAACGAGACGTGCAGGAAACGGTAGCAGGTAAGTTTGTTTGTTTTTTTTTTCTTTTCTTTTTCTTTTTTCTCTTCTTGTTTTTTTCCTTTTCCTTTTCCTTTTTCTTTTTTTTTCTTTATTCTTTTATTCTTTTGTCTTTTTCTCTTTTGCTTTGGTTGTCCTCCTATGTTGTCTTTTTTTTTCCTTCTTTTCTTTTGTCTTTGGTTTTTTTTTAAAACTTAATTTTTTTGCTTGTTCTATTAGGATTATTATTATTATTTTTTATGTGTGAGGATTAGTTATTTTGTTTAAATTAATTCGTTTTAATTTTAATTGTGTATATGTGGTTTGTGGTGTGTTTGATTTTTTTATGTGTTTGTTTTGTTTATTTTTTTAATAATTAAAAGAAATTGAGTAAGGATGGGCAAAAGAACGCACCCCTGTCCCGTGCGTATGCGCAGGGCAGGAGAAAAAAATTTGCAGAGACGGGATCAAACGGGAGGGATGGTGACGCACCAGCCACAAACACCACGGGGGCGTCCCGAGGCGCGTAAAACTAGAAATAGGCGCGTTCACGCGTGACATGAGAAACGCGGTCACATGGGAAAAAGAAAGAAAATTTAATAAAATCCAAATCGTTCGTCGGATCGAAAAATCGTAAGAAGGAAAAATGTGCTGGGAGATGAGGGGGAAATGATGGAAACATGCAACACCGGGTCCGAGGCAAAATCAGGGTGTTCACATGGAAAAAACGCAGAAAACAAACCCGAAAACACATACGGGTATTAATATCAAAAAATCCATGTATCGAAACGAAGGGCAGAAAGAAGGAAAAGTATGTAGAATAATGTGTCCTACAAGCCTATCACAATAAGACACAGTTTTGATTGAGATAGGATGTGTTCACATGGGAAAAACCCAAAAAATGGACCTAAAAAGGGACTCCAAAATTAATACGGGAAGAACTGTGCACCGGAATAGACAATAGTAAAATGAAAAAATGTTTGAAAGAAAGGGATTCACAGGGTTGGTGCATCAAAACTCAGTTTGGGGGAAATCATGAGGGGGTTCATGTGGAAAAAACACAAAAAACACACCCAAAAACACTCATAAAAATTAATAACTAAAAATCCCACAGTTAAAAGAGAGGGGAGAAAAAAGAAAAAAGTGGGAAAAAGGCTGGCAGGACATGACTATCAAATCAAACTGGAATTTTGATGCAAATAGGGCAGGTTCACATGAAAAAATGTAAAAAATAGACACAAAAAAGGCCCGAAAACCCGCAAAAATTAATAACGATTAATCGTGCATTAGAATGATAGGGAATAAGAAGGAAAAATGTCAGAGGGAAGGGGTAGGATAGGGCTGGTGCGTCAGACCAGGGTTCTGAAGCAATAAAGATGCGTTCACATGGAAAACCGTCTAGTTTACAGGAATTGCTTCAAAAATTAATAACTTGAGAACCGTCTGTCGGAATAGGGATCAATAAAAAGAAAAAATGGGCAGTTTGAAGGGATGAACATGGATGCAAGGTTGGATTGGGATTCCGGTGAACGTAGGGTGCGTTTACATGGACAAATCACAAAACAAAGGATAAAGAAAAACGGTCAAGAAACAATCCCAAGGATAGGGTAAAATAGAATGAAAGGGTGGGGAAGGGACCCCATCAGGATAAAATGAAGTCATGGCATAGATGCATGATTAAAACAGGGTATATGCATGGGGGTAGGCAACATAGACGCTTAGGGACACGTCCCCACACTTAGAACCTTAGCAGGAAGGGTAAGCCGAACATCAAGGACTGAGTACCACACATCATACCAACCATGACGTCCCCACTCTTAGGACATAACCATCACTGAGAAGCAGAAGGTGTAGGGTTAGAAAAACTTGGCCCATATTGCTGAGGAGGAATGTCAATTATCAAGGTTGCATCTTGTGTCATTGTCAGCTCTGCAAGAGGTAACAAGGTGTCTTTACAGCACATGTCCTTCGTCCTTCATGGTAGGGACCATGCAGCAGCACCCAGGGAGGTAGCTGGTTGAAGGAATCGCAGGAAATTCGTCGATGGCAAGGGATATTGCACTTAACTCATAAGCACTCAAATGGATTGAAAGAGCAGTCACTTACCCCATTACTAACATCACTCGAGGAAATAAATATGAAAACCTAGAGCTCACACTCGGTTTAAGAATCGACAAGGGAATGGTGCAGAGAGAGTATGCCATAGTGCACAATTGATGGTGCATCAGTGCGTCCAACCTCGTCTGGCATAGGTGCAAGGAGAAAGGCCAGGGAGCCTTGTAGTGTAGTGTACAAAATAGAGTGACGTGTCCTGTGCTGATGGCAGAGACCCAACCTGCGGGTGCATAATGGAACACATATTGGACTTCAATGGTCGCAACGTCCCTCAATCCCCACCTCTCAATAATTGATTGAAGAAACACCAGTCACACTCAACCCACCCTCTGTCTCATGCTCTGTTGAAAGATACAAAGGGTAGCCCTTTCTTGAAACCCATTGATGTAATCCTCACCATCACTTTTGTAGAGGTTATATGCCTTGTGCGCATTTGATGGTACGACTACGCATCCCACCCTATGCCGGCATACAGTGCAAGAAGGAAGGCTAGGGAGCCTTATGGTGCAGTGCACAGGAACAGATCGTGCTTTGTGCATTGAGAGGCCCACCCCGTGCGTGCAACACTCCGTTCACACATCTCACCTCTCATTTGATTTGAAGGGAAAAACTGGTCACTCACCCCACCCTCTGTCTCACACTCTAATAGATACAGAGGGTAGCCCATACTCACGTCCCCATCCTATTGGGATGAAAGCTCACATCACTCAAGGGGTTAATGATGAAGATCATGTCGATTGTTGTTGTCATCAGGATCTTGAAGTCGAGGCGTACCCAGGGAGGTAGCCTACAAATCCCATACTTCAATGATTGTAAGAAGAGGTGTCTGTTAAGAAGGGCAGACGGATTGATATTGCAGAGATAGCGTACCAAAGGAGGTGGCTTCAAATTACTTGCTGAAGAGGTTCTGCTGGTGAGTCAGCTATCCTGAACTGCGCGGTGTTACCACCTTTTCCACAGTCAGCTTCCCGCCCAAGGGTGTTTCCACCTTTTCTTGGAACGAGGCCTGTTATGACAGGGAATTTCTTCCTTTTCTCCCATAATAGTTTATTTGTTTTGTTTTCTTTTTTTTCCTTTATTTTTCTTTTTTTTTTCATTAAGAAAGAGAATGGTAGAAATACCATATGTCAGGACCAACCTCGCCACCGTTGTTAGATCAAATGAGAAGAGAATAAGGTCGGGTCGAGATGTTTCTGCGAGGGGTTAGTAGAACGAGACCGCCTCATGAGGAGAATCATAAGGGCTATTGGAAACATGATGAGAAGGACAGTGCAACGCCCAAAAGGGAAAGGGTAGGTCAATTGTGATTGTCAAGATCCCCAGGGAGGGAAGTACATCTTCAGGCGATAGCCATTGATGAGGAAAGGATCATCAGAGGCATCAACGGTCTACATCTAAACAGAGCCATTAGGATTTACAACAAGTACCTTGTATGGGCCCATCCACCATTGTTGAAGCTTGCCAGGAAACTTGCCAAATCTTGAATCATAGGCTAGAACAAGATCACCTTCTTTGAACTCCTTGTGCTTGATGATGCTATCATGATAGGCCTTGCGTCGCACCTGAGTAGTTTCCATGGACTGTAGGGCCATCCGCCGTATCTCATCCAAGCATTCCAAGTGCAGGAGACGTCATTGTAGTGACTCACTATCTCCCAAGCATTCTTTAACTGCCACTCGCAAAGAGGGCATTCCAGCTCAACAGGGAAGATGGCTTTGGTACCATACACTAGCTGGAAAGGGGTCTGTCTTGTAGCTGCCTTATGGGAGGTTCTATATGCCCAGAGGGCCTCTGTAAGTCAATCATCCCAATCGCGACGATGTGCGGCAATCGTTCTTGTCAAAATCGAGCAGAGGATGCAATTGATGACTTCAACTTGGCCGTTGGCTCTGGGGTAATAAGGAGTGGACTTACGATGGCAGATCTTATACAGCTCAGTCAGCTCCTCCATGAGTTTGTTAAGGAAATGAGTACCTTTGTCACTTCCTAGCTCAAGGGGGCTGCCAAAATAGGTGATAATATTCTCGTACATGAACAGGGCTACATTGTTACCATCGTCCTACTTCAGGGCTTTAGCTTTACACCACTTTGTGACATAATCCGTACATACTAAGATGTATCTCTTCTGCTTCCGTCTGGTGGGTGGATCAATGGGACCCACGAAATCAATCCCCCACTTCTCGAACGGCTTTAGGGGAAGAATGGGTTACAATGGCATGGCACTTGTTTTGGTGCGTTTCCCCATTCGCTGAGAAGCATCACATCTTTTGCAATAATCGTATGCATCCTTGTGGAGGGTCAGCCACTAGTATCCTGATAATAGAGCCTTCCCAGCTATCGCTTCTCCTGTGAAGTGTCCACCACATGGTTCCTCATGGCATGCTTTCAATACTATGCCGATTTCATCCCTTGCAACACATCTTCGCAGCACTTCATCTTTGCCTCTCTTGTACAGTGCACCACCTAGCAAAGTGTAGGGGGCTGATTCTAATAGAAGATTTTCTTCTCATGGCTTGAGATGCCAGGAGGATACTGTTGAGTTGTCAAGAGGTTGGCTATGTCTGCATACCAAGGAATAACTGTTTCCACTAGAAACAAGGAAGCATCAAGAAGGTCAGGATCATCCTATTCCTCTTCTTCTGTTTGAGGGATCCGTGATAGATGATCAGCTAGGACATGGGAACGGCCAGGCTTAGTGACCACTTCAAAGTCGAACTCCTGGAATAGGAGCAACCATCTCATCAGTCATCCTTTAACATCTACTTTGTTTATCAGGAAGGACAGGGCTTCATGATCCACATAGAACTTGAAATGTGTTGATAGTAGATATTGTCGCCAGTGCAAACACCATTGCCAAGCACTCAAGCTCTCTCACTATGTAGTTTCGTTCCCTATCAGTGACTTTTCAGCTTGCATAATAAATTGGTTGATCTAATTTAGAGGGGCCCTTTTGACATAGAACAACACCTAGCCCTTCAACCGATGTATCTGTGTGCACATGGAACTCCTTCATCCAGTCAGGAGGTTGTAAGATAGGTGCTCGGATCAGGCACTGTTTTAGGGTATTAAAGGCTTCTTCACAGTCATCAATCCAAAGGAAATCCGCCTCTTTCCTTAGGAGTTTGTGCAGAGGGGCTGCCTTGGTTACAAAATGTGCAATAAATCTTCTGTAGTAGCCCACATGGCCAAGAAATCCTCTCAATTGCTTGAGGTTTGTTGGTGCTATTAAGGCGGCAATCTTCGCAGGGTCTATTGCAATCCCTTGTGCAGAGACAATATGGCCCAAAAGAACTCCCGATGAGACGCCAAAGACACATTTGTCGGGGTTGAGAGAAATCCCATACTCTCCGCATCTGTCAAAACATTGCTCTAGGTGTCCTCAGTGCTCTCAGATCAAACTATAGACACAAAAGCCATCAAGATACACCTCAATGAAATCATGCAAATGATTCTGGAAGGCAGCCATCATTACTCGTTGGAAGGTGGCAAGAGCATTACGGAGACCAAATGGCATCACTCTATAGGCATAGGTCCCCCATTCTATAGTGAAGGTTGTTTTAGATTGGTCCTCTTCTACAATTTGGGCTTGGTTATATCCGCTGAATCCATCCAAGAGGGAATACAGCTCATGGCCTGCCACTTTGTCCAACAGTTGGTCTGTAAAAGGGATAGTAAAATGATCCTTCTTCGTCTTCGAATTGAGCTTTCAAAAGTCAACACATATTCGAAGTTTCCCATTCTTCTTGGGTACTACCACAATGGGCGAAACCCATTCACTGTTAGCTAGGGGAAAATGAACTCTGCTTCCAGAAGTTTCAATAATTCAACCTTCACCAGAGCAGAGTAATTAGGATTCATACGCCTTTGTCTTTGTGTTACAGGTTGGCATCAGGCTCTAGACCAATGTGATGTTGGCATACTATGGGATCAATCCCCTTTAGGTCTTTATATGAGCAAGTAAACAAATCTAAATTCTCCTTTAGTAGATCTCGCAGGACCACTAGTTCTCCTTCTGGAAGATTGAGGCCCACTTTCAGGTGACGTTCAATATCGTCAGTGTCCAAGAATGTCACTTGTCTTTCACCTTCCACTTCGCGGATGAATGACCCACGGATTGCTTTTGGGTAGAGGTCTAACTCTTTCAAGAGAGTAGTATCCTCATTTGATGTTCCACTAGAACTAGTGTCCTCCTTCTGAATAGATACCTCATTTGTCTGTTGAGGTTGTTGAAAGGGTATCAAAGCTTTATTTTCTTCTGTATGAGTGGTGATTTCTTCTGGACTTAGGTATTCAACTTCAGAGGATGCGTCCAGGAATGTCACATAGCACGGACCTTCTAGAGGCCGAGGTTCGAGGGCTTTGGCTTCTGTTGACAAGGAGCATCATCATCATCTTTTCTCCGGAATGAATGGTCAGGGTGACAGGAGCCACTAGTGAACTTAATTTTTATGCTTCTAATCCATTACTTATATAGATTTTGCATATTTTGTGGTCCATTGGCCAACCCAAATGGAACCATGGTCATTCCATCCAACACCGTGAGATCTGCGGCCTTTGAGGTCTTTGTAGGGACATCAACAAGATCATCCGCTATCAGAGAAAATTCTTCATCTACACTTTTATACCATGCTTCATTTTCTTCCTCATCATTTTCATCCTCTTCCTCTGGAGGCTCTATCTCTACTTCTGTAGAGGCTCTGTAAGAGAAGAACATATCTTCTGCCTCTGCATCTACTTCTACTTCTGTCACAGCTTCTTCTGACTCTACTTATGGCTTTGGCTCTAGCTCTGTATCTGTTACTATCTCTGTATCCACTCTGTCTTTGTTCTGCCTTTGCTCTGTATCTGCTCTGTATCTATACTGTATCCACTCTGTCTCTGTTCTGCCTCTGTACCGTCTCTAGTGTGTCTCTGCTCTATAATTGTACTGTCTTTGCTCTATCTCTGCGACTATCATGTAACAGGGATAACAGTACATCGATGCTTCTATTTCACTATCAGAGGTGATTTCAGAAGTTAATTCTAGTTGAGGCAGGAGGTATTCATCCATGGACAAGGATTTTACTTCCCTTGGCAGTTGGCTTACAGTGCCCACTGTTCGGGACTGTGCCTTTGTTTTCTTAGGAAAGATCTGCTTAATAGCCTCTTCGTCCCCTGATGTACCATGTGTTATCTCATTAGAGGAGTCAGTTATGACTTCAATGGATGTGGATCCATTGCCTTTTTGCGATCCATATAGCTTCAACACCACTTTGTTGGGTCCTTCGCCTAGGGTTAGGGTTCCTTTGAACCAGTTCGTCCTGGCTCTTGCTTAAAAAAGCCAAGGTCCTCCCAACAACAGAGGGTATGAGGTCCCATAAGAATTTGGTTTGACTATCAGATATGTTAGCCAATAATCTCTTCTTGCAAGGGTTGTTTTTACATATGGGAGGATGCCCAACGGTTTAATTCTGCTTTGGTTTGCCAATCTGATAAGCCACTATGTAGGTTGAATTCCTTGCAACCCTAAGTCCTTCATTGTCACATCCATCATTATGTTTACAGATGAGCCTCCATCAATCAATGCATCTAAAATAAAGCATCCTTCTATCCATACACTAATCTCTGGGGTTCCAGGATCTAGGAAGGCATTAGCCACATCTACTTCCTTTACAGACTCTGAGGCCTTATTGGTCTTGGTCATTATTGAAGGAGCGATCCTTAGTCCACGATTTCTTGTCAAGATGCTTTTGAATTTCTTTCCGCAATTGGGAGACAACATCAGCAACTGTTGAAATGTTAGGTTTGGTTTGAAAGTGTCTAGGTCTTTGACCAAGTCATAATCTTTGATAGGATCCACAGGCTTCTCCAGCCTACTGGGAAATGGGACTACACCCATTTTCATCTTCCCTTTTTCTTCTAGTAATTTTAGCATTGCACTTCTTCTGTTTCTGGAAGTGCTTCTGTATCATCTATCTCCTGGTCCTTTGGTCCTGTCTCTGGGACTGTCTCTGTAACTCTCTGTGGCACTACAGTGCTTTGTACTGCACTATTCTGTCCTGTACTGCTCTGTCCCTCTGTTGGCACGTTGAACTTCACAGTCTTGGCAGGAGAATTATTTTCATTCTGAACAACTGGTTCCTTCTTCTTGGTGCATGTAACAGCGGCAACTTCCAACTCTACCAAATTGGAGGCAGGCTCTTGTACCTTATGTTGGCTATCAATGGCATTGGCCTTTACAGGGGCTAGACTTGGACAGTCCTTTACAGTGTGGCCTTCACCTTTGCATGGCTACATAAGGACTTATAATATACAGATCGTCTAGGGTTTGTACAATTCGGGGAGATATGTCCCTTTTCTCCACACCTATAACATTCTACCTCTGATCTCTTACCACTGCTAGACTGTCAACCTCTGTAACTTTGAGAGGGAAAACTCCTTGGACCAAAATTAGGACCAAATTCTCTAGGATTTGGTCCAATATCCTATGTTGTCATTTTGGATTCCAGCAAGTTAAATCTTGCATTTTCATCCTTCTGTCTTTGTTCATGCATCTCTTTCAGAGAGTAAATATCCTTTGTATGGTTCTTTCGCAAACAGTAGAAACAAAAGGCTCCAGGAATGGTTGGTTTTTGAGTACATTCAGTGGCTAAATGTCCCACTTGATGACACTTTCTGCACCATGTATTAGAGCGCATCACATCTCTTCCAGCTCCCGCAGGAGTGGATATATTGGTGGTATTCACCTTCAGCGTTTGTAGCTGCTCTGTAATCACATCCAAAAGCTCTTTCTTGATACTTGCAACTGAATTGGATAAGTAGTCCTTCAGATTTTCACCTCCTGAAGTACTTGTAGTAGGATTTTAGGAAGCTTCTGTAATTATTGCATACACTGGTTGGGTTGATCCAGAAGGTCCTCTGTTCTAGTTCTGATTCAGAGCTCTTGTTGAGACTTGGGGTTGTTGATTCCAGTTGGTAGGGTTCCACTATTGTTGAGTTGTCATTGGAGGAACTGTTTGAGGCCACTGTTGTTGTGGTTGAACTATCATTTGAGGCACTGTCGTCTGTGGTGACCACAGTGGATTAGGTGCATTATACTACGACACTGTTTGCATCTGGGGATAGGGGTAGGGAACTGTCCATGGGACTGCATTTGGTGGGTATACCATTCTAGGCATGGGAGGAGGTAAGACTCCTCTTCGTGGAGTCATTGACATCCTTGCTTCAACTTTCTCATACAATCTTGTACCTTCCACTACAGCTTGCAGATTGACTGGTCTTCTCAATTCCACGAACTTGCAAACTTCTGATTGTAGGCCTCTGAGAAACACTCATTTCTGGATTCCTTCGTCCAAATGATGGTTAGTCCATCTCTTCAAGATGGATTCCATTCACAAGACATAAGCTTCTACTCTTTCTCCAGAGGACTGACTTAGGTTCATGAACTCCTCTCGCATCTGCTCTTCAAAACCTTCATGCCTAAATTTAGTGAGAAAGGCTAACTTCAGGTCGTCCCACGTGCCAAAAGTTCTTGCTGCTTGTCTCTCATACCACTGAAATGTTGCGCCTTTGAAAGTGGCGGGGAATATTGCTAACCAATGCTCAGGGGTTCTGGCATTGTTAGCCACACATGCTACCATGAATTCTACTACATGAAGATCAGGGTCTTCATTGTACTCTCCCTTAAAAATTGGCAATGGGACTACATTTACTGGTCTTTCATCAACATTTCCAAGATGAATCTGACTAGGAAGGGGACCTTGAGTCGCCATGGGGACTTCTGCAAAGAGTGCTTTTAGGGCATCAAAGGAATCTTCTGCTACGAACTCGTTCTAAGCTTTGATTTTTTACTTCTCTCTTCTCACGTACCTCCGGAATCGTTCTAACACTTGCCTCTTGATTGCGTCATTCATCAGGGGTTGGCTCCAACCAGTTGGTCTGTACTCAATAGGATAGTATCAAAGAGGGCTTCAATCTCTGATGGATTATCTGGCCAACATCTCTTCTACTTCCTTCTTTTCAACATCTCTGAATTCGGCTTTCAAACCACTACAGAGGGGAAGATATTCCATTCTGAAAGTATCAAAACTCATTCTTCCTAGGATCGTTGTTGCATCATTATAATAATGCCAGCTTTTGAGTGTTTCAACTGTGTATGTTGTGAAAAACACTCTGTCTACCAACTTCCAGTGGGTTGCTAATTGGACAAACAGAAGGTTGTCAGTACACCAAGCATCCCACGTATCTTGCTGTTGAGCATCCACAAACAAATTCCAACTCTTTTCCTTCTTGTTTTCGTGAACCTCCACAGACCACAACTCCTGAAGCTTCTTCACAATCTCCCACTTGATGATGTCTAGAAACTTCTCAATGAATGCCAAATCTTCCATGGATGGTCATTCTCTCTATTTTTGCTCTTCAGTTTGTTCCCAAATAGTTTGCCACCAAGATGCAAGTTTTTGCTGCTTCAAGAGGAAGAGGAAATAGTCCACCACATAGAGCATGCATCATGATGGTGATATATTTCTACCATTGTGGGATGAACTTCTTGTGGAAAGTGGCTTTGATAATGAGAATCTCCAACTCTTCAGTGGAAGAAGGACTTTGCAAACATCCATTGAATTCTCCTCTTCTTGGCAATGCCATTTCCTTCATTTTCAGCCTCTTTTGATGCTTGTTGATGGCAAGTTTCCCTAGCTGCGCACCAAAAACATGGAGCCCCAAAATCTATCTTGTAATATCAACAAGCTTTTATTTCATTATTTTGATCATTAAAACAAAGAAACAACAATTCTTCACGCAGCATCATAGCAGATATCTCCCACAGATTTGATAGAATCAACCATAATCTTCAACATCTTCATAGAATCAACCAATATAACAAAGAACACAAAAGAATACACCATCTTTGAATGGAAATCAATCACATAGTATTCATCTTCAATGTCTTCATAGTTTTCTCTCTCAATCTGTCATATACAATTACATTATTTTGATAGGATTGCCTATCTCTGGCTCTCTCTCTCTCTCTCTATCAATAGTACATCATCTCCTCACTACAATACTCTCATAATAACTCTCAATAATCCTTCTTAGGTCGTGGATGCACCTCCCAAGAGGTATGTTTGATATGAAGAGTCACTAGAGCCACTACAGTGTCTTTTCACAGCTCACTACTGTCATTGTCACTTTAGTCTTCCCTTCAATCTTCAACAACTGCTTCTTCCATTTGTTTTAGCTCTTTTGAACTTAAATTCATCCTTTCTAAAAGTTAGAAAACTTTCCCAAACTAATACATGCTTTCTACAGAACACTTACAGAAGATCTACAGAACAGTTACAGTACAGTACCAGAGTAGCTACAATATAGTTATTACTGAGCAGAGACAGAGCAGAGATAGAGGCTCTACAGAAGGTTTACAAAGGGTTACAAAAGGTCATCAGAACCTCATAACTCATACTCAAACCATTCCAAAATATCAAAAACTATTCAATAAGCTTCCAAAAGATCTCAATCTTCATCAATTATCAATCCATGCTTCATACAGACGACAATTAGAACAAAACAGAAGCTATACATAACCAATCAGAAGCTCAATAGAATCTCATAGAGCTTTATATCTCCACTGAAAATCATCATGAACTTCCAAAACATAATTAATATAATCCAAAACACTCTCAAATACTTCCATTATTAACCATACATCACTCTAAATCCATCAAAAATCAATCATTCAGTCCTCAAAAATAACAAAAATCAGTAAAAAATTTAGTATTTTTCCACTCTCAACATAAATGCATTCTATGCACTAGCTCTTGAAGATATGACCTCTTTGGATGATGAAATGATCATGTATTGATTTCCAGTTGTGGTGGCATATGTATATGATACTTTGAGGAGTTTTGGGGCTGAGATACACCTTGTTTTGATTGTGTTTGAGCTAGCTGCAACCTGCAAGAAGGTTATTTGAATCTTGTACTTGCATTACATGAATTACTTTGTGCCTAAATTGACATGTATGGACTCCCACATGCAGAGGTAACTGTTTGAAGTGCTATAGGAGTGTTTTGAGGCATATATACTCGAATTTTTGGTTGAAAAACGGCTACTAGTCACTAAAAAATTTTGCTCAAAGATTGCTTGTCTGTTTACTCTCAATTAGCTTGAATGCATGCTGAACATGTAGCAATGAATGCAGTTCAAGTAAATGGGTTGTAACACCTAGGTTTTTTGTCACTTGATAGCACTACAAGGGTACACACATACAGCGACGCTAAGTAGCGACGTTTTTTTTTGGCATCGGTATTAGCGTCGCTAAAAATACTGCTATTTGCGTCGCTATTTAGCGACGCAAATAGCGACATTTTTAGTGACGACTTACTACGGTAACATTTCGCCAAAACCCGAATGTTTCTTTCATATGAGCGCGCGAAGGCGGAGAGAAAGAGAAAGGGAGGTGAGCAAGGAAGCAAGCCGAGAGCCGCACGCGAGGAGAGGAGCGTTGCCCGCACGAAGAGGTCGTGGAAGAAGAAGAGAGCACGACGGTATGCCCTGTTTTGGTTTCTTTACAATCTTTGTTTTGCTTTGCAATGTAGGTTAGAAAGTGTTGGTTTCTCTTCGATCTTTGTGTTGCTTTGTGTTGCTTTGCAATGTAGGTTAGGAAGTGTTGAAAGAGAGAGAAATTGAAGCGAGTGTTTTCAAATTTTTTCTTGTGTTGGTTTTTATTCTTTGCAATGTAGGTACGAAAATGTATGTGTGTGAGCATAGTTTAGAGCCGACCTCAAAGATAGATCAGTTTAGAGCCGAAATCAAAGAGATAGGTATGATTTTTTTTATAAAAGACCTAAAATATATATAGTGGAGTGGTCCCAATATACAATATAGAATCATTATTAAATTATCATTCCATTACATCGCAGTCAAGATGTCTAGCACTCACGACCAACATGGTGGTGATTGTGAGGCTTGGCTCAATCAATGTGTCCCCTATCCATGCACGCAATGCAAATTGGCCATTCGTCGGAAACATCATTTGTCCATAGAGCATGTGCAATGGTATGGAGAGTTTTGAGTTGAGATAATCAACCAAGCAGTCTTGAATTATGAGATTGCGGTAAGTTCTCTCTCATTACGTACTATATGACATATAATTGATTTAAGTATAACAGTTTGGGGTTATCTTAGAAGTTAGCTCCTTAACGTCCTTTACAGGGTTAGGGCCATGTCGATACATTGTAGTCCGCAGATCTCTTACGTCCAGTAAGACGGGTTCGTCCGCACTCTATACAAATGCCATCTGAGATAACTAACTGTCTCATAGAAGGTGATAACTCTCAACCCCCTTCTATGGGTGAGAATGTTGGAGACATGGACGATCCTCCTACTTTTTTGGAGCCCAAGTTAGAGGACATGATCGAATCATTGCTTCCGACGGACTCGGAATCCCAAGATCCTTTAATTGCGGAGGCTGCCATTCCATTGTATGATGGGAGTCGGGTATCCCATTTGAAGACACTTCTTGCATTGTTGAGCATACAAACAAAGTATGGATGGAGCGATGCGAGTGTGACAGAGCTATTTAGGTATATTATGATGTGTATGATTCTTTATTGAAAGCCATTAAAATGTGCTATGTAGTACTCTAATAACATGGTTCATTGCAATTTGTAGAACGTTGAAATCTTACATTTTGCCTACCCAAAACACGATGCTTGAGTCTCATGGCGATGCAGGACAAGTGCTGCGAAAGCTAGGCATGGATTATAATTGCATTCATGCTTGCCCCAATGATTGTGTTCTCTTCCGGGGAGAGTTTGAATTGTTGGCCACATGTCCCAAGTGCGGTGCGGACAGGTATCGAAATGACTTGCAAGGACAGACTATTCCGCATAAGGTTTTGAGGCACTTTTTGCCCGCTGATACCGCGTGTTCGTCACATTTTTCGGACCAAGAGTTTTGCAAATTTGACTACATGGCATGCGGAAAATCGATCCACTGATGGTGTACAGCATACACCAACTGACTCAGAAGCATGGCATCACAATGACGAGACTTTCCCTGACTTTGCAAAGGAGGCGAGGAATCTATGATTCGGTCTTGCCATGGATGGGGTAAATCCTTTTGGTTTACGTTCCACCTCCTATAGTGTATGGCCCGTGGTCTTTGTTAACTACAATATACTGCCATGGCTTTCCACCAAGAAAGGACACCTTTTGCTCAGCTTGCTTGTTCCTGGATGATACAAAGTCAAGAATATGGATGTCTACCTCTCTCCACGGATTGATGAGCTAAAGGAGTTGTGGGAGGGAATTGTAGTGGAGGACATGAGCAAACATATTGGTAGGCGATCCGCAACTATAAGGGAAATTCTTATGTGGACCATGCATGACTTTCCAGGTTATGGAGAAAGCTCTGGTAAAGTGTGTTTTCTTATTTTGCTAGTTTTCTTTGAGCGATGTTGGTGTTATGACATGCCTCATTGTACATGTGTGTTCTGCAGGGCTAGTCACGTCAGGTTACCATGCATGTCCTCTGTGTGGACCAAGGTTGGATTCTCGTATGTCAAAATCTATGAAGAAGATGGTATTTGAGGGACATCGGGCTTTTTTGCCAGAGGGTCATGTCATGAGAGAAGGATTTCTTGGTCGCCCTCCTGTGAGAATGAACGCACTGAGCTGGTTTGATCGCAGGATGGTGGACCAAGACTCGCTTCCCAGTGGAATGCGACGCTTCTCAATTTTCTATGAGCTGATTTATTGGAAAAAACTAAAAATTAACCACCTTTCGCATAGGCAGTCTGATGCACGGCAGGGCAAATCGAAGCCGGAGTGGCTAGATACAGAGGACTGGAGTAATCTCTAGGATGAGGCGACATCCACTCCAGACAAGTGGAAGCAGCAGAAGGACGCAGCAAAGGCGCGCTTGGATGCAGGATTGGTGCATCACCTTGGTAGCAGCGGCCACGCAACATTCGTGGCAGATTTCGTAAGTATTAATAGGGTAGAGTACTCTAATTTAATGACATCCATGTTGATGTATGTATTTCAAACATGAATCTCAAGTACGTTGTCTTTCAATGTTTGTGTGCCACAGCAAGGTTTTACGAATCGCAACCCAACTGCACTAGAGATGACATACGGGGAGAAGCATGGCTTGAGTGCCTTGATCGAGAAGCTCTATGCTCGCGGAGGACTGGTAAGTAGTAATAAATATCATTCCTAATTTGAGAAATCTGTCATTATATGTCAGTTTGTATTTGGTACTCACAATTATATATGTATTTGCTGTTGCAGACTTCCTTCGATATGCCACTACAGCGAGAGGAGTTTTCTGATGCGGATGAGTCGTAGAGAGCAGATTAGGCTACATAGGATTACTTCCCATCTTGTATTATGTAAGGCCTTATGGCCTCTATCCTCCATATGTAATAGCAAAGTGTATATGATTCGGACTTCTATGTTGTAGCATGACTCCATATTTGCTTTGTCGTAGTAGCACTTCTCAATTTAAGTTATGTTATTTTCTTTATCAATACAGTGCACATTTGTGTTAATTAATGTCATGAAAGTACTTGTTTGCAAAGTCTTGTCATTATTTGGATCGATTGTCTAGCTTCTTTGACAGCAAGACCATCGGTATCAGCGTCAGAAAATAATTCTGCAATCGTCAGTATTAGCGTCGGAAACTCCTCTGTAATCATCGTTATTGTCATCGGTATTAGCGTCGCTAAATAGCGAGGCAAATAGCGACGGTTTTGTAGCGACGCTAATACCGATGCTCATACCGATGACGGGGATATTTTTTATATATAAAGAAAACATCATTCTAAACGTCATTATAGCATGTATATGTTGTAGTGTAGGGATGTATGTGACATGTATTTTGGATTGAAATATCACTTATCTAAGTAGAGGTTGATGCTAAAAACTGTCATTGCTTAGGCTGAAACTGATCAGTTAAGAAGCCTTGGTTTACAGGTACTTAAGAAGTGTTTGCAATATGGCAAATGCAAACAAAACTGACAACATAACCCAAATAGTGGGGAAAAATCTTGACAACAATAACTATGCCATATATGGAAGTTCTATAATAGGAAAAGGATATTGGGATAGCGGAGCTCCCAAAGAGGAATCCCATAGCTGATCAGAGATGGGCACACCAAGCTTGGATGGAAAGAGCACGCAAGGTTTTACATTGGTTGTCACTATGTATCTCAGATGCTATGATGATGCAGATAATGAACTACAAGTCACCAGATGCATGGAACATTTTGATCAGGTATTATGGCGCAACCACAAGTCCCAGAAAGATACAGTTAAAGTAGAAGTTCAATAATATGGACAGAAAGGGTAGGTCTATTCAAGACTATGTCATTGAAATCAAGACCATTGCGGACCAGTTTTAGTGTCCATTGGAACATAGGTGGAGGATGAAGACATGGTTGCAGTAGCATTAAATGGCTTGGGGCCTGAATATAAATTGTTTGATACCTCCATATCTGTGTAGGCTAAAATGCCAAGTTTTAATGAGCTTGTTGCATTGCTCATTCATAAGGAAGTTAAATTGGGATTGGTTACAGGTTCTAGCATCTCTAAGATCAAGGATGTTGTTTTTTATTCAAATCAGCATGGCTGTGGTGGCAGCCATGGTAGAGGTTATGGATCAAGCAATAGAGGATCTCAATAGAATGTGTCTTATGGCAATGATAAACAGGAGGGTTCAAATGCAAGAGGAGGTGGAAATTTTAGAGGCAGGGGGAGATCTAGCCCTAGAGGCAGAGGCTCCTACAACCACAGAGGACCTCTGACCATCCTAACAAGGATAAGGATTGTCACTACTGTGGTAAGTATAGTCACATTTCTAAGGACTACTAGAAGAAGTAGGGCAATCAAAAGGGCAAGCTACATGGACATTATGCATTGTCTAGTTAGACAAAATATGTGTCTGGGGATAGACTGTTTGCCATGACATATGTGAAAGATAGGGATGTTGAGAAGTCTACTGAGGATGTAGTTTGATATGTTAATTCGGGAGTGTCAAATCATATGATGCCTCATGGTGATTGGTTTACTAACATGGTGCTTGACATGAATGGCTATGCATGCACAAGAGATGGCATGCAGTATAACATTGAGCATAAAGGTAAAGTACCTTTAGTGATTCATGATAGTAGAAAGAAGAATTTGCATGGTGTATTGCATGTCCCATCTATTACTAAAAATTTGATGTTCTCAAATGGAAGGATAGCCATGATAGGCGTAAGTGGGCGTTTCCTATTTTCTCTACTGTCATACCTTTGACAGGTATCACATCGCTTCACATACTCAAAAGAATCTTGGAAGATGGACGGCCACCAATATCTTACTCTTAACGCTTTCTGCGTCATCAACCGTCCTGTGAAGTGCCCTCCACATGCAGAGTCATGGCACTCCTACAAGATAAAAGGAACCTCGTCAGGCATCACACATCGACGATAGATATCATCAACACCTTGCCGATATAGTGTCCCTGCGATCAAGGAAAACTTCAAAGCTTGCTGTTTGATCTTCCTCTTTTCAGACTTTGACAAACCAGTTCCCGTCTCTCTTGTTGATAGATAGTGTGTAATAGTAGCATACCAAGATGGGATAGAAGCTGTATCAATTTTAAACATTTCCTCAATATCACTTCCTTCAGCCAAAGTCTCTTTTGGCTCCCCAAAATCCACAAGGCATTCCACAATACCTTGCAACCTCGGTGGCTTACTCTTAATCTCATAGTCGAACTCCTGCAAAGTGATTAACCACTTTGCCAAACGATCAGGCGGCTGCAGCTTATTCATAAGCAATCTAAGCCCTTCCGCCTTCGTATAGAACACTACCTTTTCATAGAGGATGCAGTGCCTAAATTTCTTAGTCCCAAAGACCATCGCAAGACACAACTTCTCCATGTAGGTATAGTTAATCTCTGAAATGCCCAATTTTCGACTAGCAAAAGCTATCGGATGATACCACTTTTCCTCCCAGATTTGGGCTAAACAGCAACTTATACTATACATAGTGGCTGCTCAAAATATGTAGAACACCTCACCCCTTTTAGGTGCTTTTAAAACAGGTGCTTTTACTAGCTCCTGTTTCACATCCTCAAATGATATTTTGCAAGCATCACTCCATGCAAATAGACAGTTATAGGATAATAAATTCGTTAGTGGCAACGTTCTTTCTACCAAGGCATTTATAAACCTCTGATAGTATCCTATCGATGACAGAAAGCTATGAACCTGTTTTGGAGTGCGTGGTGGACTCATAGTGACTATGACCTTGATCTTTTCAGGGTCAGTTGCTATCCCTACTGAACTGACCACATGGCCCAGCAATAGCCCATAAGGTACTCCAAAAACACACTTCCATGGGTTAAGAGCGATACAAAATTGTTTGTAGTGCTCGAAGCACTTTCTCAAAATAATCAACATCCTTTCCCTTACAATGGCTGCCCCCAGGTCATCAATAAATACTTTCAACTCATCTGGGGAGATGTCACCAAAGGTCTTGTCTGCTGTTCGTTGCCACGATCCAAGTGCATTGCACAAACCAAAGGCCATCACATGGTACGCAAAAGTACCAAAGACAGTAATAAAAGTTGTTTTCAACTTGTCCTCTTCTGCAATTGCCATCTGGTTATATCCTGCAAAGCAATCCATGAATGAATATATCTCCCTATCCACTAATTGGTCCAAAATCTGGTCAATGAATGGCAACGGATAGTAATCCTTAATTGTCTGCTTATTCAGCTCTCTAAAATCTACACATAATCGGATCTGGTTATTTTTCTTCTTCCTGATAACAACTAGTGAACACCATTCTGTGTGTTGTACAGGGAAGATCAAACCAGCTTTCCTTAACTTCTGCAACTCTTCAAACAGCCCGTCCCTCAATTCAAAAGGCATACGATTTACATTCTGATGCACACGACGACTGCCTTCTTTTACAGGGATAGTATGAACAGCCAGGCTAGGAGGAATACCTCTCAGCTCATCATAACTCCAAGCAAAGATATCACGGAATTCTTGAGTCAAGGACACATAGTCCTCCCTTTCTGCTGAACTAAGCATGGAACCTAATTTAATTGGCCGCAAATCATTCGTCGTGCCAAGGTCTAACTCAATCACATCCGCATCTCTTATCATATCTTGAGGTTCTATCAGCTCATTTAGAGTTATCTGATAGATATCCTCTGTAGTGGACCCCTCTTTAGATTCATCACTAGATGATGTCTCACTACCAGATGGATCATCTGCTGTCTCTAATTCAATAGAAGATAAAGGATCTCACTTTGAGGAGACTCAGGATAAGCATCGACTATTACTCGATTAGCACCTCTACCTAGAACCACTCGATCGGCGGATATATCGACTTGACAGTCTGTTCGTAAGATCCAAGGCCTACCTAGAAAAACTCGATAGCTAGGACATCTTGCAAATCTTATCACCCTAAAGTCCAAGAAGCATTCTACACTTGCAACTGTAACATGAACTCTAGTAACGCAACCTTCTGGTTGTCTTAGACTATCATCAGCCATTCTCAGAAGGGTGGAGCTGTCTTTTTGGATGCCTAGACCCAGCCTCTCCATCAACTCTGAACTCATGATATTGATGGAGGATCCAGCGTCTACAATGGCATGTTCCACTAATATTCCATCCACATAAGCTGGAACCCTAGGGCAGTTCTTTTTAGCATGGTCAAACCAATCTTCCCCTACTCGTGCTATGCCCAAGGGTTCTACAATATACCTGATACGCAGGATCTTCTTAAATTCCTTGCGTACTCCTGGAGATCATTTGATCAATTGCAAGAGGTTCACATCTAGTTTAACTTCGCAAAGAGAACTCGCTAAATCAAAGTCGTGATAAGTAGTCAAAGCTCTCTTTTCTCGCCAAACCATCCTCTCTTTTGGTCTTTGGACCGGTTTTGGTGCTTCTTTCTTAGCTCTTGCCTTCTTTCTTGGCACTTCCTCATCTTTTTTAGGATCGCCTTTCTTGTCAACTGGCCTTACCGGTCCCCCTTCTATGCTAGGACTCTGGACTTGCGTTCCCTTATCCCCTTGTTTAGGGTTTGCCTCAACTAGTTTTGTATTATCTTGTCAACCTCTTTAGCCTTTTGGCCTCTTGTCACGGCCCTTAAATTAGAGGTTTCAGCATCATTGACTCACACAGCCTCAATAAGGCTGACTCCATTGCCTTGTGGCAACTCTTCTATATTTGTTTTTCCCCTCTGTAATATTTGCCTAGGTGCATCATTCTGTTGCAAGTTATTTCCTTGCGCTCTATGATTCACTGGGCCTGGTTATTTACTGCCTTGTTGGAGAGAGCTAATCTTACTCCAACAGGTAGTAGCTAAATTTCCTGACTTCCCACAAATGTCACATTTCACATTTGGACAGTTTCTGGGGAAATGCTATCCACCACACCATTTACAACTGAATCTAGAGGGTCCACCCTCTTCAGGGCGTCGACTCCCTATCACATTTTGTTGTTTCTTTAAGAAACTAACGTCGACGGCTATTTGTTGATATTGTTCGGAAATCATATCGGTATAATGCTTCATCATGTCCTTGAATTCACCAAGGACATTAGATGCACTCGACTCGTAGCCTCGATCATCAACCCGTCGTTCCATTGGCCTAACAATTTGATTTGGCATTGGCTGTTGACCCATAGGAACAACATTCGAATTTGAAACTTGGCCTCCAACATTTGATGGAGCCAATTGACTTGCCATGGGCATAGTCACACTAGGAGGAGCCGGTAATAAAGGTACATTCGAAACCATACTCCCTCTCCCAACAGGGTTAGTCATAGGCATCCCTTAACTTCCATTCGTCAATGATGGATTGCCACTAGGTACTAAACCCCCATTAACATTCATTCGAGAGGAGTAGGCCATTTGTAATCGTGCTTCTACTCCCTCTGCCCGCGTAATAGCGGTATCTATGTCTGCTAAGGCCACACTACTCAATTGTACTTGGATATTAAAATCCAACCCATGCAAAAAGTATTGCAATTGGGCAGCTAGTGGAATGGGAATGCAAGTTTACAACTTGCGAAATACTTCCTTCAACTTCTTAGCATATGCTTTTACATTCTCGTGAGGATCTTGACGTGTTACATTCAAGACCCGCAACCAATATTGGCCACCTCTTTCAGGGGCATATTCCACTCGGAAAGCTGCATAGAATTGATCAATGGTGGTTATGGTTCCAAACTCAATGCTGTGATACCAAACCACAGCCCTTCCTTTTAACGTCATATTGAAGAACATCATGAGATGTCCCTCATCTTGGATGCGATAATTAAACATCAATCTCTGAAATTCACATATGTGAAATTCTGCATCCTCTTCCGCTAACCCATTAAAAATGGGCAAGGGAACTCCTAAGGCTGGTGAATCCGGTGTCCCTGTAGGAATCGCAATAGGCTGTGCCATGGTGACTATCGGATTAGCAATAGGAGCTTAAAGTGACGGATTCACACCCCCACTTGAAGTATTTAAACTTGGTGGAGAAGAGGAAGAACTATGCTTCCTCCTGCCCCTAATGGAATACGTGGAGCAGTTAAGTGACTAAGGCCACAGCTTCGTATACGTACTACACTACTCCTTTGAGGAGAATAACGGCTTACGATCTCTAACCACTGTCTAGTCCTCTCAACACGTTCGGCTTTTTGGATTTTGGCTTGACGGTCCTTGTTAGAGGACATAAACCAACTTCCTTTTGGTCCCTAGAAGCCCTAGATCTGAAAACCACCACTTATAAGTGGCTCTTGGCAGACGCACCACTGATGGGACCTTAAACGGGCCGGCACTAGCTCATGCACTAGCCAGACCTCTATCATGCACTCAACAACCCCACGGCCTCACGGCCAGGAGCGTTGATCATCTTCCTAAACATCTTGCATTTGTATCACGTCTCGTAGTCCAACTCTAACCCAATTAACACTCCTCAGAGGGAGTCCCAGCACATTGCCAAATGGCATGAAGTACAAACATAAGAGGTCCTCCCACGGCTGACTGCCGCTACCTCACTGCGACTCTCCTACATCTTGGGGATTGGCCCCTCGATGCGTCGCTAAACATTAAACACAATATCACACATATTTCCACTCAAGGTACCAATTGATCGTATCCATGAATGTACCATACCTCACTTTCTTTCCCTTTAGACCCAACGCCTAGCCTATAGCTTGGACAACCTTACTCACTCAACGTTGGTCACGATCTAGAGAATACAGGTGCTATGCATCCAGGAGGTATTGTCTGATACCTTTCATCATTTTATGCTCTATGAAAATTGTGAATGTCCATGTCCTCAAACAATTAAGAAAATCAGAATTTATGCACATGTGGAAAACATTTCTTTCAATGATTTTGACTATCGCTCGTATGCGGCATTGCATAAACCTAGCACCAAGGAGACCCTCGTGCTACTAGATCCTTACTTTAAATTAACGACCGATCTATATGATATGCATAAAAACCAGCAAGCTTTTCATCATTTCATTCAACATTTAAACACCTTTTATACACTCTACCCCCTCACCCGTTTAGGTTGTGCATTATTGATCGGTTTAGGGTTCATTTTCATGTTTTTTGTTGTATGAAAAAGCAATAAAAACTCACTAAAACATAAAGGTAGGGCTGAAATGAGGCTAAACCTCATACTTCAGACCCCCCATACATTCACAAACATGAATCTTATTTTTCCTTAATTTTCGGCACTCAAAATCTATTTTTTTCCAATTTTCCTATTTTTCTTTGTATTTTTTGCAATATTAAATGACTAAAAATACAAAATGAGTTGTGAGCTATGGCCCTTAGGTTCATTCACAGCAAAAACACAAATTTAGTTGGTGTGTCTTATTATATTTTTCATTTATATATCAAAAACACTCAATTTTCCCCTATTTTGCGTGTTTTACGGGTTTTACACCATTAATTTCAGTTAGAACACTTATGATTTTTTGATTTTCTGAGCATAAACTGATCAAACTCATAGCAAACAACAACATAATGCATAATCATCCCATGGGAACAAATACTCATGAAGCAAATTGCATAAAATATCAATTTCCTTTGAAATAATGAAATTACCGTTCTTTGCGGGTTGTGGGTTGCGGGTTTTTATTTGCCATGTCTTAGGACTTATCTCTAGCAACCATTAATGCTCATGACAGTCCACAATCAACAATCTTCATTCCTCTTGAACCACGGAGCAATCCGGTCTTCATTGGACAAGCATCCGTCATCCATTCTTCTTCTTCTTCTTCTTCACCACATGAATTTGCCCTTAGAAGAGAGAGAGGGAGGAGAGAGAAAGACTGAAATCAGAGATCTTCATAGAGACCTCCATTGGAGGAGCAAAGCATGGCGAAATGATCAGCATCCAGAGGGGATTGAAGGAGGGCAATGATCAGTGACAGTGGTTGTTTGCAAGCAGGAGATGCCCTCTCCATCCTTCTTGGTGCAATTTTCGGCAATGATCAGTGACAGTGGTTGTTTGCATACAGATGGCACCCTTCTCCACGTTTTTCTCCATCTCTTGACGCCAGGATTTGCATGCTACACTTAAATGTTACATTCCCCCCCCAAAGGTCATGACCACTTGACCAAAATTTGGTCCACCTTTTCGTATCTTGTCCGGTTTCTTGGCCATTTCCCCATCCGGACTTCAAATCAAGCTCTGAAAAAATCCTGGGCGTCTGACTCGGCATCCCGCATTGGCCAGTAACTCTTGTCAACCTGCACGACAGTCTAAAAAATTATGAAAAATCAACAAGTGTCGCTCAGGCGCCTTTAAAGTACTTTGACGCTTAAAATCGTCCTAGATTGAGCTGCCGCCTTCGACGTTGAATATTTTTCCCTTGATATTCATAATTTTTAGCTATTTTTAAGCACTTCTCGGCATCAAAATTCCGCTTTCACAAATCCACGATGGCCATGTGTATTTGTGCCATGCCAGGCATTGTGTTGATGCTGTCCATAAGCATTTCGAGTGTCTCCTCAACCTCAAAAAGAGCCACGGCCTCTGCCGCCTCTACCACGTTGGCTAGAGTAAAGAACAAAGTCTCTACTTTGAGATATACTAGAACCTGTATTCATCCCAAGCTTAACTTCCTCATGTAGCAGCAAAGCAATTAGCTCATCCCAGTCAGGGGATTCAAATCTCGCAAAAATAGACATATCGAATGCTTTATACTCTTTGCCAAGTCCATTTAATGTCACTACAATTGTATCATCCTCAAACACTGAAGATCCAATGGTGACAAGCTGATCCGCTATGTTCTTGATCTCTGTAGTGTAGGCCTGAATGCTTCTGCCATTCCTAGACATGTTATTGAACTATTGCTTTGGCTGAATCTTTCTTGCATATGTTACATTTCCATAATTCTTCATGAGTATGTCCCATGCATCCTTTGGGGAATTGCATCCAGTAATTTGTATAACCATAGCATTTGATATACATAAGGAAAACCAAAGTAACGCCTTGCATGCTCTCTCAGTCCATAGCTTATGAGCCCTTTTCTAATCAAATGTCGGATTCCTTTCATGCATTTCAGGTTCAGCCTCATCACCTGTACATAAGTCCCAATAACCTATGCCAACTAAAAAATTCTTCATATGGAACTTCCATAAAGTAAAATTTTTGTTGGCCAGCTTTTCTCCCACAATTTGAGTGATATTGTCAGTGTCTTGAGCATTTTCCATAGTTGCAGCTTAGGTATTCAGTGATGTATACAACCTATAAGTATTTGACTCCTTTTCCTTCAGTTCAAGACCAATTTCCTACTATTACAACAGTTTCTTGCAATTCAAGACAGTTTTCCTGACAACCTGCTTGCTGTAAACTGTATTCCAACAATGAAAAAACATAGTCAACTGACCATAAAACAAGCTCAAATCAGTTCAAAACATTCTATGGTAGTGGCAAAATATCCCATCAACAAACTATGCCCATACAAGTATCAATGTTTGTAATGTATACAAGTAGCAATACCAAATACAGCTAGCCCAGTGCTATAACCATCAATATTTTCTATGTTAAAACAAGAGTATTCAGACCTCAAAACAACCCCAAAACATCTCATTCAGTTGCCACTCTATGCAGGGGTTGTCCAATCGGTCAGAATATAATGCATGTATATCAAGTGAAGATGATAGGTATCCTTCCTACAGACAATAACTAGTCAATACCCTAGTATAACCAGCAACAAATCAGTCCAAACTTTGGACTTTTAGCACTCAACATATCCCAAAAAGCATCTACCACTCAAGTGTTATGATCCAAGCATTTGTCACTAGCAAATAAGCATCACAGATACTTCAACCCTATAGGTATATTGTTTTCAAATTCTAGACAACAACCAGTTCACTATTTCTAGCCTGCAAATAAGCTCCAAAACTGAGCATTTAACACTCCAATATCATGCTCAAATGCATGATAATAAGGGCACATACATTGTTAGGATAAAAGCCACCAATGCCCTAGAATCACTTGATGTTTACTACAATAAATAGCCAATCTGCACAAGTCTGTGCTGAATATCTCAAAATGTGTGAGAACTTTGAAAAAAATTTCTTCTGCAAAGTTGTAGAGCACGCTGAAACGGTAAATTAGTCGGTCCGTTTATCCAAAAACCATTTTTGTAGCAAGGTATAGCTTCTGAAAAAAAAGGGGCTGCAGGCATAGTCTCCTTTGATGACGTTTTCTTCAAATCTGATGTCTTGATGTCAAATAGCCACTGCCAAGCCTTCAGCTTTAGGCATTCAAGATTGGATACTATGTTGGAAGAAAGGGAGAGAGACAGAGTGGAGCGGAAGATGAGCCTCAGCTCATTGTTGTTCTTCTTCCATTATTCTTCCATCATACTAACTGAAAGAGACTTACACACATAGGTATGACTAACTAAGACTAACTGCGGTTAAGTCATTGACTACACTGACTTATTGAATTTCACACACGTGCACAGCTGTATCCAGCTAATGTCGTCACACACATAAACACAAGCTGACTGAAGAGTAACAGGAGCTTGATATTCTAACAGTAAATAGTCAAGGTTGACTTTTGTCAAGCATGTATGAAATAGTACGCAACCATTGCAATTTATTCACTCTAATGTGTGGGGACCAGCATATAATGCATCTATGGGAGGTTCAAATACTATGTGACATTCATTGATGACTTTAGCCGCTATACTTGGATGTACATATTGAAAAAAAAAGATGAAGTGCTTGTAGTTTTTAAGCAGTTTAAAAAGCAGGTTGAGAAAGAATTTAATTGGTACATCTCTTGTTTGAGATCAAGCAGTGGTGGGAAGTATGTATCACATGCGTTTGAAAATTTTTTGGCTGAAAATGGCATACGTAGGCAGCTTACATGCAGCTACACTCCACAACAAAATGGAGTAGCTGAACGAAAGAATAAGGTATTAATGGAAGCTTCTCATGCAATGATGAATGAGAAGAATATGCCTCTCTACTATTGGGCTGAGGTTGTATGACAACCATGTATATCTTTAGCAGGTCTCCCATTGTAGGTATTCATGATGTGACACCCTTTCAGAGGTTGTATGGTTGCAAACCTGATGTTAGCAGTCACATGAAAGTATTTGGGTGTATTTCTTATGTGCATATTCTTAATGATAAGCAAAAGAATCTGCATTTGAAAGCACATAAGTGTGTATTTATTGATTATGTGTAGGAAGAGAAGGCATATAAATGTTATGATCCCTCTACATAAGAAACACTTGTGAGCAAGGATGCTATATTTGATGAGATGGCTACATCACCTATAGTAGTACCATCTGATATGCCTTTTGCATACGCTTCTATAGTTGATTTGCAACAGAGTATTGCGTTGACAGGTCCTAGTGTGATAGATGTATCTTCCTTTGTATCTCCATGGATAGGGAGATTGCATAGTTCTGGCTCACTGTCCCCACTGACACCACTATGTCAATGAGGGGGAGATATGATGTGATGGAAAACAAAGGGAAAGAAAAAGTCTTTGAGGATGCATCTAGTATGATGACACTTGGTATGATGACTTCATGCTATGACTTAGTTGGTAGTCTAGATAGTAAAATTGGTATTCCAACTGTGTATACAACTAGTACTAGGCACAATAGGTACATTCTGACTCATGAGAGAGGGGAATTGAGTATTGCACTATAGCTCAGATGCTTATAGAGGGTTAGGTATCTTGTGGATAGATTGACTTACAGTGGTTACTCTACGAAGCAATATGCCAATATGATGAAGGTTATGGAATTTAAGTAACTTGCCACTTATGCTAAAGCAGGGATGCATAAGAATCGGTGCACAACTATGGATGAGGAAATAAATGCCTTGGTTGAAAATAGTACTTGAGATCTTGTTCCACTGCTAGATGGAAAAAAGACCATTGACTGCAAATGGGTCTACAAGATTAAATGCAATTCAGATGGCACTGTAGAGAGGTACAAAGCTAGGTTGGTTACTAAGGATTATGCTCAGCAGTATGGACTAGACTACGAAGAAACTTTTAGCCCTATTACCAAGATGGAAACCATATGAGCAGTGATTGCATTGGCTTCTGCTAAAGGCTGGAAATTGCAGCAGATGGATGTCAAGAATGCTTTCCTCAATGCAAGCTAAAAAAGCCATTGTATGGGCTGAAGTAGGATTCGAGAGCCTAGCATGCAAGGATAAGTAATTACTTGCAAAGTTTGGGATTCTCAATTGGCAAGGCTAATCACAATATGTTCACGAAAAAGATAGATAGAGGCTTGGTAGTGCTAGTTATTATGTGGATGATTTGATAATCACAGGTGATGATGACTTTGGGATACATAATGTTATGAGAATGCTGAAATTTGAATTTGATATGAAGGACTTAGGTGAACTGAAGTACTTCTTAGGTATTGAGGTAATCAAGGACGAAAATTGTTTATGGATGATGTAGAAACACTATGCCATGGAAATGCTAAAGAAATATGGCATGATTGAATGTAAACTGCTTGATACACCTCTTGATCAGAATGTCAAGTTGGACATTAGACTGGAGCTGAAATAGATTATGTGACTATGTACAGGAAGATGGTTGGAAGCTTGATCTACTTAACCATCTCACTAGGCTTGATTTGAGTTATGATGTTGGGCTCATAAATCAATTCATGTAGAAGCCCAAAAAGCCACATTTGGATGTTGTTAGATAGATTATGAGCTATGTAAAGTCCATTGTAGATTATGGGTTGTTCTATGAGAAAGATAAGGCCCTGAAACTGGTTGGATACAAGGATGCTCATATGATCGTAGGTCTATGAGTGGTTATGATTTTGGCTTTGGAAGTGGAATGATCAATTGGAGCAATAAGAAGCAACCAATGGTTGCATTGTCTAGCACTGAGGCAGAGTACAGGGGTGTTGCATTGGCAGCATGTGAGATTTCATGGTTGCTCAAGATTATGGCTGATTTGGACATATAGGTGGATGCTCCAATGACTTTATTTTGTGACAATCTCAGTAGTGTACTCTTGGAAACAAATCTAGTATACCATGCCAGAACTAAACACATTGAGGTACGCTACCATTTTATTAGAGAGATGATTATTGCAGGCAAAATAGATCTTATGCATGTGAAGATGGATGAACAGGTTGCATATATCTTTACCAAGTCTTTGGCTAAAGATAAGTTCAATGTTTTTTGACAGCTACTTGGTGTACATATGCTACCTTGAGCTTAAGGGGGAGTGTTAAGACTTCAAGATCTTTCACCTTTGGTTAGTATGTACTCGACACTTAGCTGTTGTCCAACTGTCTCCATATGTGGACATTGAATAGGTTAGTGACTCTAGGTTTAATCACAGTACGTGTAGATGGTCAATATGACCTAAGTGTTGTATTCACTTCAATTATGTGTGGATTATGGAATAATGAGAAATGAGAGGAGATAGCATACTCTACTCTATGTTGCCTCAATCCTTCTCTGACTCTCAACACTCAGCATGCTCAAGCTTTTGGACTTTGCCTAGGGGACAAGGGACACACGTTAGTGGTCGGCAAGTCAAGCTGAACAAGTATGTCTATGAAGAAGTGACCCAGGTAATCTTTGCCGACAGAATCAAAGTGTTAGGGCACTATGAGAAGAATGGGTATCAAAGGAAGGGATACCCCAAGCTTCCTATGACTTACCGTTTCCTTAAAATCCATGACCCCACTCCATATTATTATTCCGTCCCTGTAGCCGATTATAACACAATCCTATTTTTCCCAAACTGTTGTATCAATCAACCTGTCCTAGTTATCCAAAATAAATGTACTCAAGGGGTTATGCCTTCATGAATAAATAAGAATTTTTACAATTATCTATCTTGATCATAAATGTTAACTGAGGTGTTAGGTGATTAAATCACTTAGCTAAAAAGCTGTGCTATTCATATTAACCTAATGTGGGAACATATGAAAATATGTTAACATAAAGAATCTTATTGTTCAAATGCAACCCAAAGCGCAGGTTCGAAATCTGACTCCTGCACTAAGTCCGACTGCGGCTCAAGAGAAGAAATTCCTTCTCAAACAAATTAAGCCACCCGAGTTTGATGGCAAGGGAAGGATTGTTCAAGATGATGCCGAGATCTGGATTGAGTCCATGGAGGACTACTTTGAGGTAGTAGGAACTGCACCTACTAACCAAGTCATGCTCGCCAAACTCAAGCTTACAGGAAAAGTGATCCTTTGGTGGAAATAGTGGTGCAGAGAGCAAGTGATCTCAGAGGGGACAGTCACTTGGGATAAGCTTAAGGAAGCTGTGCGAGGGAGGTATCTGCCACCTGCCTACCGCGCACAAAAGATGAATGAGTTCTATGACTTGAAGCAGTTAGGATTATCCCTTGAAGCATATTATTCAAAGTTTGTTTCACTCCTAAAGTATGCACCTCCAATGGATATGACACAATAGGTGTCAAAATTTTGTGTTGGGTTGAATCCACCCATAAACACTCGATTGGAATCAATGCGCCCAATGGACCTACAAGACGCACTCATTCGAGCTACTCCAATAATACAGGAGGTACAGTCCAAACCAAGGAACAACAAGATTTGGCCTTACAAAGATCAAAATAAGGGCATGACCAAGGGTCAAACTAAGAGAGCACAAGGTCAGAATCAGGGCCAAAGAAAGTAAGTCAGGGTCAATGCTGTCAACAACTTTGTTCTTACACAAAGAAATGATCGCAACCCACGTTGCTTCCACTGCAACGAGCCCGAACACTTCAAGAGGGAGTGTCCCAAGCTTGGCAGAGGGCATCGCCAAGGGCAATTACAAGGTCAAAATAGAGCTGCTCATGGCCAAGGAACCACCATTATAGCCAGAGGAAGAACCTCCAGTGTTTCCAACAAGGAGATGGACAATGAAGAAGATCCATCCATGGATGCTGACATTGAGAGGGCAACTGTTCATGCCACTCTTCACAAGAAGGGTCCAAATCGCCAATTCTTGGTGATTCAAACCCCATCATAATATCAAGGTAAAATCTTCAAAACCCTGATTGATACTGTGGCAGTACACACTCCTTCATTTCACCAATCTGTGCAAAAATATTAGGGATAGTCACAATAGATGCACCTACTTTTCTTGTGAAATTAGCAAATGGTCATGAGGTTACTTGTACTAGGAAAACTGCTAAGGTGAAAATCCTACTGGGTGGGAAGCCAACTTCTGTGAGATTCAGGGTAATGAACCTAGGTGTCCACGAATGTTTACTCAGAATGGATTGGCTAATATCCAATGATGCCCACATCCAGTATGGGAAGAGCCAAGTCTCCTTCCGAAATTCTGAAGGGAAACTAGTCATGACTCAAGGTGAGGCTGGTAAGCCAAAAATACAATTGGCAAAAGCAACACAGATAATAAAAGGTGTTCAAAAAGGCCTACCTATCTATCTAATTAAACTGAATAAGCTAGATTAGAATCATGAATTTGGAGAAGAACCTTCATGGTTAAAGGAATACACAGACGTATAGGAGCTTCCTCTCTAAAGGAAAGCCGACCACGAAATCAAACTTGTGTCAGGAGCTGTATCGGTCGCAAAGAGGCCATATAAGATGTCCATCCCAGAAGCTATCAAACTGAAAGGGCAACTCAAGAAACTATTAGACCAAGGCTACATCCATCCTAGCAGTTCACGATGGGGAGTTCTAGTGTTATTCCAAAAGAAGAAAGATGGAACGCTTCACCTATGCATTGACTACAGAGGGTTGAATCAAGCAACCATCAAAACTAAATACCTCATTCCAAGAATAGATGAATTACCTGACCGTCTTCAAGGAGCGAAGGTCTTCTCAAAGATAGATCTTAGATCTGGATATTATCAGATAAGGATCAAGGAAGAAGATATTCCGAAGATTGCATTCAGTACAAGGTATGGACACTTCGAATTCCTAGTGATGTCATTTGAGCTAACGAATTCTCCTACTACCTTCAACATGTTAATGCAGGATATCTTTAGGCCCTAACTTGATGACTTCGTACTCGTCTTCTTTGACGATACCCTAGTCTACTCAAAACAGGGAACCCCAGCTTTGCATTGTTCTCGAAACAATGAGAGCACACAAGCTTTATGCCAAGAAGAAGAAGTGCACATTTTTCAAGTGACAGATTGAATATATGGGATTCATTGTATCAACAGAAGGAATTTCAGTAAATCTGGCTAAGGTTAGAGACGTTCTAGAATGGCCAACACCAACTTCTATCAAAGAAATACGTAGTTTTCTTGGGGTGAAAGGGTGGTATAGAAATTTCATCAAAGATTATGCTTTGATTGGAGCCCCTCTGATTGATCTACTAATGAAGCAAGTAGCAATTGCATGGTCACCTGCTGAATAGACCAACTTTGACAAACTAAAGCAAAGCTTAGTATTAGCACCCATCCTGATCTTAGTAAGGAGTTTGAAGTGGTAACTAATGCTAGCTCACTTGCTTTAGGATGTGTACTTATGCAAGAAGGTCATCCCGTAGCATATTCTTCAAGAAAATTGAAGAGTCATGAAAGGAATTATGCTACCCACAACCTGGAGTTGTTGGCTGTCATCCATGCTCTCAAACTTTGGAGACATTACTTGCTAGGTAACAAATTTTCCTTAGTAACGGACCACAAGAGTCTTAAATGGATTTTCACCCAGAATGAGCTCAATATGAGGCAACATTGATGGATCAAAGTGCTGGAAGAATATGATTTTGAGATCAAATATAGTCCTGGAAAAGAGAATGTAGTTGCCGATGCACTTAGTCGCAAGGCATTTCTAAATTCTCTCATTTTGCAAGATCCATCAATAGCAAGGTCTCTAGCCACAAAGGTATCAATGCCAAACAACCCAATTCTTGAGCTAGCAAAAGAAGGGGCATATCATGACTGAGTCTATCAAAAAATGCTAAGGGAGATCCCCATCAAGGATCAAGACCTAAAGCTAAAGACGAAGTATCAAGAATTCTCCATCAGTAGTGGGTTGGTCTACTTTAGGACAAGATTATGTATCCCTGCAAGCCAAACTCTCAAGAAGAAGATACTTTGGGAAGCCCATGACTCCCCTTTCTCAGGACATCCTGGTTATGCCAAGACCCTTAATACAGTCAGAAAGAGCTATTATTGGGAAAGGCTCAAGGGAGACATACTCAAATATGTCATAGAATTTTGTATTGTCAACTCATTAAGGCAGAACATGTTAAAATGCCTGGGAAATTGCAACCACTTGACATTCCACAAATGAAATGGGAGTTCATTAGTATGGACTTCATTGTTGACTTACCCCAAGTTCAGGGAGGATATAAAACTATTTTGGTTGTAGTAGATATGCTCAGCAAGGTCGCACATCTCATCCCTTTCAAGACGAACTATAAAGCTTCAGACATCACAAGATTATTCATCAAGGAAATATTCAAACTTCATGGGTTACCTAGAAGAATCATTAGTGATCGTGACTCTTTTTTCACATCACACTTCTGGAGGGCTATCTTTGAGGCTATTAGAACTCAACTCTATTTTAGTACAGCTTACCATCCCCAAACTGATGGTCAAACAGAACGAGTCAATCAAGTCATTGAAGATACACTTAGGGCATACTACTGTCGTGAACCCAAAAATTGGATTCAATACTTACCACTGGTTGAGTTTGCCTACAATGCTTCTTACCAATAGAGTATTCAGATGACCCCTTTCCAAGCATTGTATGGGCATGATTGTCGTACCCATTTGAACTTCTCAGATCCAACTTGGAGGGTAGAAGCTTCAAGACAAATGCTGGAAGACATGGATAATCAAATCCAATCAATAAGACAAGACATTCAAGCTACCAAGGATAGATAGAAGGCTTACGCTAACTTGAAATGGCAAGATAGATCCTTCGTTGAAGGTGATATGGTCTTCATCCATGTACACCCTAAAAAGAGTTCACTGACCTTGGAAGAGTACAAGAAGCTAAGTCCAAGGTACTGTGGACCTTATAAGATCACCAAGTGCCCAGGGCCTAATGCTTATAGACTATAGCTGCCCGCAACTCTAAAGATTCATAATGTATTCCACGTTAGCCTATTGAAAAAGTATCTACCTAATCTAAATCATGTACTTGATGATCACAAAATTGTAATGCCTAGCTAAGGAGTGCTTGAGCTATGGCCTGATAGAATCCTAGATGTTAGGGAGAGGCATTTGAGATCAAGGACCTTGAGAGAATACCTCATCTAGTGGAAAGATTATCCAGAAGAGGATGCCACTTGGATGGATGAAAATACTCTCAACCAACAATACCCCAGGCCTTCTCGAGATGAGGACATCTCAATTCCTCTAAGGGGGAGAGGATGTAATATCTTCCCCCCCATTCCTCCCCCCATGATAACCCCCCTTTAAAAGATTTTTAAATAAAAAATTTAGTACAAATTTTTTAACTCTCCCTCTCTCTCCTCGTCGACAGCATGTCGGGGAGAGAGAGAGAGAGTGACTAAAGAGAGGGGGACATGCAGCCCCCCAGTTGGAGGGTGGTGGCCATTCAACGACCGTCTCCCCCCTTGTGAAGCCCTCCCTCCTCCACCATATAAGGGGAACCCCCCCCGGTGGTCTTCAACAGGCGCTGCCCCCCTGGCTGTGATTTTAGCCCCCTCCCTCATCGTCAGGCAGTAGAGCCGCCCCCCCTTGGCCGTGATTTCTGCCCCCCCTCCCCGGTGATCATCGCACAGAGAGAGAGAGAGAGAGAGAGAGAGAGAGAGAGAGAGAGAGAGAGAGAGAGGGGGAGGGAGGGAAGCTTTGGAAGGTTCTTCTTCCCCCCTCCTTAAAGGGATGTCACACACCCCTCAACATTTTCAAAAATACACCCCTCCACTTCATTAACTTTCCTCCACTCAAGGAGAAGCGGCGAGAATTTTGCATAGGAGAGTGCGAGAATTCTATCACTCATACATGCGTCTTTGAGTATGGCCCCGAAGCGTAGTTCCACAAGGATGGCCGAAAACCTTGCAAGTGTGGATGGTGGTTCGAATCAAGACGGCACTGCAACCACGAATGGTCGATCATCAGGCGTAAACACCACTGGAATCAATACTTCACTCCAAACCTAGATTGCTCTATTATTAAATCATAGATTATAATTATCATGGTTAAAATCATATTCACATGCATCACATTAATTGTGCGATTGATAATTTCCTAGGTATGAACTTAGTTGTGATGTATGTAACAAACAAGATAATTTTCGTTGTAAGATGGCATCATAATAGGTGAAATTGACCAGATAATTACATTGTAAATTACCAAAAATGTCTTGCATGAATTCCTGCATAAAGTACATTGCTCCTTGCACAAGTCCTTGCAAAATACATTTCAAAGGACATCAGAAGAAGAAAAGTGCATCTCCATATTGCAAGATGGATTCTAAGGTACATGTAATAAACTGAAGAAAAGATTAAAGTGCAGCAAGACTCATACAATAATCACATAAAGTTATAAAGATCAGATCATTCAAGAAGGTTATAGATCGTGTAAATAATTACATAGAGGATAATGTTAAGATTGCATGCATAGAAAATACATTCGCATGTGTGGCATAAAATATCGTATGAATTATATCAAAATTGTAAGCATTGTAATGAAGGCATGGCATTACGTTGCATGCATTAAAGTTGTTGGAAAAATTCAACGTTGTTTGTAATTTACCAAATGGGACTGAGATCCATGAGTCCCATGTCAAAGTCCTTGGTGACTTCAAGAGGGATAGGTAAAAGCTTAGTGCATGTGAGCATTGTTAAGAGGGCTTAAGAAGATTATACTTAAAGACGGAGTAGGAACTATTCTAAACAGAACCATCTTGACCAACCATGGTCAAGGGGATAGACAATATTGATCAATTAAGATCAAAGTTAAAGGTACATAGGTACTTCAAGGGATCTAGGAGACAACCAGCAAAAGTACACCAACCAAGGACGACGGGGTTGTCCATGATCCATCTTATAAGGAGACCTAAGGTAAGGATAATTAGGGTCGGTAGGGTACAAACCCTAACCCGAAGAAAAAGAGGAAACAAGCAACATAGCTTCTCAAGCCCCTAGAATCTCACCAAGTCGTGAACAACCCAGGACCAAAGGCTGGGAGCATTTGGGAAGAAGGAATCACACCTTAGCAGTTGGTCATACAAACGACCACTGAAATGATCATGATGGTACACTTGGGTGCATTGTTTGAACTTCTTTGCTAAAGGAACTAACTCAAGGATAAACACTTAATGCTTCAGGTTAAAAGCCTGGAGGGAGAGGAGGTTTAGTTATCTCCGACTACTTGCTTGGCCCTATCCAAGGGGGTTGTTAGCCGCGCCGGGTATATGGACCGAACCCGCCATGAGAGGTCTCTCCATGGGTACTACTTGGAGCGGGAGGACGCTTGGGTGCCAAGGGAGGCTCTGGCTGTAAATTCCTTGCCTTCGAATCCCACACAAGAGGCCGACGTGACTCGAGATGGGATCTCAAGGCCCTGTATTAGTCTACAGGTGAAACTTGGAGCAGCAATCCTGTTGATTGCTAGGTTAGTCTTCGGCCATGATACTTGATGTATTCTAAGACTATGATAAATAAAGATCATATATTTGAGAAAGGAACTTGCTTGACTTTGTTGTTGTGTCAGTGCCTAAGTTACATGAAGGAACCTGTGTTTAAATTGGTCAATTAAGGAAGCTGCTTTTGCATGTCAAACACAATGTGGTAGATAATTAGATAACTAAGCAAACCGGGGAAAGTACGGTGGATGTGACTTGGGTTTGTCCTACGGAAGGGTGGTCCCGATTAGATGGAAAATTTTCTCAAAAGTCGTAATAAAGAGACTATGAATACCTAGCGTCAGTAGAGTTAGAATTCGGAGTTATGTTGTTTTAGGGGAGTGGAATGGGACTATGCCTTATGGGCAGAGAGGTTGAGCTTCGCATCCCTCTCATTTCCCATTCTCCATGAACCAAGTGCAGCATAAATCCACTTCGAATCTGTTGTTCCTACGCAAAGTGGTTCATCTGGAGCTCGACGCTAGCTACTTCCTAGAGACTTTGCTGATATGAAAGAAACTCTGACTTCATGTCAGTCCTAAGTGGGAACGGCCGGATACTTCCGCTCGAGGCAGACTCGGGAAGACCTAGATTGCAAACCCTATGACATTCGTTACAAGTGCTAGGTGGCGCTTTCTAGACTCTCTTTCCGATGGGCTGCTAAGACACGTTACAACAACAAAGAACCTAGGGGTGCACAAATTAGGTACGTCCAATGACCTTGGTCAACTAGCTCCGTCCCTAGTCCCCTAGCTCTTTACACAACCCCCACAATTGTTCAGGGCACATCAAGGGCAGGACATACCTAAGGATCTTGTCTCACCACCCTAAACCATTTGCATGATTTATTTTTTTGCACTCCATCTAAGTACCATTGTAATCAATTGTGGTGAGTAAGGCACAAAAGACCATGAAAAGTACATTGTATCTTCAAATACTACAAGTAGCCACTAGCTATCAAAAACTAAGGCATCAATGAGCTCAATTCTGCTACATGGTGTTGTCAAAATCACAAATGATGTCTCAAGAAGCCTTCATGTGTACTTCTCAACATCAAAATTTTTTTCCACCTCATTGAACCCTCACTTCATCCACATATTGCTACGAGGAACTAGACCAACAGTCTTCTAACTACGTAATATCTAAGTATGCATGTGCACTCACATAATATCTGCACCACAATCTATACACAATTTGGGTCCTCAAGTATAGGACATTACTCTTGGCTCAACCTGTCTCCCAAACTAATCAAACTACGTATTATGCACAATAAGAAAACTAGCACTACCCCCAAGGAATGAGAGGTTTTCAGTTTCAAGTATTGAAGACTCCAACGAAAGTATCGTCAGCTCTTCATCAACACTCAACTCTGAATTCTTATCCTTTATCATCCTAAAAGCCCACCAAAGAATCGTCACTTTGCAGAATCCCCAGAACATCAACACCTGTGCCAACCCATGAGTGCAAATCCTAACAAAAAATAGCCCTATCACCAACTACAACAACCCTATCACTAGTCAATTAGGCCAATAACGTGCTCCCAACCACCTTCATCCACACCACCACCAAAACTCCTCCATGGAAAACTACATATGTCCCTTCCACCCACGTCTTTGGTGCATATCAAAGCCTAGTGCCTACGATGGTGAGTGACATATGATTGACACTCGTCTAGGAGGGGGTAATGTTAACCCTCAAACAAACAAGGTGGAAAACCTGGAAAATCTAAAGTAGAAGGCAATGCCGAGGTAAAAGTGAAATGGAAGACGAAGACGTGCCAAGAAAAATATGGAAACACAAGAAGTGTGAAAAAGTCCTAAATCAAGGAGAGAGGCACACAAGAAAAAGTGCAAGTCAATACTTTTGTAAAAGAGTGCAAGGCGTACCATGATTTATTTTAAGAGCATCGGGCTCTCACCGGTGCAAATTGTAAAGGTAGATGGGTGGTAAGGAAGCTAGGAAGATAGGAGGATAATGGAAAAAAGGGCCTATTAGGCCAAGGCCGGCTATGTAAAAAATGGGATAAAGGGATGACCACCCAAAACGGATTTAGGGTTTTGTATATAAATTCGAAAAGTGAATGAGAAGCTCATTCTTGAGTGTGGCCAAAAGTAGCTCTCCTCCTCCTCCTCCTCCTCCTCCTCCTCTTCTTCTTCTTCTTCTTCTTCTTCTTGCTTGCTTTCTTACTTTCTTGAGCCTGTGCTTGAGAGAGGGAGTGTGAGAGTGTGAGGGAGTGAGTGTGTGAGGGTGAGGGACCATGGTGGAGAAGCTCTCCATCTTCTCCTCTCTTCTTCTTCTTCTTCTTCTTCTTCTTTCTCTTCTCTTCTCTTCTCTTGTCTTCTCTTCTCTTGCTCGTGGCAATGGAACTTGGAGCATGGAGCTCGCTTGAAGCTTGCACTTGGATTGTGGAGCCACCAAAGTGCTTGGGAGAGGAGGCAACTCGATCGGGTATGGAGATAAGCTCGCTACACTCTTAGAGAGAGATAGCGTGTGGGCTATATGAGAGGTAGCCCCATTATTGTTCAGCTTGAAACGCTTGAACAATAAGCGGTCCATGGCTCTTGGCAATTGAGCTTGAGCTCGCCTCTACGAGAGGGAAGCCAACAAATATCTATAGCAAGATTCCTACATTTCATTTTGTTTATGGATCAAAATAGGGAAGTAATTTCAGATTTAATGTTGAAAATAGATCAAATGGAGAGAGGACTGAAATAGATGGCAAAAACTGAGCTCCTACGGTGCAAGAAAAGCATGTGTCTAATGACAAGCTAAAGGACTTATATGTGAAAGGTCTATGCTTCAAATGGGGGGAGAAATGGTATTCTAACCATAAGAAAAAATACAAAGCCAAGAATGTCAAAGTGAGCATGATCTTTGAAGAGGAATTGGATGTTGAGGCAAAATGAAAGCAATCTATCTCAGCTTAAGTGCTTACCTACTCTTGAGGAGATGCATGACCATGATGTTGATTGCCATTAAAAAAATTTTGACCCTATGGATGGTTTTCCATTTGACCTGGGTGATTACAACACATGGATGATCCTTGAACAAATTTGGATTCATTGAAGCTTTGTTCTATCTCCCTGATGCATGGAATGGTTCTAAAGGGAACAATGCACTATGCCTTAAAGGCTACATTAATGAAAGAGTTTCTTATATTCTTGTTGACACCAGGAGTACACATAGCTCTCTTGATGGATTGAAGTTGTACACTCAAGAAATGCCTTCATCACTAAGAATTCAAGTGGCAAATGGAGCTTATGAGAGCACTAATCAGATTTATTCTAATGTTCCCATCACTTTATCATCATCTTGTACTGCTTCCGTGAGTCTTATTGCCTTGGAGATGGGTCCCATTGATGTTATACTTGGCTGCAATTGGCTAAAAAGTATTGGTAGGTTTACTATGGATTTGAACAAGCTACAAATGGAATTTCAATGGCATGGACAACAAGTTACTCTTCAAGGGATTGAGAAGAAGAAGCTAGAGGTGATCAACCCCAAGAAGATTAAGAGAGAGATCAATGCAAAGGCATGTATGTTTGCCCTTCTCTTGTCAAAGATTGATGAGGATCAGCCCTCTTCAAATCAGCCCTCTACTCCTTCAAAATATATGGAACCTTGTCTTTGTAAATTGTTGGAAGAGTATGATGATTTATTTCAGCCACCTTCCTCTCTTCCTCTAAAGCATGAAGTGGATCACCCCCATCGACTTGCTTCCAAATACCAAGCCTATCAATAAGCCTTCATATTGCCTTTCAAAGGTGGAAAGAGAAGAAGTTGAGCATCAAGTAAATGAGCTACTTGAAATGGGTCTTATGCAACCAAGTCAATCTCCCTTTTCTTCTCCCATTCTCTTAGTCAAGAACAAGGATGGTTCATTCCGCATGTGCATAGATTATCGGGACTTGAATAAGGCCTCTATCAAAAGTAGGTATCCAATACCAAGGATTGATGATCTCTTGGATGAATTGAAGGATGCCAAGGTCTTTTCAAAGATTGATTTGCAATTGGGATACCATCAAATATGTATAAAGGAGGGGGATTGTATCATTTCATGGTTATGCCCTTTGGTCTTTCAAATGCTCCAGCCACATTCCAAGCTTTAATGAACAAAATACTTCAGTCACTTTTGTTCAAGACAGCTTTGGTGTTCTTTGATGACATATTTATACATAATAAGGACAAAGAAGAGAATTTATAACATATTAGAGAATTTTTTGACATATTGAGGAGTCACAAGTTGTTTGCTAAAGCAACCAAATGTACATTCATGGCCAAAGAAGTAGAATACTTGGGACATGTTGTTGGAGAAAATGGCATCAAGGTTTATCCGAAAAAGGTCCAATGTGTGAAAGATTGGCCTACTCCAACAAATTCTACTTCATTGAGGGTTTTTCTTGGTTTGTCTTCTTTTTAGTAGAGATTTATCAATAAATTTTCTCATGTGGCTGCACCATTGACTGATAGGTTAAAGAAAGAAGCTTTCTTTTGGGATGAAATAGCTGACAAAAGCTTCAATGAGCTAAAGAAACTCCTCATTTCACCATCTTTATTGGTTTGTCCCAACTTTTCTAAGTCTTTGTGATCTATGCGGATGCTAGTGGGAGAGGATTGGGGGTTGTTTTAGCCCAAGAACATGGTGTCATTGCCTATGAGAGCATAAATTTTGATGAAAAAGAGAGGCAAATGCATGTATATGAGAAAGAGATGCTAGGTATACTATGTGCAGCCAAAAAATGGCATCATTACCTCTATGGAAGTCACTTTAAAGTGAAAAGTGATCATAGGGTATTGAAGTACTTCTTCTCTTAGCCCAACTTGTCTCCTAAGCAAAGAAGATGGTTGGCAACTCTTCAATTATATGATTTTGAGATAGCATACACGACTGGAAAAGACAATGTATTGGCAAGCGCTCTCTCTAGGATGTGGACATGTAATGTATCTACCATCTCCACTATATATAAAGATCAGATAAATGACATACAAGAGGAATATATGATGGAGGAGCATGTTGCCACAATAATGCAGAAATTACAGCAAGGGGTAAATGAAGAATATCCAAACTTCAAATGGCATAATGAACTTTTATGGTATAAGGGGAAGGTCTACTTGATCCCTTAAAGCAACTTTAGGCTGAAAGTCCTTCAAGAAATGCATTCTTCACCCTTGGTTGGTCATCTTGGTCTCTTTAAGACTTTGACAAAGTGCACAAAAGTTTTTACTGGAAAGGCCTATGGCGGGATGTGAAGGAGTATGTCTCTCATTGCTTAAAATGTCAACAAAATAAAGATTCTTCTTTACTACCAGCTGGTCTCCTTCAGCCCTTGCCTATCCCGAAAGGAAAATGGACTGACATTTCAATGGACTTCATTATGGGCCTCCCTACCACAAGACACGGTTGGAATAGCATTCTTGTTGTGGTGGACATACTTACCAAATCAGCCCATTTTATTCCAACCAAGACACAATTTTCAACAAAGCAAGTAGCTGACCAATTCATTGAAGGAGTGTTCAAGCTAAATGGCATGCCCTCGAGGATAGTGTCGAATAGAGACACTAGATTCATGGGAAATTTTTGGAAGGGTTTGTTTACTTCCACGGGCACTACTCTTGCTCCAAGTATCGCTTACCACCCTCAAACTGATGGTCAAACTAAAAGGGTTAACCAATGGGTGGAAGTATACTTAAGACATTATTGTCATGACATGCAATCATCTTGGGATAATTGACTGTACATTGCTGAATTTTGCTACAACAACACATATCATATGAGCATTGGGATGGCTCCTTTTGAAGCACTCTATAGATAAAAGGTTCAAATTCCTTTAGCCATATTTCATGAAAACGTGAATCCACAAGCAAAGGATGAGTTAGAAAGAATGGAGATGCTTATGAAGCAATGTAAAGAAAACATACGAAAGGCACAAGATGTCATGAAGTCCTATGTTGATGATAGAAGGAGGCACATGAAGTTTGATGTTGGAGATTGGGTCTTCTTGAAGGTGCCCAAGACTCATTATGCATCCTATAAGGGTGGAAATAACAAGTTGGCTCACAGATTTTATGGCCCGTATTTGGTGTTGGACAAGATTGGAGAGCTTGCATATAAGCTCCAATTGCCTTCAACTACTCACATACATAATGTTTTTCATGTATCACAATTGAAGAAGTATGTTGGGCAGGATGTATAAGTTATTCAAGAGCTTCCACCACTTGATGAAGATGGGTTGATTGTCTGTGAACTTGAGAAAAATATTGGGAAGTGTGAAAAGGTTCTTAGGAAATGAACTCTTTATGAAATTTTTATCAAATGGAAGGGGCTACCTATGGAAAAGTATAGAAGATGTTCCATGGCATGGCCATGCTTATTTCTCAGTTTGGTATATTTCTTGTTATGTGTAGCTTAGAATATATTGATTTCATGTTCATTTCCATTGTTAGATTAGTCTTTCTTTACAATGTTGAAGGCAGTCTTTGGGATATCTTGTTCCTTGATTCAAATTTGATAATATCCAGACCTTAGATCAATCTTTGGAAAAAACCTTGGCTCCATGTAGGCAATCTAAAAGTTCATCTATCTTGGGTATGGGGTACTTGTTTTTATTGTAACTTGGTTTAATTCTCTGAAGTCAATGTAGAGTCTAAGTGTCGCGTCCTTTTTTTGGAAGAGGACAAGCACTCCCCAAGCTGAATTACTTGGGTGGATAAATCCTTGCTCTATCAGTTACCTCAGTTGTTCCTTAAGCTCAATAGCTTCAAGAATGGACATTTTGTATGGTCATTGGTTCGGCTCTAGGAATCAATTTTTATTTCATGATCAACCTCGTGCTTAGGCAGTTGAGTCAATTCTTCTAGAAACACATCCTCAAAGTCATTGATCTAGGAAGGTAGAGTGCCTTCATTAGTATTTTTGACCTTATTCAACCGGATCATGTAGATTGGTTGACCTTTCTTCAATCCTTTCTTGAGTCAACTTACCTTGGCTAGTAGGAGTCTAGTTCTTCTAGCTTTCCCATGCCTTTACGATTTCTCCTTCCAAGTCTTGAAAGATTATTTCCTCTTCAGCACATAGAATATGGGCTTTGTTCTTCTTGAGCCAATCCATTTCCAGAATGCAATCATAGCATCCTAGTGGTAGGATTCAAAATTCTTCTTTAGTTATATGGCTATCTAACTCAAATTGAAGTTTCCCTACTAGTTTCAATTGAGGCAATTTCCTTCCCATTAGCGAATTCTACTATCATTTTCCTTGTCCTCCTGGATTCTAGATGTAATCTTTTAATTGTCTTGGGTGCAAGAAAGGAATGGTTGCTACCACAATCAATTAAGATTATAAACGACAATATTGAATTGCTTAATATTGGTGGTCCACTCCTTTCCTTTCCATGGCAGAATGAATGGATCCTCTTTCAATTTCTTCACCTAATGTGCATTCCTCCGGCTGTCCAATCATGGTATTTACCTGAGCATCAGCTATTCTTCCACGTCCATGACCTGGGTTGTTTTTGTCATTCCCTCGGCCTCTTCCACCAACCTGGTTTGGGCTAGGATTTTGAGGATTATTATAACAAATTTCCCTTAAGTGTCCAATCCATCCGCAATGGTAGCATTGCCTGATTCCTATCCTAGTTGGTCCTTAGGTGATTGCATTACTCTACCATTCCCTCTGGTATTGGTCATGTCAACATTACGGTTTGGGTAGCCCCTTCCATGCTTGTTTATTGGATGGTTCCTTTGGCCATTTTGAGTGATTTCCTTGGCCATAGGTTTTTCTTGCATAAGAGCATCTTCGGGAGTCGTTGATCTCATTGAGTGTCCAAAAGGTGCATTTAGTCCTTGGTAGAACCTTGCAATCTGTTGAGACATTGTCATTGGGGGCGCATATTTGCATAGACTCACAAACTTAGAATAGTATCCTTCCAAGGTTAGGCTTAAATGTCATAGTTATAGAATTCATTCATCTTGATTTATTCAAAATATGGGGGAAGATAATGTCCTTTCAGCTTCTTTGATCTCCTCCCAAGTTTGGGAAGCTTCTGTTACCCCTTTATCTCAGCAAAACTATTTCCACCAAAGCTTAGCTTTGCCAATAAGATGAAGACAAGCAATCATGGACTGATTTGTAGTAATGGTTTTAGCGGCTAGGAAATAGTCGTCCAAAACCTCAATCCACACTTTTGCATCTTCTACTCTACCTTGGGTCCTTCATCGCTAAACCTAAGTGTTGGTTTCTGCTTGAGAAGAAACTTCTTCGCTTGGAGTTCCTTGTATGTTTCATCAATTCACACTAGTTGGTGATTTTAATAATCTCCCTAACTTCTTTGTTACAAAATGATGTGGTTTTTTCCTTCATCTCTAGGAATCGATAAGATTTTGGGAGATTGGGATACTCTGGAAGCTCTCTTTTTTTTTTACTTTACACTCCCAGTAATGGCTATCCTATCGGGAGAGATAACCTTTGTATGTTGGTCATATACCCAATACACCCAATGATATAGGGTCATTGGCTTCCCATTAATTGTCACAGTATCATTAACCCTCTGTCCTTCAAATAAAAAACATCAAAGTAGTTTTAGTTCTTCAACCCATTTCAACAACTTGAGATGGAATTTCACATCTTCGTTCACAAATTTGTCTAAGTATAGGTAAGGGTCGTCCCATCCCCAAATTTGGGTTCTAGTCATAGCCCCTTCGTAAGTTTAAACAACTCCATAGACGAGTCTTCTCTAAGATAGCCATTACACTTTCTCTTAATTCCAACATGTTTGACTAGCAAGCAATGGAGTACATGATCTCAAAAATCACTCGCATAAAGCATACTTCATCATTAACTTGTCAAAGTAGTTCAACTATCATCATAAGCTCATAACTCATGCTCTTCAAAAATAATAACGAGACTTTATATTTATGAAAAGTATTAACAAAGATGTATTGATCATACTATGATCTACCAATACATCATCTCATGGATCTTTCCTCATGAAAAGTATCAAGGTCTATATTCTCATATCTTGGTGGATTCTCATGTACATGGAAAACAACATAATGTGGTGGCTCTTAGGGATAACCAAAACATCTCGTACCAAAATAAGGCCTTCTTGGTACTACAACAACTCTCTCGGGTGGTATTATTTGTAGCACTTTCTAATATATCCACAAGGTTTCAGATACAGGCTCATCCCCAATGTTTAGTAACTATTCAACAAAGGCACTGAACAAAAGACATATCTTAACTATCCCTAGTTGTTCAGCCCATCGAACCCTCCATAGTTTGTAATGAAGAATGTTACGCCCATAATATATCCCCGTATGTGACCTATTCCTTGGCCATAAATCTCCCATGTACCATGAGTTAGGATGAGGTTGCAAAACAATTGGAGGAATAAAGATCATCTCCATTATCTCAAATATAGCCTTTCGATATGAGAATTTATTCGACCCTTAGGCTACTTGATACATGATGGGAAAAATATCCCGCAAACGTGTAGCTTCCTCATTGCTAAGTTTCTGATGAGCATAAATGTATGCTACTGTTAGTGCAAGATAATCAACAACATTTTTATTCAAGAAAGTGTGGTTATTTTATTAATTCCTTAATCTTACACTAAAATCTCTTTTGAAACCTAGGCTCTGATACCACGTGTGAGGTACCTCCTCCAACAGACCTAGAGGAGTCCTCTTAGTAGTCGTCTGGAATTCATATCCATGCACCTCACCATCCCGTCTCCCCATGGGAAACCTTGGACTTAGTTGAATATGGGAATCTCAATTCTACTTCACAAGGGAAGAGTGGACAAGTCACCCCTAATAGCAATCTAATGCCCACCTAAGAAAGACCACTTTGTAATCAATCAAAGACAGGAGTGAGGTTAACACTGCACTTGGTTCAAAGAGAGTGAGAGATGGGGGAGAGTGTAACTCGATCCCCCTACCCATAAGGTAAAATCTTAGCTTTGGCCCCCCTAAAATGGTGTTAAACCCAGTAACTAATCCTACCAATATTGGGAGGGTCACGATTTAATCAACTCTGTATAATGTTGGAAAGCTACTTGACTTATCGGGACCACCCAGCCATAGGCATTTGGTCATCACGAAGCCTCCCACTTTCCTCGACGGGTTTTATTTAGTTTTCTAATTAGCAAAGCATACTACCACGCTATTTAGATATATAAAATCAGCTTCCTTTTATTACTCCGTTAAATTGGGTTCGTTAAACTCAATCTTTAGCACATAATAAACAATTCAAAAAATCAGATACTTTATTTCATTGTAACATCTAGAATCGTCACTCTGCAAAGTGGTACGAAACCATCTTTTCGAAGAAAGACACCATCCAATCTAGGATAGGATCTTCCAATCCCTTGAGATTGGGCTATATGTGATCACACTCCATCTGCGCGGTCAACATGGAATTTATTGGCTCATAGCCCCTCTAAGCTTCCCTAAGCCTCACGAACCATCCTACATAATAGATGCATTTACCACTCATCCCTTTGCCCTCTCAAGAGCTCAAGTGATCAAAAATAGAAAACACCTACCTCCCTCCAAAGCATAGGACCCCCACCCGCATGTGAGTTTTTCCACATTGTGCAAAGTGTTAAGGAGCATTGGGTTGGGGATCCCAACATCCCGAACCACCATAATCCACAATTTGTCCATTTGTGCAAGCACAGAATCATAAGAGTCGTAATTAATCATTCTCAAATCCAAAAGCAATCATAACCATAAGACATTTTTAGCACACTTGTTTATGTATGCGATGCATGGAATCTATCCCCTCCATCAATTCCCGTGTTCCTTCCTAAATTTAAGCAATTGATAGCACTAACATGTTTTTTGAAAGTTTAAGTACATTCTAATTGATCATATGTAATGGACTAGCTTATCCCTCATTAGGAAATTGTAGAGTTAATATCTTAAAAATTAATCCTTTTTTTAATGTAATAAACGTGATTATCTCCGTTTGGCCATCCATCATGATTACGGTTTATGGCCGCAACCTTGATTTATTGTGGGATGGCTGGTTCTTTGGTTTGAATGGGTTCGGGGGGTTAACTTCTTCTTGCACTTCAAAATCGTGTTGAGTTCCCTCAACAACAACGGCCACTTCCTCGCGTTGGGGAGTTCTCTGAGTGTCATCTCGCTCAGCATCTCAACATCTCTTGGGAGCCATGGAAGAAACTTATGGATTCCAACAGTGCTTCTATGTAGGTGTGGAGAGAGAGGGAGAGATTTTTCTTATTGCAAGAGAGCTTTGTTGAGTCAATAGTAGAGAGACTTTTGCACGAATCATTGTTGTTTTTGACATGACCTCTATCCCTTTTTATATGGTAATGAGGGGGGTAAAGAGAGGATGCTTGCTTTTTAGCGTTTTCAATGATGTCATCAATGATAAAGAGAGAACGCTTTTCTTTTAGTGTTTTTGACAACGTCATTGATGATGTCAGAAGGGAGTCTCTATTTTCACAGTGTGAAGATAAAAATTGATGAATATATGGGTAAGGACACCACACATCACATCGTCGGGCAAGTGTCATTCCAAAGCGTATGACCAAGGCGGCAACCAAGGCATAGACCTTGGCATCAGGCTAGGAAGGCTTCATTGGTGCCATTTGCTACGCATGAGAAGCTTCCACTAGCTTGTAGGAAAATCTTCCAAGGAGGTCACCCATCCCGGCAGTGTTGTCACCCAAGTGCACTTAACTGCCAAGTGACTATCCACTAGGCTAGTTCGTTTTTTGGTCTATACTACAAACATAGTGTTAATAAGCTAGTCTTGGGAGGGTTTCCCAAGTCTTTCTTCCATGAATTGGCATATAATGCCTCATTAATAATAACAATTATCTTCATAATTAGAGCCAATTTTATAATAATTAGAGCTAGTTTTTAAAAATGTGCAACATAAATCAATTTTCTTTGGAATGCATATAAACTAAGTAATGGGAACATCACATTAAATCTCTTAAGGATCTCATGGAGAATTCAAAGTGGCAATCGACTAATGTGCATAATCTTAATTTCTTGTAAAACTGGGCTCTCATTGTGGATGAGAAAAGTCCTATATGTGGGAGCCATGGGAACATAGACAGAGTGGACCATGAGCATATTGGATTAGTAGAATCAGGTGCTACACCACTACTTAGAGTGGAGACAGTCTTGGAGCTATGACCACCAAGGAAAACTCCATCTTCTAGTGAAGAATATGAATTCAACTCAGAAGTCGGCTCTGAAAGTGATCAAAAAATCCCATGACCACCTAAGATCAAATTCACCAAAGGGGGCCTCTTGATCCATTTGAGGCGCAAGATGCTCAAAGAAGAAAGAAGAAACAATCCAAGTCCTTTGAAATTGAACGACAAAAGAAACCACATGATCTACCCAAATGCTTCACTAAATATAAGAAGGGTGACCGCATAGTTGTGTTGGTAGGTGAAAAATGAGGAGGACAGGTTAGTGAACCATTATTGAAGGACCCACTAAATTTAAGTAAGTCAACATGGCAAGGCAAGTGGGCAAGCCTCGATCTGTATACCTAGTTGACAACTTAACTGAGCAATAGGAGCACAATCTCATTAATCTCTTACGAGAGTATGTAGATGTATTTGCTTGGTCCTTAGAAGAGTTGAAAAGGAATCAACTTAAGCATTGTGACTCACAACATTCCTATGGCCCCCACACCAGTCAAAAAAAGATTGCATGCAATGAATCCCAAGCATGATCATGCTATGAAGGAGGAAATAGGCAAGCTGTTGAATGTTGGATTCATTTACAAGATTGAGCATACGGACTAGGTATCACCCATAGCAATTGTCCTAAAGAAGAATAAAAATATTCAAGTGTGCATGAATTAGAAAAAGGTCAATGCAGTGAATAAGAGAGACAATTATGAGTTATTGTACACCAAGCACATGCTTGAGAGAGTGGCAAGGAATGAAGCCCATAGTTTTCTAGATGGTTTTTTGGCTATAATACCAAGTGTAAGTGCACCTAGATGACAAGTACAAAATGGCATTCACAACAAAATGGGGTGTGTTTTCTTACATAGTCATGCCATTTGGGCTTACTATACACATGTTATCTTTCAATATCTTATATTATTTTCAAGGACATGCTTAGAAAGTGACTAGAAGTATTAGTTGATGATCTATGTGTTCATTCTAGTTGAGCACCTAGGCAAACTCCACATTGTCTTTAAATGGTGTAGGCATTTTGGTCTCTCACTAAACCCCTTAAAATTATAGTTTTGGGTAAAATATGGATGTATCCTAGGGCACGTGGTTTAAAAAATGGCACTTCTATGGACTTTTTTAAGTTAGAGTGATTGCCTATTCACCACCAACAATCAACTACAAGGGAGTCCAATGCTTCCTCGGCCACATGGGATATTATCGATGGTTTGTGTTGAACTATGCACTCATTGCAAGACCACTTTATAAGCTATTGATCGTAATTGAGTGGATTGAGGAGTGCCAATGCACATATGAAGGATTGAAAAAGGCTCTGATGACTGCACCTATTCTACAATCCCGAGATTGGTCCATTACCTTCCATGTGCACATTGATGTATCAAAGTTTATTGTGGAAGTAGTTTTGTGCCAACTTGGAGAGCATAACTTGGATTACCCAATGATCTTTGCAAGAAGACAACTCACTGACACAAAAATGAACTACTCCACAACAAAAAGGAAAGGGCTAGGTTTGGTGTTTGCTATTAAGATATATCAACATTATCTTCTAGCTACACCCTTTACTTTCTTTGTTGATCATCAAGGATTGCTTTGTCTTGTGAAAAAACCCTAAGCAACAAGACGCATTGCTTGATGGTTACTTTAGCTATTAGAATTTGACTTCTCTATGGTAGTACGCAAGGGCAAAAAAGATTACATGGCCAACCATATGCCTCACATAACCACACAAGAGAAGCAAATGAACAAGGCATTGTAGATAACCTACCTAACGCACATCTATTTAGAATATCTAGCTAAAGAGATTTTTTTAGAGTAGACCTTACACCTTATTGGGCAGATGACATAGTCCATATCTTAGAACACAGATTTCCTGAACATCCAATTGAGAAGGCTAGGCTAAAACATCTCATTCTAAGGATTCAACCCTATCAATTGATCATCAACCAACTCTACCAAGACGATTAGGACATGATGGACTATTGAGGAGATGCATGATGTGCTTATAGAAGCTCATGGTGGAATTCCTAGAGGACACTTCAATGGGGACACTATATCACACAAGGTGCTCCAATCTCAATTATGATGGCCTATATTATTCCACAATGCAGTCAAGTTTGTGAAGCACTATGGTGAGTGCCAACAAACCAAGGTCCCTATTCATAAGGATAAGATGGAGTTGACCCTATTAATAGCACACCAACCATTTGAAAAATGGGCAATTTATTTCATCGGTCCAATTAGCCATGTAGCACAATACTCACATGCAATGTACATAATCGTAGCCAGAGACTATCTCACCAAGTGGACTAAAGCTCGAGCAACTCAAAAAAATAACACTAAGACCACTGCCAAATTTCCTTGTAAGAAAGTGACCTCACGGTTCAAATATCCCATAGAATTAGTTAGTGATCAAGGCATGCACTTTATCAATGAAGTAATTGCCCACTTATTATCCACCTTATTGATAGTCCATAAAAAATCCTCAACCTATTGTTAGATATGATCAATGCCCCACCCTCATTAGGTACTACCAATGATCCATGGTGCTCAAAGTTGTAAGGCCCCCATTATGAGGAGAAGCCAAATGTGAGCCCGGACATTGGTTGAGTCCTGACTTGTATATCAGATGAGGTCTATGTGACCGGATGGAAAAAAGGTGACTGTTGTGGGTCTAATCTTTGGGTTAGACGGAGTGGTTAAGCTGGTAGCAACTCGAGGCACATTGCATTGAGTTGCGTGGTAAGGGAGTTAAAAGGGGCCCCTATTGTGGGGTCCGGGGGCCGCGGAAGCGGCCCCTGGCTGGGGGGTCCCAGGGGGGCCAGCGGCCCCCCTGGCGGGGGTCCGGGGGCAGCGCCCCCGGCCCGATGGTAAAGGGAATATTCCCTGGAATATTCCCTGGCCGACTAGTGGAGGCTCATATGGTAGGTCGGTCAGCAGGCCGACCTAACGACCTTCGCGGGCTATAAAAGCTAAACCCCTTCGCAGCCATCTCACACTCATCTTTCACCCAGTCAGAGTTGTTGTTCCAGCTAGCCTTAAGCTCTTCACCTATCTTCTGTCTAGATCGCCATCTAAGCTTCATTCATTGGAAGCGCACGGGTGGACAGAGCCATCTTTGTATCAGTTGTTTGGAGTTAAAGAATTTTATTGATTCTCCTCTTATCTGTTGTGTACTCTCTATCTCTTTCTCAGATTCTGTTCGCTGCGCCGTGTAATATTTTATTTTACATGGTATCAGAGCCCAGGGGGCTCTAGAGATCGGAGAGAGTGCAAGAGGCAAAGGCTTCAACAGCAAAGAGAAACGATGTCGACTCCGGGAAGCAGTTCTGGCGCATCAGGAAGCGGTGCAGGAGGTGGTGCTGCTGTACCGGCTATTCAAACACTGAGGATTCGTCCACCAACCTTCAGCGAAGGCAAGTTAGATGGTACAAACTACACCTTGTGGAAGTTCAAAATTACTACTATCCTTGATTCTTATGAGCTTCTGGAGACTGTGCTGGGGACTGACGCAGAACCACAGCCTACCCCCGACCCATCAAATCCTAGTGTGATGATTCCTCCGAATGCAGATCTTCTACGAGCTTGGAAACGAAGGAATGCAGATGCATTGTGTGCCTTAGTTACAAGCTGTTCTGACAGTGTTTTGACTCTGATTCAGCATACAACCAAAGCGTCAGAGGCTTGGAATGTACTAAGGAGTCAGTATGAAACACGAAACCAAACAAGGATTCAAAACTTGGAGAATCAACTAGCAGCGGAGAAGTTTGCTGAAGGAGAGACGGTTGAAGCATTCATCACTCGGATTAAGAATCTGCGCGACCAGATGGCTGGCGCTGGGATACAAAAGACTAGCGAAGAGCTAGCTCGGAGGTGTCTTCGGATTTGTCCACAAAAGTTTGATGGACTAGTAACTGCCCTTAATACTCAGGTGAGACCTCAAGCTTTGACTTTTGAGGAGTTTTGTGCATTATTAATGGAGGAGGAGTTGAGGCTGAAAGCCCGAGAAGGAAGCAACAATGGAGATGCTGCATTCTCTGCCAATGCAAAAGGCAAAGGTGTTTCCTCCACCAAAAATGATGGTGACAAAAAGAAGAAGGGCGGCAAGAAGAAGTTTCAAGGAGAGTGCTTCTACTGTAAGAAGAAAGGACATGCAATTGCAGATTGTCGTGTCAAGAAGGCAGATGAAAAGAATGGTACCCTTAAAACTAAAGGGAAAGAGACAGCCAATACGGCTGAAGCAGAGTTGGAATTATTCATGGCGACCATTGAGGAAGTGTGCTCCTCGGCGCAAGAAGAATCTACCACTGACTCTTGGGTGTTGGATAGTGGGGCCTCCCGTCACATGACCAACAAGAAAGGTCTATACAGTTCTATGCAGCCTCTACAAGAATCCATCACTGTGACGGTTGGAAATGATGCTAAATGCCCTGCTGCGGGCACAGGTACTATTTCTTTTGTTGCTGCAAATGGTGAAGTCAAAAAGCTTTCAAATGTGTTGTATGTTCCCGAAATCAGGAGAAATCTCTTATCAGTTGCTGCCATAACTGATCTTGGTCATGAAGTGAGGTTCAAGAAGACAGGTGCAGAAATTATTGATAGTGCTGGCACAATTGTTGGCAAAGGAGAAAGAAGGAACAACCTGTATGAGCTAAGTGCTCTTACAGCCACCGCTGGAGTGGGCACAAGTAAGCTTTGGCATGAAAGGTTTGGACACATCGGATTTGCAGTATTGAAGGAGATGCAAAAGCAAGGTATGGTTGCTCACCTACCTACAATAACTGAATTGAAGGAACCATGTGAAGCTTGTATGATGGGCAAGCAACAGAGAAAGGCATTTCCACAAGAAAGCAAGAATAGAGCACATGCTCCTCTAGAGTTGGTGCATGCTGACTTGTGTGGTAAGATGCCTACACAGGCCTTGGGGGGATCTTCTTATTTTATGTTGATTGTCGACGACTACAGTAGGAAGATGTGGGTGTACTTCCTTCGTGATAAGGCTCAAGCTTTTGGTAAGTTTAAAGAATGGCTAATACTTGTTGAGAATGAAACAGGGAAAAGTGTGAAGAAATTTAGAACAGATGGTGGTGGTGAGTTCAACTCAAAGGAGTTTGAAGGCTTTTGCAAGAGCAAAGGGATCAAGCGTCAATTGACGACGCCTCACACACCTCAGCAGAATGGTGTTGTGGAACGCAGGAATCGTACCATTGTGGAGATGGCAAGATGCATGCTAAAGGGCAAGGGATTGCCTAACCATTTTTGGGCTGAAGCTGTTAATACTGCAGTCTACATTCTAAATCGGAGCTACACAAAGGCTCTCAAGGGAAAAACACCTCATGAGGCTTACACTGGTAAGAAACCATCTGTTTCACATTTCAGAATTTTTGGATGTGAATGTTATGCACATGTTCCAGATGAGAAGAGAAACAAGTTACAACCAAAAAGCAGAAAATGTATCTTCTTGGGTTATAGTGATGAGCAGAAGGCTTACAAGTTATATGACCAAGAGGCAAAGAAGATCATCGCGAGCCGTGATGTGGTGTTCAAGGAGGAGCCGCATACAGTGGAGGAGGAGAAGGCAAGGTCTTCCACTTTATCATCAAGCGAAGAAGTAGTCCACTATGAACCTGTCCCGAGAGCTATCCCTATCCTTAAGGAGGAGGAAGCATCATCTTCAGATGATGAGGAAAAAGTTCACCAACCTGACATCACCCCACCGGAAAAGCCATTGCCGCGCTGGGTGAAGCAGCTCTATGACCACAATAATCCTATGCCTGCATCTGTTGAGGAGAAGGCAGACGGACCAAGGAGGTCTCAGAGAATAGAGGAGCAAAGGAGGGCTTCTGCTCACATAGTCAACATGGCCTTGATGGTTGAGATTATGAGAGAAGTAAAGGAGCCAACTGACTTAGAAGAAGCACTTGCAGATCCATCATGGAAGGCTGCTATGCAGGCGGAGTATGACAGCATAATGAAGAATGACACTTGGGAGCTAGTGGATCGGCCAGCAAAGCGGAAGATTATTGGCACCAAGTGGATCTGGAAGGTAAAGTACAAGGCTGATGGTACCTTAGAAAAGTACAAAGCTAGACTGGTTGCCCAAGGATTTTCACAAGTTGAAGGGTTTGATTTTCAAGAGTCATTTGCCCCAACTGCCAGAATGACCACTATTCGCACGGTACTTGCAGTGGCTGCCCACAAGAAGTGGCCAGTGTACCAAATGGATGTTAAGTCAGCGTTCTTAAATGGTGACCTCAAGGAGGAGGTGTACGTGGCTCAGCCACCAGGGAAAGGTGTACGTGGCTCAGCCACCAGGGTTTGAGGCCCCCCATTCTGAGAACAAAGTGTGTAAACTAAAGAAGGCATTGTATGGGCTGAAACAAGCCCCCAGAGCATGGTACCAGCGGATAGATAGGTTCTTTTTAAACCTAAACTTCAAAAGATGTGCCTCAGATGCTAACTTGTATGTTTACAGGGATGGTAAAAAGTCTGTAGTGATTGTCCTATATGTGGACGACCTTCTTATTACAGGTGACTATGAAGATATGATCAACCAAACTCGAAAGGCTTTGAGTTTTGAGTTTGAAATGACAGACTTGGGCTTGCTGCACTATTGTTTGGGGATTGAAGTCTGGCAAGAGCCAGGAAAGATCTTCATCTCTCAGAAGAAGTATGCATGGGAGATCTTGAAGGCATTTGGCATGACCGAGTGCAAGGAGATAGCTACACCTATGGAGGTGAATGTAAAGTTATCCGTTGAGGATACATCAGCACTAGCAGACATTGGGAGGTATAGGAGGTTGGTCGGCAGTCTAATCTACTTGTGTAACACCAGACCAGATATCAGTTTTGCTGTTGGTGTTTTGAGCAGGTTCTCAAACAAACCTCATGAGAGTCATTGGAATGCTGGGATGCGGGTGCTCAGATACTTGAAGAAAACTCTTGACTATGGTATCACATACAGTTTCGGAACTTCTCTTGTGGGGAACTGTGACTCAGATTGGGCAGGAGACATTGATTCCAGGAAGTCAGTTTCTGGTTATTGTTTCTCTTTGGGTTCAGGAATTTTCTCTTGGATTAGTAAGAAGCAACCAACAGTGGCATTGTCTTCTACCGAAGCAGAGTACAAGGCAGCTTGTTTTGCTGCATGTGAGGCCGTATGGTTGAGAAGGATTCTATGGCATATGGGAGTGCAGGATGAAGAACCAACTGTGCTGAGATGTGACAATCAGAGTTGCATCGCCATTGCCAAAAATCCAGTGTTTCATGCACGCACCAAACATATAGAGATCCAGTATCACTATGTGCGTGATTTGATGGAGGATGGGATAGTGGAATTGGTCTACTGTCCAACAGAGGAGAATGGAGCAGATATCTTCACCAAAGCACTTACGAAGGATCTGCTTCAAGTTCATCTTCAGAGACTCGGCATTGGGCCGAGGAGATAGTTCACCTATGGGTGGACATTGAGGGGGGGTGTTAGATATGATCAATGCCCCACCCTCATTAGGTACTACCAATGATCCATGGTGCTCAAAGTTGTAAGGCCCCCATTATGAGGAGAAGCCAAATGTGAGCCCGGACATTGGTTGAGTCCTGACTTGTATATCAGATGAGGTCTATGTGACCGGATGGAAAAAAGGTGACTGTTGTGGGTCTAATCTTTGGGTTAGACGGAGTGGTTAAGCTGGTAGCAACTCGAGGCACATTGCATTGAGTTGCGTGGTAAGGGAGTTAAAAGGGGCCCCTATTGTGGGGTCCGGGGGCCGCGGAAGCGGCCCCTGGCTGGGGGGTCCCAGGGGGGCCAGCGGCCCCCCTGGCGGGGGTCCGGGGGCAGCGCCCCCGGCCCGATGGTAAAGGGAATATTCCCTGGAATATTCCCTGGCCGACTAGTGGAGGCTCATATGGTAGGTCGGTCAGCAGGCCGACCTAACGACCTTCGCGGGCTATAAAAGCTAAACCCCTTCGCAGCCATCTCACACTCATCTTTCACCCAGTCAGAGTTGTTGTTCCAGCTAGCCTTAAGCTCTTCACCTATCTTCTGTCTAGATCGCCATCTAAGCTTCATTCATTGGAAGCGCACGGGTGGACAGAGCCATCTTTGTATCAGTTGTTTGGAGTTAAAGAATTTTATTGATTCTCCTCTTATCTGTTGTGTACTCTCTATCTCTTTCTCAGATTCTGTTCGCTGCGCCGTGTAATATTTTATTTTACACCTATTACCCTCAAGCCAATGGTCAAGCTGAAGCCACAAATAAAATCATAGTGATTGTCCTAACCAATGTGGTCCCTGCCTCTTGCTGTGATTGGGATAATAAGCTAACGGAAACATTATGGGTTTATAGGATAGCCTATAAAATGACTATAGGAAAATAGACACCATTCAAGCTAACTTATGGAACTGAAGCAATCTTACCAGTAGAGTTCTTCATTCCAAGCTTGAGGATATCAATCCAAGAGAGATGGATTATAAGGAAGTATGGACAAATCACCTAATCAAACTAGAACGCCTATCTAAAACTCATTCGAAATCTGGCACATTGCAACCTATGCCCTAATCTGTGAGATGGCATGACACAAGAATTGGTTTGACAAGCATGTCAAACAACATGACTTTGAACAAGAAGACTTAGTGTTGTTGTACTTTGTAAAGGGTCACAAACAAAATTTGAAGTTCAAGAGGTTAGGACCTTTCAAAGTCTATAACATTGGTCAAATTGGAAACTGAAGCTTGAAACCCTAGAAAGAGAGGCTATAGGTTTTTTCAATAGCACTCACATCAAGAAGTACTACCCTCCATCACACCCACTACACAAGCCTCCAATGATAACACCATCCATGAATGTGCGAGTGGCACTATCACAAGCATAGAGGATGAGGACAAAGAAACAATAACACCAGCCTATTTGCGCATAATGGCAAACATCCAAAAGTTACATATTTGATGCATTAATCAATGAGGGATATGACAACAATATCCTCACATATGATCATTGGACCCTCATTGGTCCATCCCAAGTGCAATTGACTAATGTCAAACTCTACCCATTTGGGAGGCATTCCTATCCACTACTAGGGAAGTGCAAAGTAATGGTTTCTATTGAGATTGAGAGCCTCCTAATCATCTTTTATGTGTTGCCTAATAGAAAAGGTGTCGGCAAGGAATCACTTTTGGGTCATGCTTTCAAGAAACGGATTCATTGCAATGTTGATTGTGACTCTCAGCACATCCACCTTGCCATAGGCAATGTTAGGATAGTTTGACTTTTAGCAAGGATATTGTGGCCTTGCCAAAGCCCGCAGTTCCACCTTAGACCCAGTGCTATCCCTAAGGAGGGGGGTAGTAAACCCATATAGACATCTAGTGGGAAATAATTGCAACACTTAGAGGCCCCAACCAAAGCTGTAATTTAGATAACCAAGTGGGTTTTCAAAAAGAAACTTTGTAGCATACAAAGGACACATCTACAATATTTCATGGTTCTTATCCCATATATCACACTTAAGAGAAAAAGTTGGCATTACACGAGTAGGCAAAGGACCAAACCGTGATGGGTGCCAAAAGCATTATTGTGCACCACCCAAGTCTATGATGGCAACACCTTGGTGTGGTCGCCTAAATCCATTAATGGCACACTTGCCCATCCATTGCAACCTTCCAACCAACATACACATACATGTGAGCCCTCACGAGGTAAAAACTAGAGTGAGCAAAAAAATGCTCAACCCATGAACACTCAATGGGTCTATCATCCAAGCATCAAACCCATTGATGATAGGTCTTGTCTTAATGCCTCCAATGCACCACCCACCACACAAACAAAGACCCATACAACCCCTCAACTAGAAGCTTCATCACAAAAGTGAAAAATAACAAACACTCCAATGGCCAACTCTTAGTGAAGGCACCGATAACCAAGTAGTCTAGTCGACTCAAACCCCAACCACCCATAGATCTTAAGCCATCTTATCAATGCCAATCAATTCTTGAATTGGTATCCCATTTGGCCATGAATATGGAAGATGACTTAGTAACCTATATCAGACAATTGGACTCAACTTTCACAATACTTGCTAAAAGTTATGAACACCTGGACCTAGGCATGCTTGACGAACAAATAGCAAATGATGTACACTCTTTGCCTTGTTCTTGGGAGAAATTTGGATTCATATTCACAAAAACTTCCATGATTTACATAGGAGTTTATTGACACTAAAATTTCCCACAAAAAAGCCTTAAACCACCAACTAATCATGTCCTTTAAGAAAAGCAAAGTTCTAATGTTGCTTAACAAACTAGATGAGCTCAAAAACTAGCTGAATCCAAGTCTAATTTCCTATGGAAATGGTACTCTCTTCGCATCCAATGGGAACAAGTGGGTTGTCACATCATGACCAATGTAGAGCAAAGACACACCATCAAGACATTTGAATATGACCCCACCTACATGGCTCCAACTTTGTTTAGAGTGTTGGGCCATTACACAAAACAAACCATTAGAACACAACGTCGTGTTGAATTTGTACTTAGATAGGATCATGACAAAAGAAGAACTTCATGTCAATAACAAAATGAATTCAAATAAACTCTTAACAAATGTCTTGACCTATATCACACATGTGGGCATTCACCAACAAGACATGGACCGCTAGGCTACATTGGAGTATAACTCAACTTCTACAATTGGCTCTTGAAACATCAGGGCACATCAAGAGCATGCCCAACACTTGTAACCCTTCATTCTCTAATCCTAGGAAGGATCCTCATCACTCCAAAAGGGGAGGGAGTAAGGTTAAAAGTGAATATGAATTGAAATATGATTGAACTCCAAAAATAAAGATAAATTGAATTTTCATTCAATGAAAAATTATTCACGAAGTTCTAACATGGGATGTATGGATTTTTCCCTGGCTTATATGTTTCACTATGTGGTCATGTTTCCTTCTAAAATGACTTCATTTTTCTTTTTAAGTAAAAATTTTCCTTCAAAAAGAACTCATTGTGAGCTATTGCATTATGATAGGAATTAAAATGGTAGGGCTACCATTTTTCAAGGAAGAATGAAACAAATATCACCTAACCATGAAAATGCAAGTGTTCAACCAACTACAATACTAAACCATACACAACCTAGAAGAACTCATGGCAATTGAGAATATAGCCATGCAGATTGTTGAGCAATGCAATCTAGCCAAGTACCTAGAGAAGATCGGCCAACAAATAGATCACAACATGTGCACAAAATTTCTCAGGTCCTTCAATGCCAAGAAGAATAGCCTTACAGTGACGATCAAACAAGGATACGAAACTAGGAGTGTAGAAGTTGTGCTCAGCTTGGAGTTAGTTGAGAAAGCTCTAGGGATGGTGGACAAGCTAGAAAAGAGATCAAAAGATATGTATATTACATATTGAGGATGAATAAGCAACAAGTGTATATGAATGATGGAATCAACATAACAGACATCCCCAAGCCTATTATTAGGTTGCAAGCCAAGATGGTGCATCCTCTCTTTTTGAGCTGGAGATACAATGCACTCACAAATAGAATAGGGGTACCAGTGCTTGAGAGCATTGCAGCCAATTCCCTTGACGAAGTAAACCTAAACTCCTATGTCCAAAAAACAATCCAGGCATCACCTAAAGTACTGGCATCAACCCTAAGAACCATAGGAGGTGGACAATCTCTAGCAATGAGGCCCCAGTCAAAAAGAAAAAAATCAGCATCCAAGGCATCAAACGTAAGTTTTGGAGGAGTGCTAACAGCCCTAATCCAAGAGGCCATGGGAAAGATGGATAGAGAAGAGGAAGGGGAGAGAACAATTGTTGATCCATGAGCTCCACTCGCCTATTCTAGTGCACCCTCCCATCTCTCACTCTACAAGGAACCTTGGGGAAGAAGAAGCTAACAAGGTTCATCAATAAGAAGCATAGTAAGTGGCTAAGAAAAAGGAATCAGACCATCAAACTCAACAACAAGGAACCTCAAGCAAGAGAACGATGAGTGAGTAGGGGTAGCAAGGCTCAGCACCATCCAACCAGGGGGACAAGTGAAGAATTATGCTGAAGATTCCCATCAAGAAAACCATATCCACTAATAAGAAAGTAGAGAATTATAGAAGGTTGAAGAAAAGTCAAGAAATCTTGAAGAGGAACTTAAAAGAAGACAAGAAGAGGAGAAAAAAAGCTTGAGACAAGAGGAAGAGGAGCAAGTGGCCCTTGCCATTAAAAGATCAAGGAAGCAACCCACTCGATCCCAAGAGCTAGCCATGATGAGCCCAACTCATGAAGATGTGTCTAGCACAAGTGCTGCTGCAAAGGAGGTTGAATGAAGACCAGCGGTAGAAGGCAAGGGAAAGGCCCCCATGCATACAATACCACTAGTCATGGCTATCACAACCACCCCAACACAAGGAGCCACAGAAGTGGTGATCAATAAAAGTAACGCAATGGTATGGGTGCAATATCTACTAGGCAAAGTGCATGAGCTAGCACCAATAGCATTAGAAGGGCCCCCAATGACAAGAGCCAAGAGATCAATAGAGCCAATGTGGAATCTTGCTAAGGTCTGAAGGTGCCACGACTTGAGGTATCCACCACTTTGGTACCGTCAATAGTGCGCAACACAAAAGAATATGATGAGCTAGTGAAAGAGCTCTAGATCCAGTGTGAGAGAATGAATGAGGAAAAAAAGTTGTGCTTGCAGAGATAGAAGTAAAAAAGGAGGCTTTTGTAGCCTTTCGACTGGAAAAAACAAGGCAAATGATGATATACACCAAGAAAGTGATAGCACTGAAAGAGGTCTTGAAGTCAAGATAGGGTGAAGAAAATCTAAAGGACCTACATAAAGAATAATTTAGGGAAAGATCCATGGCTTTATAGCAACTACATGCCTTAAACTCTAAGGAAAACAAATATCTAGAGTTAGAAAATAAGGAGTTGAAGATCTAAAGAGAGGAGTTGAGACAAAAGCTACATGTTACAAAGATGCAAAAAGATGAAGAGGCCATGAAGAAGATCACAGAGCTACATAATCAACTCCAGGTAGCACTCCATGAGTAGGGCACTCTTAAGGGAGCATGTGGAACGCCAGGGCCAAGACAAAGAAAGGATGCTTGTGATATGGAATATGGAAGGAGCAAGAGCAGATGGTAATTACCCTCTCATGTGAACATAACCAAATAGATGAAAGAGAGAGCTAAACGATTGGGCAGAAAGGAACAATCCTTTTGAGTTCAGTTTCTCCTATCCCCAATCACTTGATTGAGTGCTATCACCAAGGGTGGTGGAGGAGGTGTCAAGCTCTCAATGCGGTTGGACAAAGCAAGGCTAGAGGGCAGAGTAAGACACCCAATGTTGTGGCACAAAAAAACTGCCAGATATTGGGAGGACAAAGTGATGGAGGAGCCTAGAGCAGTCAAGGGCTATGAATCCCAGTCAAAATGAAGGAGCATATGGGATACTAGTATGGATGCATGGATGGTGTAACGTGCACACCTATTGGCTGTCCAAGCATATTTTTAGCAGTCCATCAATCTAAGCGACGCTGTCTGCTGGCACTCCTATGGAATGTTACGGGGTTTGTTGCCTACGGTTTCTCGAGTCTGCCTCTCAACACAACATTTGTGGCAGAACCCACTAGGATTGACTTGAAATCTGAGTCCCTAGCTGTCAAGGTCTCTTGACAGCATTCTAGTGTCGGTAGGTTGCCCTGGACATCCAACTTTACGCAGAGATACCCAAGCCGAAGTAGACCCATGCTACACTTGGTTCAAAGCAAATGGGAAATGAGAGGGATGTGCAGCTCAACCTCTCTGTCCATAGGGCATAGTCCCATTCTGGTCCCCTAAAACGGCATGAATCGGGGTTCTAACCTAACAATACCTAAAATTCAAACGTCGTTAAAACCTTGTGAGAAGCCTCCCAGTTCTCTGGGACTACCCTGCCATAGGACAGACCCGTCAGCGGTTTCACCCACCCGCTTCCCTTGATAGCTTTAGTTTTCTAATTAGGTCCTATCACATCTATGTGTGACATTCAAAATTAGCTTCCTTAATTAGGCCTTTTAGGGAATGGGGTTCATTTGCATAATTTGTGGCACAAATACGAATACACAGCAAGCAATCCTTTTGATAAGCAAGTTCCTTAACTTATCTTCAAGTTAATATTTGTCTCCTGCCCATACATGAGAAATTATATATTCCCTTCTACCTAGCAGAAGTACTCGGTCCAAATCACATGGCACCATAATTTCCATCCTTTATCTAGAATAGGATCTTCCAATGCCACAGACGTTGGGCTCACGGCAGTCTTCAACTCTGCTTCGGACTAGGCAAGGGGTGTCCAGAGGTCCACCTGACCCCAAGAGACCTAGGAATGAGACACAACTTCCGTGGTTGGCCTTTTCACCACTCGACCTTCAGTCTGTGAATCGAGCAGTGCCCTTCTAGGGTTGAAAGGTGGCATGACCTTGGAGATGATCCAGTTGCACAAAATATCCTTCCTTAATTAATCCAGTTATGAATCAAGCACAATCAAGACAATTGGCCTAATATCATCTTCTAAGAAAACATACCTTTATCCCCATGGAAACTTGTCATCACAGACCCCTGTCATGTATTTACCATAAATCACAAGTACTTAGAATAATCATCCAAATCACATCCCAACAATAACACTCTTTCTACAGGTGTGTTGATGAATCTCCGATAATATACCACTGATGATAGAAATTTGTGTACCTCTTTTGGAGTTTGTGATGGACTCATAGCGACTATAACCTTTATCTTTTTAGGTTTAGTCGCAATACAAGCTGAGCTAAGCACATATAGTGGGAGCCTACACTCAACCGCTAAGACCCATGGACCGCTTATTGCTCCAAGCATTTCAAGGGAGCACAAATGGCTATCTCTCACCTAGTCAATGCGCCTTCAATCCTATAAGGGTGTATGAGCTTACCTTGATGCTCAAATGAGTGGACTCCTTCGAGCAAGCCGGTAGCTCCACGATTCAAGATGCAAGCTCAAGCAACTTTAAGCCTCCTCCTTCGAGCTCCATCCTTAATAGTCGCACGCAAGAGAAGAGAAGAGAAGAGAAGAGAAGAGAAGAGAAGAGAAGAGAAGAGAAGAGAAGAGAGGAGAGGAGAGGAGAGGAGAGGAGATGATGGAGAGCTTCTTCTCCATGATCCCTCACCCTCACACATTCACTCCCTCACTCCCTCTCTCAAGCACACATAAGCAAGCAAGAAGGAGAGAAGAGAAGAGAAGAAGAAGAGATCACTTTTTCCACATACCAAATAATGAGCTTTTCATTCACTTTTTGAATTTATATACAAAACCCTAAATCCCTTGGGCACCCATCCCCTTCTTTACATGACCGAGCAACTTGCCAAGGTCCTCTTTCTCCATTCCCTTCTAGTTGCCTTATCCCTTCATCCATGTCAGTTTAGACCTTACAACTTGCACAAGAGGGAGCCTGGTGCTCTTATAAAATGAATTACATGGCTCCTTGCACTTTCCTTGTGAGAGCCCTCGAAGATTCTCCCTCATCCTTGAGAGAGCCTTGCTAGAATATTTAGCGGTTCCCCATGTTCTTTCTAAGCTTGCCTGCTCCTCTACTTTTCTTGCCTTGCAGAATGAACTTCTTCATTCACTTTTTGACTTGGGCTTCATCGGTCTTTTTTTGCTTCCTCTTGGATGTATGATTCTTATCTGTGACATGTCTTGAAACATTGTAACCAATCTTTTGGAACCATTATAGGGGTGACAAGCACAACAATTATAGCCAAAATTAGCATTATATTAATTTACTATCTTACAAACTATTTGGAAAATTTTTTATGGAGTAGATTCATTTTTTGTTGCTGGAAAACTTCTTTGACAATCTATTCAATCATTTGAATTACTTGGCCAATGCTACCTACATGCGGTGAATTTCCTCTGTGATTTCTTCGAGTGAGCTCTTACTCTTTTCTTTTCTCTCTTCCCTTTTTTTGATATATATAAATATATAACTAGACAAAGATCTAGTCCTTGTCATCAGAGATAGGAGATGGAGAGGTTGGGGGCTTAAGTGATTTGTTAAGGAATCTCTAGCTTTGCATGTAACCATTGAGGTTCATTCGTGCCTGGAGAGGAGTGGTGGAAAGAAATGGATGATTGCAGTGAGTGAAGCAGCTCTATCATTCATATCTTTCGAGAGGGATAAGAAAAAAGAGGGGAGAAGTGTGGCTCGCATCATTAATCTAGTCATTGCCCAACCATCTATGCCATTGGGATTTAAAAAAAGTGGGGGGAGGCAATACTCATGTGATGTACGCTCCTGTGTTTTAATAGTACTCTAAGTAATCTAAGGTAAATATATGTGGTTAAGAAGGCTAGGTCTCGGTATGAAGTGAATTTGTTTAGGAAGTGGGTTATGGAGTCATGTAGATCTTATAGTGTAAGGTGAGGGCTTCTTCAGGATTTGTGGCATTGACATTGTATATTCTAGGGAAGTCATATTAGTCGTGGTTGTCAGGGTTCTAATCCACTCCTACCCTTCTTAGATATGGTATGAAAGTGGGGTTATTTCTTTCGAAGGGTAGGGTGTTGGAAGATAACATCCAGGTGTGACCGTCACCCTCCCAGATGTGCCTCCTCCACTTCGATTGGCATTCATATCTCTCTCTCTCTCTCAGAGGTCCACCTATCTCCGAGCCTCCTTCTGACTTCGATCACCTCTTCCACTACCTTGAGTAATAATACCATGCTTAATGCAGTTGGGAATCAAAAATCGAAGTTGAAGGGCTCGCGATTGTTCTCTCTCTGCTATGAGAATATGAGTTCAGCATTATAGTTTACTAGGAAGCAGTCTTCTCTCAGTGGAATGGGCATTGCTGGCATCACTATTGGTTGCGTGTTTAGCCAATCGAGCTTGAGTATCACTAGTGGTTGCGTGTTCGCCTTCGTCGGGCAAGCTCGAGCATTTTCTTTTTCTTCTTTTTTTGTGCGGCCTTCCTGGTGGCAGTAGGGACGTCAATCTGTGGTTGCTCATCTGGTCGAGGGGAGGAGGTTGTGGGGTTAGCTCCTCCTCTTATTGTTTCCCTTCTAAGCTTGGTCCTGCCTCTTTTGCTAGCCTCTGCATTTCATGTCTTCTATGCTCCTATGACCCCGCTTCCTTAGTGCTTGTTGCTGCATGTGCTTGGTTGTTTAGTCCTAGTCTTAGGGCCCTGTGAACAATTTCCAATTTTTTCATTAATGATTCAACGGCCTCGTCCCCTTCAGATTGCGATGTGTCAATGAGAGTGTTGGAGGAAGGCACATGTTGGGCTTCCAAAGTGATTTGTGCGGCGTCTACCCTGCTTTTTGCCAACACTCTATTTCCCTCTACAAGGGCCAGGTGGCTTGCTAGGTCTCTCACTCTTATTTCACTCTTTTTTACCCATTCATTGGCCCTTTGTTGCACCTCCTCTAGGCTCTCGTTCTACCTTTAACACAATATTAGTGAGTTTGGGAATCTCCCAATTCCCATTTCTTAAATATTAAAAAGGTGACACCCGAATAACATACCCATAAGCTTCTCAAAACCATATGATGTTACCTGTCATTGGAAAGCGCTTGGAAAATGGAATCTATTGAGCTATAGAGCACTTTATTTGGAGTTGTAGTGTTCACGTTATGAAAAATCCAAATATTTGACCATGTGTCCCAAACTTATGGGAAATTTCCATTTTCCCTAATATGGTGTTCTTTGAGCTAGGCCCACTAGGGTCGGTTCTTGGGCTTTCCACTTTCCAATTATTGTCTCCTTCTCCTTCTTCAAGAATTCAATCTCTCTTTCTAACCTTCCTTGCTCTTCCATTTCTATCATCAACCTACCCATCAGTTAGTGGCGCGACACTGGCTCTCTAGGACTAGCCGGACCTCTAAGACACACAAGTCACCTTGCACAGCCTCGCGGCCAGGAGTTTCTAAAGGCCACACTACACTAAACTATGATATTGATTTTGCGTTTGTAGTAGGACACAGTCCAATGTTTACCTTCCTTTCTCCTCAAAGCAACATCCCATAACATATACATATAATACCTCATATCATATACATAGGAGGTAACCCCTCGGTTGAAACACCATGGCCTCACTGCATCTCTCCTACATCTTGGGGATTGGCCCCAAGATGCGCTACTCAACATAAAGAACAAACGTACAAGCTCCACTCTTTGATTTATCAAACGATCTAGGAGTTGATATTTCTCACTTAACTTATCCCAAGGAACCGCTCGTCTAACCTTCGGCAAAGTCTTCCTCACACTTTCAATGTTGGTCAATGTTTAGCATACAAGTGCTATACATCCATGAGATTATACCATATGGCATGCAAAATGCAAAAGTGTATGCTTATTATTCACAAATATTTTATTACAAAACAAATTAGTAAAATGGAATGTAAAAATCAGTCCTTCAATGATTTTCAATCTATTCATTATTGTTGCGTTGCTAGAGACTAGCACCAAGTTACCTTGTGCTACTAGCCCCTTAAACGGAAATATCGCAATTCCAAATGAAATGCACAGTCAAAGATTTCAAAGATCCAAACCCTCTAAGTCCTCTTAATCTCTAAACATCACTCTTTCCCTCTAACGTTTATGTATCGCATCGTTGCATAGGTATAGGGTTTTATTTTTCCTATCATTTTAGACATATAAAGAGAAAAAAAAATACTAAAACATGTAAAAAAGGGTGAACTAAGGGTATACCTCATGCCTCAACCTTGCTAAACATGCACGAACATTAATCATATTTTTCCTTAATTTTCAAAGTACAAAAACCTATTTTTCCCCCTTTTTCTCTATTTTTTCCTATTTATTTATCAAGAAAATAGAGCATTTACTAGTTTTTTTGATTATGACAACTAAGAATCACTCATTTTCCACATTTTATCCCTCATGCATCTTTTTTATCAAACTCGAAATTACAAAAACCCCATTTTCTTTATAAAATGCATGTTTTTTCGGTTTTAAGTAATTAGTTATGACCATAAATTATTACGCGTTCTACATTTTTCCATGTGTAGTCCTTAAACATGATGCAAGTGGCTCAAACAAATTTCTAGCCCATGTGCACATTTTTCCCACCCGAAACACACAAAATCCCATTTTTCCTTTGTAAAATGCAATTTTCAGGTTTTAAAAATTTATTTTTAGCATTATATATATTCTTTTTTTTAAACATAGAATTATCAAATGTACAGCAAACAACGTTCTTACCAATTTTCATCTAATATGAACACCATTTGACCAATAAAATATCAAAAAAGAGTCATTTTCCTTCATAAAAGAGAGTTATCAGTTTTTCCTTTTGTTGCAGGTTCTTTAAAATCTGATTTAGGATAGCAAAACAATCCACCATTAATACTCACTCCATCTCCAAACATCCTTCTTGAACCCCACTCGATTTGGAAGCAATCTGGTACCATGCCGGACGAGCATTCATCAATCAAGCTTCTTCAACATGAATTGCCTCTTAGGGGAGAGAGAGAATAGGAGAGAGAAAGACTAAAAATCAGAATTTAATTCCCTTCATCATATTACACATGGTTACCATCAAAATCTTGCCCTCTGTACATAGATCAGGGATCTCCCCCTCTTTCTCTTCATGATTGAGCATCCAAGAGGCACAAAACCCGCCAAAAAATGGGGTGTCAAAATGAGCTCGAAATTAAAATATATCAAAATACATTTAGGAAAACTCTAGCTCGGCCATCTATCACCATTTGATTTTTCATGAAAATTGGCTCTTAACGCCTCTCAAGCACTTTTCATCTCCAAAAACGGACAGCAGTACTTCAAGAATGGGTCCAAATCGGGTCCTAAAATCCAGCTCACATTGGCGATCACGGGATAGGGCGACTCAATCTGTTGAATCCCATGAACGAATCTACACATGCATAATCATAAAGAGCATCAAGCTAAGACAGAATAGATACACAACAAAAGACATCAGAGCTCTCACCCTACCCCCTATTAAAACCAAGGCATGAAATCCACGAGAAGTGGGCCTAACATAATCTGACAGAAAGCCCAAAGCTAGTCATTAACCAACTACTCCAACATGGCCAAGCTAAAAAGAACTATCAGAGAGGTCATCCTAAGTGGTGGTCTGAACGACCTACCTAACTGAGGACAACTCAACTAGGAGCTCCTCCTAAGCAAGGACTCCTATAGTCTAATCAAGAAATATTGTCTTTTAGCACATTATCCTTTTAGGCCTTTATTTTCCATACTCGGGCATGTAAAAAGGAGGGAACTGAGCATAGTGACCCAAGAATAACAAAGCATCGGCCTTAGGTCCTATCTTAGTACCCAAGAACCTACCAAGCCCTCGCAAGGTGACACTTAATCCTTTTTTAATGCTCACTTTTATTTTCGCTCTAACCGTCTCTTATTCTTATTCTTTCAGCTAGATGCCACCCCTAGGAAGACAAGGCATCGGCCCGAGGTCTTGCTCGTCCCCAAGAACCTACCATGCCTTCGCAAGGCGATGAACAACTGCTCACTGATTTTTTCTTTCTTTCCTTTTCTATTTTTATAGGGGTTAGAACCCCTTTTTACACACCTCCGTATATTTATTGTTAGCTAGATTCAGAACTTGTTCTTCTCCTGATATTTAAGTGCAGGCTTCTCTAATTTCCTCACACTAATAGAAACTCCTAGAACGGCCACCTAGCAAGCCAGTAGAACAGGGTCACTAGGATTGCCTTCTAAAATAGGTCTTTCAGTGCCTGACAATGACTTTGCAGAATGAAATGACTACTCAGACCTCCCTCATACATACTAACTTATACCTGGGACTTCATGCCTTGATTGCTGATCCCCAATAAATGAAAAGAAAGTAACCTCTACAAGTAACCAAACATATATTGTATAAAAACAAGGTACTCATAAAGGAAATATATCACCTGGATTGGGCCACAAGAAGCACCGGTGCAGCAAAGGCTCCCCCCAAGTTCCATATAATCTGTCTAGCACAACACTAAAACAAAAAACATTAACCACACTCGCACTAAACAAACAAATGGCCCTCTTGGCCTAAAATGGATAGGTCATTCTAATCCATGCAATACATGGTCTTCTTGCCATATACAACACAGCCTATCAAACTAGCCAAGATACCAAACATAGCATAAAATATGAGGACTAGTTTCATGCTACTTGTGTGAACCAACTAAAAGCTTGATCTACGCCCTTTGTAGATCCACTAGCCCAAGCCTTTCTACTAATATCTCAATAATAATTGCCATCTCTTCTTGGGTACTATGAGCTAAATGAATGACTTCATTGGGCTCATGAGTCACAGGTCCTTGGTTGTCATTCAAATGGATCAGTCATCCCAACTTCCCAAAAACTCCTCCTACAAGGAGAATCAAGGATTTATGATCATTCAACCCTTCCATATTTGGATCATTACACGTATCAATGGTATAACCCAAACTGGTAGATCCTTAACCCTAGCCTATGACCTAGATGCAACTTAGGGCTGTGCATATTGTCAGATGTGTCATTATGGCCCGTGATCTCATCCACTTGGGATATCATCAAGGCATATCCACATGAAATTCCTAGCTCTTCATCTAACACACCAACCATACATTTAGAAATTTTGGGTCTCCACACCCATCTCATATTCCTTTTCATATTCTTAGATTGCCTCATTTTTCCACATTGGTCTAATGGACTCCAAGTGAACTTATTACTATAGCCAGATAGCCTCACATCCTTAGGGCTTCTACTCAGCATAGGTGGACCTTGGGCATCATGCATCTTCTTCATATGAGATGTCTTCCATTTCCTTTTTCCACTCTGCAGCTGCTTATTCATAGGAACCATGCTCTTACTGATAGGAACAACATCTACTCGAAAGCATGACTCATTTAAAGATGGCAAAGGTCTCTTTAGAGCCTTTCCACTGTCAAAACTAGAACCACCCATAGGATACTTATCTACACTCATAGGCCTAATGGTTCTATCAATGTTACTGTCACAATTACCTCTCATGGGAGCATTGCAAGCCTTGATGGGACTTACTAGGCTTGGAATCTTTTTATCCTGAGGGGATATATTATCCCTACTGTTGCCATTTTTTGCTTGGAGATTTTGGCTACCAAGGTTCCCCTCATAGGTTGCCTTGGTATCAACAAGTGAGCTGTCTCCTTGTAGAAATGGTTGGAAGCTAGGATGTGGAATTGTATTGAGTAGAAAAAACTTCAAAAGTTTTCCCAACATCTCTGAATATGTCTCTCATAATCAATGGCATGCATCTTTGCTTCCCTTAACGACTTAGGATTCCGCATTCCCACTTGAATTTGCATGTTAATCTCTAAGCCACTCAAAAAGAGCTCACATAGCACATCACCTAGTAATGCAATAGCTCTTCTTGGCCAAAGCCTCAGAATATCATCAAAGGCTCTAGTGTATTCCTTAACAAAGTCATTGCCTCCATGAACTTCCCTTTCTGCCAACTCATAAAGTGGTTTTAAAGGGAGGCCAACACTATGCAATATGGAATCTATCCCATCATCTGCTAGTGGTGTTTTAGTGAGCCTATTCTCATCTGCCCCCACTTTGCTCAAACTTAGGATAGAGATCCTAATAAATTCTTTCATGCTAATAGTGGTGTTCCACGCACAAACATCATCAAATGCTTTATGGATCTTAGCAATCACTCTATGATACGCAACTATGTTGGGCACTAGCATCGGATGTTTCTTGAGATCATAGTCAGCCTGTCCTCCTATGTGCATATTGACCATTGTTGTCACAATCTTTTCTTTTATGACATTATCATCATGAATGATCATAGAAAACTGTGCCATCTTAGCATTACTTTCACTTTCTCGTTTCTCTAATCCTCACAGGTTGTTAATCTTAGAGGTAGCTCCATGGATATTTTCCCGTAGTGACCTAAGCTCAACCATGGTGTCACTTTCGAGGCAAAGGCTGAAATAGTCAATCACATGCCGTGTCCAAGATGCCACTAGACCATTAAGGATAGACAAAGTATGTTTTGGGTTCTAGGGATTTCTTCGATTAATCGTCATAATGATGACCAAAGTTTTAACCAGTCTAACTTGACATCCACCACTTCAAGGCAGCTCTCAATTAAAGCATAAGACTAACATGTCTCGTATATGACCAAGGTTCAAAAACTGCCACTTCTAGGCAACTCTCGGCAAATGCACCACCTGTCGAGACCTAAAATGGACCTGACACTGGCTCTCTAGCACTAGTTAGACCTCTAAGACACACAAGACACCCCACACGGCCTTGCGGCTAGGAGTGTCTAAGACTCACACTACACTAAAATATAATATTGATTTTGTGTTTGTAATAGGACACAATCCAACGTTTACCTTCCCTTCTCATCAGAGGGAGATCCCATAACATATATGTATAATGCCTTGTATCACATACACAGGAGGCAACCCCTCGGTTGAAACATTGCCGCCTCGTTACAGCTCTCCTACATCTCACGGATTGGCCCCAAGATGCATTGCTCAACATAAAGAACAAACGTACAAACTCCACTCTTTGATTCATCGAACGATCTAGGAGTTGATATTTCCTCACTTGACTTATCCCAAGGAACCGCTTGTCTAACCTTTAGCAAAGTCTTCCTCACACTCTCAGCGTTGGTCAATGTTCAGCATAAAAGTGCTATGCATCCATGAGATTATACCATATGGCACACAAAATGCAAAAGTGTATGCTTATTGTGCACAAACATTTTATTCCAAAACAAATCAGCAAAGTGGAGTGTAAAAATCATCCCTTCAATGATTTTCAATCTATTCATTATTGCTGCATTGCTAGAGACGAGCATCGAGTTACCTCGTGCTACTAGCCCCTTAAACTGAAATATCGCAATTCTAAATGAAATGCATAGTAAAAGATTTCAAATATCCAAACCCTCTCAGCCCTCTTAATCTCTTAACATCACCCTTTCCCTCTAACATTTATGTATCGCATCGTTGCATAGGTGTAGGGTTTTATTTTTCCTGTCATTTTCGATGTATAAAGAAAAAAAACATACTAAAACATGTAAACAATGGTGAATTGAGGCTATACCTCATGCCTCAACCTTGCCAAACATGCACAAACATTAATCATATTTTTTTTAAATTTTTAAAGTACAAAAACCTTTTTTTCTTTTTCTCTATTTTTTCTATTTATTTATCAATAAAATAAAGCATTTACTGGTTTTTTTTAAATGACAATTGAGAATCACTCATTTTTCACATTTCATCCCTCATGCATCTTTTTTATCAAACCCGAAATTACAAAAACCCAATTTTCTTTGTAAAATGTGTGTTTTTCAGGTTTTAAGTAATTAGTTATGACCATAAATTATTATAGGTTTTGCATTTTCCCATGTGGAGCCCTCAAACATGATGCAAGCAAGGGTCAAACAAATTTTCACCCCATGTGCACATTTCTTCCCACCCGAAACACATAGAATCCCATTTTTCCTTTATAAAATGTGGTTTTCGAGTTATAGAAAATTATTTTCAGCATTATGTAATTATATATATTCAATTTTTTTTTACATAGAATTATCAAACATACAGAAAACAACATTCCTACCAATTTTCATCTAATGTGAACACCATTTGACCAATAAAATATAAAAAAAGAGCCATTTTCCTTCATAAAATAAAGTTATCGATTTTTCCTTTTGTTGTGGTTTTTTAAAAATATAATTTGGGATAGCAAAACAGTCCACCATTAATGCTCAGTCCATCTCCAATCATCCATCTTCAGCCCCACTCGATTTGGAAGCAATCTGGTACCACGTCGGACGAGCATTCATCAATCGGGCTTCTTCCACATGAATTGCCTCTTAGGGGAGAGAGAGGAGAGGAGAGAGAAAGACTAAAAATCAGAATTTTATTCCCTTCATCATATTACACATGGTTACCATCAAAATCTTGTCCTCTCTACATAGATCGGGGATCTCCCCCTTTCTCTCTCTCCATGATTGAGCATCCAAGAGACACAAAAACCCCCAAAAAATGGGGCATCAATCAAAAAACGCCCCCCCTTACATCTCGACATGTCTTTGTATGTTTTTTTCATTTAGAGTTTCATTTTCTTTCATTTGTAAAATGTCAACTTTTAAAAAAAACCACTTTCACACTAATGTGGAAGGGTTTTCGACCTATTTGGGGGTACAAACGGACTCTGCTGTTTCCCTGAAACACAAATAGTGGACTACAAAACACTCAAAAAAAGAGCAAAGACTAGGCCAAAAACGAGTAGAATATGGTCATCCATGTTGAAAAATTAAATTGTAGTAATCAAGAATGAGTCCAATCAGCTGTAGAAAATCCAAAACGCAAACTTGAAATTGTAGAAAACAGCAATACGAACCTGGATCCTAAAATCAGATACCATGTCAAAAGTGGATGTAACAATGAAAGCATAAAGAGATGCTATAATAAACTGCTAAAACACAAGGACAAAAGAGAAAAAAACATAGAAGAACACTGCAAAGAAGAGAACACAGAATAGCATTCAAAAAATGGAAGCCATATACCAAACATAAGATAGCCACATACAACAATGAGTCACTAGTTGCATTGATGCCAGGAGGCATATTTCACAGTGGATTCCGTGCCACGATGAATTCTGTGAGGTTTTACGGTGGATTCCGTAAACTTTGATGACCGGGGCTCATACACAAAGTGGATTCTTTGTGCGAGAAGTTGATGGGGACGCCTGTCCTTTTCGGGTGTTTCATTAATTTAGTGTATACATGGGTGATTCCATAGCGGGTAATTCCGCAAAATGCATATTAAATTAATAAACGTTTATGAGTTTAGAGTGCGCACTCGTTATAAATTAAGGTTAGGATTTATTTCTAACCAGTTGATTTATTTATGTAGTTGAAGACTGCTAGGTATTCACTTTTGTTGGTTTAATTGTACTATTTTACTAACGATTGTGAATGCTTCAGTTGATGTGTAGAGATAGCAGCAGTGGCAGAGGAAAGCATTGGAGTCTAGCGGGTATTCGATCTATGGATTATATTTTGATAGGCGCCACGTGGTGCGCAGATCGGTCGCTGTATGCTCATGTAGTGAATCCCGGAAGGTCCCCAAGAACAATGAACTCTACTTTTTGCACAAGTTACAAGGTAAAAAGCATGAACGACAAGAGTAAGAAACCAATTGGGTGCAATCTCCCCCCATGCCTTCTATGAGCGCTTCACAAAGCATGTATTTTATGTATATTTCCTCTTCATGCTCAATAATAGCCCAATTTACAAAAATATATCAAGCTTTTAGCTTTTAAGTTTGCTTTTACAAAAATAGGAATAAAGCTAATGGACGGTGCCCAAAGAGTCTGGCACACCCAATACAATGTCCAAATAAAAATAACATATCCGTGCGCATAGGTGCATACAAAATAATAATAAATAATCGATGCCTCAATAGACATGACAAAATATAGGCGTGGCGCCTATCAAATATAATCCATAGATCGAATACCCGCTAGACTCCAATGCTTTTCTCCGCCACTGCTGCTATCTCTACACATCAACTGAAGCATTCACAATCGTTAGTAAAATAATACAATTAAACAAACAAAAGTGAATACCTAGCAGTCTTCAGCTACATAAATAAATCAACTAGTTAGAAATAAATCCTAACCTTAATTTATTACGAGTGCGCACTCTAAACTCATAAACATTTATTAATTTAATATGCATTTTGCGGAATCACCCGCTATGGAATCACCCATGTACACACTAAATTAATGAAACGCCCAAAAAGGACAGGTGTCCCCATCAACTTCTCGCACAAAGAATCCACTTTGTGTATGATCCCCGGTCATTAAAGTTTACGGAATCCACCGTAAAACCTCACGGAATCCACCGTGGCACGGAATCCACCGGGAAATATGCCTCTTGGCATCATACCCCCGAGGTGGGATAGAAATTGACCTCAATTGCTATTAGCTCAATGTGGAGCTAACAGAGTGGGGAAAGCATTTAAGTCTCTAGCGTGCATCCATTGTGCTTCTTCTACAGGATGGTTCTTAAATTTAACTAAATATCTAGAATACCTTCGGCCAGTTCTAGTTGTCATAAAGTCAATGTCTATGATAGCTTCGGGTTCAAATATTTCAGTCTCTTCCTCTAATAGAGATGGGTTTTCATAAACAGGGTGTATAGGTAATTGGCCTCTAAATGGTCTCAATAAACTAATGTGAAATGTGTTGTGAATTTTCCAATGAGATGGTAATTCTAACTTGAATGCATTGTCATTAATTTTATGAATGATCTTAAATCGTCCATAGAATCTGGGAGCTAATTTGACAACTGGATGTCTATTTACACTTTGGAGTCTACGTTTTTTCTATTCTCAGCCAAACATAATCATCAACTTTGAAATTCATTGCTTATCTTTTCTTGTTGGCTTGTTTGGTATATGATTGCTGGGCTTTAGCGATCATATCCTTAACTTCATCAAAAATAGTATTATGCATACTAGCAATATCATCAGCACTTTGAATTCTATTAGACAAAGATGCAACAGGTGTAGATAATCTATATCCATAAATGACTTCAAACGGTGCTTTCTTTGTAGATGTGTGCGGTGTATTGTTATATGCAAACTGTAATAAATGCAAATGAGTGTCCCATGTCTGAGGTTTAGAGATAGTATATGCACGTAAAAGATCTAGAACGGTGCTGTTAGTGGCTTCTGTTTGTCCATTAGTTTCTGGATGAAATGCAGATGAGAAATCAATCTTTGTGCCTAGGTTAGCAAATAGAGTAATCCAAAAGTTGTTACAAAATCTAGAATCACGGTCAGAAATAATAACTTTTGGCAATCCATAATTAGTGAAAACAGTTTTCAAAAACAATTGTGCTACTTGTGATGATGTTAAAGTTTTCTTACATGGAATGAAATATGCTTGTTTACTAAATCTATCTACAACTGTCCAAATCATATCATGGTTAGATTTAGTATTTGGTAAACCAGTAAAATAAAATCCATAGAAATTTGTTCCCAAGGTTTAGATGGAATAGACAAAGGCATAAGTAATCCATACTGTTTACCATGATGTCTCTTAACTCTTTGACAAATCAAACATTCAGAAACAAAGATAGATACATCAGCATCCATATGCGGCCAATAAAAATTTTTAGTTAACATACGTAAGGTAGATATGATACCTCTATGACCTTGATATGGGGGACAATGAATTTCATTCAAAACAAAAGATCGGAATGGAATGGTAACACACAATCTCTTTTCATAAAACATAAATCCATCATTATATGAAAATGAATCAACAGGAATGAAATTATTTTGAACTAATTTATTCCAATCAGTATGAAAGGTAATATCCTGGTGATATGTATCTTTCATAGCAATCAAAGAATCAAAAGATATGACAGAAATATTATGAATGGCAGGTCTTCTACTCAATGCATCAGCCACTACATTTTCTTTTCCAGGTTGGTATTGAATGATAGGATGAAAACTTTGAATAAATGAGGCCCATTTGATATGACAGTCAGAGATTTGAGGTTGGCTAAGTAAATGTCTAATACTTTGCTGATCGGTCTTTATCATAAATTTTGAACCCATTAAGTAGTGTTTCCACTGTCTTAATGCTTGTACAACTGCTAATAGTTCTTTGTCATATGTGGAATATTTCAGCTCAGAGGGTTTCAGCTTACAACTAGAATATGCTATAGGATGATTGTCTTGCATAAGTACGGCTCATATTCCTGATCCACTAGCATCGGTCACTACTAGAAAGAATGGTCTATTAAAGTCAGGCAACTGTAGAACAGGGGCATTGGTTAATGCATGTTTCAGTAAGTCAAAGGATTTCTGTTGATTTTCAGCCCATTGATAAACAAATCCTTTCTTCAGAAGTTTGGTTAGTGGTAAAGCAAGTAATGAAAAATTACATACAAACTTCCTATAGAAACTAGCAAGACCAAGGAATGAGTGTAACTCATGTACGTTTTTAGGGACAGGCCAATTCAATATTGCATCAATTTTCTTAGGATCAAATTTAATTCCATCAGATGATACAATATGACCTAAATACTCAATTTCTTTTTTAAAGAATTCACTCTTTTTAGGATTTGCATACAGTTGATTTTCTTTCAATAACTGAAAAACCAATGACAAATGCTCATAATGTTCTTTCTCATTTTGACTAAACACCAAAATATCATCAAAGAAAACAATTACACAATACTGATATTTCAAAAAGATACGGTTCATCATTCTACTAAACGTAGCAGGTGCATTAGTCAATCCAAATGGCATGACCAAAAATTCGTAATGACCAAACTGTGTTCTGAATGCAGTCTTGAATATGTCAGACTTATCTAGTCTCACCTGATGATAACCAGACTTAAGGTCTATTTTACTAAATATAGCAGATCCTTGCAGTTTGTCCATAAGGTCATCAACTCTAGGAATAGGATACCTATTCTTTACAGTGATCTTATTTAAAGCTCAATAGTCAATGCACATACGATAGGTATTATTATTTTTCTTGACTAACAATACAGGTGCACCGAATGGAGAACTGCTAGGTCGAATCAAACCTCTATTTAGTAATTCCTCAACTTGACTCTCGATTTCTTTTTGCTCTATTTGGTTATGCCTATATGGTGCTTTGCAAGGTGGTTGTGTGCCAGGAATCAAATCTATCTTATGGTCTTCTGGACGTGAAGGAGGTAAACCTGGTGGTAGGTCTTCTGCAAAACAGTCCTTAAAATATGCAAGAAATTCTTTATGCATAGGGTGCATATGATTTTCCTTTACTTGCAATTCATTCACCCAAATGAGATAGGATTTACTACTCTTGCGTAATGCACGTTTAGCTTGAGTATGCGAAAGCAGTGGAAAAACATTAGATGCATGCATACCATATAATGTAATAGATTTTCCTTGAAAATTAATATTCATTGTGTGTGTGGAATAATCTATATCTGGGTTATGCTGGTGTCGCCAAGGCATACCTAAAATAATGTCACTCGACTGTAATGGAACAACTAAGAAATTTCTTCTTTCAGTGTATGGACCAATTTGAATCTCTAAGTCTTGCACTTCCTGTGTACCATTATACCTAGTGCCTAAAAATGTAGCTTTGATGCGATAATGCGTAGGTACAGTCTGTAATTTCAATTCCTTTACCAATTTTGATGAAATAAAATCATGAGTACTACCGTCATCATGCAAAATAGTATTTTCCTTTCCATGCACCAAACATTTCATAGTCAATAAAGAATGTGGAGTAGGCATACCTGGTAAAGTATTGGAAGTAGTAGTAGTGTCGTCCTCATCTTCAGTGAAATCAGGCATATCTTCATGTTCATCTTCGTCCATGGCTCCAAGATAGTTGATATGAGCTGGTGGCTTCTTTGAATGACAATTTGCTGCTAAATGTCCAAGCTGGTGGCATTTATAGCATACTATTGGCTTGGCTTTGGTTACATTATTTGCAATGGCGGGAAGTCTAGGTACATTTGGATTTGGCTGTGGAATAGGCTTAGGGTTTTGATTGAGATTGGATGGTAATGCAGGTGGTTTTGCCCAATTCTTGCGGAAAGATGATGAAGAGAAACGACCTGGATTAAATCTTATAAAATTGGAATTGAATTGTTTAGATCCATAATTACCATTGGCTTGGAATTGCTGTGGTCGTCTGTCTCTACCTCGTAACTTATCTTCAGTGTCGTGAGCTAGTGAAATGGTGTCTTCAAGAGTAGCAGGCTTGAACATGTTAACTTCAGCATAGTAATGCCCAAGAAGTCCAGACATATACTTGCGCTTATGTGTCACCTCTGGTACGTCTTCAAGCATGCGTAGCTGGAGGAGTGCATTCAAAAAATGCTCTGTATACTGAGGTATAGGCTCACGATCCCGTTGTTGGAGTAGATCCCATTGCTTGATAGCTTTCTCATGAAATTGCGGTGGAAGGAAATTCTACATGAACTTCTTCTTGAAATCTTCCCAAGTAGCAGGACATTCTATGCTCTTGCGTACTACATTCCACCAAAGTGAGGCTCTGTCTACCAAATGATTAGTAACACACTTGATTTTATCTTTTTCTGCATAGGTTTCCTCATGGAAATAGTCATCAAACTGACTAATGAATGCCAGAATAGTCTTTCCTTCTCGTATGCCATTGAAAGTACGAAATTTGAAAATTCGTTTACTTATCTTTGATTCCTTGCGAATGGTTTGAGCTTTAAGAGTGGCGTCGATGGTACGTCGAATCAAATCTTCAGCTTGAGGTTCTTCTTTGTCGGTAGACGCTCTTTGTAATTTTTCCAGTTGCGCTTGCAATGCTTGCCTAGCCCTTCGTTCTTCTTCCAATTGCATCATGATTAAGTCCAGCTTTTGCGTAGATTCAGGTAGGTCGCCTTCAACCATAAGATCATCCATATGTGATTCCATCATCCTGTAAAACTCAAAAGACCTTTCTCACTCAAAATCAAGTTAGCGGGACGAGCGTAGCTCAAGTTCGGGGATACAAGGCTTATGTGTTTTTGGGTATATCTTTCTCAATCTTCAGAAAATCTATGATTTTTCCTTCTTCATATGCTGAAAATGCTTCAGCAAACCTACGTATGGGTAGAATACCTTCCAACAAACAACTTTGCAGTTCGGAGTTTCTGCGCAGGAACAGCCCTTCTAGGAGTTTTGAGCACAAGTCAGTTCTGACTCCAGTTGACTAGTCTGACTTGCAGAGTTGCAGACTTATGTGATTTGCAGAGTTGCAGACTTGCAAAACTTAGTCGACTTAATGAACTTGCAAAACTTGATCAGAATTTACTTGCAGAACTTAACCTCTGTGGTGTGTGGCCTGAAGTTTGATGACTTGCAGGGTTTGAGACTTGCTTAGAAGACTAAGCTTAATTGTTTAAGCTTAGAGGGGGGGGGGGGGGGGGCTTATAGAAAAAACAGCGCAGATTCGTGGGGGGGGACCGTTTTTTGCCGTCGTGAGATTTTCGGGCATCCTCTCATAGCTCGATGACGAATTTTGAAGCTTTTTAAGCTTCTTTAAGCTTTTAAGCTTCAACACTAAGCTTTTGAAAAGAATTAGATATGGAGGTTATGAGCTTAACTCTGTCCCCAAGAACAATGAACTCTACTTTTTGCACAAGTTACAAGGTAAAAAGCATGAACGACAAGAGCAAGAGACCAATTGGGTGCAATTTCCCCCCATGCCTTCTATGAGCGCTTCACAAAGCATGTATTTTATGTATATTTCCTCTTCATGCTCAATAATAGCCCAATTTACAAAAATATATCAAGCTTTTAGCTTTTAAGTTTGCTTTTACAAAAATAGGAATAAAGCTAATGGACGGTGCCCAAAGAGTCTGGCATGCCCAATACAATGTCCAAATAAAAATAACATATCCGTGCGCATAGGCGCATACAAAATAATAATAAATAATCGATGCCTCAATAGACATGACAAAATATAGGCGTGGCGCCTATCAAAATATAATCCATAGATCGAATACCCGCTAGACTCCAATGCTTTCCTCCGCCACTGCTGCTATCTCTACACATCAACTGAAGCATTCACAATTGTTAGTAAAATAATACAATTAAACCGACAAAAGTGAATACCTAGCAGTCTTCAGCTATATAAATAAATCAACTAGTTAGAAATAAATCCTAACCTTAATTTATTACGAGTGCGCACTCTAAACTCATAAACGTTTATTAATTTAATATGCATTTTGCGGAATCACCCGCTATGGAATCACCCATGTACACACTAAATTAATGAAACGCCCGAAAAGGACAGGCGTCCCCATCAACTTCTCGCACAAAGAATCCACTTTGTGTATGAGCCTCGGTCATCAAACTTTATGGAATCCACCGTAAAACCTCACGGAATCCACCGTGAAATATGCGTGGCCCATGAATGTGCATTGGGCCATGCGATGTGGGTGGTCGGCAAGGGTGATTTTTGCTTTCAGCGGCATGGCTTTGTCGCGGCTCTTTGTGGGGTCAATGGTCTTGCGATGATCGGGCATTGAACACTTTCGTACAAGGACCTGGATTATCCTGCATCCACTTGTCACTTCATGAGATTATATACTCGCTTGTGTTAAGTGCATCGAACAAATGCAATCATGATAAGACATAATTTTTCAGAATTCTATGATGTCTATTGGGATGCCTATTTCATTGCTTGTTAAGGTCGCATGCATTAACGAGAAGTAACGGGAAAGCGTACAAGTGGGGATCTTGCCCCTTTACTCATAAAAAAAAACAAAATGTTTTGGCATGCTGACTTGTCGAGCTACTTGTACATCATAGGGATTTAGTTGATAGGTACGAGGCGGAGTGAGTCTGGTTGGCTAGGCGACCGGGGCGGTGCTAGTGCGAGGCTCCCGTGAGGCTGGGCAGGGAACATGTCGGCCGGGACATGAATGGTGTAGTCTTGGGCTGCTACTGTTTCCAGAATATCTTTAAACAATTCATTAAATTTTACCCTATCTCGAGCTGCCCTTTCTGCCCTTGAGCATCGGGTGCCCGAGCGTAGGTTGGGGGTTTGTGCCACTAGTGTTGCCACATTGTGTGCGCCTCCTTGAGCGTCTGCTCCCCTGGCCCACGGATTCTTCGGCCTTTGTCCGGGGCGGTGTCGCTTGGGGCCGCGTCTCTTGGCGTACCTTTTAAGAGTGGGAACGTAGCGCACCGACGGAGGGGCGTGTGCTACATGTTCCCGTCGGCTGCAGAGAGCTTCCTTGCAAGCTAGCTACCCTTGGTTCTCCATGTTTTCCTCGTAGGGGGCCTGTAAGATGTGAATCAAGGATTAGGATTTGTCACATGATAAGACCCTTCATATGTAAGGGATTATAATGCAGGTTATCAAGCACATAGGACAAGAAGGGGAGGGATGGGGCACATAGTGTTGTTGTAGAGGGATGGCCCCCGTGATGTATATTTAGCCTCTTGCCATTAGCAGATATTGGTTCACACCAAGTTACGTCAGCTGGCGGTCATGGATTTAGTCACGGCTCCCCCTCGAAAGGATAGACCAAAAAGGGAAGAAGGTGTGTAGAAAGGGACTATACCCTATCTAACCATCAGAGTTGTTGGTCAAGGCTTCCTATGGCGGTAATGTGGGTTGCATGCCCTTCACTTGGAGGTGGGGATGGTCACACGGCCATTAAATGCATGATGAGAGGAGGGCTTGAGGACCTTAGCCTCTCAAACCCAACTCTTCTCCCTGCGCTTGACTATCATTACTTGTGTGTGTTGATATTGTTTATACATGGTAACACAAAAATCAGTGTTTATTTATATACATATTTATGAATCCATGTCACTTCATGAGGATAAGAACGAATTGTAGAACTCGGGGTTGTACTGGAGCGTGGCACACGCATCCAGTACTCGTGGCAGCTTACTTAGTACCGCTAGATATTTTGCCACATCGAGCAGCATGGACCCTTGTCCGAGTCTAGTGGCAACATGTAACTCCTCTTTAGTGAGAACCTTATCAAACAGAGAGTTTTCTTGGCTAGGTTCAGCCAAGTCTGTACCCCAAATGGCAATTAGCACACTCGAAGAGAAGTTGGTGCCACATAGGTTGGGTCTCTTTGAGACCGCCATTTGGCCAATGGCTCCTCAAAGACTGTCATGATCTGAGCCCCTAGTTCGGCCATTGCAACGTAGTTCTCACACCAATGCTGTTCAAATTGACTTCAGCCCTCTGTTAGTCGCTTTAGTTGCTCTATCTCTAAGAGATTTGGTTGGCAGAGCACACCATTGAACGTGTCAGTTAAGCGCAGTTTGTCGGCTTCCTCGTCAGAGATGAGTTGCATGTGTTCATGCAGGAGCCTGTCATAGTGCTCATTAAGATGTTCTTGCTCTTCCCAAGATAGAGGAAAGGGCAAGTAATCTCCAAGCTACTCCTTGGGGATTGTGCCCATGTCCGCAAGGACGTAGACTCGTGCGAATGCCTTGAGCTTAGCATCCATCTTAGCTAGGCATTCTGCAATACTTCTATGTTCAACGAGGGCTTGCTCAGTTGCCATCTCATGCAAGGTTCGAGGAGTTTCCTTAGGCTTTAGCATAGCTGGGGGCTCAGGCCTAGATGAGCAAGATTGGTCAATGCTAGGATTGCTTATGCTCTTAGGGATTGTGCATTTTTCCTGAAGTTTTACTGTTATTTTGTCATGGTTCTTCTTGGATGAGACTGGTATAGATTTTTCACCCTGTTGTGACAATGTTGTATCCACTCTTGATTGGTCGATGTGAGTTCTATTGTCGGTGGATTGAGTGTTGAAAGAAGCCATTGATGGCAACGACTGCTTTGATTTTTCAGAGCACACGGATGTGTCTGAGGTTTCACCACTATTAGGAGAGGCATCAATGGGCTCATTGGTGAATGGACTCGATGCTTTATTCATCAGCTCTCCAGCGCCCTTCGTCTCAATGTTCTTGGGGTCCACAACCACATGCAACTGTTATTGTTTTCTTTGCTTTCTCCTCTTTTTCTGGGTCAGTGAAGGTGCCTCTCTCAATGACTCAGGACCCTGGACTAGGTCAACCATTGATGTGCTTGGTTGGGCCTCAGCATTATCTCTCTCTAGTGTGTCCTTTTGGGACATAGATGTGACCTGCTGAATAGCCTTACCAGGCTGTGAGGGCACAATTGCCTCCCTTTTCGGGGAATCTAGCTCTTCAGCCAACTCCCTTGTGTTTAACTCCTGTAGCCTAGGCTTTAGGAACTTTGAAAGTGATGGAGTTTTCGAGGAAGTTGGTTGCGACACCTCCTCCAGAGGTAAACTACTAAGGACACGTTCCACACGGGGCATTGCCACGGCCAAGGGCTGTGACTGCTGTGATCCCTGTTTGGAAGTAGTAGCAGCTAGTTTAATGGGCTGGCTACCCTTGGTGGATTGCGGTGTCAAGTCCCTAGGGCAATCAGAAGTGGCCGTATCTTTTGTTTCCCTTTGAGCACTCATTTGTGTAGATCGAGCATGATTTGATCTAGTCACATTAGGTTGCTCATGCATATCCTTGGGTCGAGAGCTACAGATGGCGTCATGTCCCACCTTTTGGACATTTGGAAGCTTAGATGGAGATGGAGATTGGAATTGAGCAGTTTCCCTTGACAACCGCTGTTGTGCTTTCTGTGTCCGTTTGGAAAAAGAGGATGTAGGAGATTTAGGACTCTTAGGTGGACTTGGCACTGGTTGAATGATTTGCTCGAGGCTATTAGATGATTGTGCCATTTGCTTTGTTGAGCGATCAGCCTTGCCTTGAGTAATGTTGTGCCTATGATGCTTGTTCTCCCCTTGGGAAATCAAAGGCTCTTTGGGCACTAATGATTTTTGTGCATGCTCAATGGCTACATATGACATCTTTTTATTTAGCATGCTAGGCTGAGGCTCTTTCTTTCGAACAATCATGTCTGGTTTGTTGCCTTGAGACCTAGAGTTTCTCTTAGATTTCCTCCTGTGCTTCATTGCTTTAGATGCACTCTGGCCTTCAGCTGATGGAGGCGGTTTAGCAAGGGATTTTGGTACCCAAATCCATCAGTTACCTGCGTAGTACCCTTGAGCACGTAGCAACGCTTTGGATATCCATCGCGGCATTGTGCTGACCCTCCATCAATGCCTGCGTCTATAAGGCTTGGGCTTCTTTTGGGGTCTTCTACGATATTTGTAAGTCCAAAGCCCATCCTTGACATTGTCTCTTGACCTTCTTGGTTCAGTCATGGCCTCACTCACTGGCTCTCGTTGTTCGACCTGTGCTTGTATTAACTCTTCCAACAAGTCCTTGCTCTCATTACCAGGCTTGCTTGGTATGTCAGAATGCTCCTTGCCCTTCCCTTGAGGTTTGATGAGGTCACCCTTGCTAAGAGTCATGATTATCCTCACACCTGGTAGTGTTAGGTGTATCCTCTGTGCTATATAGTCGGCTTCACACTTTGTTGCCTTTTTGAAGGGCCTTCCTAGGAGGATTTCCTTTCCACAATTCTTGCTATTGGGAGGAACATAGAATAGGAGTGGCAAGCTTTCTGTTTCAATAGTTACAAGGATTCTGCACTTCCCTAGAAGTGCTTGTAGGTGTTTCCTGTAAGGATTAAGAGTTGCATCAATCGGTTTAAGCTCTGGTTGACCTAGTAGAGTCCATGCTTTGTAAGTCAAGATATTGAAATATGCTCCTTCATCAATGAGAGCATCAGCACTATGCTCTCTTTTTGCGGTGAGTTTGACCCTAAGATAAGCAGGTGGTACTATGTCCTCATCTTCTGGGTCTTGGCTTGTAAATTTAAGCCTTTTGAACAGATGCCTTTGAGTCCCTAACTGCAGAGTCAGATGTGAATTCTCCACCAATGTCTTGGGTTGTCTGTGTAGTGTTGCTCAAGGTACATCTCTCGTCAAGAGTGTCATGTCTAGTCATCTTGGCATTTGTAGCTTACTGATGTTGCATTTCGCTCTGACTAGACATGGTATGAACACAATGTCTTTGTGTTCTTGTGGTGTGGCCTTTTTGCCTTAATGGCTAGATTGGCCCATTGATGTTCTAGGTCTCTGTTTCTCTCTGTTCGGGTATGGGCTTTTGGTTGCTCTTTTGCAAGTGAGAATCCATGCTCGTGTAGAGCCATTACTACACTAGGGTCCAATTTGGAGGACCTGTCCACGATGCGTGTTTTTTCTCCAACCTACTTGGGGGAGGTGCGGAGGGGGCAGAGCCCCCTCTACGGGGGTCCGGGGGGGGGAGCAGTCCCCCCTGGCCCGCATGGCCGTTACAGTAAAAGCCATGCACAATTTGAAGGATCATTTATAGCCAAATTTTGAACTATGTGCTCTAAATTTTAGCCCAGTGATGGATGTGTGATGTGCCTTTAGCTCTATGTAGCCTTTGGGGTCAATCTCGGGGTTTAGATGTGTCAAAATTTGTGTTCTAGATACCTGTCCGATTTTGACAGTTTTCTGTCTGATTCTCAGATGTTCAATTTTCAGGAGTCCGATTATCAGAATTGGACGGCCGATTTTGGGTTGGTCCGATCGGACCAGTGGTCCGATTTTGGTTACGTCCGATTCTGGGAATCGGATCAAAAAAGTGGTCAAATTTTCAAAGTGGTCCGATTCTGGGAATCGGATTGGACAGGGTGGTTCAATTCTGGACTGGTCCGATTCTAGACTGGTCCGATTCTGGACGGTTCGATTCTGGGTGGTTCGATTCTGACTGGTCCGATTTTACGATTCGGATAGGGGTGGGTCCGATTTCCTCGATCAAACGAGATGCCCAATCGGACAGGTTGGTCAGAGTCCGAGTGGTCCAAGTGGTTCGAGTGGTCCGATCGGACAGGATGGTCCAATCGCACGGTTGTCCAAGCGTCCGATTATGGAATGGTCCGATTCTGGACGGGTCCGATTCTGGGACTTGGACGAGCTAGTCCGACTGCGCGGCCAACGGCCCGCGAGTTGCACACGATGCCTCTAGGCTGACGTCTACTACACCGAATCATGCAGCGCCTTCTAGATAAGTGCAAGACACTACAAGGGAATGCCAGACATGCCTGGAATCACTGTGGTGCTCAAATCAAATGGCACTCCAAGGATCTGTGCTCCTATTTCCCTGTTTTAGCCTATTATACAGCAACAGAAACCCCTACTGTTTGCTTCTTTTTCTTTGCTTTTTTCCTATCCTAAATGCTTACAAATCACAAAGCAATCACCTACACTACTCCAACATGCTTTTCCAAATCCAAAAAACTAAAACCTACTTGCTAAGGAGATCCAATATCTCTTCAAACTCCCTTGCTTCCCACCTATCTATCTCAAGCACGGGTTTGGGGAAAACCCTACTCCAATGCTCAATTCAAAGCGCGCAAGCACTCAAGGCTTGAATCCGTTGGTCCCGACAATGGAACCAAAATGTGCGAGCTTTCACTCAACCGCCAAGACCGACGGACCGCTTATTGTTTCAAGCGTTCTAAGCCGAGCACTAATGGCTACCTCTCACATAACCAACGCGCCATCCATATCTATGGGTGTAGTGAGCTTACCTCCATGCCATTCGAGTTACCTTCTCTCTCACACACTTCGGTAGCTCCACGATCCAAGTGCAAGCTTCAAGCAAGCTCGATCCTCCCACTCCAAGCTCCAAGCTCCATTGCCGCGAGCAAGAGAAGAGAAGAGAAGAGAAGAGAAGAAGAGAGGAGACGATGGAGAGCTTCTCCACCCCACGGTCCCTCACCCTCACACACTCACTCCCTCACACTCCCATACTCCCTCTCTCAAGCACAAGCTCACGCAAGCAAGAAGAAGAAGAAGAAGAGGAGAGCTACTTTTGGTCACATACAAGAATGAGCTTTTCATTCACTTTTCAACTTTATATACAAAACCCTAAATCCCTTTTGGGCGGTCATCCCCTTTTCCCCTTTTTTACATGGCCGGCCATAGCCTAGGCCCTTTTTCCCATTGTCCTTCTATCTTCCTAGCTTTCTTTCCACCGCCCATCTACATTTACAAATTGCACCCGGCGCTCCTTGAATTAAACTATGATGCGATTGCGCTCTTTTACAAAAGTTTTGACTTGCGATTTTCCTTGTGCGCCTTTCTCCCTTATTTAGAACTCTTCTCCTTGTGCGTCTTTGTCTTCCATTTCTCTTTGCCTTGGCCTTTGTCTTTGTCTTTTGCTTTAGCCTTTCCAGATTTTCCACATTCGTTCGTTTGAGGGTTAACATTGCAATGGAACCAAAATATGGGAGCTTTCACTCAACCACCAAGACCGACGGACCGCTTATTGTTTCAAGCGTTCCAAGTCGAGCACTAATGGCTACCTGTCACATAACTGACACGCCATCCATATCTACGGGTTTAGTGAGCTTACCTCCGTGCCGTTTGAGTTAGCTCCTCTCCCGCGCACTCCGGTAGCTTCACGATCCAAGTGCAAGCTTCAAGCAAGCTCGATCCTCCTGCTCCAAGCTCCAAGCTCCATTGCCGCGAGCAAGACAAGAGAAGAGAAGAGAAGAGAAGAAGAGAGGAGAAGATGGAGAGCTTCTCCACCCCACGGTCCCTCACCCTCACACACTCACTCCCTCACACTCTCACACTCCCTCTCTCAAGCACAAGCTCAAGCAAGCAAGAAGAAGAAGAAGAAGAAGAAGAGCAGAACTACTTTTGGCCACACACAAGAATGAGCTTCTCATTCACTTTTCAACTTTATATACAAAACCCTAAATCCCTTTTGGGCGGTCATCCCCTTTTTCCCTTTTTTACATGGCTGGCCATAGGCTAGGCCCTTTTCCCCATTGTCCTTCTATCTTCCTAGCTTCCTTTCCACCGCCCATCTACATTTACAAATTGCACCCGGCGCTCCTTGAATTAAACTATGATGCGATTGCACTCTTTTACAAAAGTTTTGACTTGCGCTTTTCCTTGTGTGCCTTTCTCCCTTATTTAGGACTCTTCTCCTTGTACGTCTTTGTCATTCGTTTCTCTTTGGCTTGGCCTTTGTCTTTGTCTTCTGCTTTAGCTTTTCCAAAATTTCCAACTTTGTTCGTTTGAGGGTTAACATTGCAACGGAACCAAAATATGGGAGATTTCACTCAATCGCCAAGACCGACGGACCACTTACTGTTTCAAGCGTTCCAAGCTGAGCACTAATGGCTACCTCTCACATAACCAACGCGCTATCCATATCTATGGGTGTAGTGAGCTTACCTTTGTGTTGTTTGAGTTACCTCCTCTCCTGCGCACTCCAGTAGCTCCACGATCCAAGTGTAAGCTTCAAGCAAGCTCGATCCTCCCGCTCCAAGCTCCAAGCTCCATTACCACGAGTAAGACAAGAGAAGAGAAGAGAAGAGAAGAAGAGAGGAGAAGATGGAGAGCTTCTCCACCCCACGGTCCCTCACCCTCACATACTCACTCCCTCACACTCTCACACTCCCTCTCTTAAGCACAAGCTCAAGCAAGCAAAAAGAAAAAGAAGAAGAAAAAGAGGAGAGCTACTTTTGGTCACACACAAGAATGAGCTTCTCATTCACTTTTCAACTTTATATACAAAACCCTAAATCCATTTTGGGCAGTCATCCCCTTTTTTACATGGCCGGCCATAGCCTAGGCCCTTTTTCCCATTGTCCTTCTATCTTCCTAGCTTCCTTTCCACCGCTCATCTACATTTACAAATTGTACGGGTGAGAGCCCGGTGCTCCTTGAATGAAACTATGATGCGATTGCACTCTTTTACAAAAGTTTTGCCTTGCGCTTTTCCTTGTGTGCCTTTCTCCCTTATTTAGGACTCTTCTCCTTGTGCGTCTTTGTCTTCCGTTTCTCTTTGTCTTGGCCTTTGTCTTTGTCTTCTGCTTTAGCTTTTTTGGATTTTCCACCTTCGTTCGTTTGAGGGTTAACATTGCAAGGGAACCAAAATGTGAAAGCTTTCACTCAACCGCCAAGACCCACGGACCGCTTATTGTTTCAAGCGTTCCAAGCCAAGCACTAATGGCTACCTCTCACATAACCGACGCGCCATCCACATCTAAGGGTGTAGTGAGCTTACCTCCGTGCCGTTCGAGTTACCTCCTCTCCCGCGCACTCCGGTAGCTCCACGATCCAAGTGCAAGCTTCAAGCAAGCTCAATCCTCCCGCTCCAAGCTCCAAGCTCCATTGCCACGAGCAAGATAAGATAAGAGAAGAGAAGAAAAGAAGAGAGGAGAAGATGGAGAGCTTCTCCACCCCACAGTCCCTCACACTCACACACTCACTCCCTCACACTCTTACACTCCCTCTCTCAAGCACAAGCTCAAGCAAGCAAGAAGAAGAAGAAGAAGAGGAGGAGGAGAGCTACTTTTGGCCACACACAAGAATGCGCTTCTCATTCACTTTTCAACTTTATATACAAAACCCTAAATCCCTTTTGGGCGGTCATCCCCTTTTTCCCTTTTTTACATGGCCGGCCATAGCCTAGGCCCTTTTTCCCATTGTCCTTCTATCTTCCTAGCTTCCTTTTCACCGCCCATCTACATTTACAAATTGCACGGGTGAGAGCCCGGCGCTCCTTGAATTAAACTATGATGCAATTGCGCTCTTTTACAAAAGTTTTGACTTGCGCTTTTCCTTGTGCACCTTTCTCCCTTATTTAGGACTCTTCTCCTTGTGCATCTTTGTCTTCCGTTTCTCTTTGCCTTGGCCTTTGTCTTTGTCTTCTGCTTTAGCTTTTCTAGATTTTCCACCTTCATTCGTTTGAGGGTTAACATTGCAACGGAACCAAAATGTGGGAGCTTCCACTCAACCGCCAAGACCCACGGACTGCTTATTGTTTCATGCGTTCCAATCCGAGCACTAATGGCTACCTCTCACATAACCGACACGCCATCCATATCTACAGGTGTAGTGAGCTTACCTCCGTGCTGTTCAAGTTACCTCATCTCCCGTGCACTCCGGTAGCTCCACAATCCAAGTGCAAGCTTCAAGCAATCTCGATCCTCTCGCTCCAAGCTCCAAGCTCCAAGCTCCATTGCCGCAAGCAAGACAGGAGAAGAGAAGAGAAGAGAAGAAGATAGGAGAAGATGGAGAGCTTCTCCATCCCACGGTTCCTCACCCTCACACGCTCACTCCCTCACACTCTCACACTCCCTTTCTCAAGCACAAGCTCAAGCAAGCAAGAAGAAGAAGAAGAAGAAGAAGAGGAGAGCTACATTTGGCCACACACAAGAATGAGCTTCTCATTCACTTTTCAACTTTATATTCAAAACTCTAAATCCCTTTTGGGCAGTCATCCCCTTTTCCCCTTTTTTACATGGCCGGCCATAGCCTAGGCCCTTTTTCCCATTGTCCTTCTATCTTCCTAGCTTTCTTTCCACTGCCCATCTACATTTACAAATTGCACGGGTGAGAGCCGGGCGCTCCTTGAATTAAACTATGATGCGATTGCGCTCTTTTACAAAAGTTTTGACTTGCGCTTTTCCTTGTGCGCCTTTCTCCCTTATTTAGGACTCTTCTCCTTGTGCGTCTTTGTCTTCCGTTTCTCTTTGCCTTGGCCTTTGTCTTTGTCTTCTGCTTTAGCTTTTCCAAAATTTCCACCTTCATTCATTTGAGGGTTAACAGCAATGTTAATTGATTTTTTTTAAAACTCTTTACGTGTTTCTAGACCACCATTTTCAAGAGAGATACACTTGCAACTTTAGGTCTTCAATTTAAAACCCTCCTAGTTACTCACAATGCTTCCATTTTTTTTACTCGGTTTCTCGAATATGAAACAAGTAGGGACTTTTTTGCCTAATTCTTATATTCTTGGTCAACAATAAGCTTCAACCAGTGCCCTCAAACCTACTTAGAGTCTTCTATCAGTGGTTCATCAAGTAATACCACTATCTCAAATACTTGCAAGGCTCGTTACAACCTTGAAAGAATAAGACAGACTTCTTAACATTCGTATCAGAGTAGGAAATTTTACAAGTGACTTAACTATCATGTGTGGGCATCACCAATGTTGATGATGCATTGGGAGACTATTCAACTGTGAGTTGTTGAACAAATCACCTGTTCCTAGACAACATAAAATGTACTTGTAGCATTAGTTCTTAATGTTAAACCCCTCACCTTTACCCCCATGCTTCCATTTTTGTTATTCGTTTTCCCAAAAGTGGAACCAATAAAGGACTCTTGCCTAAGGTTATATTATTGGTCAATAATAATCTTCAATCATTGCTCTCATACCTATTTAGAGTCTTTCACTAATGGCACATCAAACAATACCATTACCTTGTACACTTGCAGAGCTCATTATTGTCCTGACTGAATAATCAACATGTCAGTATTTCAATTGTTCCTCGACTTCTTATGTGCCCTTGTTAGAGCAGGCAATATGGCAATGGACTTCACTGTCCCTATGTCAAGATATCACCGATGTTCCTAATGCGCTATTAATGCATAAAGAGCGAGTGCAAATGATGGAAAATCTTGCATCACCAAAAATATCAAGGTATTACAGAACACCATGTCTGTATAACTGTAAACCATCTCTATTACACTAATCATCTCTTAAGGACAAGGACAACCCTAACAGACAAAGCTGCATGTAGAATTGCCAATTCCTCTAGCTATCTGCATCCACATTCAGTAGGATGATGGACAGATGACTCTTAGAGAGAAGCTCAAGGTAAAGGTTGCCCTATAGGGTAGCTATTAATGCATTAAGCTCACATACAAGGAGGGCAAACAGTGCCAGCAATCTCAATGATGCAACCAACTCTAATGCAGAAGTATCATGAAATTGACTAATTTCTAGATGACCCAACAATTTTAATGAAGCAACGACACAAGGCACCGACATAACCTCAAGTGCTTTATAGATGATATGACAACTTATGCAAGACAACCTATGAAATATTGAACAACATCTAGAGCAATCAGTTGTGGATAAAAAGTACATTTCTCTCATTGCACATTGGAATTTTAACAAGAACCATGGGATACCCTCAGTCTAGGTCTTCCACATCCCCAAGATTGAATGTATCAATTGGAGGAAACGGCTTGATCTTCTTCATCTTGATCTACAAGCACCCTAAACACTGGGTGATTCTGTCTGTACAGACTGCAGTAGGAACATAAAAATGCAGGCATTTACGAGGCCCCAGGTTACTCGCATGGACCAAGGTATACACACTTGAGAAGAGACTGCACATTAGGTGAAGAAGGTATGTGCAGATGTGGCCTGTGGAAATGAAATCCATTTAAGTGCACAACGACCTCGAAACTGAGCATTACAACAACGAAGATGAGGAAGATAATGATGGCCTTGTATAGTTTGCCTTTCTGGGGCTTGGTAGAGGAAGGGCTTGCATGGGCAGAAATGAGGTGGCAGTTGGCCATGGAGAGGACATCCCAGAGACCTTGGCCAAGCCAAGCAACACAACCAACAGCATGGTGGGCTTTGAGGAGCAGGATCAAGGTAAGTTGTTTTGCATTCCTACCTTTGCCCTTGTCTGGGCCACCATTATCATCATCATCATCTGGGCTCTGAAGCTCCAGCATGGACTAGTTGGGATTTCCCATTTTCACAACCACGGGGGTGCCCGGATGGGACTCTTTAGCCCACCAATTGACTTCCCCCAAAACCCTCCCCAAAGAGGAGACCACACTTGATTTTCAAATTTTAGGCTAGGTTCACACTCATAGCTCACACACATGAGTTATGAGTATTCATGTGCGTGATCACTTTACCAATGTGGCATAAGGATTGAAGGATCCCTATTAACCTGAGTGTGACAAATAGGAAAATGCATGTTATTGGGGTCTAATGGGACTCAAAATGGCAAAGGATGATATGGATGAACGTGACTGGTAATAAGAAGTGAGAATCCAGTAAATAAGACAAGAGCGACGAATCCGTGGTCTTCGAAACCAAGAAGGAACTTGGACGACACATGAGAGCTAGTAAATTGCATGCATGCTTAATCCGACACATCAACACTTTCTTTTTTACATGTTTTTACTTAAGCACATGAAAGGTGAGTCATATATGTGAGGTATCAAGGGCTAACATGAACTTTTGTGATTGGTTAATTTAAAAGAATTAAAATTTTCTTTTCATGTGATTTTTCCCATAATGTGAACACTCATGGTGGATCTCCTTCAATTTGCTAAAACCTCCACCACCTTAATGTGAACCTACCCTTAAACATGAAATGATATGATTGTATTAAAGTAGGTATATCTCAATATGCAATCCATTGTACCCTCTAGCATGAGTCTAAGAGTGGCTTCCCAAATGGTACATACTACAAAGGGCAAAAACTCTAATGACTTGAGAGTCTTGCTCCCAACCCATTCCAAGCCTAGGATACCAAAAACACACAACACCTCTAAATTGTCACTTCTATCCTACATTCCAAGTTTGGTTAGGATCCCATTCCACAAATCTTTAGCCTACCATCCATCCCAAAATATGTATGTTAGGGTTTCCTTTCTTACACATTCACAATTCCCATTGAAAAGGCCTCTCTTTTCTAGTTTTACCATTGAACACAATGCTCCATGACTACTCTCTAGGCACATACCTTTTTTTCAGAGGTACACCAAGTCTTCTTTAAGCTTATCAACTGCTTGAAATTTGCATTTCCCAAGCCTTGTTGCATTATTTCACTACAAAATCCTTACTACTCAATGTCCTTCTCATTAACCACGTGTTCCATGTTCTCATAATTTCCTTGCCCTCAAACTTGATCATTGGGCTCTTATTGAAGTCTCAACTACTCTTGATGGATTGACATGGAGAGTAGTTCAAATATGAGAGGTGTAGGATTACAATTTCAAAAAAAAAGAGTTCCAAGGAAGGTTTTGAACTCCCATCGTTATCTACCTCACCTACAATCACCAGATGGACTAGTTCACCAATGAAATAAGGAGGACTATAGAGCCCTTAGGTGGTCTCATGATTTGTACCATATCCAAATCAATGACTCACATATCCAATTCCATAATGTATGGCTTTTCCTCCTCCCCCAAATCAAACCCCCACATCTCTTAAGGCTAACATCAATCCATTCAACATTCCATGGCTTGCTGATCATAACTCATCCAACTAGTGATATCCTAGTTTACTATTTTCAAGAACCTACAAAGGAAGAATATTAGCCTAGCCTCTATGTCTATTATGAGGAGAAATGAAATGTGGTAATCATGGATTATTTACCAATACCAATCATGGTGTTAGGAAGAGGTTAAGGATGAGGCATGATGCAAACATGAGAGACTATTAGCCTATGGATAACTCAATCATATCTCTACTTATAGCCCCCAAAAATTGAGCAATAAAAGGAAAATAAAGTCAATAAAATGTGTTTTGAATGTGGGATTACTCACATGCATCCAAATTGCTCGAAGAGTATAGTTAGCATCAACAACTCCATAGTACCCATTGTACCCTCCTTAAGTCTCTTTGTGGTACAAATGATAAAAGATGTGGGTGTGATCCCCATTCTTATCAATGACAAACTAGAGCACAAGTTAAGAAAATCATAGTTATTATTCTCAAAGTATCTCTAGCAACAAGCTTTGTCATTAGAAAGAAGAATGAAAAGAAGTGAGCTAAGCATGTTGTTCTCAAGCTAAAGAGTGAAGGAGAAATGTCAAATCTCAGGGTCGCTTCAATGCTAAACAAGCTACATCTACTCCACACAAAAACATGGATACCTCAATAAACATAGGTAAATATTCAGACCCAAAACACCAACTAAATCCGATTAGCAATGTAGACAATTGGGTGGAAGAGACACATGCTAGAATTAGGAAAATTTATAGCTAAGAAAACCAATGGTAATTTGAAGCCACATATTGGGGCTAGCACAACTCTCTTATCCTCATCAATTGGTCCTGATGCTTTTGAAAGATCAAATCTAGTAACCTTGAAGCATAACAACATACTTAGATACTTCCAAGGAAGTTTCGATATCAAGAACTAGACCCAAGAGTTTTGATTACATATTGGCCTCTACTAGTATCTCCATATTATTTGATATGCTATTCAAAAGACAATCCTACCATTTAGAAAATATTCAAGACCTAGATTGATGGAACTAATGAGCTCTAGACTATCTTGGAAAATTGAAAAAATCTTATATACAACTCCCTCCCTATCCCTATACTTGATGCTTTAGGAATTGCCATTTTTTGGGAGGGTGTGCTAAACAACATATAATCCTACTTGTTTAAGGCCTCAACAACTCTATGAGAAGAGAAATTATAGATACATGAGCAAGTGTCAGTATTGTGAACCAAGAGACACTTAAGATGTGGGAAAACACTCCAATTGCACCTACACATTTTAATTTTGCAATCACTTTAATGGTCCTAATGTATGCCCCCTAGGAGTGTTGAAAGAATAGTTGGTGAAGATAAGTAGTGTCAAGTTCTTTGTAACATTTGTGGTCATGAAGGGAGTTGATTATGGCCCATCACTCAATTATCTTGAGAGAGAAGAAATGGGGGAATGTGTGGAGTGCAAGACATTTGAGAGAAAAAAGAAGCACAAGAGATTTATGTAGGTACAAAATGAATGGTACCCTTGTTCTTTGTTATTCTCACTTATATATGACTATACAATATGTACATCTACAAGGGATACCTCGTCTGCTATAGACCATTGTCCTTTACCCCAACAACCTCCCACTTAAAGTCCAATTATCCTCTAAGAGAGTATAAAAAGAAAGTGAATATAGGCACAAAATGAATGGTATCCTTATTCTTTATTATTCTCACTTATATATGACTATATAGTATGTACATATATAAGGGCTACCTCCTAGCTATAGGCTATTGGTCTTTATCCCAAAAACCTCCCATTTAAAGCCCAATGCATCCTTATGAGAGTATTAAAAAAAGTTAAGATAGTATCCAATGCTTGTTAGCACTCTGCCATGTGCAAGGTGCTCATTAGAAGGAAAACTCTTTTGTGAGAAGATTTGCATGGTTAATCCATATGGATCTTAACAAGATCAATGTACTTTTCCTCAATAACCTCCTTGATGAAGTGATATTTCACCTCAATGTGCTTTTTCTTTGTATAAAAGACAAGGTTTTGTACCAAACTGAATGACACTCTCACTATCACAATGCAATGTAGGCATCTCCTCTACAATATCCAAGTCTCTCACTAAATGAATAAGCCATATATAGCTTCGTTGCAAGTCTCAAATGAAAGTGAAGAAAAAACATGTACTAGATCTCCTAGCATCTAGACTTCTTGCAAATTTAGTATCTCCATATGGAAGAACAAATGCATGCTTTCTTCCAAAGCATATGCACAAAGATCTAGTACTATTCGAGTATCTCATTATGCTCGTTACTACCTCCCAATTCTTCTTACTACTACGGTTTTCCATACATTTTCTTACTATTCTTAGTGCATAGGCAATGTCTAGACATATAGCAACCAATGCATACATCAAGTTATCAACTAAGGATGCTTAAGAAACTTTTGCCATTTTAGCCTTGTGCTAATCTAGCTTTGGATTTTCCTTCTAGCTAAGTTTCAAATATGGAGGCAATGGAACATTGATAACTTGCCCCTCTCAATATATTTCTTCTAAGTCAAGTATAGTACTTTTTTGTCTTGACCTCACATAATGATGCATACTAAGCATGTGACTAGCATTTATGAAGTCCTTTATGTCAAATATTTTTTGTAGTATTTTCTTTAAAGCATCCACATCCATGATTGACTTCCCAAGAATTAGCATCTCATCCACATAAATAATCAATCTCCTAAGGCTACCATTCCTAGCCTTCTTGGTGTATAGATAGTAAATCAATCTCACTCCAAGTGAACCCTTGAGAATGCATAAAGGCATCAAACTTATGTTACCACTCTCTAGGTGTGTGTTTTAAAACATATAAGATCTTATGCAACTTTGGCACCAACTTCTCCTTGCCTTTCACAACAAATACCTTAGGCTTTTGCATCATGTAAATATCCTCATCAAGTCATCCCCTTGAAATAAAGTAGTCTTTACATAAATAAGTATTGTGTGAAAAGTTCATGGTAAACATATAAAAGCAGTAACAAAATGAAATATCTAGTCTCTCTCAAAGAAAAAACCTCCCCCTTAGCATGGTACCGGTCCACATGATATGTAAATTGATATTCTCGTAATATGTGATTGTCATGTTTACCTATCGAGGACAAATCTATTAATTTGAGTCACATCCATTAGGAAAGCATCAACATATGTTTGATATTGGAACCCTACAATACTTATTTTGAGTAATATATTTTTAATAATCATACATGACTACCTTCATCAAGAAAGAAACCAACAAAGTACATGAATTTCAAGTTGATATAAGACTACTTGACTCTACTATTGAACAAGTGATAGGTCACCTCTCCCAACTCTCTCAATTGTGAGATGACTTCATAACAAAGGAGGTGGTGGGTGCCATAGAGAGCTTTCAAACAATTTTTCTTTATGGATCTATGGAGGTGCTTGGTTGTGCCATATGCCCTTTACCTCTCTTTTCAACAATGCCAGTCTAGAGGAGTAGTAGTGTGTAACATTCCCCCTCGTACCCCCCTGTGCCTCCCCATGAGAACCCCCCCCCTTTCAAAAGTTTTTTTTTTTGAAAGTTTTTTTCTTTACTCTCCCTGTCTCTCCCCTTGCCCTATGCATGGTGGAGAGAGAGAGAGAGGGAGTAATGTGTGATGGGGGGCATGTAGCCCCCCAGATGGCGGGAGGTGCCCTCCCCCCCTATAAAGGGGAGCCTTCACTCCCCTCCAACTCGGTTAGTGACAGGCGGCTCCCTCCATAATTATTTGTCAGCACCGGCACCCCCTCGTGCTTCACCACCCCCTCCAGCTCGCGGCGGCCAGCAGCGCCCCCCCCCCCTCTGGGGCTTCCATCAAAGACCCTTCTCCCCCTTCCCCCCCCCCTCTGGGGCTTCCATCAAAGACCCTTCTCCCCCTCCCCCACCCCCCCCCCCCCCCCGCGGGACCGTGATCTGAGAAACCCACCCCCTATGCTCAGCGAAGGAGGAGAAGAAGAAGATGAATAGGGAGAGAGAGAAGGAGAAGGAGAAGGAGAAGGAGAAAAAGAAGAAGAAGAAGAAGGAGAAGAAGAAGAGAGAGAGAGAGAGAGAGAGAGAGAGAGAGAGAGAGAGAGAGAAGAGAGAGAAGGAGAAGAAGAAGAATAAGAAGAAGAAGGAGAAGAAGAGAGAGAGAGAGAGAGAGAGAGAGAGAGAGAGAGAGAGAGAGAGAGAGAGAGAGAGAGAGAGAAGAGGGAGAGAAGAGAAGAAGAAGAAGAAAAAAAAGGAGAAGGAGAAGAAGAGAGAGAGAGAAGAGGGAGAGAAGAGACAGAAGGAGAAGAAGAGAAGAAGAGAAGAAGAAGAAGAAGAGAGAGAGAGAGAAGGAGATGAAGAGAAGGAGCTTGAGAGACGTGGAAACGACTAGAGCTGCTGAACCATCATGAGTCGATGGAAATGTAGTTAGAAACACCAACAGGAACGCAAATAACATGTCACCCCCCCTGACCGCTCAGGCCCAAGTTCCTTGCTCTCGATCATATAGTAGCACATGAAAATAGATATTTGAAATTGAAAATAATCCCATATCATGTACCCAAGAGGAAAGGAATATCCGCATGATAAAAGTACATAGAAAAGGAAAAGGACATATAGACTTGAATGAAATGATAGCTTTCTTTAAACAAAAGATGATAGACTTTATGTTGAAATTTTGCATGCAATGCTATTTTACAGAACTGCATGAACTGACGAAGCCATATTATTTCTTGGGAAATTATAAGTTAGGTGATGGGGGGAAGAATATTCCAGTTACATTGCATACATTGGGAACGGAAAGATAAGGGTGCACTAGGGGTTGCAATGACAGAAAAGGAAGGTATCACAATTGCATTAGGAAGATATAAGGCAATCATAATTTATATTTCATTGAGAGTTAAATGAATCATAGGCCTTTGATTAACATACACTGCATACGAATGTTTATTGCGTTCATGGCTTAGGCGAAAGGAAAGAAAAAGATAAAGAGTAAAAATTCTACATAGTATCACACTTAAAGATAGAAGGTTAGAAGATGTTGCATTTACTTAAAGTTGATGTCCAATTGATGACCAACAAGGAGGGTTTATTGCCATACCTTGAAAACCTAAGAACCCAACTCCAAGGACTTAGTCGTTTCTTTGCCAACAAAGGGTTGTCCATCAAAGGCTCTATGGTTGTGAAACTCAATAAACTAGACAGATTGTCAAGTAAGTCGCAACCGTCGAGGGCCGCGCAAGACAAAGGGACCTTAGATTGAGCCCAAGATATAGTCCATTAGACCTATGGATTTAAGGCAGTTGTGAATTGCCAAGAAAGCAAATTGACCAACCAATTTTAGGACAACGAGATTGTCCAAGAACTATTTGACTATAGTATAGGGAAACCTAAGGTAGTGATAATTTGGGGTCAACGGGGTATAAGCCCTAACCCAAGGGGGAGAGCTATGGGAGCTTTCGCTCAACCGCCAAGACCCACGGACCGCTTAGTGTTTCAAGTGTTCCAAGCGAGCTCTAATGGCTATCTCTCACCTAGCCGACGCGTCGTTGATCCTACGAGTGTAATGAGCTTACCTTGATGCTTGATCGAGTACCCTCCTCTCTCTTGCAATCCGGTAGCTCCACGATTATCGATGCTAGCTCAAGCATCCTCAAGCCTCCTCCATCTGCAAGCTCCATCCTCCATAGCCGCACGCGCAAGAGAAGAGAAGAGAAGATAAGAAGAGGAGAGGAGATGGTGAAGAGCTTCACCCTCTTGTTCCCTCACTCCCACACACACTCACTCCCTCACACTCTCACACTCCCTCTCTCAAGAGCACACACAAGCAAGAAGGAGAGAAGAAGAGAGGGAAAAGAAGACTCTTTTTTTCCACACACCAAAGAATGACCTTCTCATTCACTTTTTCAACTTTATATACAAAACCCTAAATCCCTTTTGGGCGGTCATCCCCTTTTTCCCTTTTTTACACGGCCGGCCGTAGCCTAAGCCCTTTTTCCCATTTCCCACCACTCTAATTTCATCCTATTCCCAATTAATGCATACAATTTGCACAGGAGCGAGTCTGGAGCTCTTTTACAAGGATTTGGGAGCGCTTCCATATTTAATGGTGCACCTTTTACTCTTTTGTTGCCTCAGGGTGACACTGAGACTTTCTGAGGGTCGTGCCTGAACATTTAAATTTTTCAGGGTCTGGTTATCGGTCAAGGCGCCTTTTTCTGCTTTTATCCTGCGCCTTTTTTGCTATTTCCTTTTTTCTGTTTTCCGCTCCTCTGTGCTATGGGAAACACAGTAACATTACCCCCTCCTAGCCAAGTGCCAGTCCCATGGCACTGCGATGGGAAGTAGTGGGCTAGTTAGGTCTGCTGCTAGGTGGAACTGGTGGGTGGGTGACACCGCTTCCAAGGTGGTTGTGTGAATGAGAGTTGATGGAGTTTAGTGATGATGACCAGGAGAGATTCCAGTGTGCTTTAGGCTCCATGAAGATGCTTGAAATCTTTCACACAGTTGTGGCGTCCGTTATGTAACCGGTCATCCCTTGAGCATCAGAAACACTTGAAGCAATAAGCAATCCCTTAGGAGGATGGTATTGGAGGGATTTATCTTGGAGAAGCCCCCCCGAAATCTGTCTTGACAAAGATATGGTTTGTCTCCGCATTGAAAATCTGTGTCGTTGATTTGAAGATCTTTGTCTTTGAGTCGAAGGTCTTCAGTACTTGCGTTAAAGATCTTCAACTCTGCATTGAAATTCTTCAAGCTTGTGGAATCAATAAGTGATCCATGGATCTTGAGGCGTTGGGCATGCATCTTTGGAAGATGAGGTTCCAAGATCTATGCCAATGGCAGATCTATCTTGACTTAGTTCAATCATGGTAGCCATTAGCAAGCCGATGGCTGGACACCGGCACATGGAAAAATTCTTGGTCATTAAAGGATGCCGTGGGTGATCCTCTTCAGCGGAGTAGCCAGTTCTTGAAACTCGAACATAACCAGCAAGGAAAGTTGTGCACTCCCTAAGGGGTGTGTCTGCCTCTTCGTGTAGTGTGTGGTGGTCGTGGCAATGGAACTGGGAGATGGGTCTATCCTTGGGCAAGCCCTTGGTAATGTCCCACACTTGAGGACCCAGTTTGTGTGTCATTGGAAATGCGGTGCAAGTCTTAGGGTGACAGGTCTGAAAGTCCTGCCCTTGATGTACCCTAAGTGTGAAGTCGGGAGGGGCTAGGGAAGGCCCTAGGTGCAGTGACTGTGGTGCATTTCTCTCTTTTTTTTTGAAATGATAACCAGGCCTAATTTTCTTCATCAGAATGAGGAGGGGAAGGGGGTCGGATAGATTTGCTCAAAAACTTGCGACTTTGCATGTAATCTTTCAGATTCATGCGGACATGAAGAGAAGTGGTGGAGAGGAAAGGGTGACTACACCTAGTAAATTGGCTATCATTCATATCTTCTAGGAGGGCTAGGCAAAAAGAGGGGAGGAGACTAGCCCTCATTATAAGACGAGCCATGGCACAGTTGTCTATAGCGTTAGGGTCAAAGAATAGGGGAGGTAGGCCGCACTCTTGTGTAGTCGGGTCTTTCTTAAGGAGTAGCCTAAGTAACCTAAGATAATTATAGATTGTTACAAAAGTGGGGTGAGGGCATGAGGAGAAATCCGCAAGAAAGCCCGTCATAGACTCATCTAGGCTTTCGGTGGCGGTAAAGAGAAGGGCATTCTCAAAGGATACTACAGTGGAGTTATAAATAATAGGGAAGTCATACTGCCCGTGGAGAGTGGCATCAAAATCCACCCCTATCCTTCGAGGGTATGCCATGTATGTAGGGTTGTTCTGCTCGAAGGGCAGGGTGTTACAAAATGCCATCCAGGCGAGCATGCTGATGTCACACACTCGCCTCCTCCATAGGGGTTGGCTTTTATAGCCCTGTACAGTGTGTGGGACTTCAAAAATTTTATTCTGCCAGTAGTCAGCCGCTTCTGTGCCCCAAGAGGTAGGGGTCTTTTCTTGCTCTTCTAGCCATCTTTGCCCCAACCGGCCACCGACCGCGATTATCTCGTGCATCACCTTGAGCGGCAGGACCCTCTGCAGACTGTTGGGTAGGAGGAAACTAAAGGTGAATGGATCATTTTCTTGTTCTTGTATCTCCCACAACACCAGTTCTGCGTGGAATCCCGCGGGCAGATCATCAGGGCACGGTGAGAGAGATCCGGACGGTAGCACAGCTGGTTTGGCTCTCAACTATTTCCTGGCTTCCTTCGCTAGCTTCCTGCATCTTTCCCTAGAGGCAGCTTTTCTTTCTGCAGATGGGTCCTTTTGTGGTGGCTTTTGAGACTGTGGCGAGGTGGGTTGTGGGACTACATCCTCCCTAAATCGGTTCATGTCGATTTCCAGTTTTGCTTCCTCCCCCTGCCGTTCTCCCTGTGCTACTTCCTCCTCGAATTCGAGGGCGTCGATTTTCTGAGGGGTTAGGCTGGCCAGCAATAGATATTTTCTTGCTCATCCAAGCTCAGCCTAGCCTCCGTAGGTAAGGGTGGCATCTGCAATCCAGCATGCAAGGCTCTTCGTGCTATGCCGAGCTTTCTCTGCATCACCTCCAATGAATCTCCTTGAGCTGCTTGGGTGGTGTCTAGGATGGTGTCGAGGAAGGCCTTCTGTTGAGTGCTGAAGGCCACTTGGGCTGCTTCTGCCTTGCTCTCTGCGATGATTTTCTCCTTCTCTACCAGAGCAAGGTGGCGCGCCAGTGTCTTCACCCTCTTTTCATTGTGTGTAGCCCACTCCTCTGCTCTTTTTTTCATCACTTCCAAGCTCTCTCCTTGCCTTAGGGTTAGCATCATGAGTTTCGGCTCATAGTCTTCCAACTCCCTAACCAGCCTTTCTTACTTTCTTTTTCAGAGGTTAGTTGATCTGTCAGGCACTCGATCTCATCTTGTTGCTCCTTTATGCCTTGTTTTCTCTCCTCGTCCTTGGCATTCAGCTCAGCCACAAGTGCATCCACCTGAGCAGATTTTGTAGCGAGCTCTTGATATTGCACTATCAAGAGCTTGTTCTCTCTTTGCATTTTGACTAGTTCATGTGTCTCGTTTTCAAGTTGTCGTCTCTAGTGCTCCTCCCTCTCATCCTTAGCCTTCATTTCTTATTTGAGATCTACGATCTCCCTCTACTGCATGGCTATCATTCTTGTTTTATCCAGCTGGAAGGCGGCCACTAATTCCTTATCGACTGCCAACTCAGCCACGACTATCTTGCGTTCCTCCTTAGCTTTCTCCAATCGGGAGAGCAGCTCGGTGACGTATTCGTCGTAATTAGCCGATGGTTTCATCATTGTGTGGATGGGTGAGGTTGAGGCTTCTACCTTCTGTTTTTTGGGCTCTTGCCTGGATTTCGCATCCGTAGCTAGCCTTTTTTGTCCTGTGGCCATGGTCTCTATGCTCTGTCCCTGTCCCATCTCTTTGTTGATGAAGTACTGCATCCACGCCACAAAGTTTGATACGTCGGCACTAGTCGGGATGCTAGGGGTGATGGTAGTGGGTTCAGCGGGGAAGACACTAGGAGGGTAGGAATCGGATGAATCAGGGCCTTGCCCTTGCCCTCAGGGACTAGAGGTGGCACAAACTCCAGCACCTGTGTGCTAGACCCTAGCCCCTCTTCTCTATGTGGGCTCAGGTTTCCCAGTTCATCTGCTCGGCTCTTTTGCTCGATGGACCAACATGTGGCTTCCGCCAGGTCCTCTTCCTCCTTCCTTCGCAGCTCTTCCTCTTCCTTATCCACCTTTCTCTTCCTTTCCTCCTCCGCTTTTCTCTACTCTTCCTTCTTTTTTTCCCTTTCTTCTTTTTCCTTCCTTTTCTTCTCCTCTACTTCTTGTTTCGACACCTTCTTTGCTTTCTGCAATTCTTCTTTTTCCTTCTCCTCCTCTTGTATTTTTGTCCTCTCTCTCTCCTTGGCTTCTTTTAGGGACTCTTTCTTTGCCCTTTCCAAGTCTTCTCTTTCCTTCTTTCTGCCTTCGTCATCCCTCTTCTTTCTCTGTGTCGTCTTCTTCTTGGGTTTCCTGGTTGTCTCTTTGCTAGTTTGTCCCTCCCCTTCTCCTTCTGTCTCAGTTCTATTGGTGGACCTATCCTTGTCCTAGTGAGAAGGTGACCTCTCTGGCATTTCTCCTTCTCCTTCTTCCGCCTCCTGTGCTTCCTTCACTGCCTCCTGGATGAGTGCAGTCAAGACACCTCCATACCCGATGAAGGAGGCTTTCTTTCTTTCCGTAACTTTAGAAGTCAGAGATTCTCCTCCAGCTAGTACACTTCCTAGGGCCAACGCTTTGGCTGCCTGATCCATCAGTTTTTGCACGTACCCATTCCAATCTACTTCGTTTAGGGTATGGGCTGCTACATTCTCCAGCATCGGCACGCTAATTCGATGCATCAAGGAATTGTAATGCTGGCTGGAGAAGAGCACATGTATCAGCTTGGCCTGCATCCTGGCTTCTGCATTAGGGATATCCTGGATGTTTATGCCGTCGTTTGTAAAAACATCTTCCTTCTTCATTTTCAGCATGGCATAAACATCCCTTTTTTGTCTCCTCTCCGTCTTTGGTACCAATCCTTCCCACGTGCATGATGTATGTTAGAACATCTGTGAGAAAGTCACCAGAGTCGACCCGACTCGCAATGTGGAGTTATTCCTCTGTTAAGAAGCGGTCAAGGTAGGGATGCCCCTTTATGTGCTTGGCCCCAAAGAGTGGTTAACACTCTGTACGAGGTGGGCACAACGTAAGTGGAGTCATACTCTACTATTTTGATGGCTTGGCGTTGGTCATTATTCGACATCCTTCAACTGCCCATTGCAGCCTAAGAGCGTACCACTGCCTCAAGAAAGGTGATCCAGTGTCAGCAAGGTGTGATAACTCTGTGATTTCTTGGTCAGTGATAGCAGAAGTGGTTCGTGGATCGTATGACATGATAAGGCGCTATTTGATGGCTTGCTCCTTGGAGATCTCACTGTGAATCAACTCAGAAGCAGAGCGAGAAGCTTTCACAAATGTGAATTTAAAGGTCTCCCGGGAGCAAGGCATATTGCACACTTCTGTTGCAAAGGGTTCTTCTAATAGACCCAAGTCCAAGCGGTCGTAGTAGCTGAGGGCTAGTGATACGAAGGTGGTATCGAGTCATTTAATGCATTCCACCATGTCATCCCCAGTATATTCCGCAAGGTTAGCAACTAGCGCTAGGAAGGATTTCCGTTCGTAGGAGGGCGTAAGGCCAACATGTGGTTGAGGTTTGACAGAACAAGCACTTTTGACAACGAAAATGGGCGGTTGGGAGTTTCCTTGAGCCCGCAGCTTGGCTATTTGGAATATAGGTGGGTTAGGGCCTGTCACAACAGATGGACTGCTACATTCAGGCTTGCTTTGGGGAGTCGGATTGACTAGGTCAGACGATGCCTCCTGTGACGGTGGTGGTTGTTACTTGGGCCGATAGGCCTGTGCGACTTTTTTGGCCCAAAGCATAGATGAGTCGGATGGCTGGGGCTGTGGAGAGCATTGAGACTTATGGTTTTGAGGTGTTATGGGACGTGGGCTGATCAAGCTTGAGGGTGGTGTGTGAAGAGTGCGTTTGGCTGTGGGGGCTTTATGGATCCACAGCCAGGTATTTCCCTCGTAGTAGCCTTGGGCATGCAAGAGGGATTTAGGGACCCATCTTTGCTTGATCACGCGGCGCTTCCTGTGATTGTATTTTGGCCTCCTAGGTTTAGAGTTTTGGGTCTTCTGAGGATAGGAGTGTCGACTCCTAAGCAGCGGTTGCGGCTGTTTAGGCACCCATTGAAGGCGAGGCTGTGGGGTGTTAGCTTTGGCTATTGTGGGTTGCAATTTATGGGAGCTGGGGAGTGGCAGTCGCGCACCACCCCCCTCCTTAGTCTTGCCTATGGTTGGTTCTACCGGTGGCTTTGCGGACGGTGATGGTGTCCCACAGCCCTGGCTGAAAGCTATGACAATGCGCACGTTGCCTATTGCTAAGTGGATGCGCTGCGACTCATAATCAATATTACAGTGAGTCTGATTTTTGAAGGTTCTCCCCAGCAGTGACTCCATGCCTGCATCTGTGGCACTTGGTAATATGTAAAAAAGCATTGGAACAGTCTCAGACTCGATAGAAATGACGACTCTGCACTTGCCGAGAAGTGCGTATGAGTGGGCTCCGTATGGGTTTAATTTGGCAGTTGTGGGTTGAAGTAGCAGTTTGCCAAGTAAGACGTTGAAGTCTGCTCCCTCGTCGATTAAGGTGTTGAAAGCGCAGGTTTACTTGGCAGTGACCGTTATACGGAGGTAAGCGGGTTCTACGGCTTCCTCGTCCTCTTCATTGATTTCAGTGATTTTGGCTACTCATACTTTGACCGGAGGTTCTAACAATGGCGGCTCATGCAAAGGATGCGTGCGAGGGTAGTACTTCTTGATACGACTACCATTGAAGAAGCCTATTCCCTCACCGTCTAGTATCTCAAGCTCGACATTGCTGGTTCGGCTGATCGCACAAACCTTGAAGGGTCTGAGACCTCTGAATTTCATTTTTTGCTTATGCCTCTTAACTGAGTAAAGGAACACTAAGTCACCCTATTCAAACTCTCACTGTTTGACATGCTTGTCAAACTAGCTCTTGTGTCGGGCTTTCTCGCAGATAAGCGCGTGGGTGGCTAGAAGACGAGTCTCTGATAGGCGTTCAAGCTCGACCAGGCATTGCATCCATGCCTCCTTTCCTTCTCATCATTCTTGAAGTGCTATTCTCAGGCTAGGAACAAATAATTCTAATGGTAGAATTGCCTCAGTTCCATAGGTCAACCTAAAGGGGGTTTGGCCGACAGCCATTTTATATGCTATACGGTAGGCCCACAAGGCTGCCATCAGCTTGTTGTCCCAGTTGCTACGTGAGGCTGAGACTACTTTATTCAAGACATTGATAAGAATCTTGTTAGTTGATTTTGCCCGGCCATTCGCTTGAGGGTAATATGGTGAGGATTTGCAATGGATAATGAGAAAGGTGAATAGGAGATGTGCTATCACTTCATTGATGAAGTGTGTGCCTTCGTCGCTAACCAGTTCGATGGGGCAGCCGAAGCGCGAGATCACTTGCTCCCATAATAACTTGGCAGTTGTCCTAGCGTCGTTTTTTTGTGTGGCTCTTGCCTGTGCCCATTTTGTGAGGTAATCCGTGGCCACAACGATGTACTTGGCTTGTGAGTATTACGCCGGAGGGTTGATGGGCCCTATGAAGTCGATTTCCCATTTTTTGAAGGGTTGGCGAGCAATAATTGGGGTCAGCTCCATTTGATCCTTACGAATCAGGACTTTTGTCCGTTGGCACTCATCACAATGCTTGACGAATCGCTTGGCATCGCGAAAAAGTGTGGGCCACCATAGTTGAGACTGCAGCACCTTCTGTGCCATTGTGTCTCCACTACAGTGTTCTCCCACAATGCTGTTGTGTGCCTCTAAGAGCACATCGTGCATCTCATGCTCACACATGCATCTACGCAGCAATCTGTCTTGCCCCAGCCTATAGAGTTGACCTGCAATTAGCTGGTAGGGCTGAATCTTCAGGATCAAGCGCCTAAGTTGGGCTTTTTATATTGGTCGCTTGGGTAGTCCATGCTCAAGCACTTGGACTATGTTGTCCGCCCAATATGGCATTAGATCAGCCTTAAATAAATCTCTCTTGCCGCTGGACAGGTGGAATAGGTGGGCGTTGGGTAATTCATCAACAATGCCTTGTCCAGTGGCTTCTCCTGTGGGGATGCGTGACATGTGATCGGCCATGTAATGTTGTTTTCCCTTTCGTACTACCATGGAGAAGTCAAACTCTAGAAGTAGGAGGAGCCATCGAGCTATGCGCCCTGTAGCACAAGGTTTGTTTACTAAATAGAGTAGGGCTTGATGGTCCATGAAAAAGGTGAAGGGTGTGGCCAATAGATAATGCCGGAATTTCTTCACAACGAACACCATGACTAATCCCTCCCTTTCTGTTGTCGAGTAGTTCATCTCCGTCTCAGTGAGTTGTCTGCTTAGCAAAGCTCACTGGATAATCTAAATTGTGCTCACCAGGTTGGCACAACACTGCCCCCACGACAAACTTAGAAGCATCAATGTGCACGTGGAAGGTAATGGTCCAATCTGGGGCTCGTAGAATTGGTGTTGTTGTTAGAGCCTTTTTTAATTCTTCATACACCCGTTGGCATGCCTCGGTCCACTCGAAGACAATCAGCAGCTTGTACAATGGTCTAGCGATTAGCGCGTAGTTCAGTACAAACCGCCGATAGTATCCTGTATGGCCTAAGAAGCATTGAACTTCCTTGTAATTAATTGGGGGTGGGAGGTCAACAATAACCCTGACCTTCGAGAAGTCAGTGGAAATGCCATTCTTCGACACCACGTGTCCTAGGATACATCCATGCTTTATCCAAAACTGACACTTCAAGGGGTTGGAGAGGCGATATAAGCGACACCATTCAAAGATTGCGTGGAGTTTGTCTAAGTGTTCGATCCAGGTCGAATGGACACATAGGTTGTCGACAAAGACCTCTAACTCCTTACGAAGAATGTCCTTAAAGATAGTGCACATGAGACATTGAAAAGTGATGGGGGCATTGGTCAACCCAAAGGGCATGACTTTGTATGCAAAGACGTCCCATTCAGTGGCAAAGGTGGTCTTGTGCATGTCTGTAGGATACACTTGCACCTGGTTGTACCCTAAGAAGCCGTCCAAAAAACTATAGGCTTCCTTGCCTGCCACTCTCTCGAGCATGTTCTCTGTGTACGGTAATGGATAGTTGTCTCTCTTCGTAACAACGTTCACTTTCTTGTAATTGACACACACTCGGATTTTTCCGTTCTTCTTCATCACAATGACTATGGGTGATACCCAGTCTATGTGCTCAATTTCATAAATGAATCTAGCTCTCATTAGCTTGTCAATTTCCTCTTTAACAGCATGAGCGTGTTTTGGATTCATAGGGTACGGTTGCTGCTTGACTGGCATCGCGTTCGACGTCATGGGTATGCTGTGAGTCACAACACTTCGATCTACTCCTGTAGCTCCTCTAAGGACAAGGCAAACACATCTATGTACTCTCGCAAGAGAGTGACAATACTCATTTCTTCTTCACCAGTCAAGTCGTCGGCAATGAACACTAGTCGGAGTGTTTCCCCTTCTTGGGCTAGGTCTACCTCCTTGACCTTGGCTGGTCCTTTGATTGGTTCACTCGTCTGCCCTTGACATTTGGCACCTAACAGAACTACTATCCTATCCCCTTTTTTGAATTTTGTGAAGCGTTTAGGGAGGTCCTGCGGCTTTGGCTGTTCTTCTGATCGTGTATCCTTGGGCTGCTTTGCCCTTTCCTACTTTAATCGTCTATGCTTCAAGTGGACGGGTAGGTCCCCCTTGGTACGTTTGATCGTGGCCGGCCTAGGGATCTTTGGATCACTATTCGAACTAACTTCCGATTCCGAGTCAAACCCTTCATCTTTGCTAGAAGAGGTGGTCTTCCCCGGTGGCCAGAGTTTAGATGATGATTTGGTCCTAAGTATTGATGTCGTTTCTAGCTAGGCTAGGCTTGCTTGCTTAAGGTCTATGGCTCCTATGCATTCCAACCAAGCGCGATCACATTCCATGTGCATGACTCCTCGCTCTACTCTAAGGGTCTGCCTTTTCTGCGGCTTGGCGTCTGCTCGTATCTGCTCACTTTCTCGTCCTTCAGTGTCGTATTCTATGGTATCCACTTCACCCTCGCTCTCATCACTGAAGGATTGGCAGTCTTCGTATTCGTCACTAGAATCTTTGTCGTCCGACTTCTCGTCATCTCCTAGGGTTTTGTATGTCTCGTGCCGTTGGTCGGGGACTAGGGCCAAGTTATACATGAGGTTTAAATCGTGCACTCTAGTCCATTGCCACTTGGATTCCTCTAAGAGATCCTGGAGTGGTTTGAAATTTGCAGCTGGATTGCCAGCTAGCTGGTTCGTTAGGTATTCCAGTATCCCTTGGAGTTCCCTTTTGTTGGATGGTACTTGGAAGGAGACAGGCTCAGGCTTCCCCCAGTGGCTTCCTACCATCATGCAGATTGGTGTAGAGAGTGCTTCGTTAGACTTGCTGATCGTTTTGATGGCCTACTCATATGCCTCCTGATCTGAGAATGGCAGGTCGATTGTAGAAAGAACGTGCATCCAATCCCGCTCATCCTCTAGGCATGGGATATACTTGGTCAAGGGCCCATAGGGCTTCTTGACCTGAGTGTTCCCCTTGAGCATAGCAGAGATGGCGTCTAGGTCAACTGGTGAGGTCTTCCAAGTGTCCATCTCTATTCTTACGGCGTCTGTTCTATTGCCAAGGAAGATCAAGCCGTTACCCCAATCTTCGATGACTCTAGCGTTGCGCATCTAGGTCAGCCTAATAGGACATCGTAGTCCACTCCCTTCATGACTATAAAGTCGACAAAGAATTGGACACTTGTGATCTTCACTGGACAATTCTTCAATACCTCGAATGACTTCACTCTCATACCATTTGCTAGCATGACATTAAACCTAGCAGCTTCGACATGCGGATTTCCCCAAGTTTGAAGCACTGCATGGCTAAGCACACCAACCCCAGCTCCCGTGTCTACAATCCCCTTTCTTGTCGTGTCGCCTAGGGCTAGGACCAGTAAGACCGTGTGCATCTCAGAGCCTTCCTAAAAGGCATTGACGTGCAAGGATTTAGGCATGGAGTGCATGTCAAACTTGGTAATTGCGTTTCTGCATCATGGTTTTGAGGGTCTGCCCCCATGACCTGCTCTTGTGACCCTTTGACCCACTACTTAAGATCTTGCCATAGGGTAGGATGCTGCTTAAGCAGATCTCCCAAGCTAAGTGTTACGGGGGTAGTCACTAACATGGTCAGGAGATCGTTGGATACTCGTCCTTTCCCTAACCTAGGTTGTCCGGGCCAATGGCTGCGGCTAATCTGCGGCTTTGTCGTGTCAAGGCTTGGTCTTAGCGGCACTGCTTGTGGCACACTTGCTTCTGCCGACTTAGGTTGAGGTGGTGATATTGGCATGCTTACGCTGGAGAGATCATCGATCTCATCCTCTATGATAGGCTTAGCGTCTTTGAGATGCTCTTGAGCCTCCTTCACCCATTCCTTCACCTTCTCTATGGCCTTTAACTGTCGCTTTGGATGCGGGTATTCCCCTACCTTAGTGCTTCCCTTTTCGTCCGTCTTAGGGGCTAAAGTCTCTGCCTCTGCATCTGAGACCTTCTTTCCCGCAGGCAGAGTCGTAGCACTCTTGGTTTTTAGTGCGACTTTAGCTTTCGATCTCCTCTTTTTTTGCATGCGGCTTTTCTTCCCTAGGGAGGTTGCGTCAAGATTGCTAGGTCCTGGCAAAGAGATGCCGGCCTGCTTTGTTTGGGCTCGGGTCATGACCCGCAATGGAATAGGTGTGGCCTCCCCATCGGGGTTTTCGACACCAAACAGCCCCAATGGGACAGATGGCAAGTTGGCTGAGCTAGAGGATGGCTTCCGCTTTGGGCAATCTATGAAAAGATGGGTGATTCTGCACTCTGCGCACCTTTGGTTAGCCTTGTCTCTGTTTTGCTACTCTCTTTCAGGGCAGTGTGATGAGACATGACCGGGGTGACCACAAGTCCAACAAGTTACTGAATCATGCGGCTGCCCTCCTAGGCCTCTACCTTGTCCTCGTCCTAACGCCATCACCAGCACGGGTCGATAATCCATGAGGACCACGTTGCCCTCATCGTCATGCGAGACATAAGGCTATATGTAGGTCTCTTCATCATTCGGCTCCTCCACGTAGTGTACTGGAGCATCACTCGGTGGGTGGGTCACATAAGGACCAGGCGGTCTAGGAATGCCTGTAGGATTTATGTCCATTCTAGGGACGGTTGGTTTCATATCGTTAGGTGCGGGAAGAACCAATGGGGCTTCCCTTCCGAAGAATGGCTGCGGCTTGTTTGCTAGGTAAGGCTGGCCATAGGGTTGTGAGTATGGAAGTCTTCTTGGTAATCTACAATGCGCGACATCATGGCCAAACCTGCCGTAGTTAGCACAAGGTCGTGACCTAGGGTCTTGATACTCGGCCGGCAAGTGGCTTCTGCCACAGTACACGCATTGGACATGCGGGCGCGTTGGTCGTCTCAACATGTCTTGTAACTTGACTAATTCCATTTTGACCTCAACCAAGCCTTGGTTTGTCTCGGTGGCCTTTCCCTTATCTTGGGATGATGGGATTGATCACTCGCTAGAGGCTAACATTCTCTCTGAGCTTCGCGAGTTGGTCTCCTCTAGGTTTGAGCTCGTGGAGCTTCGCTCTTTCAGCTGATCATCAACTCAGATGGATTCCTCAAATACTCTAGCCATCACGTCCCGCCGCAAGCTTGAATTGCCTGCCAAAGCCTTATACAACTCCTTGTCTCGAATTCCGCTAATGAATATAGTCGAAACTGCTCTGTCAGTCGGTCACTCGCCTAGAGGGATTCTCTTAAAGAGACTCCTCACATGGGTCACATAGTCACGGGGATGTCCTCCTTCTCTTTCTGCTTGACATTCATCAAGTGTACTAGCAGGTTATCGGAGTATCCGGATTCGGCGAATCTCTTGACGAAGAGATCCTTGAGGTCATTGAAGTTGGCTTGCTCTGCAGTGTCTAGGCTCGTATACCACGTCCTATCCTTGTCGCCTAGGCAAAGCCTAAATGCTTGCGAGCATTGAGTTTGGTCATTGAGGCCATTGGCTTCATAGACTTGCTCAAATTGTTCAACAAAGCTGTATGGATCGTCATGAGGTTGGTACTTATCGAGTTGCTTGGCGACAATCAGTATTTTGGCCTGGCCTTTCGAGCCTTGATTCGCCCCTAATCCTGCGAGCAACGATGTCACTAGTGCAGTGGCACTCTGCTCTACTGTTGTATTGTCGAGCAGCCATTTCATGAGAAGCTCGCTTAACGCCAAGTCTCCCTCTAGTGCTCTCTCATGATCCGTTCGGTTTCGGCCAGCTAAGTTCAGCACTCGCTGCACCTCGTGCAGCTCCATGCTTTGCCTCTTGCTCCTAGCATGCTGATCCCTATTGTGCTCGGCTATGCCTTGCAATGCTTTGCGAGCTAGCCTTCTCTCCTCTTCTAGATCTGCAATGATTGCGTCTGTCGTCCTGCCACGGTGCTCGTACCGGGTGTGCGCATCGTAATTGCTCACCAGCTCTACTGGATAGCATCTGGGAATACGTTCAAATCAAGCTCCTCATTAGACCGATGGTCTGAGCTCTCTTTTGTCATGGTCGAGTTCTCGCGCTCCACTACGCTATCGATCAAGTTGAATGGACTTGACAGATCCCCATCGTTGGCGCTCTCTGCTTGGTCATATTCTGTGCTTTGATGGTTTGCCTATATCTTGGGTCCTCTCCTATTGGTGGGTTCCTTGAGTGGTTTATCTGAGTGAGTTCTTTTGATTATTGAATACAAACCTCAATTTATGGTCACTCGGTGCGCGTGTTGTTTCTCATGCACTTTTTCCCAATCAGGCTTTCAGCTTTCTTAAGTGTACTTCAAGTGCGGAGATTCAGTGCGAGTGCAACAAGCAATTCCTCAACGTCTTATACACTCTCGCTGGTTTTGGGCCTGGTAGGCTTGTATATCCATTTTCTGGCCGTTTTGTCAGGGTTTAGGGTTTCCTCGTATGTTGCCTTGTTCATTTTCGGTCGATCAGGTTTTACGGCTTAGCGGCTCGCGTCTAAGTCCTTGGGTCCCGCAACTGTCCACTTCTAACTGCTAAGCGGTGCTAGAATCAAGTTCTGAGCGCCCGAAGGGTTTCGATAGTTTGCGTTGCTGTGTATTTGCCGGGTCAGGCCAAATTTCTAAAAAATTTGACAAAAAGTTGCACTCGGACCAACTGGTCCGAGTTGCAGGGTCCGAGTAGGTCACTCGAACGAGCCAAATGACACAGGGCCGATGGCCGAATTTCGGGGATAGACTTAGACAGTTTCGATTCGGACGGGCCGAATGGTGAATTCGGACAAGGTGACTCAGATGGGCTGAACGGTACTTGGGCCGAGGGCCGAATTTGAGACTCGGACAGGTCACTCGGACAGGCTGAATGTGCCACGTGGTAAAAAGCTCTGACTCGGACCGCCGAATGGGTTGACACGGGCAGTTGCCTCAGACGGGGTTCGAGGGCCGACTAGGGTTTGGCCTGTGGGCCGAGTGATAAGGGCCAAGGCCTGTGGGCCGAGTGACAAGGGCCAAGGGCCGATTCTGGGACTCGACCCAGAAAAGGCCACTCGAACGGGCTGAACGTGGTACGCATGACCCGCGCAAACACGATTTCGATCGATTCACCAAATGTAGGCCGGCGCCGTGGTCATGCACTTCCAGATCCTATCTAGGGACATAGAGTGAGAGATTCGTATACTTGAACGGGCTAGTAAGTGCGTCGGTGATGCTATCGAATTGACACGAGCTAGAGCTCTCTATCTCTCTCTCTCTCTCTCTCTCTCTCTCACTGAAATGGCACAAATGAACTCTCCCTTGGCCTCCTGGCTCTTATACGCCTTCCCCAGTGTAGCGTTGATGCCCCCAATCGCTCACTTGCAGATCTTAGGCATCACTAGCGAGCATTTTACCCATTTTGCACGATTTTTGCCTTGTTTTGCCCTCCTTTGAAATAGTAAACTCTACCCTTTTCCAGTTTGATTTCCTAACTCTAACCTACGCTAAAGGCAACAAAGATCGAAGGCAAAAAACTGAAATAGATTCTCCATGCTTTCCAATCATCAACCAACCAAAATATCCCAAAATACTTACTTGTTTGAAGATCAAAAACACCCAAACTTCCTACCTATCTCAAGCTCCGTTTCAGGGATGAATCCCCTACTTCGATGCTCGATATGAGGCGCATAAGTGCTCAAGCTTGAATCTGTTTGTCTCGGCGATGGAACCAAAATGTGGGAGCTTTCGCTTAACCGCTAAGACCCACAGACCGCTTATTGTTTCAAGCATTCCAAGCAAGCTCTAATGGCTATCTCTCACCTAGCCGACGCGCCGTAGATCCTACGAGTGTAGTGAGCTTACCTTGATGCTTGATCGAGTACCCTCCTCTCTCTTGCACTCCGGTAGCTCCACAATTCTTGATGCTAGCTCAAGCATCCTCAAGCCTCATCCATCTCCAAGCTCCATCCTCCATAGCCGCATGCGCAAGAGAAGAGAAGAGAAGAGAAGAAGAGGAGAGGAGATGGTGAAGAGCTTTATCCTCTTGTTCCCTCACTCCCACACACACTCACTCCCTCACACTCTCACACTCCCTCTCTCAAGAGCACACACAAGCAAGAAGAAGACAAGAAGAGAGGGAGAAGAAGACTCTTTTTTGCCACACACCAAAGAATGACCTTCTCATTCACTTTTTCAACTTTATATACAAAACCCTAAATCCCTTTTGGGCAGTCATCCCCTTTTTCCCTTTTTTACATGGCCGGCCGTAGCCTAGGCCCTTTTTCCCATTTCCCACCACTCTAATTTCATCCTATTCCCAACTAATGCATACCATTTGCACAAGAGCGAGCCTGGAGCTCTTTTACAAGGATTCGAGAGTGCTTCCATATTTAATGGTGTGCCTTTTACTCTTTTGTTGCCTCGAGGCGACACTGAGACTTTCTGAGGGTCGTGCCCGAACATTTAAATTTTTCAGGGTCTGGTTACCGGTCAAGGCGCCTTTTTCTGCTTTTATCTTGCGCCTTTTTTGCTATTTCCTTTTTTCCGTTTTCCACTCCTCTGTGATGTGGGAAACACGGTAACAAGAGTGAACTTTAGGGTAGTTGATTTATGCTAAGCATGTTTCTTGGAACTGTTGAAATGGTTTTAACAAAGGTTGATCTTATTAAAGATGGATTGTTGACCCAAGTTATGCTTGGTTGTTTGAAAAGGGTATCGCCAAGTGAATGTCGACTGGTTTTGTTGGAAAGAGGAGAGAATCTTACTAAGGATTAGTGGATCATAAGCAAGGTGATTGCTTAATGTGGTTTTGGATGCTAATCCAAGTTGTTTGTGATTGATGATTGCATGGCTGGGTCTGAGATGACTGATTGCCATGGAAACAAAAGGGATGTTTTTCCTAATAAATGTTATTAAGCTGGTTGCTTCAGTTGTGGTTGATTTCCTAAAGGGATAATTAAGGAAGGATGGCACTAGCTACCCCCCACGAACTGCCAAACCCTAACCAAGGGGGTTATGAATCTACGTCGGGAATGTGGACCGAACCCATCGCGAGAGGTCTCTCCGTGAAAATTACTTGGCGTAGGAGCATGCTTGGGTGCCAATTGTTGAGATAGCAAACTCAACACATGTGGACATGGATGATGGACCGCCTGGTTAGATGGGTCCACACGTCTACACTTAGCACGTTAGTAGTCATTATGACTCTCACATGGCCACTGACTCATTACTTATTATATTCAGGTTGTTACACCTATTTACAGCTGGCATAGTTATAGCGCCAGTCGACTAGTGTAGTCAGTTATGCATTGTTTGACTTAGTAGGCCACTTTCCTTTTATGTTGTATCTTATCTATACTTTGTGTACATTGTAAAGTGTGTGGAAGAAGAAGAAAAAATCAGCAAGAAAACGTTTTGGCCTCCATCTCTCTTATTGTCTCTTGAGTGAGCTTCTCCTTGTGCATTCTGTGTGTGTTCGGCGCAGCATCTTGAGCAACCCCCTCCACCACGCGATTCTTGACACCAATGGGGGCTCTGGCCATAAATCCCAATGCCTCCGGGCCCTACACAAGTGTTCTACGTGACTCGAGATGGGATCTTGAGGCCTTGATACTAGTTACAAGATGGAATCTTGGTAGGATAAACTTTCGGGTTTAGTTTCCGAGGTACGGAAGGATTTTTCTATGGAGGCAGAAAGGAACACTTAATTCTCCTGTATGGGCGGGAGACAAATATTAATCTGAAGATAAGTTAAGGAAGTGTTTGATCTTATTTTATCTTGTTTTTGTGTCAGTGCCCTAAATTACGTAAAGCAACCTGTGATTAACAGATTAATTAAGGAAGTTACTTTTATGTGTCAAACATAATGTGGTAGGTAATTAGATAACTAAAACAACCCTCGAGGGAAGTGTGGTGGATGTGACCAATGGGCCTATCATACGGAAGGATGGTCTCGGTTAGCTGAGAGCTTTCCTCAAAGGAAATGTTAAATATTAGGAAAAGTCAAACAATGATCTTAGAAAATGTTGGTTAGAACCTTGATTCATACTATTTTAGGGGACCGGAATGGGACTATGCCGTACGATGTCGAAGGGTTTACGAAAGCATAGTTGCGTCTTTAGAAGACCTTGATATATTTCAAGATAAGAGATCAAACAGGTGACTAATCAAGATGAGAAAATAATGTCAAGACTCTGTTTTTATTTCTTTAAACTTATCAAGCTGTAGCTGTATGATCTTCAGATATTCATCCCAATGCTTAGAATAAAGAAGGTGCTTTTGAACTGAAAGTAAAGTTTTCTGGGTACAACAATAGTTTCAGCAGGTCTATATTCAAAGATTCAGACTGCTTACAGTCTGTCTGCCCTTCCACAGTATTGTTTACATATTTATCTTGTTGCTTAATATTGACACCATACTCTTGAAGTACTAATGTCAAGTCTTCAATTGTCAAAACAAAGTGCTTCTCCTTCCTCCTCTGTCACTCTGAATGCAGAGCTAGTACCCTTCTCTGACCAGTTGATCCAGCCATTTCCTTAGCACGGTATCGTTGTGGTCGACGAAGGATGTTGACATGTCCATATGATAGAGTCCATAACAAGCTTTAGTTGCTGGCTAGATAGCTTGAAAAGAGCTCGAAAGCAGTGACTTGCAATTGCTCTCAGAAGAGAGAAAAACTTCAACCTGTGTTCAGGGTCCTTAACATTATTCTCATTTCTGACCCTTATAGCAGCAGTTGGAAGTATGTGTACCTGGAAATTTGAAAGCATTTCAAGTAGAAGGTTTCGACCGGTCTCTGCAACTAAGAAGTTCTTTTCAAAAGAATCATTGATTTCCTTGATTGACTGTCAAATAGAATTTTGATTATTTGAAAGTGAATAATCTGTGTTAACACGAATTCCAGGAGACTATCGATGATTTTCAGTCGTAGTAGCATTGTATGTTGATCCATCTTTTGGACAAGAAGCGGTAGTAACAACAGAAAATTCTGAGGCAAGAGACCGCAGAATTATAGAGGACTCTGCAGCTGAGAAGGGAGGTAGCGACCCGAGTGGGAGAAAGCTAGGTGTTTCTTCATACAAGATTTCTTGGCCAAAAGTCTTCCTTCATGCCATCAATTTCATCGTATCGTCAAGATTATGGTGACATACCGATTGCGAGAAAGCCAGGTGCTGCTTCTTACGAGAAATCTTGGCCAAAAGATCACTCCCTTCATGCCAAGAATTTCATCATTTCTTCAAGAGTATTATGGCGGCTGTTGACATCAAAGGAGAGGCTCTATTTTCTTCAAGACTATGGCGACATATCTGTTGAAATCAAAGGAGAGGCTCTGAGTATCTAAACGTAGAGATGCTGGCAACGGTTTCTTTTGCCATTCAGAGAAGCGAGGATAGATGGCATATTCGGATCTGTCATGGATGAAAGGAGCCTTATCAGCTCGTTCGTTGTTGAGAGCTGCGGGCGTCAATCCAGTATAGAGAGTGAGAGAGAAGCAAAGCAGACAAGCACGGCTGAATCATCATCATCCCTGCGTTTTATCTGCGTCTTCTTCTTTTTCCATCCCCATCACAGCAACATCCGCCCTGATTCATCTTCCCAGTTGCCGAGTCCCCTCGATTCGTCGTTCATACCCTTCAGTTCATTTTCTGATAGTAATGCCGAGTGTGACTGACATGACGATAATACTCTTAATCCATCCCTTTGTCTTCTCCATCTTCATAAACAAAGTGTCCAATCCTCTTCATTATCCCTACGTGACGATAATGCTCTTCGAGAGGAAGGCCTTCAAGAGATCTTTCCTGGGTCAAAATCTTGAAAACGGAACTCCTCACGAACCAGAAAACAGAGGAACAAATCTGTGTGTCTATATCACACCTTTTTCCCCCATCGTGCACTCTCCTCTGTTCTCCCTCTTTTGTCTTCTGCCTTCCTCAGTTGTCCTGCTTTCCCTTTGATTCTTTCCTCCCAAATCTTCATCAACTCCCTGCGACCTGTTTCCGATGCTTCCCGTCGCCTCTATTTTCTTTCCTCTCCCCTCTATTTCCGCACTCTCCTCTCCTGTTTCTGCCTGTTCCTCCCGCCCAAAAATGCCTCTTTTCAAAAATAGATCAAAAGCTTTTCTTTTTCCAGCCTGATCCACATCTTCTTTAACCTTTCAAAATCCCCTCTTTAGCCTTCGTAGCTCACATATCATTATTTTTGGTTCAAATTTAAACTATCTATTCTAGAGCTTCTAGAAGTTTTAGCTTCTTCCTTCTCCTCCGATGCGTGTGTAGTCACATATGCATGCACCTGTGTCTGCTCATGGCCATGGCCACCGTGCTCCCATGGATGCCACAAACCCAGAAGGACAGGGCCATCCTCTTTCGCTCTGTAGAAAACCCAAAACCACATGATGAAGCAGCCTTAGTCATTAAGCTTAAACCGTGAATCCGTCCAACAGTCAATGGCTCCTCTTTTTGCTGAGTCTACGAGCAATAGTGCTAATGGATTTTGGCAAGCAATGATTCCAAACCTTTTTGCAGCAACATGTATCAACATAGGCTGAAAGCATCTCATCATGCTCACTCATGCGCAGAAAATAAATGTAAACACAACAACTGAGTATATACAAAGTATCAAATCACACACAATTTTTGCGTGGTTTTCACACCTCAAATGCGCAGCAATACGACATCCACCCCCTCTAATCCTGCGCATCCTCCGGATGGGCCAACTACCCGTGATCATTATCATCAAGATCCACAAACAAATCAATCTCTTCGTTATGCATTTCCGGTAGATCAACAAGATATCCAGTCATATCATCCGTCTCTTCCATTGGAGTTTCTTAACGTTGCTCTTCTCTCGAAAATTCTTCCAATGCATAATCCTCATCATCTCTTTTCTTGAAAATCTTGATTCTTTTTCCAGCAATTGGCACTCTAAGCACTGTCCCATCCAATTCTGTCAGTTCATATGTTGCATTATCAAAGACATGTCTGACTATGTATGGCCCAAACCATCTTTTCACCATCTTCCGAAGTGCAGTATGCTGATTTTCAAGGCTGCTATCAAAGACCAAAACCCAATCTCCCTCTTCTATTGCTCTAGGCCGCAAGCGATGCCTGCTATCAAACCTGTCCTTGTTCCTTAGTCTAGCAACTTTCAACCCGTCAATAGCTAGCTGAATATCCTCAGGTCTCCTCTCCAACTGTCAAATCCGAAGAGCTAAGAGCTCCTCTCTCGTCAAATCCTCCTGCCATGGTAAAACTGACCAAGTCAAAGCACAAGTCTCAATCGGCATAACAGGTTTCTGACCATACATCAACTCTGCAGGCATATATCCTGTAGTAACACTATGAGTCGTACGATCAGCCCATAAAGCAAATGGTAGAAGTCTCGGCCATTCTCCAATCCGTCCTCTGCATGCTTTGGCTAATGCTTTCACTATCGGCGGATGCCCTCTTTCACTCTTCCCATTTCCCTCTGGATTGTATGCTGTGGTTAGAGCCAATTTGATTCCTAGCTGAGAGAAAAACTCCCTAGCTTCATCTGCATCCAATTCACCACGATCCGCAGTGATCTTACCCACACAACCATACTTGCAGAAAATTTCCTCCAATAAGAACTTACACACTGCACTAGTGGTCTTCGTTCTCAAAGATCTGCCCTCAACATGATTGGTAAGATCCTCTCTAGCCAAAACAATGTATCTCATCTGCCATAGACCCATAGGCATGGTAACCAAATCAACTACCCACTTATAATGAATGCATAGCGGATAGGTCGGATGAAGCTCATCTCTATGACGCACTACTGAATACATCTGGCAGTCTCTGCAAGTCTCAACAAAGTGAGAAACATCTCTATACATGCCTTTCCACCAATATTTCTCCTTGATTTTCTCATAAGTAGCCCATACTCCTCTATGACCAGCCCAAGGACTCTCATGAAACTCCCTCATCACCTGTAATTGTGTCTCTCGATCGCACACAACCCGCACAGGTAACCCGCCTCTTTTCTTCGGATGCTTTCAAAGAAATCCATCCTTGAGAAAATAACCATAGGCTTTCCTTCTGATCTTCTTGAACTCTTCATCTGTCCATTCATCTCTTTTGCTTAGTGTACTAAGGTACCTGCCAATCTGCAACCAATCTCCAACATAGAGTTCTTCTATGAAAGCCACAATATCATAAACATGACAAACATGATCAACCATAGTGGCTGAAATTTTTGCATCATCCTCTTCTGCAAGTAGAGTCTCCTCATCATCATACCTGGCTCTAGACAACATATCTGCCACTGGATTATCCTTCCCTACTATGTGTTTAAATTCCGGATTTAATGACTTGATGTATGCAATCCATCTCAACATAGCTATATCCGGAGTAGAGCAACTCGTGATCATACCAATCAACGGCAAGCAATCTGTCTCTACCACAACTGAAGCTCCAATAAAGTACTCCTTGTCACATTTGAGAGCCGTCACAATCCCCAATAACTCCCTCTTTATTTGCGGATATCTCCTCTGTCTCTCATTTAGGACTTTCGCCCCAAACTGAATAGCATACCTATTTCCATCTGCATCATCTTGACCCACAGCCCAACCTATGCCAATTGGACTAGTGTCAACTGTCAATACAATAGGCCTATCACAATTATAATCCGCTTTCCTGAGAGTAGGAGCATTCTGCAATAACTTCTTCAATTTCCGCATGGCTCTAGTGTGACTCTCATCCCAATAAAATTTCTGCCCCTTTCGAAGCAGCTGATACAAACAATCTGCAATGTGTGCAAAATGAGGTATCCAAATCATATAAAACACGCAAGCACCAATGAATCTCCGTACCTCTGAAGTGGTAGAACAATACTCTGCAATCTTGCCTATAGCATTCACCTTATCAGGTGAGGGTTTCCTGCCATAATATCCACACATATGCCCTACAATGACAACCTCATTCACTCCAAAAACAGATTTTTGCCCTGAAAGTGTCAAGTTCACTTCTTCTAACCTGGCCAAAATCTTCTCACATGCTGAAATATGATCAGCCACAAAGTATCTGCATCCCTACTCATTTAGGCTCTCATTCTTCTCTTCTTCTGCACACCCCTTAATGGGCACATCATCCAAGAAAGGCATAGTAAGCTGAGGTATGTAATCACGAAGGACCTTATGCATGGCATTCATCATATGCGCAACAGAATTAGTGGCACCTTGAGGCAAGGTACACATCCTAACAAGCCCAATAGGAGTTCTCATGGTGGTTATATCCCTGCTTTCCAAAGCCAGCTGAAACTGATCATAACCTGAATACAAATCACCCAAAGAATAGATGGCACGTCCAGCAAATGCCTCTGCAAACTCATCCACAACTGGACCAATACCAACATTCCTGATAGTAACCCTGTTCACTGGCTGCATGTCCTGAATAAATCGAAGAGTACCATTCTTCTTTGGAACTGTAAACCACCTGTTTGAGTATGGTGCAGATGAAGGCTCAAGGATTCCCATCCTGATTTTCTCATTCAACAAATCAATCAACTTTGGCAAGTGTGCTTTAGGTACTGGAATAGGTCGGAGATTCCATGGGATATGAGGAATAGTAAAGATGACCATAGGAGCAACAATATCAGGATTCACACATCCAATCTCATGTGGGACAAAAGCAAATCCCCTTCCATGACGCTCAAGCATATCCTGAAAGCATTGCTTCTCCATGGGTAACAAGAAATCACCATTTCCAATTTTCAATTCAGCAAGTGTCTCTGCTGAAAATTTATGACCAATATGCTCCAGATTCCTCAAAATTTGCTGTTTAGCAGCCCTCTCTATTTGCTGATCACTGTCAGGTGGAAGCGGTACAGCAACCGGCTTCACCTTCTTATCCATAGTTTTGTATTTCGTGTCAACCCTGGCTTCATTATGCTCTTCTGCATTACATAAACCTTGCTATAAATCAGCAATTTTGCACTCCAATGGCTGAATATTCTCAGCCCTCTGCTCTATGGACTGCATAGAAACAGCCCCAAACTCTGAATGTTGAAATATTTCAGCAGTAAACTCTGTTGGCTGAAAATTTTCAGCCCTCTGTCTCTCTGAAAGCTGATCATAACCAGCTGGAAACTCTGTTTGCTGAATTTCTTCAGCACTCAACACTCTTTGCTGAGTTAACTCAGCCTCTAACTCAATCTGTGACACAAAATCTGCAATTTCATGAAACATGTCCAGGGACTGCACTAATACATTACCATGACAATTCAGCATATCAATTTTCAGCATATCTCTCATCTCTGTCATCGTATCTGCACAAATCACACTGTCATACATACCATCTATGTGCTCATCATCCTCCAAAATTCCTGCATTTTTCAAATTTTTCTCCTTCCTGCATATATACTGCCTGGCAGCTCTAGACAATCTAGAAGTCTTCTGATAGCTCATTGAACTGTTTGCTGAAATCCCAACATAACCGGAGGAGAAAACACTGCTGCTGCCAGGAGGCGAGAACTCCAATCTCCTCTCCTCTGTACCACCGTCGTCTCGCGAAACGGCGGTACCTAATGAAAACCCGAATCCCTCACAGTGGGCAAGGGTGCATCTCTAAGAGTATCCCTGTTTCTAACATGGTTCACACATACAGTCATAAACTGAACTGCTCTCATACCATCTTTACTGCGAATCCATGCATAAGTAGATCCATCATCCATGACCTTTGTCTCCATACGCATCTCTGTAATGAATGGCTGACCAAGAATTATGGGATACGAGCATGAATCCTGCACAAAGAAATGAAAATCCTCCTCTACATCACCAATAGAAACCCTGACACTAGGGCAAGCAGCATATAAATCACCTGCAGTGTTATTGGCGCCTCTCATACGCCACCCATGCTCTACATCCATAGGCCATCTGTTACTCTCATAAACTCCACGAACAATGAGATTAATCTCTGAACCATGATCAACTAATGCAACATAAGGCACCTGTTTTTCTCCAACCTTTACCATTGTCTCTGTAGTTGCCCTAGCCCAATGGCTCCGCGAAAAGTGACTACGCGGTATCAAAACAGGCTCATCAATTTCAGCATAATGCATAGGCTGAACCTTCTTCTCTACCTGTGGCAAAACAGAAGCATTATCAACCATAACCTCATCATCATCCTCATCCAACTCTCCAATCAAAACTCCCTATGTATCAGTGGTAGCCAAAGCATGTCTTTTCCTCTTCAGGACCTCCTGAAACTGATCCTAAAACTCTCTTTTTGAGATGCCCAAAATCTCGGAAATAGTGAAAGTCACCTCACTGCCAAGTATCTTATCATTAAAGATTTTCTTCATGTCTGTAGATGTCTCAATGTCGGACATCAATCTGAATCCTGGCTGCTTTCTCTCTCTAGGCTCTTGCCTCTTTTCCCTCTTTTGAGCATCCTCCATCTGTCGATCTGGCCCTGGTCTTGAAGACGGTCCTGCAGTAGGTGGAGTAACAAACTCACCCCCTCTAGTCTTCTTAGCTGCACTTGGATTTTCTTCATCCCTCTTATGCTTCTCCTCAACAAATACATCTGCACCATGAGATTTAGCCAAATAAGCATAAATAGAATACCTGTCAACAGGCGAGTCCCAACCTGTCTCTGATCTGATGCTAGAGCCTACGCTAGTCAAAACAGTTTGCTGAATTTTCCCCTTGTTTGCAGTCTCCATAGCATAAGTCCATAGTGCGGACTGAGTCTTCGATCCCTTCTCAATCTGTACTCCATATGCAGAAGCATCACCTCTAGCCGTCACATAAGAAGTACGCGCAGCCATGTCCTCCACTAACTTCTTCATTCCACCTTTACCAAAGTTGGTAGCAAGTGGAGCTCCTGTCTCAGTCAACCAAATCTTACCATCTTGTCCCCAATATACCAAATTCTGCCTCCTTGCATCCTGGAAAGAGTCGCAATCCCTGCAATGCTGATGCTCCGTACTATCACACCAAATACATCTCCGATCTCTCCTAGGTGCACTAGGAGCACTCCTAGGTGCAGTAGGAGCACTGGAAGAAGTAGTAGGTACAGTTGAAGCAAACTGCTCCTTCAACTTTCCCACTAACTCTGCTTTGACTGACTCAAGTGTCAAATCTGTGATGCCTTTGATTATGTCATCAATAGAGGTAGGCACCGATGGAGCGGATGGTTTTGGAGCAGAAGGTGTAGGCATCGGTCGTGGAACAGGAGGAATAGGTGGAGTAGAAACAGTAGGCACTGGCATAGGCCAAGAAACTGGCTGAGGAGGAGAAGAAATAACAGGGATAGAAGTAGGCATAGGAGCAGATGATGGTGTAGGTGTCATGGAACCATTCTGTAGGCGAGTCTTCCATATCCTCCTCTTAGTCAATGTCGAGACTGCATCCTGAGCATCCTGCCAATCAGTTTTAAGACCCATAGACTTTGTGCGATCTTCAAGAAGCTCACCCAATTCTTCTTGAAGAGCAGGATCTGCAGCTTGCAAGAAAAGCTCAACTTTTTCAACATCCAATGCTCTTTGTTCAATGGCATCAAGCTGACTATACCTTTCCTCAAATTCTCGAATCAACTTCGAAGCAGCAAGACCTTTGTTTGGCATGTAGACCCACTCTCGGAATGACCGTCGAGTAGCCATACCAAAGTCCTCAAGGAAATATTCTTCTTTAAGAGCCTTCTTAAAATCTTGCCAATGTGTATTTTGAATAAACAAATCAGTCACTTTTGTTCTCAAAGCAGGTGTGACAAGACGAAGGAAGTACTTACTCATAAGTCCAGCAGGAACTCCAAAAAATCCCATCTTGATCTCATATGTCTTCAAATATGCTGAAACATTACGCCCGTCAAATAGCTTCTTCTCACTTTCAACTGCTTCAATAGCCTTAGTTGCGCTGTTTGCATTCTCCTGCTCCGAATAGAGTTGCCTTTGCTGAGACAACTGCTGTTGATGCAATTGTTGTTGCTGCTGCATATACATTTGTGTTTGCTGATTTTGGAGCTGCATATACATAGACATATTCTGCAAAATCTGTTTTAGATCCTCCGTTGAAGTACTTGACGCAGCAGTCATAGATGGAGTTGAAGTAGACGCAGCTGGAGTTGAAGAAGAAGCTGAAATAGAGGCTGAAGTGTCTCCCATCCTGAAATTTCTGCGACGCTTTCACGTTGGGTTCACCAAAGATGTCGAAGGGTTTACGAAAGCATAGTTGCGTCTTCAGAAGACCTTGATATATTTCAAGATAAGAGATCAAACAGGTGACTAATCAAGATGAGAAAATAATGTCAAGACTCTGTTTTTATTTCTTTAAACTTATCAAGCTGTAGCTGTATGATCTTCAGATATTCATCCCAATGCTTAGAATAAAGAAGGTGCTTTTGAACTGAAAGTAAAGTTTTCTGGGTACAACAATAGTTTCAGCAGGTCTATATTCAAAGATTCAGACTGCTTACAGTCTGTCTGCCCTTCCACAGTATTGTTTGCATATTTATCTTGTTGCTTAATATTGACACCATACTCTTGAAGTACTAATGTCAAGTCTTCAATTGTCAAAACAAAGTGCTTCTCCTTCCTCCTCTGTCACTCTGAATGCAGAGCTAGTACCCTTCTCTGACCAGTTGATCCAGCCATTGCCTTAGCACGGTATCGTTGTGGTCGACGAAGGATGTTGACATGTCCATATGATAGAGTCCATAACAAGCTTTAGTTGCTGGCTAGATAGCTTGAAAAGAGCTCGGAAGCAGTGACTTGCAATTGCTCTCAGAAGAGAGAAAAATTTCAACTTGTGTTCAGGGTCCTTAACATTATTCTCATTTCTGACCCTTATAGCAGTAGTTGGAAGTATGTGTACCTGGAAATTTGAAAGCATTTCAAGTAGAAGGTTTCGACCGGTCTCTGCAACTAAGAAGTTCTTTTCAAAAGAATCATTGATTTCCTTGATTGACTGTCAAATAGAATTTTGATTATTTGAAAGTGAATAATCTGTGTTAACACGAATTCCAGGAGACTATCGATGATTTTCAGTCGTAGTAGCATTGTATGTTGATCCATCTTTTGGACAAGAAGCGGCAGTAACAACAGAAAATTCTGAGGCAAGAGACCGCAGAATTATAGAGGACTCTACAGCTGAGAAGGGAGGTAGCGACCCGAGTGGGAGAAAGCTAGGTGTTTCTTCATACAAGATTTCTTGGCCAAAAGTCTTCCTTCATGCCATCAATTTCATCGTATCGTCAAGATTATGGTGACATACCGATTGCGAGAAAGCCAGGTGCTGCTTCTTACGAGAAATCTTGGCCAAAAGATCACTCCCTTCATGCCAAGAATTTCATCATTTCTTCAAGAGTATTATGGCGGCTGTTGACATCAAAGGAGAGGCTCTATTTTCTTCAAGACTATGGCGACATATCTGTTGAAATCAAAGGAGAGGCTCTGAGTATCTAAATGTAGAGATGCTGGCAACGGTTTCTTTTGCCATTCAGAGAAGCAAGGATAGATGGCATATTCGGATCTGTCATGGATGAAAGGAGCCTTATCAGCTCGTTCGTTGTTGAGAGCTGCGGGCGTCAATCCAGTATAGAGAGTGAGAGAGAAGCAAAGCAGACAAGCACGGCTAAATCATCATCATCCCTGCGTTTTATCTGTGTCTTCTTCTTTTTCCATCCCCATCACAGCAACATCCGCCCTGATTCATCTTTCAGTTGCCGAGTCCCCTCGATTCGTCGTTCATACCCTTCAGTTCATTTTCTGATAGTAATGCCGAGTGTGACTGACATGACGATAATACTCTTAATCCATCCCTTTGTCTTCTCCATCTTCATAAACAAAGTGTCCAATCCTCTTCATTATCCCTACGTGACGATAATGCTCTTCGAGAGGAAGGCCTTCAAGAGATCTTTCCTGGGTCAAAATCCTGAAAACGGAACTCCTCACGAACCAGAAAACAGAGGAACAAATCTGTGTGTCTATATCACACCTTTTTCCCCCATCGTGCACTCTCCTCTGTTCTCCCTCTTTTGTCTTCTGCCTTCCTCAGTTGTCCTGCTTTCCCTTTGATTCTTTCCTCCCAAATCTTCATCAACTCCATGCGACCTATTTCCGATGCTTCCTGTCGCCTCTATTTTCTTTCCTCTCCCCTCTATTTCCGCACTCTCCTCTCCTGTTTCTGCCTGTTCCTCCCGCCCAAAAATGCCTCTTTTCAAAAATAGATCAAAAGCTTTTCTTTTTCCAGCCTGATCCACATCTTCTTTAACCTTTCAAAATCCCCTCTTTAGCCTTCGTAGCTCACATATCATTATTTTTGGTTCAAATTTAAACTATCTATTCTAGAGCTTCTAGAAGTTTTAGCTTCTTTCTTCTCCTCCGATGCGTGTGTAGTCACATATGCATGCACCTGTGTGTGCTCATGGCCATGGCCACCGTGCTCCCATGGATGCCACAAACCCAGAAGGGCAGGGCCATCCTCTTTCGCTCTGTAGAAAACCCAAAACCACATGATGAAGCAGCCTCAGTCATTAAGCTTAAACCGTGAATCCGTCCAACAGTCAATGGCTCCTCTTTTTGCTGAGTCTACGAGCAATAGTGCTAATGGATTTTGGCAAGCAATGATTCCAAACCTTTTTGCAGCAACATGTATCAACATAGGCTGAAAGCATCTCATCATGCTCACTCATGCGCAGAAAATAAATGTAAACACAACAACTGAGTACATACAAAGTATCAAATCACACACAATTTTTGGGTGGTTTTGACACCTCAAATGCGCAGCAATACGACAATGAGCAGAGAGGTTGAGTGATACATCCCTCTTGTTTCCCATTCTCTTTGAACCAAGTGCGGTATGAGTCTGATTTGGTCCAATTGTATTTGCGCAAAGTGGAGCAGTTGTAGACCGATGCTAGAAGGCTATTAGGAAGACCTGATTACAAGGAACCCGGACTTCAAGTCAATCCTAGTGGGAACGACTAGATAAGTTCCGTTGCAGGGCAAACTCGAGAGACCCTAGT